>NC_143264.1:60925988-61576822 GCF_984573655.1 Nuphar pumila | reverse complement strand
CCTAACCTCAGCTAGACTTAAAAAAAAAAAAAAACAACGTGAGGAATCCATAATATACAGAAAAAAAAATGCAAGAAAGAAACCGGGGTAGCTAGAGGACCACCATTTTTTCCAATTGTTTCACTAATGTTGTTTATACTCGAAGTTTCAATCACCCACCACGAGAAAAGCACAGTAAAAACATGTCTGGTGCTCTAGCATCACAGAAGTTGGCATAATAATTTACGAGAGTAGAAGAAAAGACAACGGAGCACTGTCCATTTTTTCTGTATGTTTTTGCTTTCTTTACTGATGATAAATGGGAGAGAAACAAAAGAGAGAGAGGACTGCAATTGCAGAAGAGGCTTTCGTAAAGAGTGTTTTTGAGTGGTAGATGGTATCATGGTAGGAGTGCAGGATCACATTATTAGAGGTAATTTGGGTATTTTACAAAATGGGGACATGGTTGGTATTCTCATCATCATCCCTTCTGCAACTTTCATATAGTGGTCAACTTTTTTCTCTTAATTTCAAAAATATGACATCTCATTTTTTCCGATATTCCTTAAAGACGCAACGATTTTCTGCAAATTATCACATAAAGACCTCAGGAAAGCATTTATCATCTTGAAAACGTATGATTATTTTTTTGTTTCCTGTGTTGTCCTTTGGAACTGGAAAATACTCATTCATTCCCATAAAAAAATTATTATGAAAACTATTATTGTAATTTGACTTATGATTATAGTAGATATAGTCCATTTTTGGTAGTTGAGGTATATCAGGAAATTCAGGAACGTGAAACCTATTTTTGAAATTAGAGTCAAAAGATGGGCCTTTGAATGGAATTTTTCCTTTTTCTTTTCATTTATGATGGGGGGCTGTGCCTAACCCTAAAAAGACAAAAGCTAGACTGCTTTCCTTCTGCTGATCTTTGTTTTTGAGAATAATGAAAATATCAAAATAGATATACATTTAAAATAAAATAATTTTTAATTCAAAACATATGGTTGAACAAATATTAAAGCAAGCACGTACTTCTCTCAAAAAAACATTTTGTTTACCCATCTTTATAGTGAGAGAAAGAAAAAAAAAATGTAAATATTTTCATGAGAAAAAGCAAGGTCACTTATATTGGTCCAAGCTCGTCCAGTGTAGAACAATTGTGCTCCAGTGATGTTCCAAAAGATATTTTGGATCTGAATGACCCGAACCACAAAGAGGACCGTTTACGATTGATTAGGGTGGATCTCATCTCATGTCCACTATTTATAGAAAAATGAAAACCTACTAAATGGACACTAATTTAGATGAAACATGCTATTGGATTTTTTATATTTTTTTTTTTAAATTCTAACCCCATAGATTATGCAGATGCGTGTACTTTTGGTAGCTATTACGTTATACATGTTTGCCAAAAAGATAGTAGTAAGATGCATGCTTATTTAAACATGAATATGTGCATATCTAAATAAATTAATTACTTTCAGATATACATATGCTCTTATATTATACATGTATAGTGATTTTTGGCTTGAAATCATAATTATTCATATTTGTATGACAACTGGTGCTTAGGTCTGAATATGAATCTGTCTTCTTACACTTACAAAAACTTCGATTTGGATGTCTAGTCATGTAGCGTGGATTCATTTTCTAGTGGCGTTCTGCTGGCCAGCACTGGCAAGCGTTGACAGATCTGCCAGGCCTGTCAAGCCGCAGGGGCCCAACCCAGTGGCTGGGCTGGGCTGGGCAGCTATTAAAAAAAAAACTACAACTAAACTTTTAGTTTAGTTTGCTGGGCTGCCTGGCAGGGTGCACACAGGCCCAGCCGATGGAGCCGGACCCCAGCCGACTAAATAGGTATAAAGTTTTTTTTGTCCTCGGTGAGGTTCAAGGATATGAATGCTTTGAACCTCACCGAGGACATGGCATTGGATAGAAATGAATGGAGGAGAAGGATTCATGTGGAAGACCCAGAATGATTTTCTTTGTTGGTTCATATCGCTGACCCGAATTGTTTTGGGATGAAGGGGTAGTTGTTGTTTTTTGTTGTTTGTTTTGCTGGTAGGTTGTTGCCAAACCAGGTTCAGCTGAGTGGCAGTGTGGCCTGTCAGGCTCAGCCCAGAGCAAGTTTTGGGGCTTGTCAAGGCCAACCGACTGGGTAGGTCAGGTTCAATTGGTCAAATGCAAAGCTAGTAGTATAATTTGTATATTCAGATTCATTTTCTGTTTCTGTTTCATCTAAATGAGTCATGTGTTTATGTAAATTTTGTCAAAAGAAAGCAATGAGTAAGCTACTAAATGAAACATGTTATTGGATTTTCTATATTTTTTCAAAATTCTAACCCCATAGATGTATTAAGCATGATTGATTTTTCTAAAAATCGAGACTTGGATAATGCATTTTAGATGAAAAAATGATATTTGGAGCTTCAAAATTTTATTAAAATTGTAGGTCATTGATTTTTGAAACCTTATAAAAACCTATCTGTACGTCATAATCAAATGCTCCAAAAAGTGATTCTTATAAAACAAGCACATTTGTACGGTCAGAATTTAGAAAAAAACAGCTAAAACCCAATAACATGTTTCATTTAGCACGGTGCTCATTTTGTATGTTTTTATTTTTTAATCTTATATATATATATAGAGAGAGAGAGAGATTTTATTTAAAAAAATAGTGATTTATAAAGAGTTTAGTGGAAAGAGTGAGACTAATTTATGAACATTATGAAGTGGTAACTGTCAATTTATTAAAAAATTAAGTTTTCATTTTTTTTTGTCACTCATTCAAATCTTTAAAATTCACATAAGTGCCATGTAAGTGTACACTTTATTTTTTAAAAAGCAAAAGATGCAAAGGACCAAACAAAGTTAAACAAACATGACATACTGTCATTAAGAAATAAGTAATAACACAAAATGTTGGCACTCATTGCCCATGTTTCTTCCTTTATAATATTTAGGAAAATGTGTACTAAGGTTATAATTACAAGCCAAACCGCCTTACAAGGAGCACATTGAATAATTAATTTGATTATGCTTTTTAAAAAATTAAGGCCATTTTTTTTGCAGCTGCGCTGCATGCTAAGCACGCAGCTCAACTACTGCTGACTATCCATCCCAACATTTTTCGAGATGGGCAATTGCACCCATATAGAAAAATGCTAAGATGGATGGTTGTCAGGCAGGTCGCTGCATCATTTAGAAATACATTTCTGATACCTAACGAGTCAAAATGGATCTTTTGGCTTTTATTAAAGAAATATAATTTAATTGTTAGCTCACGATTTTACTAAAGTCAAAATGAATCTTTTCGTTTTTCTTAAAAAATATGGCTAGTGCACAGCTAGGGCTATCAACGGGTCCGGTTCACCAGATTTCGGATCTTAGTAGTATTTGGGTTTTAATCAGATTTGGATTTGGATTTGGATTTGGATTTGAATGCATAATAAATACTTAATCTAAATCTGATTTTTAATCAGGTACAATTGAAATATAGATTTTTGGCAGAAGCAAGATTAGCACCAGCCAAATACCAATACTAATGACGATTGATGTTGTGGAGGAAATGTGAGGTCTTTGGTATCCAATTTTTTTCAAATTTCAGGTGTTTATAACTTTTAAGACCAAAAATATATTGCAATTATTCTTTAGAACGTGAAGGTAGTGACAAAATGCCTTCATCACTAAAGGAATCAGAATGTGTAGGATCAGTAGGGCCTATACATAGGCTCCATTAGTAAATCCATCGTCCTGCTCACAAAATTTTAGTTTGGAAAGCAAATAGCCAGTAAGTAATTCTTGAGGTCATTATGGTCATTGTGATCAATAATGGGGATGCTTTGTGGATTTGGGTCAATTCTCCTCGTTTGGATCTCTTGTTAGTAATTTGTGGCCGTTGTGAACAATATTAGTGGGAATTCTTTCCTGGATTTGGGTCATTTCTCCCGGACATGGATCTCCCACTGCCTGCTTTCAAGTTAGGGCTAAGAAATGGGGCCCGTTTTCGTTTCCGAGGCCCCCCAAATCCCTCACCTACCAGTCAAACACTTGGGGGAGACTCTCTCTCTCTCTCTCTCTCTCTGATATATATATATATATATATATATATATATATATATATATATATATATATATATATATATATATATATATATATATATATATATATATATATATATATATATATATATAAAGCCAGTATTTTATAACAGGTTTTTCTTCGAACGTGCAGCACTACACCACCCGTTGTTTTTTTTTCAAAAAAAAAATTTACTTTTAGCTGTTTTGTACCACCACTAAATGTCTGGAAGGTGCAAAAAAATTGACAATCCATCACCGTTTGATCACACGCGATCAAGGGTGACGGTTCATCTAACCCATCCTCAAACACTTTATGTGTTTAAAGATACCAGTTTCTCTCTCTCTCTCTCTCTCTCTATATATATATATATATATATATATATCATTTAACCCTCTTTCACAAGTAGGCCGCACGACCTTTTCTTTTTTTTTAATTTGAGTTTTAGTGGTGGCTTTGAGCTGTCTCTAAAAATGTTATTTTGCACAAATTTTTTTCACCTCTGACCACGCCCATGATTAGCAGCGCTTAATCAGACAAGATGGGTGCATGATGAGACACCCGTGTGTATAATTGAAATATGTTTACCAATCAAATATGTTTATTGGTATGAACCAAGATTTTTATAAGTTTTTGAAATTTCATTTTACGGAAGTGATTTAGAAGCTTGGTTTTATAGAAATAGACTGTTGGATCATCCAATTACAAACGTGTAAGATCTTTTAAGGATTGAAAATCAACTACTTGGAATTTTTATAAATATTCAAGCATAAAATATTGCATATTTTGATCCTATTACGCTGATCCAATCCAACAGTTGATAACTAGCAAATGGACTACACTGACTGGGTTAGATTTGCAAAAGAAAACTATGAAAATCTCAATTCATAACAGCAAACATATTTGGTTGGTTAATATATTTCAATTTATATATATATATATATATATATATATATATATATATATATATATATATATATATATATATTGGTAACGGTGTATTTTATTTAAAAATCATAGATAGAGGTTGTTTTGACAAATAGAACTTAATAGATGTTTTCAGCGTATCCCAAAATGCTAGGGATCGGCTCTTGCATTGAGTTGGTTTCCCCACGTATTTAAAATCTCCCAGATAACCACCCTCCCTGAATTGATATCTGAGTCAATTTCTTTCTTCCTTCTCTGAAATAGGACTGATTTACTTTTGACTCAAAGAGTATTTTGGTTGTTAGATGAATCCAACTGCAGACAACGAAGAATGGGTTTATCATAAAGCAAGCCATGGGAGTCCTTAACCATGAACAAAGAGTAGCTGGAAAAAATCCTTGATAAGACCCTTCCTGAAGTTTGAAAACATTCACACACGTACGTAACGCTATATGACGCTAGTATGTAGAAAGGTCGGTGAAGTCTCTCACTTGACTGGGTGGTACTATATCATCGTCATATTATTTTGTCAAAAACCATATTTTCAAGAGCTAAGACACATAGGGCCATTCATTCTGTGATACAATCAAGCTTGCACCTCACCTGCACTGCCGATTACTCCTTGCAATCAGTAGACAGTCCACCACAACATGTCAAGCTTTCAACAACTTTGCAAGAAGAGAGAGAGAGAGAGTAATGAACATATGGTCTGACATGTGGCAGCTGAGGTTTATATAAACTGAGTTTGCATGAGTTTATAAAGGTTCATGAAGGTCTAAACTAGTTGCATGCACCCATTATGATCCAAACCGGTAACATATATATACTCACAATAGCCCAAACTAACACCCTCAACAGGTTGTTTGTGCACACCAACGAGCAGCCGGCACTCACTAAGGTCCCAACATTCTTGGACATGTTGGAGCTAGGTGGCATCCTCCAATAAAGTAATAAATGACCATTGACCACCTTAGTCAACCATAGGGGTGTCAACGGGTCGGGTTTAGTTCGGACCCAAGTGAAATCAGACCTAACACCGATTTTCGCGTATAGTATCAAGTTCTGACCCGAGTCTAATCAAACCACCATAAGAGAAACCATACCCAAACCCGATAAAAACTACATGAACCAGACTTGGGCCATACTTGGTAAAAATAATCTTTTTATCATTTTTACATGAAAATTTGTGGGCCTTAAACGAAACTCGAGTTGGGCCTGGTTTGGTATAAAATTTCACAAATTATACCCAGATCCATATATTAATCAGAGCTTCAGGTTCAAACTCAGGTCTTAATCAGGTCTTCTTATTTGTCATCGTACTTGGACCCTATAAGGTTTGGTATGGGTCAAGTTTGTTTCAACCTGACCCATTGACACCATTAGTCAATCATCAACAAGTTTAGGAAAAAGAAATTTTATTGAATGATATTATGAGGTACAAATTTATTGAAAAATGTGATAAAAAGATTAGTCAAAGTCAAACCATGATCAAGACCATATCGATCCAAACCAAATCAGGTCAGGCCGAGTTTGAGTCCAAGTCCAAAGTGTAATTGGCAAGCCCAAGATCTAAGCCCCTTAAGGCCCTTGCCCTCTAAGCCAACTCTCCATATTTTAAATTCAAAGTATTTAAGAAGAATTAATGTGAAAAACATTTTTCATAAAGTGAGTTTTCTCCTCCTACGCAAAGAAAGAGATATTTTGCCAAAGACTTTAGTTTAAAAAATATATAATTTTGAGCTGAAAACTAATTAGAAGCTTCTAAACAGTCTTATCCCATGCATATTTTGTGTTCATGTGTGAATTTAAAGCCATGAAAAATAGACATCTCATATTACACCAAAACTTTGTGAAATAGAAACCAATGCTTTTATGAGTTCTAATATGCAGCGTCAATTTCTCAGTTCGAAAAGTGTATTGTTGGAACCGGGTTGGAATGCCAAGCCGAACGCGAGGGAAAGATCATTTATACCGATGCTGAAAAGATCGTTTTATCAGGTAATGGAGACACTATAAGCATTCTGTTGGTTATGTATCAGCGTTAAAACAATTTCATGCAACTATGATTTTTAGTGAATATATCTATATGTTAAAATTAAACAAAAAACAAGTTCAACTATATTGTTTAGAAGTGTTTAGATCAGTTTGAGTCATAAACTATTTAGGTACTACTCAACTCTCTCTCTCTCTCTCTCTCTCTCTCTCTCTCTATATATATATATATATATATATATATATATGAAAAATGTATCGTCTAACGCCTCTGGCATTGGATGAGCTCAAATGTGTGTCTACACATTGTGTGTTAAAAAAATTCAAAAGAAGAGGTGTTAGTAGCAGTTCTAGACCACTGCTAAAGTCTTGGTTTTCACTCAGGTCTTTAGCGATCATTAAATGCAAAAAAAATGTGTCGTTGATCAAACGAGGGATTAGCGACCTGTTTGATGACACACACACACACACACACATATATATATATATATATATATATATATATATATATATATATATATAAACATGTGACACTTTCAAATCTATTTTAGTTAGTTTTGTAGATTTTGGAGGATTTAAGGTATGTTTGATGACTTGTCTAAGATTGAACAAAATGAACAAAAAAAGATGGAACCATTATACAACTGTACCAAGTCCAACATTTGTTTGGACTGTACTCGGATGTGTTCCAAATGCTTGTTGTTTGATAACTATGTGTGGACAACTTGGCAGTCATGGATAATGGATCAGATTACTTTCCAACCATATGAGTTTTAACTTGTTTATTATGATTTTTATGTCAGATGTAGATATCAGATTGGATCTAAAAAATAAAAAATGTATAAAATTTAAGTAATTTGAAGAAAATCAGAATTGATATTCTTTATATATATATATATATATATATATATATATATATGTGTGTGTGTGTGTGTGTGTGTGTGTGCTTTAATCGTTATCTTTTTAGATCTAATTATTAAATTTTATCAAAAACTTATGGATTTTAGCTTTGAATATAGATCTCAAACTTGATGCAAGTAAGAAAAAATTGTTTAAATTATGGGTAATTTGAGAAAAAAAATCATATTTTTTATATACAAACCAAAAACCCTAAAAGGCATATTCATATTCATTTTATATACAAACCAAAAATAAAAAATATAAGAAAATAAATCATATTTATATTTTTATACCAAAAACCAAAATGCAAGAATTTATATTCATAAAACCAAAAACCAACATGCAATATATATATTTATCGTAATAATCCAGACCCTCTTCATCGTGCACAACCATCTTCGTCTTTCTTGCACAATCGATTTCTCAATGTTATAATCACACAGGCTCATGCATGTAAGCCATCGTTCCAAACCCGCAAAATTAAACAGTGATTAAATTGAACATACCTATAAAAACAATTGAACCATGATCACAAAAAAGACACCGATCATAGGATCAATACAACACTCTAGAGTATCAAAAGACTTACAAATTTCAGCAATTTTATCCTCGGGAAGGAGATGAAAATAGGAAGCCAACAAAAAAAGGGATTTGCTCACGCTCACAAACCCAGGAAGAGAGAGCTGAAGGAAAATCAATATTACCATTCATGAAGATCAGCAAAATGTTGAACCCATGACTCAGAACAAGAGCGGAAGCCAAAACAAAAAGAGAAAGACAGAAGAGAAAAAAAACACAAAAGCAGACAAAATAGCAGGCTCACGCAGAAGTCGCTGCCCCAGAGGGTGCCAAAAAAGGGAGAGCGTCAGCCCGAGGGAACGGAAAAACACTAAGATGCATACAAAGAATTGCATATACATCCACTAAGATATTATATACCAGGTTATGAATGAGAACTGAAATTTGACGAAAAATAGCATCATTGCGCACCATCCAAACAAACCACCAAGAGATGAGCAAGCAAGTCCGACAAATCAACATTCACCTCTTGCTGCGTCTAATACAAACACTACAAGAAAATTGTTAATTAGCGACGGAAATTTGCGACGGATTTTTTCCGTCGTAAATTTGCGACAGATTAGCTAGAGAAAACTTTCTTAATGAATCTGTCGCTAAGTAGCGACGGATTAGCGATGAAAGTTGTTTCATCGCTAATCTGTCGCTAATTAGCGACGGATTAACGACAATAATTTTTTTCGTCGCTAATTCTCAATACAAGAAAACATTTTAGCGAGAGATTTAGCAAGGGAATTTTTTCGTCGCTAATTAGCGACATAAAAATTCCCTCGCTAATTTTCGATTTAAACCGAGCGCAAAATTTTCCCTATCTCCCAGTTCAAAATTTAAATCGATTGCGCTCGATTTAAACCGACTTCGATGATGCAGAGTGATCGCTGTGCAAGTCAGTTCATGGTGGACGGCGATGATGCAGAGTGATTGCTGGAGGATGGCGACGCCGGTTCACGGAGGACGACGACACCGGTTCACGGAGGACGGCGATGCCAGTTCACGGAGGATGACGACGCCGGTTCACGAAGGACACCGACGCCGACGTCGGAGAGCATGCCAGTTCACGGAGGACGGCGACGCCTGAGAGCATGCCGGTTCACGGAAGATGGCGACGCCAGTTCACGGAGGACGACGACGCCGGTTCACGGAGGATGGCGACGCCGGTTCACGAAGGATGACGACGCCGATTCACGGAGGACGGTGACGCCGGAGAGCACCAGTTCACGGAGGACGGCGATGCCGGTTCACGAAGGATGACGACGCCGATTCACGGAGGACGGTGACGCCGGAGAGCACCAGTTCACGGAGGACGGCGATGCCGGTTCACGAAGGATGACGACGCCGATTCACGGAGGACGGTGACGCCGGAGAGCACCGATTCACGAAGGACGGCGACGCCGGAGAGCACCAGTTCATGGAGGACGTACAAGTCCGGCGACGAGGTAGAGCGTTCGTTCTGTGCAATGCCTGTCGGGCGCGGTATAAGTCCGACTTATTGCTGCCGGAATACCGCCCGACAGGGATCAATTTTTTTTATTTTAAAATTTTAGCGACAGATAATGTTCGTCGCTAAGCTGTCGCAAATTAGCGACAAAATTAATGACAACCAAGTTTTTTCGCTAATTAGCGAGCAAAAATTCGCGATGGCCTTTATACATCGCTAATCCGTCGTTAAACAGTTTAGCGACGGATAAGCGATGGATAGAGGCCGTCGCTAATCCACAATTTTCTTGTAGTGAAACTAGTCTCAAGATCGGATCGAGCGTGAAAGATTCCTCCTTAACCAACACTTTTGGATGCCTTCAGGTCCTATTAAAGAGATCCACAAAAATAGGGCAGGGCTAGAATAAGTGAAACTTAGTTTCTTCGTCAGTTTGACAAAGCACACACCAACTCGGGAGCTGAATGCCCCACTACTTTAAATTGCTATGGGTCTAAACCCTATCGTGAAAAATTAGCTAAGCCAGGATCCGAGAGTGATGGGAAGGGCCCTTCGCCCAAAGCACAGCCTCGGGCAACCAATAAGCCCCCAGGGGGAGCAATGATCTATACACTTTTATTCAGTGGCGTAGCTAGGATTCATGTGAGGGGGGGGCAAACAGGGGTGTAGCAAAAAAAAAATTTGTGTGATAGTCGGGGGTTCGGGGCAGCGTCCCCGAATTTTTTTTTTTTTGAGATAAAATAAAAAATGGCTATAATTATTAATAAAAATCTATTTTATATGGACGAATCAAACTATTTGCTGCAGTCAGGGCTGGGCTAGGACTGAGCTGGGCTACAAAAATGGATAAAAATATATTTCATATGGAATCAGGGCTGGGCTGGGCTAGGACTCGGCTTTTAAAAAAAAAAAAAATTAACTGTTTCGGAAGGCAGGTCCTGCCAGCCCCCCCCCCCCCCCCCCCCCCCCCTAGCTACGCCTTTGCTTTTATTGAAGGAGCCAAGAGGGGTTTCAAGTTTTGAGACACTAGAGGGATATAGGGTCTGACTGAGGCTTCTGCGGGAAGGAGCCAAGAGAGGTTTGATCGCCACCACCACCAACCCACCATTCTCGGCCACTGACTGTCACCACTGGCTCCCACCTCGGCAGCACCACCCATCTCTGGCACCCGAACATGCTCCTCCTCCAGTTCTCCTTCACTGCACAGAGAGGAGAGATGTATCGTCGAGCGCACCCATCGATGGTTTTTTTTTTTTATTTGTTTACATCATCTTGTTCTTTTCGTAACAGAAGTGTAGAATGAAAAGATCTCTGTTTATGGGTGCAGCTTCTCGATCAAGATTTGACATATGGTTTGGATCTTGATTTGATCTGAACTTTAATGATAACAGATCCACTGAAAAGGAGATCATCCTTTGCTTTTTTCCATGGAAAATGCAGTATCAAATTGTTTGGGGAGCTTTTCACACCAAGTGTGAGAAAGAAGGACGGGTTTAGCAAATGTCTAGGTAAAACTCTCTCAGTTAGGTATTCAAATAGATCAGATCCGATCGGAGCTTCAACCTGAATCTGATGCTGTTCTTTGGATCCAAATGGAACTCTTGAAACCGGATTTCTCGCTGCTCCGCTCCTGCATCATTCTTCTCGGGTTGTCGGGTTAGAGAAGACTTGCCCTTGAGTCAGAACCAAGCGATTGAGCTTCTTCCAATTTCTTTCCACTGCACGAATTATGGGTCTGCATCATGCAACGTGAACTTGGCCATGCTCCTTAAGTTGAAGGCGTTGAACACGACCTCAATTGATAAGCATAAGGAATATCCATGAATGCTCTTGTCAACCCATCCCTAGTATTCTTTTAAAATGTAAACCCCTATACAGATCTGGACCAAACAAACCAAATGGGTTCATTGTAGGCTTGATCCAATATGAAGAAGCTAAGTTGGATTGGTCTTAGGTGAGATATGGGTTGGGTAAAGTAGGTTTAAGAGGCTTTTGGATTCAGATACAATGTTTGGCTTGAGAGGGTATATTATAGGCTAGGTCCAATTGGCTTTGGGTATTAGGATGTCCAGGACATATTGGGTAAGATATGGGAAGGCACAATATGAATTGGACCTAAATGATTTGGTTGTATATCCAAATTGGGTTTGTCTATGGATTCTAAAACAGGTTTAGGTATCCAATAAAAATGGATTTGGATCTAAATCTTTCTCAATTGGATCTGGGTCTTTAAAAAGGATTTGGATAAGTTTTTAATAAAGGATCCTTTAGGTCGGATTTAAGTTGGATGCATACCTACTTGGTTTGCGTGGTTTTAAGAACTAGTAGGCAGTTCTCCTTATCCCATTTCAACTTTTTTTCGGCATGTATGGCATGGTGAAAAGCATGCTACTACAAAGATGTGACATTTTTGTATTTTTCAAAGGCAAGCTGGGGTTAGGCATGCCCCCACCAGTTTGAACCTGCAACTTCCCAAAGGAGACATGCACGGACAGCTCCTACCAACCTCTCTGAGCACCCGTTGTGACTAGGATCCAAAACAGCATTAGGTCTAAAAGTTTGGATCCAAAACAGCATTAGGTCTAAAAGTTTGGTCTTGGTTTAGATATGGGTAGTGTTGCTGCCAATATGCAGTAGTCTTCATAGGACCATTACTATAAATTGAGGTGACCAAGTTGAATTGTTGCTTGACAGCCATGAAAGCCGTTGATTTCAGTAATCAGGATACATCCGGGTAGCCATAAGGTGTGTGATCGAAAGACGTCCATCTTCATCTGGATCGTCTCTCAAATTGTTTGATCGAACGAATCGATGAGTAGATCTTGCTTTGATACCAGAATTGATGCACCCTCGACTCGGTGATGAAAAACAATGGTATGATTACGCTAAAGGGAACTAAAAATTCAATTAAATGAAGGAAAATAACAATAATAAGAAAAGTTCAAGGGAAAGAAGAAAAGAGTTCAGGGTTTGAGAGAAGGGAAAAAAAGATTTCACAACCAATCTATCTACAAAAACTTTATAATGAGCATTTATAAGCCTCATAAGAAACCCTAATCCCAAATTGGACTCAAGATAGATCTATTACATAACTAAGATCTAAATATATAAAAAAAAAGTACACTAAAAACTTGGATCCAAATGGATCTCTTGAACTTGAATTTATATCAGATATGGATCTTATAATATAATCCAAAATGTTTTCAAATTGTATTAGAACTTATATGGCATGACTTTTCTTGGATTTACACTAGGTTTGAACTTTCTACTGCATTGGTATTAAAAATCAAATTTGACCCATTTATACGCCGTAATTTTTTCTCATTTTTGCCAAGATTTTTTTTTATGAAAACCTAAGAAAAATGTAATGACAAACTGAAAATCTCATGAGAAATTTATTGTGTAAAATCATCATTTTAAAACCCCAAGAACATATAGCGCTACTGCGATACGAAAAAGCTTAAGTGAAAGTAGCCATTTTTGACACCTAGACTTTTCGTCAGTATTTGAATCACCGATGTAACTTTTAGTTACATAATCTTTGACGGATGCGCATCTAGTGTCAGTGAAAGCTTTTATTGACGCTTTTTGTGTTAGTGTTGATCACTACTGTTCTAGTAAAGGGGGCTCCACCTGTTTGGTAGGAACAGTTTGAAAGCAAGAAAGACGTAAGAAAAGTGATGCAAAATGAAAAATCTGTAAGGACTTTTCTGACCCTTCTAAACGAGAGACTATTAGTCTCAAAGAGTTTTTTCTAAAAATTACTTTTTGATAGAAAACATTCCTTCACAAGAATAGTGGGAGAATGTTTTCTTTCAAGAGAAATTTTATTTTTACACTCACCACCACCACCCACCATCTCACCATCACCACTATCATCCATCTCACCACCACTCTCCTTCTCCCCTCTCTTATTTTTTTACATTTTTTCAATGTTTTTCTCATACTAAACAAACAAGAGAAAAACTTATCATGAAAAAAAAACTTTTATAGGTAAAATTTTCTTTTCTTACGAGACTTTTTCTCACTTCCAAACGTGTTCAAAGAGAGTGCAGGGTCGCTGTAAAATTTTCGCACTTGTGCAACAGTGCGAGCATAACTACTTTCTTGATGCCAAGGGAAAAAATCCAAACAGCACATGATCATGACGTAACAAGGAGCCTCGCATTGCTTCTTTTGGTGACATCCGTACTGTACCTAAGGTTTTCCTCTCTCTCAAACACGGTCTCTACGGACAAAAAGGTTGCTGAAGTTTGACAGAGAACATGTGCTGTCAAAAAAAGGCATCCACGTGTCACATCCTGACTGATCTAACAATATGTCCTGTCACTAAAAGGCCACACCTTACGGGGTCCTAAACTTTATTTCAAGTCGCAGCGTGCACTGAAGAGAGAGAAAAAGTTAATTTGAGACCTAAATAACTTTCAATTATAACTAGTTATGCAGACCTGATCCAGTTTACCTTCGGTTTGGTTGGTAGCCTTGTGATTGTTTCTCAGGTGATATCTCATGTTGCCGGTGACAACAAAAGCAGTATCAATATATTATTTTAGAGTTTTCTTTACATATTTATTGCATTTTTGGCAACTCTGATTCCCACCCAATATTGGTTTGAGTGAATGTTTGCTACCCTCGTGGGTAAAGAACTCACAATAAATAACTGCAAATATGTTTATTTGTTTTTAATGTTTTATTGTATATCTCAATCTCCATATATGGTCTATATGTTTGGGTTAGTAGCAATTGGTGCTTGGATCATGTCATTTCATGGTGTATGCAAAATTTTGTAAAAGTTTAAAAATCAACGACCTCCAATGTACCCAAATTTTGACATTGATAAAATCATTTTTTTATATAGAAAAAATGTGAACCATTAGTTGATTCTTACTATTTTAACTATGTTGAATACATCTATGAAATTAGATATAGTCAAAACAACCTCCTCCCATAATGGTTTCAAGTAAGGGGTTTCCTTACCCACAAGGGTACCAAATGCTTTTCCTAATTTCGTAAGCATGCCTAGTTATTTTTCACAATGCATACGCAACTAACCTAAACCTATGGTCAACTTAAACATAGGGGTGTCAACGGTTCAGGTTTACCCAGACCCGACCCAAACTAAACCCTGTAGGGTTCAGGTATGCTCATAAATAATAAGACACAGGTCTGAACCCAAAGGTTTGATTTATACATGAACACGGTTATAGTTTGTGAAATTTTATACCAACATGAACCCGGCCCAAGTTTCTATTAAAGCCTACAAATTTTCAATGTAAAAATGATAAAAAAGTATGATTTTATTGGGTATGGTTCGAGTCTGGTTCATGTAGTTCTTATCGGATCCGGGTATGATTTTTCTTATAGTGAACCCAATTAGACCCGGGTCTGGACTTGATACTATACCCAAAAATCGGGTCTAAGTCTCGTTTCATTAACATGTAACCTAATCAGATTTGGATGCGGCAGTAGGTCTTTTTTTCTTTTTCTATATATATATATATATATATACAACAACAAACAACAACAACTACGCCTTCATCCCAAAACAATTGGGGTCGGCGATATGAACCAACAAAGAAAATCATTATGGGTCTTCCACATGAATCCTTCTCCTTCATTCATTTCTATCCAATGCCATGTCCTCGGTGAGGTTCAAAGCATTCATATCCTTTCTTATCACCTCCATCCATGTCTTCCTAGGCCTACCCCGATTTTTTTTAACTAATATATTTTCTCATTTCTCCATCCTTCTAACTGGAGCATCATTAGGCCTTCGTCAAATATGTCCAAACCACCGTAAACGATTCTCTCTCATCTTATTTTCAATGGGTGAAACGCCTACCTTCTTATGTATCTCCTCGTTCCGAATCTTATCTTTTATTGTATTTCCACACATCCATCTCAACATACACATCTCGGCTACACTCATATATATATATATATATATATATATATATATATATATATATATATATATATATATATATATATATATATATATATATATATATATATATATATATATATATATATATATGCATTTGATATCCGACTATGTAAATTTAAAGAGTGCCCTTCATCTAAGGCACATGTAAGAGATACAAAGTCCATCTATGGCATTTTGGATGCCGTTCATTGTCAGAGGTGCCTTGGATGCCGTTCATCTTAAAAACCAATGACACCCATCAAACAATGAGTAAGCCTCATTGTGAGCCATTCATTTTAAACCATCCAGATGCCAAACATGAACAGACATCGGGAAAAACACAAAGGCCCCATTCTATGTTGTTCATCTTGAGATCAAGGGTATACAATGATCAGGTGGCCATCGGAGCACACTCTTATCTGATCTCATCTCAATTAGGGATGGCAGTGGACTGGAGAAAAATGGGGCCCCGCCCTGCCTCACCCCGTTTGGACCAGAAATGGAAAACATGAAATGAGAATGGAGGCGAGGATGGAAGTTAAAACCAAAACTGGTGCAGGATCAAGAATGAAGGCGGGTATGGAGGTCTGGATTTTGAGACTAAGCGGGGTGGAGACCTTGTCCTCCGCCCCGATCCACTGCAATCCGGAATCTCAATTGAAGTAATATCTGCATCCATGACAGTGTCTAAAACAAATGCAGCCAGGCTTTGTCCCCACCGTGTGATGATGATGATGATGTGTAGCTGAAGAAGAAGCCCAAAAGACATATTGAGCATTTAAGAACCACCACGTGAAACAGTGTATTTCCCCCATTTTTTTTTTTTGGTAATATCTAATATTCTGATTCACTTGAGTCACATCTCACCCATCAGCTGACAATTCACGTTTCTTGTTGGTATCTTCATTATCACATTTATGGAATGGCAGGCAGCCCAACCCTTGAATACAAAAAAAAAACAATAAATCTATGGTGTTACGTACAAGATGACAAGATTGGGCTTAGGCTTTGGAGCAATAAATATTTGAGAGAGGCCAATTGAAAATTTTATAGAAAAACGCACCCATCTTTTCTCATATTTATAAATAGTAGCTTAACCTTTGAGATTTAAAAATACACTCCTAATTTTTTTTAGAATTGCTTTTGTTAACTAGGCGTGTATTCTTAATATCTCAAAATTTAGATCGTGTTTGTAAATAAATCACAATTTAGGAGTGTTTTAGTAATTTTATTTTGTAAGATGCATTAAATGAATGACACGAGGACCTTACAAGTCGGACCGATAGGAGCAAGGTTTAGATGTTTTTTTAAATCATAAAGAAGGGCCCCTAATGATATCTCTCAAAAAGTGTTCTTCTCCCGATCCACTCTCATTATTATTATGCCGCTAAAAGTCCTCGTGACTGGAATCCAAAGCCCCGTGACTATTGGGATTCTTGCAAACGTGAGAGATCTTCGGAAGGAAATCTTTCGATAAATTAAGTTCTTGCTTGTGGAAAAATATTAACAAAAACATTGTTAAATAATAAACATTAAAGTGTAAAGAATGCATAAACATATAAAGAAAAATAATAATATTAAAAAATATAAAAAAGAATGTATCAAATTAACAAATTGTACATATTGATAATTTAAAAATATGTGTTAATTTTAAATATTCATGATATTTTTGAAATTATATTAGCTTCTTAAAACACACACGTAGGGTTGTACAATGGGTGGGCAGGGCCAGCCTGGTCAAGCCCAACTTATTGATCAACTGGGTCAGACCTAGGCCTAATACAAAACTCATGGCCTGCCATTACACCCATGAGCCTAATTCAGACCAGCTCAGGTTGCACAAGTCATCCTATATATATATATATATAATGTTGATTAATTCTGATTCTATTTTTGGCCTTCAAAACATATTCTTTACGGTTTTGACCAAAACATGATCCAAATATTTAAAAAATCTAAAAAAAGAAAACAAACCCACAAATGGATCCTGAACCCGGTTACATCCTATTTCAGCCTGGCGTCATTCTCCTCATATTGAAGAAGACTCACCTCGAGTCTTACTCGCTTTCTTTCGCTTTTTCTAGTTTCGTGTAACTACTACAAACCACTGATCTAATGCAACTTCAGACACTAAGAATAGATCAAGAGGATCTAGAACTGGTGGGATCTGATCCATAAAAGTCTCAAGGATGAAGAGTATAAAGACCTGATCCATTGGTGGTTCATTTAATATGGGGTCAAATGGATCTACGTATAGGAATCGGGTCAAATTAGAGAAGTCCATTTGGAAATGATCCTGGATCCAATTAGGTGAGATTGGGTCTAGATGTTCTTTAATTGGGGTTGTGTATAGGACATGTTTTAGAAAAGGTTGGGATAAGTGCTCAGCTGTTTTGGGTTTTAGAATGAAGGATCCACAAGGTGGGTGTTGGATCAAAGTAGGGTCCATTTTAAAATTCAATTGTGGATTTTGATGCAAATTTGTTTTGTTTGAATCTGGGCACCTAATGGAATTTGGTAAAGGTTTGGAATGAAATTTATTTGGATTAGGTTCCTGCAGGGTCATATCTACTTGGATCGGGATAAGCTTGGGAATGAGAGCATATAATGGATCATCAACGAACCTGGTCCTTATCAGTTGCTTGAACACGTCCCCTGTTCAAATTCTTTCTTGTGCTTGACCTTTATAAGTGATTATCCACCAAACTTTAGTGGGGTCATGTTGTCGAGTGGATGCCAAGATGACTCTGTGATGATCGAATATTTGATGTCACCCCAATATGCTTTCTAGTGCATGGATTTAGCTAAAAACAAATTCTGCATTTCATTTGCCCGTGAACTCTATAGAAGGTCCAAATTGATGACATTCATATGAGTTTGGACATGTTCGATCTGCTATGTGCTTGCTTTGGGGACCTGCAGGAATTGATGCAGTGTCCTGTGGGTTGTTTTGGGTCTGTGACATGGTTGAGACTTGTGGATTTTGGGTTAGGTTAGGGTTTGGAGGTTTTGCAGGGATTTGGGTTATTTTGGGCTTCTGGGGCATACTGAATAGGTGTAAGTGGGGTTTGGGGTTGATTTGGATTCAAGATAGGGTTTAGGGTCAAATTTGGATCTAACCTAGAAGGGTTTAGGTTTTGGAGAAGGAGTGGGTGAGAGAGAGATGCTAGGAAGGTGAGAGAGAGATTGTGGGAGGCGTGAATGGGAGAGAGATATATTCAAATCTGCCCCAAACAAAAAAAAAATACAAAAAAAAAAAAATCATGAGGGTGGCACCAACTGTGATCAATCTCACCCGCTTCATAGGACTGGGATATGATTTGTATGAACCTTGATTATGATTTGAGACAGATAAGAATATTTTATCTTTATTTATTTATTTTTTTTATGGTAGGGTCGCCATATGAAAGTGATCGAAAGTCAGATCTAGGTTCAATATCAGGTTCAAGACTGAGTCAGGGAGCAGGTATGACCCGTTTGCAACGAGTTTAAAATTTTTACCCACAGTTCTACATAGACTGATGAGATCACAATTATTTTTGACAATTTTTTGGACCTTTGATTTATCCAAAAAAAAAAAAGAAATTAAATATGAGGACCATAATAGGCTTTAGTTCAGATCTCCAATAAATTGGCAGAACTTATGTCTACCTTGGGATAGGAAGATCGGGGCCTATACTATTCCGATCCAGGTGAAACAAAATTTGATTTGGGAGTTGGGGATGTAAATAATATTTATCCAAAATTCCAGCATCTGATTTTGTCTATTGTAGATCAGAATGGACCGAACACGTTCAAGTATTTAGGCAAGACTGGATATGAACAAATCTGACGGTAACAATGGCTTTGGACACTGAGTTCGTGTCTGGATGATCGTATCCTTATACCTTGCATAGATCAAGAGTTTGTTTGCTTTGGGGGTGACCACAAGAAAGAAATCTTGACATTGAATAAGATCGGATGGTGTTATGCTCTCGGACAACGTAGATATCCGCTTTTAGGATTGCTTTGGGTAGATCCAACAGTGAACTTGTCCGATCAATATATATTATTCATGCGTATTTGATAAACCAGTAACTGAACACTTGGAGCATTGTTACACTTTTTGTTCAATATTATTCATGCGAATACTGGCTAGTCCCACTTCCTAGCAGATGCATCTTCTCGATACTCTTGCTTGGTGCCAGTATTCCTAAATGTCATCAAAGTTGAATGCCATGCAGAATTTATGCTTTAGTTGGACTCCCTTGATAAGTGTAGGCAAAATATCATGTTAGTTTATTAACATGATATTTTGCCTACTCTGATCAAGGGAGTCCAACTAAAGCATAGTTCATACTGTAAATTCTGCATGGTTATGCTTTTCATCTTTTGCTCAAGAAGAGCTTGGCTGCATACACTTGACGGGCACATCTTGGTGTTTTAGGGGTACCAATGTTCTCCATGCTATTTGTAAGAGCTTGTCAGGTCTGTTAATACCATATGATAGGGCAGGCACACACACACACACACACACACATATATATATATATGGAAGGGGGGTCGTGTCCAACCAAAGGAAGGTTCAAAATCTACAACCGATGATAATGGACGACGTTCCTTCTCTAACAATCGAGTTTTTCATTGATCAGACTTTACATATTGGATTTTTATCATTTATTTAATAAGTGATATCTTTTGGATGAATTTTCAATGTTAGATGAGCTTTTAAAGCGCTAAAAACCAATGGCATACAATAATTTGTATTGTAAAGTTTTAAATGCATTGCGAGACATTGATTTTTTGGTTTTGAAAAACACGCCTATGTGTCATAAAGTCTTCGTGTAAAGCATATTTCTTACTAAATGAATTATAAAGAATAAATATATGAGGTCCAATCGATGAGATGCTAAAGCATTGGAGAAGGTGGGTCATTTAGTTGTAGATTTTGGACCTTCAATCCCCCCTTGTCCTATATATATATATATATATATATATATATATATATATATATATATATATATATATATATATCATTTGTAAGTACAAATAACTTTTTTTCTCATTTGTGGTTGCTTTCATGAAACTGACTTTAAATATAGGTATATAGTTTTTTTTAGTGAAAATCAGCTCTTAGATCTGATTATAATATAGAGGTAAAGTTTTGTAAAGCTTAAAAAATCAAGGCTTACAATGTTTAATATAGTTTTTTATTATAAAATTATATTTTTTATGAAAAATACACAAGTCAAAAGCCAATTCACTACAACAAACCAGCGGATTAGCGATGACCTAAATCTGTCGCAAAACAGCTTAGCGACGGATAACTTCCATCGTGAATTTTTTGACGCTAATAAGCGACGGCATATATCTGTTGCCCATTCCGTCGCTAAGTAGCGATAAACTGTATTTTTCGCTAGTTTCGTCGCTAAATTGCGACGGAATAATGAATGACAAAATCTGTCACAAGGTCATCATCACTAAACGACGACTTCAGTTTGACGACAGATTTATAGCCGTCGCTAATCCATCGCTACATACAACGGTAATATTAAATAGCGACGGACATATCCATCACAAAAAAGGAAAAAACTAAAAATATATATATTTGAAATTAAATATCGAGAAAAACTTCTCGTGATACAATTTATATTTCTTGTACAATTTATATTTCCTGTGAATAAAAAACAAAGTACACATCAAAATACATATAAAAAGAAACTGAAACAATTAATCGATCCACCATAGAATTCGCAAGTTCTAATTATTTACAATTTCACATTTACATTTTTGAAACAAAAAGAAGGTAGAAAAAATTCAACACATAAATCTAATCATCGCCAAGATTTTGTGCGTTCTCTTGTTCAATGTCTCGATCTATTCTTTCAACTCCACTACGCTGATTATCGCCAGCAACCTACACGAGAAAAGAAATGTCAGTATTGATAAAAAAAATATACTGAAATATAGCCTACTCTATATGTGATTCTATCATGCGCATATGTGTTATAAGGCAGTAAAAAAACTTTATACATGATTCTATCATGCTCATATGTGTTATAAAGCAGTAAAAAAACTTCATATATGATTCTATCATGCTCATATATGTTCTAAGGCAGTAAAAAAACTGTATATGTGATTCTGCCATGCTCATATGTGTTCTAAGGCAGTCAAAAAGTTGTATATGTGATTCTACCATGCTCATATGTGTTCTAAGGCAGGCAAAAAATTTTATATGTGATTTTATCATGCTCATATATATGTACTCTAAGGCAGTAAAAGAACTGTATATGTGATTCTACTATGCTCATATGTGCTCTAAGGCAGTAAAAAAATTGTATATGTGATTCTACCATGCTCATATGTATTTTAAGGCAGACAAAAAACTGTATATGTGATTTTATCAAGCTCATATGTATTTTAAGGCAGGCAAAAAACTGTATATGTGATTTTATCATGCTCATATGTACTTTAAGGCAGTAAAAAAACTATACATGTGATTCTACTATGCTCATACGTGCTCTAAGGCAGTAAAAAATTTGTATATGTGATTCTATCATGCTTATATGTGTTATAAGGTAGTAAAAAACTTTATACGTGATTCTATCATGCTCATATGTGCTCTAAAGTAGTAAAAAATCTGTATATGTGATTCTACTATGCTCATATGTGCTCTGAGGCAGTAAAAAACTATATATGTGATTCTACCATGCTCATATGTGTTCTAAGGCAGGCAAAAAACTGTATATGTGATTTTATCATGCTCATACATACTCTAAGGCAGTAAAAAAACTGTATATGTGATTCTACTATGCTCATATGTGCTCTAAGGCAGTAAAAAAATTGTATATGTGATTCTATCATGCTTATATGTGTTATAAGGTAGTAAAAAAACTTTATATGTGATTCTATCATGCTCATATGTGATCTAAGGCAGTAAAAAAATTTATATGTGATTCTATCATGCTAATATGTCTTCTAAGGCAGTAAAATAACTTTATACATGATTCTATCATGCTCATATATGTCATAAAGTAGTAAAAAACTTTATATGCGATTCTATCATGCTCATATGTGCTCTAAGACAGTAAAAAAATTGTATATGTGATTTTATCATGCTTATATGTGCTCTAAGGTAGTAAAAAAACTTCATATGTGATTCTATCATGCTCATATGTGTTCTAAGGCAGTAAAAAAACTGTATACCTGCCGACCACCGAAGCTCATGTTGAATGCAAACGAAGTTCCTCTATCCTGAAAAAAGTTGCATAACTCATTACGAACAATGTTGAGAATGACTTCATATAAAAAGTACTGCATTTTGTCCTCAAGACGCTGACAGACATCATCCCAAGACATAGCAGGGTCATTTGGATGTTGAGAGTTGATGCTGGTGGGAGAACTCTGTGGGCTCGAGCTGCAGGAGGCAACGACTGATGTGGTGTTCATGTGACTCCCAAACCCGAACACACAACCCTTTTTGGGTCCACCGGTTGCAGTCACCCATGTTGCAGGATCAAAAGGCGGATGCTGAGTGGAGTCATCGCCATATTGTTATACCATTTGTTGCTCGTATGACTCTTACAATGTAATGATTAGAATATGAATTAATAATTAAGAATTACAATATTTGTGATAATGTAATTCATAGTAACTTGTCTATTACAATGTTTATTAATAAAATAAATACATACCATTGTCGCTCTCGCCTTCTCTGATACGAACTCTCCAGTGGTCTTACGTTTATGTGTTTCAACAAACGCATCCTTGTATGACACAATGCCTCCTTTTTCTGCTTCCTGCAAAGTGAAATGATAAAAGATTTAGTCAACAGGTTTGCAACAATACTTATAAAACTGACAATATATATATATATATATATATATATATATATATATATATGTTGATGAGTTACCATTTTCTTCTGGTGGCTCCCAAAAGTCCTAGATCCACGTGTGTGTAGATGGGCTTCAGGCATTTTTGCTTGATTTTGTGCAGCCTTCACTGAGCGGTTTTGAAATGCATCCCCCGCCCACTTGTCGCACATTCCCTCCCAATAATCTCTCCTGATAGTAATAGGGTCATGGCCCTTCCACTGTAATGGATCATCTATTCCGCCAGATGCTTTTTTTACTGCAGTCTTCATATTGTGCAGCATGTCTGCAAATCGATTGGCAGCCACCTTCTGCCACACCTTCCTTGCATCATGTTCCTCCACCGTAGTCGCGAAGCGATTTGAAACCTATATATATTTTCAGAAAGTTAGTAGACATGACTATAACAAAAAATTAAATATGAAACACATTAACTATGACAAACAACTATATACCGTGAATGAGGGCCACAATCTGTCTATCACCTATTTTGCATACTCTTTCCATTGAGCGACCGATTCTGGTAGATGTTGAAGTAGTGAATTTCTAATATCGCGTACTACTTCTTGTGGTTCAAACCTCATGTTGCATATGAATTGGTATACAATAAATATCAATATACAATATTTATAAGATATGCAATAAGTGAAAATGAAATACTTACGGTCGATTATCGATATACACTATTCGAATGAGTCTTCTTGTGCCAGACTGAGAAGACCATGCATCCTGTGTTGGCTCCTGACTTGTATGATCAACTGGTGTAGGTGGGTCATGTACAGGCACAACATTATCTGTAAAAAAATACGTTAGAAATTTTCAGAATGCACATTTCAACTAATCAAGTATCCAATTAGTTAAATGATATACCTATCAAAGGAGCCCGTAAAGATGAAGGCTGAGACTGGCTACCACTGGGTGATCGACCACTGTAACCTCCATGAACCATATTCTAACAAATAAAATATGTTAAAATATATATTCAAATTGTTTCAAATCAATCACATCAAGTATTTCAATACATTCAAATAATTCAAATCAAGTATTGCAATACATTCAAATCATTCAAATTATTCACATCAAGTATCATTATACAATTTCACATGAAAGTCATAATTAAATTGAAATTATCTACATGCAAGCATGGATATAATAACATCAAATATTGCAATACATGGAAATCATTCATATAAAAAAATGTCAAACATGTACCTGCAACAAACACACTTCAATATCTCGTTAACTACTATCATGCCTAGCATGGAATCCGTACTCCAAAAATAAGAACACTTCTATTCTTGTACATTAAAATTATGCTCAGCATGATCTCCAAACTCCAACAAAGCAGTCCTAGATATCAACAACTAAGTGAGTGTGTTAACAGTAAAGTGTTGCATTCAATAAATTAAATAACATGTGAAGCGCTTGCATCACTTATTCACCACGGGTATTTACCCGATTTGCATTATTTTTGTCGATTACTTACCACGGGTGGCGGAGCACAAGCGGGATACGTTGAGAAATCTGCAAGAGATACTGTGTTAAAATGAAATTACACTGTGTTAAAATGAAGACACTCTAGAGGCAGTGATCATCTCTCGAAGCGGCAGGCACAGGGTGATGACATGGTTTAGGAACCCGACAAGCGTCGGGTTCCTGAACCACGACCCGTTGCCTCCTACCGAAAAAAATAGAGGCCGGAGGGGCGACCACCTACCGCAAAAAAAAAAGAGGCAAGGTCGCCCCCTCCCCCCTACCAGAGGATCACGGGGGTGACCCCATGGCCGAATAAAAAAATGAGGCAAGGGGCGACCTCCTGGCAGAGAAAACAAATGAGGCAGGGGTCGCCCCACTGCCAAAAAAAAAGAGGCACGTGAGCGACCCCTTACCCGAATAAAAAAACGAGGCAGGGAGCGCCCCTCTACCTGGAAAAAAAAAGAGGCAAGGGGTTGCCTCCCAGCCGAAAAAAAGGGGCAGGGGGCGACCCCCTGCCGAAAAAAAAAATAGGCAGGGGGTCGCCCCACATGCCGGAAAAAGGGGCAGGGGGCGACCCCTTGCCAGAAAAAAAATAAACGGCAAAAAAAAGGGGCAGGGGGGCGACCCCCTGCCAGAATAAAACAATGAGGCAAGGGGGTCGGCACCCTGCCAGAAAACAGAAAACGCGGCATAGGGTCGCCCCTCTGCCTCAGTTATTTTTTTTCGGCAGGGGGGCGCCCCCCCTACCGGAAAACAAAAAATAAGACAGGGGAACCCCCCTTCCGGAAAATAAAAAATGTGGCAGAGGGGTCGCCCCCCTGCCGAAAAACACAACACGCGGGAGGGGGTCGGCCCCCCTGCCGAAAAACACAACACGCGTGTGATCATCGCAAAATTTTTCCTCTCGTAATATTCTCTCTCTTCCTTCTCTTTTTCTTTCCAACCTCTATTTCCTCCTTTTTGAAGGGAGAAAATAAAAGACGGAAAGAAGGAGAGAAGAGAAAAGAAAAGAAAAGAAAAGAAGAAAAGAGGAAATCTTTTGCGGGGTCTCACTTGACCTTAATTTTGAAAATATTTGAGAAAATAACTCGCCTCCGTTTTTGAAATATTTGCGGGAAAACTGTGAGACAGGATCCGCTCGTCGGTACAAGGTTCGACCGTTCCTGGCGCCTTTACCCGGGGTAATCGAACCAAGGGTCGAATTTTATGCCTTTTGCTTTGCTAAAATATTATCTAAGAATCTATTCTAAGTCTAAATGCACAAAGAATCATGCTTGTGAAATGCAAAGATGTATGCTCTTTTTGAAAATGATTTGAAATTTTCCAAGTGTTTCTTGAATCTAATGATATAATGAAGAAATGGTTTCTAACTTAGAACTTGAGATTTAAAGTTCTAAGTTTTTGGAATAATCAGAGTTTGAGAATGAATCTTGACTTTTGAAAGGAATGATTCCGAAGTTGAGATAAAAGGAGAAGAAAGAAAAACTTCAAAGTCATAAATGGACTTTGAATCAGAATAGAGATGAAATGGAATTGAATTCTAACTTTTGAAGTTTGAAATCAGAATAAAATGTGGGAAATCTAAATAGAATTGTGAAATAGAATTGATTTGAAAGTTGGAATTCAGAATGGAATTTAAATCCAAAGGCTGGAAAATAGATTTCAAAATTGAATTTTGGATTTGGAACCTGGAAATAGGAATTGGATTTGAAATCTGAGATGAAAATGGAATTAAGAATTGGAATCAAGATGGAATTTGGATCTGAAATCTGAGATCCAAGATAGAATTGGACTTTGGACCCTACGATGGATTTTGGATCTGAAGTCTGAGATAAAAAATGAAGTTGGATTCTGGATCCTAAAATGGAATTGGATTTGAAGTCTGAGATCCAAAGTGAAGTTGGATTCTGGATCCTAAAATGGAATTGGATCTGAAGTCTGAGATCCAAAGTGAAGTTAGATTCTGGATCCTAAAAGGGAATTGGATCTGAAGTCTAAGATCCAAAGTAGAAGTGGGTTCTGGATCCTAAGGTGGATTTGGATCTGAAGTCTGAGATCCAAAGTAGAATTGGGTTCTGGATCCTAAATGGAATTTGGATCTGTAATTTGATGTCCAAAGTAGAATTGGGTTCTGGATCCTAAGGTAGATTTGGATCTGAAGTCTGAGATCCAAAGTAAAATTGGGTTCTGGATCCTAAATGGAATTTGGAGCTGTAATTTGAGATCAAAGTAGAATTATACTTGGAAATTTGGATCCAAGTTGGGATTAGGATCTAATTTTTGGATTTTTGGATTCTGAAAGGTCCAAATAGGACTTTTAAAGATGGATCTGGGTTTTTAAAACCCAGATTGAACTTAAAAAGGTTTGGATTTTGAGATTCAGAGTCAATCTCAACTTTGAATTTTAAAATTTGAAGAAAACTTGATTTTAAATCAGAAGATGAATCAGAAACTTCAAAGTTTAATTTGAACTTTGAAATCGAATTTTGAATTTGGGTTGGAATTTTAGAGTTTGAATATGAAATGATTTTGAAATTCCAAAGTCAAATTGGACTTTGAAATTGAGATAGATTTGGAATTTGAAATAGAAAACTTTGAAGAAGAGATATTCACAATCACTTGGGTTTTTGAAAGGGAATTTTGAAAATATGATGCAATTCTACCCTAAATGATGAATGAATTTGAATAAGTTTGAAATTGGATTTGAAAATCATATTTCATTCTTCAAATAAATTTAAATAAGATTAATGATATAATACACTCCTGACTATGGTCATTGAATGTATTATATAATAGTCATATCTAACTTCAAATGAAGAATAAAATACTTTTTTGGTGCTTTTATAGAATTTAAAATGAAATTAATTCTCAATATACCCTGACTATGGCCATTGGTATATATATTGGATTAATTTTAGATTAAATTCTGATAAAAAAGAAAAATATTTAAAGAAAATATGATGATTTTTGAAAAGAGGGATCCAGTGTAGATCCAATGTTATTTCATAAAAGATAAAAATACTAAGTCTTGTTTACATCCCGACTATGGCCGTTGATGTAAATCATCAACTTAGGATTAATTTACCTTTTACGAAATGGTGCACGTGCCATTCGTATTTCACCATTGTGAGAATTTGAGAAATAAAGGCAAAAATGCATGAAAACAAGCAATTCATGATGTTTACAATGCTCATTCATTCTATCTAAAACTGGAAATGTAAAGAATTCTCATTAATAGCTAGCTTATTACAATGATAAAATCTTGGTCTAAAAGGGAAATCAACATTTTCCAGAGATTCCTGCAAAAACACTTAATTAGTCTAAAAGCATATAAAGGATAATTCACATGACAGCATATTGGACCTAAGAGATTACTCCTGAAGCAATTAGGTATGTATCTTATATTATGGAAAATGCAAGATAAATGATACAATCTATGTTAGAATGACACATTCAAGTTAATTTATACATGAGAACCGGCGTAATGCCTTAAGACAACTAAAATAGACATTGAAATCCATAAAAGATGTCCTAAACTATTTGGGATGTATGACATGGGCTAAATATTATGTAGTTACATAGGTGCTGGATGTGTTGTAATGGGGTTTATGCTACAGTGGTGTGTATTCAAAGTGTTGTGATGTTGTTACATAATGCAATGAACATACACAAATGAAATAATGAAGATCTGCTGAAAATGCTACCATAAAAGTAGTATTACACGGCAAGTGCAGTAAATCTAGGTGAGTGTGGCTGTTATGAGAGACTTTACCACAACCTATACTGCTCTAAACAAAACTATAAATGCCAAGTTTGGAAATATTTGGATCGGGATTTTATTTATGCTCACAAAGGCAAATGAGATATATGAATAACCTACAGAGATAACCTGAATAATAGATTGGTAAGTGCAAGGTTTTACAGAAACGAGTAGATGGATGAAATTCTTAGCACTATCATAGACTTTAATGACAATCTACACCACAAAATGTAGAAAGATCATAAACCGGACCAAAACTTACCTATTGGATCTACTAATTGCTGCAGAGAGCCTCATTCCTATGAAATTTATCAATGAGACAATCGTATGTCTTTCAACCGTCTCCTCCCAAGTAATTTGGCTGACAACATTCTCATTACCTTTGCCTAGAAGGGATGAAAAATAACATCTTCTTGCTGGTAGGTTTACTAGCCTACATGTCAGCGGAGGACACCCTGCACGGTCAACCTGGTCTGGAGCATAAATACCGATAACCTTTAGCAGCAATTGTTCCATACCCAGATTTTGATCAAGAATGACACGAACAACCCTTCATGCACCTATGGAGATGGGAATGAGGGGTGGGCCAGTGAAAGAAGTGACAGATGGGTCACTTGTAAATTTGATACAGCAGCTAAGAAATACTATGCAGAGAGAAAGAAATCTATCAAATTGTAGCAAAATTCGATAACTCCGTAATCAATGGGATTTGTAACAAAGCAGCTTCCACGATCCCCTAAGAATTTACCGAATGAGCACAACAAAAATATAGTGAAAATCAAGTAAAAAAAAAGAGATGGATGGAAAAGGGTCATCTAATCCTTCACGTCTGGCCTGGATAGACATCTGATCGTCGAGCATGTCCCCCTCTATCCTTGGAGTTCGGTAGCACTATTGATGCACAGTGAGAGTCTGTTTAGAAGAAAGAATTTTCCCTTCAAAATTTAGCCTTGGAGAACAAGGACTGCTATGTTACAGATGAAAAAGAAACCCTCATGTTGTGAACAATGTCAGGCTGCGGTTCTAGTTTTGACAGCATCAATTTGCATTGCAGAAAGAATGTATCTCAGGCGAACAAAATTGCAAGAATTCTGATAGACACGAAACTTGATAGACCCATAACACAAAGGCTTACAAGTAAGTGTCATACCAAAACAAAAGCGAAATTGCAGAATAGCATGATCTGAATAAAGGTGCACGCCATTGATAACCATTTTTAATGAAAGAATGTAAACAACAGTGTAATTTGAACATTGTAACATGAAATTTTATGAAAATCATGTAAAATTTCAACTCAGTTAAGCACTCCATACCAGCATAAATTGACGCCTGTGTGATCAAGATGAGAACCTGGTGAAGACTATCAGTCACGAACTCTTCAGATTCAGTTCTTCTCAGAGAGAGAGAAAGAAAGAAACCTGTCATAAAACAGATGAATCAAATATCTTAGGCAAATCTTCAAAACATAATGATCTCAATTCTCCTAAATGAGCCGCCTAAATAAAACTCTTAGACTTCACCGTCTGCAGACTGAAATATGGTATTTTCTTTGACTCCATGCCGCAAGGAATGAAACTAAAACCGTTTTTAGAAGGCTCTTCTTCCAAGGATATGTATAAGAAAGCCAAACTGATTAGAATTCTGATTGAAAAACCCTTGTTGGACCCATAACACTAATTATCGAATGAATGGAATCTTAAAAGTAAATCTGTAGCCATCATAGGGCAAAAGCCATTGATTATATTAATCAAATATATATAGAATGCCGCAAGTAACAGAGAAATTGCATATGTTGGGAAGTACTAACTAAAACAGTTGTAGCACCTTTGGACTAGAAGGTCATGTGAAATATAAGATGGAAAACAAAAATTATGATAAAAGACACGAACAAAAGCAAATTACGCCATTGATCTATCAGTTTACTGGCAAAATATAGCTGAGCTTTTATTACGAGACATACATTTACTATTCTATCAAACCCCCTTTTATTCTTATATTTGATAGACCCAACAATCCTAAACGAGTTGAGGTGGCCGGGAGGCTAAACAAAATTGATACTGAAATATAAATGCATTGGGGGAATGAAACCAGGTTAATTATGGAGATAAATCCAAACACAGAGAAACATAAATAAATAAAAAATAATAATAAAAAAAAACATGTGACATGATGTCACAGGGTCATATGAATGACCAGGCATCAGCAGAACACAGAGATTGGTAACATTTTGCAAAGATGGGTATATAATCGATAATAAAGTGCAGGAACCACAATGTAGAATGCAAACTAAGGCATGAAGCATAATGTTGAATGGGGAAATGTCATATGATGCATCCAAAAAAAAAAAATGTGAAATCATGAGTGAGATACCCTTAAAGACGATCAAAACTTGGAAGTTGTTTCATCAGAAATGCCAAGAATCGATGTATTGTCAGTATACTTATCAAGCCGGTACCCCACGAAACTTCATCCATCATTATTTGATTTTAACAGACGTTGTAGCTCCGCAGGTGCTCTGAGTGAGGGAGCAGAGGAGGGCGAACTCAAGGGATCCCTTATGCAGTTCAGCAACAGTTCAAACAAGACAAGTGTTGCACTAGATGATATTCAATGAAATGCTTATCATGCTTAATGTTAGAGTTCAATGCAGCGGGCCAAACTCTGAATCAGAAGGAAATCTTACTAACTGGAGCTTTAGTTTTCGACAATTTGAAATCCGAAGATTAACATTTAACCAACAACAAATTTGTACTTCAGCCTGATCCATAGATCAGCAGTTCCATGAATAACCCATGCCTTTTACTCAGATATCATCAAACAAAAAGTAAGAATTCGATATAGACCAGCATTCTCATCCTTCACATCATATAAATGATCTAACAGATCTTGAATTTCAAAGGCAATTGATTTCGATCAAAGCTCTACTCAGTACCAAGTGTTGCAAGATTCCTGCAGGCTCTTTTTAGTGAATGTTTGCCAAAGGGCATTGAACTTCCCATTTTCAAGTTGCCGACATCCACCAGAATTTTAAACAATAGCCAAACAATATAATGACAGGCCAGAATTCCAAATAATAAGCAATACAGTGATAAGCCGGAATTCAGTCAGAATTCCAAACAGTGACAATTGGGTTTTTAATCATCGATCTGAGATAACTTTATCTCACGAGTTGAAAGAAAGAAAAAAAAATAAGAATCGACCCAAATGATCGGTAAGAAAGATACTGAAATCTGGTATATGCAAACAAAACAACAAAACAAACAAAAGAAAAGGAAAAGAATGACAAAATAGAAATAAACAAAAGATAGTGCGTAAAATTAACTGAGGAAGCATTTAGACAGTATTGAGTCTATCGTAAATGATCTCCAGGAAACCGAGATAAATTGCAGAGAAAAGGGGAAAGGAGAAAAAAAAAATAACAAAGAAAAGGGTATTGGAATAAGGTTATTCCATTTGCTATAGTACAGGGAGGGGTCGATATTGCCATGAGCAAATCGACATTACTCAATCGTGCGTTAGGGGCAAAACAACAGAAAATGAGCAAATCTTCAGAAGGAAAGGGGGGGTAGAGCTTTTACCTGACTTATTGATGGTGCTGGGATTAGGAGCCCTTTTGCAGATCAAAGGAGGAGTGCAGATGAAGCCGGCTTTGGTGGCGGGGTCAGTCTTCGTGGCTGTGACCGGAGGTCTTGATCTCCTTCGTCCACCCAGAGAGAGTCTTTTCAGAGTGTTATGATTGTTGGAGATTCTTGCAAGGGTAGCCGACCTTTCTTCAGCTTGCTTGGGAAGAAACGACAGATATCAGAAGAAGAAGGAAAAGAAGAAGAAATGAAGACCAATGGGGAATCAGGAGCGTGGTGGGATGATAATGGACTGATGTGTGAAAATGAAGGAAGGTGCGGTGGTGAGAGCCCCCCCCCCCCTAGGGTTTCCTCATTGTGCCCCTCTTAAGGAGGGGGACGAAGGTTCAGGAAGGAGGATCGTTGAAGATGAGTGGAGGAGGAGGGAAATGGGCAGAGGAGGTTAGCGATGGGCGAAGCAGAGAGAGGGAGAGAGTGCGGCTGAGAGTGAGAGAGTTGGCCATCCGTCCTCTTCTCCTTTTTCCTTACGAAGGAAAACCCTAAAAGAGGGTTTTTGCGGAGGAGCCCCTCTAATTTTTCATATTTTGCAAAGGGGGGGCTCCTGAGGCTTTTGGCAAAATTGTTTTTAAGAGGCTCAAAATCATTTGCTTTTTCTCGTAGTTTTCTCAATTTTTTTTTTGGGTTTTTGTTTTATTTTTCCATTTTTTTGTATTTTTTAGAATAAAATCCTAAAGTTTGTGAGAAAAAAGAGATAAAAAATATTTTTTTTGTGTTTTTGCAAAAATATATAAAAGGGATTTTTTCTGAGAATTTAAAAGCTATTTTGAGAAAATTTCTTCAGAAATGGGTTTGGATCCGGATTTTGAGGAAATATGGATTTAAAACACTGGATTTGGATCCGGAATTGAATTTGAATATATCAATATGGAATTTAATTTAGAAAATCTAAAGAATGACTGAAATTTAGCTTTGACATTGCTTTGATTTTCTCAGAAAACGGGGTTAGGGGCAAAAAGGGTCATTTTTACAAAACTTTGAAAAATTCGGGGTGTTCACAACGCGACAAGGGGTCGCCCCCCTGCCGGAAAATACTAACGAGGCAGGGGGGCCGACCCCCTGCCGGAAAACAAAAAACACGACAGGGGGTCGCCCCCCTAACGAAAAACACAACATGCGGCAGAGGGTCGCCCCCCTGCCGGAAAACACAACACGCGGTAGGGGGTCGGCCCCCATGTCGGAAAATACTAACGAGGCAGGGGGGCCGACCCCCTGCCGGAAAAACTAAAAGGGGCATCCACCCCTTTTATCAGAAAAAAAAGTGTCTTTTATCGGAAAAACCTGGGAGACGCCGATCGAGAGGTGGCAGACTGGGGGCAATGGGCAGAGCGGCGGACGGTGGGGGTTGGGCAGACGCTGACGTGTGAGATATGGGGCGGCAGGAGGGAGAGGGTGGCTGGCAGGAACAGGGGAACAAAAAAGAAAAAGAGGGCTCTGATTAGGGATTTACGCTATATTTAGCGACGGATTTCACGACGGCCTAAATCTGTCGCAAAGCCGTCGTAAATTAATTTAACTACGTAGCGACGGAACTATTCTGTCGTGAGATAGCGACGACACACTTTCTCTCGCCAAATCTGCCGCTAAAATACACGGTTATTACGACCAAACATTTTGTCGCTAAGTCGTCGTTAATTTGCGATGGATTGTGCGACGAAAACTATTCCGTCGATATTTTCGTAAATATTACGGTTCTTAGCGACGGATTTGTTTATCTCGTTAATCCGTCGATAATTAACGATGAAAAAATTTTGTCGCTAATATCCGTCGCTAATCCCCTATTTTCTTTTAGTGATTCCTACTGTTTTGAACATGTTATATTCATCTACGAGACATTTGTAAATGCAACTTTTTATAGCAAACATTTCTCACATATATATATATATATATATATATATATAGTAGTAATGATACACTGCTCGCGGAGTACTTACTATTAGCCAATGGCTAATAAGAATGCAAATAATAAGAATGCAAATCTCACTTTAACTATTCATGCATACCTTAAATGTTTCTCTCTCATCCTTTTTCTATGCAATTACCTTAGAAAGGAACTTTCTTTCTCATCCTTTCCCGTGCAAATGCCCTAAATGACTCCCTTTCTCTCATGATCATTTATCATACGGTGGTGGATATCAATTAAAATAGACATGGATGAAGCCATGTGCTGAGATATAATATTAATGTAGTTGCGTGTCTTTTTTGAGTCCTAATAAAAAAACGGTAGTCTCTCTCTACTGTTGAACGAGAGGTCCACTCATGTCTCTCTTTAATTATTTGGATCTACTATTGTCAACATCTGACCAAAATATATTTTACATCCTTACTACTTCGAATATGAATATTAACAGTATAAAAATCTACTTCTAAAATTTAGGCTTAAATCAATCCTATATCTGGTTTAAGTTTATTTTTTTTATTAAAACTCTAAAAAACATGCAAGTGAGCCCATTTTAACTAATATCCACTCCGTGTGAAAAAAGATGAGAGAGAGAGAGAGAGCAATTTAAGGCATTTGCTTAAATAAAGGATGAGAAAGAGAGTGGAATTGCATGAAAAAGGATGAGAAAGAGTGACATTTAAGGTATGCATATTTAAAGTGAGATATTTGCATTATTATTAGTCATTAGATCTCAAAAGATTCAACGACTAATAAGAAATAGGTACTTCGGGAACACCATATAATAAGAAATATGACCATCTTTGGGACATGCCTGTCAGTTTTTTGGGGCCAAGGCCTGGAGGGCAATCAGGTGCTTAATGCACAAATTTTGTGTCATGTGATTGCACCCAATCCGGACTCCCCGACCTAGGGCATGAACACTTCATTCAGTGCATAAGAAGTAGGGTTTCCATGTAGGGGTGTCAATGGATTCGGTTTACTCGATTTGACCCGAACCAAACCCTATAAGGTCCAGGTATATATGGTGACAAATAAGAAGACCCGATTAAGATCCAAGTTCAGACTCAAAGGTTCGATTAATACATGTATCCCAGTATAGATCAAGTTTCGATTAAAACCCATAAATTTTCAATGTAAAAATAATAAAAAATATTATTTTATCGTGTATGGTCGGTCTGATTTATGTAGTTCATATCGGATCCGGGTATGTTTTTTTATAATAAATCTGATTTGACTTGGGTCCAGACCTGATACCATACCCACAAATCTGATCCAAGTCTGATTCCACATGAGTTCGTTGACTCCCTACTTCCATGTTGGGCGCTCAACAAAATGACCTTTAAGTATTTAACACCACTCTTTTTGAATTGGCTCACTTTTTATATATATAATGGTTATACAAAACTTTTCTCACGTAGCCAGACTCAAAGATGATCATCTCTTTGGAAAAATAAAGAGAAAATTGTGTTACACAAGCCAATTGGTAAGGAATTTGTCAGCAACTTGCATACCCGATATGGTATAAGGACAATGATTGTAAGTACGACAAGCATAGCCACCAGTATCTAATCATGTCTTCAGTGAAAAACTTTTCATGAGATAGACAAAAAAAAATGGTGATGATGTAAATCATAGGAGGACAAAGACTACATATTATAAAATTGGTAGACTCTACTTTTCAACTTGTATTCACGATTTCTGGTTCAAGAATAATTTTCTCATGAGGCAATCTTTTCTTGAGAATTGATCGAGCATCTTTTCATGTTTCATGGTGGTATCTTTCTTTTAATTTTTGTAATAATATTTATGTGAATTCATGAAATATAGGTAAATAAATAGGATATTTATAATTTTAGTGGTAACTGGATTTGCGCAAATATATTTATGTGAATTTGTGAAGTATATGATTTCAGTTTTACTGAATGTTCAGTAATAAATTTATGCAAGCTAGTGATATCTGCATAAAAAAATGTGCAATCTTGGATTTAAGTGAGACTTTGCATTAGCCGATGAGTTGTATAATTTTTTTGCAATATCCCATCAAATCATAATTAGAAAGAATAAAAAGATTCTATCAAGGTTGAGTATTTGCGATTTGAGCATTGAGAGAATAGCAAAAATTATAAGTTTTATAAAAAATATATATCAAATTAGTCATACTGATCATTTTCTGAAGTTTGAGATCTAGTACTTAAAGCTTTGTAATGAATGGCAGCAATTTGGAGTTGTGAGGTCGCATTAATGTACCCCTAAATCTCATGGAATCATCTTTCTGAAAGGCTCTTTTCAGGATATAGCCAAAGAGAAGTGACCAATTCAAATTGTGGGAGACAAACACACACTAAAAACACAACAGATGATGAGGAAGAGGGGTGGAGATAGTGGGGCTTAAGTTAGGTTCAGGTTTTGTTAAAGCATAAAGGTTAATAAAGTTCCTGCATAATCATGAAGCCCAACTCACCAATAGACTAAAGTAAGCTGAGAGTAATGTTGCCTCTTTATCTCTTATAAATTTTATGATTAGGAGGATACACAAGCAGATATACGTGCGTGGGCTACATTTGTGGGACCATGACCAGCATAATACAATTTCAATACTGATGTTACTCATGTTACCTCCACACTTTATACTTTATATGAAACATCTAAATGATGGTACTTACAATGACAAATTCTCTTAACCTAGGGAAAATTCCATTTAAGGGCCAACCTTTTCTCCTTAATTTCAAATATGTGCCACACGTTTTCAAAATTACAAATATGGGCCAAACTTTTCTTGAAACCGGTCAAACAAAGGCCTGTATTTAGTATTATCTTTTAACTTGGGTTAAATCATAAGTCAAATTTCAATAGTGACCATCATTAAGAGTTCAAACCATAGTAGCCAGTTCCTTGGGAAGTGTCCTCTTCGGCAAATCGTGATTAATCGGTAAAAAAATGGCCAACATCATTGCTTGGGTTCCTTGGTAGATCATATGATTAATCGGCAAGATAAAAAATCATGATTAATCGGCATAAAAATCATCATTTACATTTTAATAACAAAAAACTAAAAGTAAATCTAGAAAATCTAAAAATTTTAAATTATAATGGCATATATTTAGGGGTGGCAATCGGTTCGGGTTGGCGGGTCAGCATACCTCAACCCGAACCCGACCCATTTAACAAACGGGTCGGCTGTGGCAAACACAAACTCGACCCATTTATTAAATGGGTAACCCGACACGACCCGCCAACCCGTTTAATAAATGGGTTGGGTCGGGTAAACGGGTTGGCGGGTTAGCAAGTGGGTTGGCGGGCGGGTCGGGTCGGGTAAACGGGTTGGCGGGTCGGCGGTTTGGCATACCCCTAACACGAACCTGACCCGTTTAATAAACGGGTTAGTTTAAGCCAAACCCGAACCCGCCTAAGAGTCGGGTTGGCGGGTCGTGTCAGGTTTTGCCACCCCTACATATATTCATTAAAATATTTCACAAAAGATAGCATAGAGGAAATGCACAGGTGACAATAACAAAAAGTTAGAACATGCACTTCATTGGTCACCATAAAAAAACAAATTATAAGTTTTTCTGAAAAAAAAATATTGTTATTTGGTTCAAAATATATTTCTTTGGAACCAAGGTTTTAGTAAAATAACTATTTCTTTTGCCTAGTTGTTTGAGAAAGTCTTTTGGAGGGAGAAACCTACTTTATAAAAAATGTTTAGTCACATATTTAGAAATATTCATAAGTTTAAAATGAAGAGAGTTGCCTTAGAGGGCAAGGCCCTCAAGGGGGCATTAGATCTTGGTCTTGTCAAATGTACTTTGAATATTAATATTAATGTTAATATTGATATTTATTTGGCTTTGGATTCGGTCCAAGGTTTTGGTTTGACCTATTGTAAAAAGATTTGGTGCTTGATTTTTCATTATATGTGAACTTCTTTGTTATATGCAACTTTTCTTTGTGTGCGATGTTCTTTTCTTTTTGGGTTAGCCTTGATGGTCTCTGCAAGTGGCACTTTTGTTTGGCACTTGGTTTGGGTACTTTAAAAACCAAGTTGAGAGAAAAAAAAGAGGTGTTTTTCCTCGACATTCTATTTTTTCCTATGAGGTTTTCTCCTTCATTATTGTAAAGTTGTTTAAGGTAACTATGTTGTGGTGACTAGCCTACCTCATGGCAGGGGTGGTTAGTATTGCACGAGAATGTGCAGGTTTGGTTGTATCCCAAAAGCGAAGTTGTGTACAACCCTACTTCAATCGGGTTGATTCTCGGTGGGACAACTATCACTTTTAAAAAAGCACCTTATTGTGTGCCTCCAAGCATTGTTCCCACTGATCGGAGCAAAAAGGATTTTAAATCTCCTATAATGGTTGCCATATAAATTGTGCAAAAATTTCCAACAAAAACTATATAAACTTAGAGGGAACCTGTCATGTGAAGGTATTTGGGCTTTTCATGAAAATTAATAAATCTCTCTAATCAATTTATAACACACTAAAAACTACCATTTATATGTTGAGAATTCTTTTAAAACTGAAACTTTGATAGAGACTCTGACCTCATGTGAAATCCCCTTGATTTTTCTAATTACTATGATTTACCGTAAGGAATACTAACAATTTACTGGCGAGGAACCGATCAAGTGATTTTTGGGTCTAATCGTTGTTGGTTCCTCAGCTTCAATGATTTTCCCGATTCATCGCCAATCACAATTACTATGGTTCAAACTATTTACTTTTTTATGAGGATGAATGAGTACTTTTCAATTTTAAGGGACAATACAAAAAACCAAAAATGGCAAAAAAGACTCACATTTTTCAATATGATGGATGTTGACATGAGATCTATGTTTGACACTTTCTAGGAAAAGTTTCATCGATATTTGAAATTTCAAAAACTTGTGGCCCATATTTAAAATTAAGGGGAAAATGTTGGCCCCTAAATGAAAATTTCCCTTAATCTAATAATAATGCACTTATCTAGGCATTAAATGATGTCTTAAGTACCCTAAGGCTTAGTGGGGTGGGGCCTTGGCCGCTAGATGCATGGTCAAGGTTCAATTCTCATGGTTGTCGCTCACTACAAGGATGAGGGTCAATAGTGGTGATTCTTTTAAGGCGAGAAAAAAACTCGTCGTTGTTGTTCAAGCAATAACGATGAGAGTTTTGTCCCCACTAATTGATAGGTAATAGCAACGACATAAATATCATGATATTATTACTCTACTACGACCATGAATCATGACGTTATTGCTTCATCAATAGTGGGTCTTGCCCTTGCACACATCTTGTCGTTATAAACATATCTATAGTGATGACATCTAGACGTCCTCATTAAAGACATATCTATAACAGTGAGATTCTTTGCCATTAAATATTATCATTAAAGTATTTTAATGGCAATATTTAATGACCATGGGATCTTATTGTTATAGATCAATAACGACGAGATCTGGATCATGCCGTTATAGGTTTTACTCGATAACAATGAAAGCTATGTCATCATTATAGAGTCATATTTAAAAGGGGCCTGACAGGCCCTTTATCTCTCTTTCTCTATCTCTTTGTTGTCTTGTGAGACTACCGGCCTCCTCCCTGATCGGGTGACACTGCCGACAACCACCTCCTGATCCTCCTCCCTGCTTAGGTGATACCGTCGATGAGTTCTTCCACTTTGTATTTCACTGGTTTGTGCTCTCTCTCTCTCCTTATTTTTTAGGGTTTCAACATCTCTCTCTTTGATTTTCTAGGGTTTTAAGCTTCAAACTCACTCTCAACCACCAAGTTGCCCATATCCTTCACAAAGTGGCCTAACAATCCTATCAAGACAATGCACTTGGCTAATACTTCATATCTAACTCCGACTAGAGTCTATATCTATGGAAATCATGCCATTTAAGTATATTTTAATTTGTTCTCTTATTCATAAACAGTTACAAAGCATGCCCTACTATTTTTGAATTCCTATTTTCAATAAAAATCTCTACTTTTTTGTTTGCCCAATTTTCATAATCACCATGGTCTTCAAATGAATACAAACCTAGAATTATTCCAAGTGTTTATACTTGTGTCCTTTCACTGAACCACAATAGTAAAAAAGATAAAACAAAAATAAAATAAAAATTATTTTCTCTTCAATAAGTAGCTGTGGTGAAAAAAGTGTGCCCCTTTACATTATTGGAGCCCCACCATGTGGCAACAACAACAAAAATCATCAGTTAGCTGAAGAACATAACCTAATAGAAATGGAAGGCATAATCCACATAAACCGTCACCCTAATTCTTGATTCATCAATTTCTGTTGATGCTTTGTTATTATCATCATCAATTCACACCAACCTCTCTGAGTCATTGTTGCTCGGTACATTCCAAATTTTGATCCCAAAGTCTTGCAATGGGAAAGAAAACTAAAAAGAGCGGCCTCTCTCTCTCTCTATATATATATATATATATGTATGGGGATTAAAGTTTGCTACAATCTTTGTATGTGCAAACGACTTAACAAACTCTATTTTTTGGTATAAATGACCCCATGGATGTAACCTACTTGTTAATTTTTAGTGAGAACCATATTTTGAATTGCCAGAAACTAACTTTTGTATAGGTTTTTTTTTCTTACGATATAAAAATAAGTGGTTGTAAATGAACTAATTTTTTACTCAAAAAAACATATTGTTCATTGAAAAAGAAAACGTTGCAAGCATCATCTCCCACTAAATAGAGTATGTTGAACATATCTATAAGGTTAGATTGAGTCAAAATAACTTGTATGATGAGATTTCAACAAGATTGTACTTACAATGATATTTTTCAAAGTATAGGCCATATTTGTCACATAAGATAAAGGGATGATGTCAAAGTGGTTTTCTTTTTTGAAGAATTATCCCAATCATGTCTCTAATAATCTTATTCTATTTTTTCCCAAAATCAAAGGTCTAATTACTCTTGTTGCAAAGTTCCCATGTTGAATGGTTGAATTCATTGGGCCTCTTGAGAATCTTTGTTTGTGTCAAGTGGGATAATTGGATGAATTTCGTCTGACTCATCCAATGAACCTGATTAATATGAATAGACAATTATCGGTACCAATGTTGTCTTTTGTCCATTCCCCCATGGTAAAAACTTATGATGTGGTGATTTTAGATGCTTTACTTGAGTAAAATTAAGTTGAACTTTTTTATTACTTCAACATCACGATGCATCTTGGTTATGCTAGTTAAGAATTTGAAGATGGATTTCATTTTTATAATAATAACTACTTTAATCTTCAGAGTAAAAATAAAAAAATAATTGAAATTCATAAATACGCATGTGAGATCATTTTTTAGTGTAATTCAGATAACATCTAGAGTAAATTCTCACTTCAAACAATTCTGGCAACTATGGGTAGCAAACTAGTAATGCAGGCACACTTAATATATTTTTTGAAATGAATGCTTATGTACCTATGTAATTAGGTTCATAAATATATTTTTTGAAATGAATGCTTATGTGCCTATATGCTTATGTTTTGAATATGGATTGAACTTAGTTTAGAATTTTTGTGATTTGTTATTCTTGGATGAATTTAGTTAATCTTTTGATACGTGGGCCTTAGTAGGTCACATGTGTTGTTTTGGAATTCGTAAACACTGCAACATGTCTTTATCACAAACAGAAAAGTAAGACCTTGTGTTGTCAGAAAGTCTTAATTGGTTCGAGGTCTTATGGCTAGACCCAAAAATTGATATAAGTGCAATTGAACATCTAGCTATTGAAGAGTAAACAAAGCATCTAGGGTCACAAAAGAAGTGTAATGCAAGTGCATGTGTTATTGCTCTATTTTTTGCCTTTGTGTTCTTTCTCTCTCTTGAAAATGAGTTCAAAAATATATATGGCCCTTGTTTATGTTTCATAATTGTATGCTATCTTAACTCCATGATCTTGTTGTTGTCGTTTAGTTTATATATCTGCAATTTTTAAATTGGTTCTTGGTAATATATATCACATTTAATATTATTATTATATGATAGTGAATATTCTTGTATGATTCAATTTTGTACAGTGTAGCCTGATCTAATATTATTTGATACAGATGTTAACATATTCACAATGAGGATGCGGGCATTCTTCCTTCCTCAGGATCGGTTCACCACCTGCCAGCTAAGGTAAACAACTAATCGGGATCAACTTCAGATCACAGGTGGATAATACAAGGGAGGAAGAGTTGACCCCCCATACACCACAGGCAACTGCAGTTGTAAAGTCGTCTGTGATGGTCTCAGGTAAATATTAATCCAGTATTTTTTTATTATAATTAAAAAATTATTATTGTCATTCTTATTAATATTTCTTTTGTTTCTTATTACAAATTAGCAAATGCAAAATCTTTCCAATGCAAATGCAAGAAGGGAAAATGTGTAGCTGACTAAAAGGCAAATCAAGCAACAAAAGACGTCAGTAACCATCAACCCTGAGATAAAAGAAGTCATGAGAGAGGGCTCCTTTGTATTCTCTAGAAAGCTTTCGTGAATGAGCCATACTCACTCATAACTCGTGGAAGAAGGTCCCATATGATGAGAATATAGTGTTGTGTCAGGCAGTTTATGTAAGTATATTTTTTAACTATATTTTGATAAACAAATTAATCCATAAAAGGAGTGTTACTAATTATATTTTGATAATCTGATGCAAAAAGAGTTTGATTTAGATAAAGATATACCTGAACATCAGCGGTGCATGGAGAAGCAACTTCAACTATCATACTAAAGGGTACGAGAAGGTTTCTACAAGCATTACTAGAAGTTTCAAAACCACGATGTAGCAGAATAACATCCTTTTGAGGGATTCAACTCTGAAGTGTGGAAAGATATTTGAATGTTTTTCATTGAAGACTATTTAACAGTAAATATTGGATATATATTTATATGTAAATAAATATTCAAATTTTTAGATTTTTGTCCACTTTGTATCTCCAAAGGTATCATACGAGGGTGAGTTTCTTATTTTCTAAGTTTATTTTTTTCATATAGTATATTGTTAAATATGTTTGATCTAATAGATTTTTAATTAGTTATTTGCAAACTAAAATAGATGGACAGAAATCGACAGTGAGTGCATTTTACAAAAGGATGCACACCCATTTATATTGCATGATATTCATGTGTAGCGAAGCAGAAAACACCTTTGTAAGTAACTCATACTTTATAGTGCCACATTCATTCATTCTATTTTGTATATTATCATTAGTTACTAATAACTAATTATTAATGACATGCAAACGAAGTTGCAATCTGTGGAGATTGAAAATTCAACATCTTCTTCACAAGAAAATTCGTTGATGACTTAGAGAGACATTTTTGCCAAGGTATTCAAAGATCGATATAGACATGTGAGGAGAATGAGTGCATTTTTTCTCTATCCAAACTATCCTACTCCAGCCATACCCAAACTTCATAGCTATCTACTAAGCTGAAAGCGATACAACGGAGGTCAAGCAATTAAGAGATGAAATGGCATGAGAGAGAGCAGCGACTAGGAAGCTTAGATAGAAGATGCAAGCCTTAATGGATGCATAAAGATAGAACCCCCCATCCTAGATCTAAAACTTTAAAACTCTTTGCTTATATGAGAAGTATATATGTTTTGATGAATTAACTCTTTACTACAATTACTATAATTAAATTTTGATTTATGTGAATATTAGAAGTGTATATGTTTGTTGCAGGCTTGGAAATGATGAAATAAAATGTAAGGGTTTTGTATTTGAAATGTGTTTGTTGTAGACTTGGAGAGGATGTAGTGAATTTGTATTTAAAGTGTGTTTGTTGCAGGCTTGGAGCGCATGTAGAGGGAGTTTATATTTTTGAAGTGTATATTTTTTGAGCTGTATTTGAAGTTTTTGTTGAATGTATGTTTGAAGTGTGTTGAATATTTGTGGATATATGTTGAAGTTGAATGTTTGAAGTATATATTTAAAGTGTAATGTTATTTTGTTGAATGTGCGTTTCAGTTGTTAATTTTAGTATATTTGAAGTTTTTGTTGAAGTGCATATTTGAAGTGTATGTATTTGAATGTAAATTTTTTTAAACTAATTGATAGTTTTTAATTTATAGGTTTATAGCCTATAACAACGACATTCTTGTCTCACCGTTATAGGCGAGATTCTTTTCTCGCTGTTATAGTCAACCTATAACAATGAGTTAATTCTTCCTATTATAGCCTATAACGATGAGTTAATGCTCACCGCTATAGGCTATAATGGCAACAAAAGAATGTTATAACCTATAGGTAGCCTATAACAGCGATCCAAAGATCTCGCTGTTACAGGGTATCTTGCTGTTAAAACATTCTCGTCGGTATAGGCTAACTCGCCACTATTAGTGTTCCCAGTTTCAACAAGTAATCTCGTTGGTGTTGGGTCACCTTTAATGACAACCTATAAATGTCGTTGATCAACAAAGGCCATTTTTTTACGGTGACTTATGGGCGAGAATTATTGTCGTTATAGGCCAATATCTACAAAAAATAGAGCAATAGCGATGAAAAAAAATGCCACTATTGACTCTCATCCTTGTAGTGACCCCTCTCCTCTGCGCATACCAACGCCCATCATAGGTCTCGAGGGTAGGGGTCCTAGCCTCAGAGTTTTACACTGTCGGCATTATGATCGTAGGTATGGCAAGTTGAGCCAGCACGACCAGGTCTTCATCTCGGGTGTGGCATCTTTGGGTTATAAAAAAAAATGATGTCTTAAGTTTTTCTAGACAGCGACGAGAAGAAACCACCATTATGGTTCAAATGTCCCATTATAGGCCGCGAGGTGCCATGTTGACAGTAACTCTGTTCAGTAGGAATGCACACCGAACTGAGATTGGGCTCGTCCACTTCGTAAATGAGCCAAGCTTGAACCAGTGTATGAAGCTCGAACATTCATTGCAAACCCCATATATATAATATCTTTGCAAATATAATTCAAAACTGCATTGTTATTGTAATGGGTAGGGCGTTAAGTCTTTATTAAGAAGTGTTGTGTTTGAATCCCGCCTTTTGCGCCTTTTTTCATTGAGAATTTTTAGTTTTTGTAGAATTTTTTCAGTAATAATAATTAAAAGATGTTTTGGCTTAATGGTAGGTCCCTTGGTTAACGTTAAGGAGGTCGGGGGATCAAATCCCTCCTCTGCAAAAATCTTTTATAATAAATCTTGTTTAAGCTCGGCTCAAAACTGAGCCAAGTTCGCTCAACGCCTTACAAGCTCGGCTCCGAGCTTGGACAAAGTGATTTTGAACCGAGCCAAGTTTGAACATTCCAAGCTGGGCTCGTGTGCATCCCTACTGTTCAGTTGTCAACAATGTAAAACTGTATGAGTACTCTCTTTTGCCCACTGAAGATAGTTTTCCGTTAGCTTCAACCTTATGGCAAGGGACACGCACCTCAGGTATCAAACTTGTGTCATCCTTAAGCTTGAATGCCCTGAGACAAAACCCACGTACCCCGAGCTTGGAAATCTTATGTTCAAGGATTTAAACTATGCCAACTGGTTTAAATTTAGAAAATGACCGTCGGCTAATGCTTATAATAACAATCATAATATGATATAATGATGGTGATCATGAAATATACTTATTCACCGATCGTAAACCAATCAAAGTCTTATTTTCAGGTCCTTTTGACCATGTATACAATAATGGCAAGACAAGCACTCAGTTTTTTTTTTTATCCATATGTTTCTTTTCACCGCTGCCATCATCATTATCATAAAAGGTTAAAAATGTGCCAGGAAAGAATATACGTTATAGCAGGCGTAGTTTGACCAACACATTGACAATTATACGCTTGGAGGCATGTGGGTACCGGGTAATGCTAGGCGCCAAGGTTGGTTCATCATCTTCATTGGTCTGTAGTAGCAGAAGACAACAATAGGAATAACCTGATTTGCTGGACTGCAAGAATTTGCAAGTTGGTCATGATTGTCTGATCAGACTCAGGTCTATATCTAAGCCTTGTCTGATCAGACTCAGGTCAGATATTCCCTACTAAACTCCTAGCTTTGATTATAAAGCAAAATTTACCCCTAGTCTTCATTCAAAGACCTGCAGTAGACTCATAGGATATTGCAATTCAAAATGGTGCTTTTGTTTGGTTCCAGATGCACATATGACCTCAATCATTACATTGCAATCATTTCATTCATTAAAAAAAATGAGCATGCTCTTACATTGTAATCATTTCATTTATTCAAAAAAATAAACATGCTCATACATTGCATTCATTTCATTTATTAAAAAAATGAACATACTTATTCATTGCATTCATTAAAATAAATATATTTGCTCATACATTACATTCATTAAAAAAATAAATTTGCTCATATATTGCATTCATTTCATCTATTAAAAAAAATAAACTTGCTGATATATTGCATCAATTTTATTTATTCAAAAAAATACTCTAGTATACCGTTATTTGCATTTTCACATGTGGCCAACTTCACCACATACATTGCACTTATATCACATTTTTTTTTGTCTCTCCACCTTAAGTCGCCATGCCTTACAAACTACTTTTGGTGGACAAACATGTATAAGAGTCTATAGAGCGACGTATAAGACATTATCTGCCATAAAAAAATGTATATGCATTATATATATCTCAATACGATTCAACTGTAAAGAACTTGTCACAATAATCCTCTGGTAGTTTGCCCTCATACACCGTAACCATAAGATTCGTCATGGGCTTTGTGTCGACGTCGGTGGCAATGCACTACATGCATACGTAGTTGTTGTGTCTTTCTCTCCAGTTCCTCTAGTTTTTTCTTTTATCTTTGGCACTACAACACCTGATATATGTTGCTCGATATTCTTTTTTTTTCTCAAAAAGTTTCATCAACATTAGACGAAGTCTTTCAATAAGCGGAGTTAGGGGCTTGTCACGTATGACAAAAATCCATGAATTGAAGTTCTTTAATATATTAGACGTTAAGCACTTATATCTTTTTGCTGGAAAGTGACTTTTAGCCCAATGTTTCAGTTTCACGTCAGTGACAACATAATTGTATACGACTTCGTCTTGCTCCTAAATTTTTTAAAGAAAATAATTGTATTGTCATCTTGTGGTTGTTCGAGCTGCACTCCACCAAAGTGCGTTGAGTAGTGAACCAAATTTCTTATAAAAGTTCATTGTCAAATGCTTCATGTAATATCCAACACGACGTGTAGGCTATATGTGAGAGACAACATACTTTAGACCTTATGCCTATTTGAGATAATTGTAAGTGGTATTCTCTTATTATATTTGTCGAAGCAAATGAGTTCTTCCTTTAGATACTTCAAAAACTATACACATGAATCATTTGACTCCTTATCAATAAAAACAAATGCTACCGAAAACATCTCATTATAAGAATCAATACTATAGGCTAATAACAATATGCTTGTATATCTTTCTTTTAGGAATGCGACATCTACCATAAGAACTGAAAGGCATCCTTTTAAAAACTCATCGATGCTTGGATGGTTACTTATGAGCATGAGAGTTCAAAGGATAAGAACAGGTAGTGAAATCGATATTTATGATCTGTCTCAATGTATCCTAGCAATAATCGGTTAGCTTTCATCAAATGATCCAAATAGGCGGAAAGCATCCTGAATGACTCTTTGAATAAACCATATAGCACCTCCTTAGTTCATTCTTATCCACGAGTTATTCATGATCACATGATCTTTTAAAAACTCACAAAAGTGTTAGAGATCATTAAACCTTTTGCCAAAAGTAATTTCTCGATCGTTTGAGTTTGTTGTTAGCCATTGTAATTGTTCACAATCATTAAGTTGTTCGGTATACAAGTCATCATACAAACAAGATGCCTCAATTTCAATGATTTTCAATTGATCTCCATTATAGGATAATCCATCGAACGAGAACCTATTTAAACCATGTCTCATTAGTGTAATAATATAAAACAATTATATTGTTCGACAAATATTCATATAGGTTACACAACATAGCAAGAGTTCAACTTCTCAAATGCCATTTGTCCCACGTTATCACCGTCTTTCTCTTCTCCCATCGATATGATATAGTCATCATCATCTATAGCATATGATTCTTCATCATAGACGTAATAGCTGCTACCACTAATTGACCGTTCGGTTGCACAAACTAAATTAAAATTCATTATATCTATCGCTTTTGTTGCTTTCATGCATTCAACATTCCTGCATTTTCAAGATTCAAGATTAAACATAAAAACTTTACATCCATCATAAATTATAAGTATAAATTACAAAGTTTAACTTGTATTTAGTTTTTTTATTTGTTTGAAAAAGTTGGATGTCATTCAAATTACTACTATGATCATTGTCATTCAAATTACTGCGATAAAGATTGTTTCCATTCAAATTAATGTGATGAAGATCACTGGCATTGGTTTGCCCACATGGTTCAACATCCTCTACAATGGTCTTTTGATCATGTACAACATTAATTGTTTGTTCATTGCCTACACGACATGCATCTATATCCCTAATCAGTTCAGACAATTGCATGCCCTTCGTGTGCCTAAGCTGAATGTTTGGAACATCAACATCGTTCACTATTTAGGATAGTTTGATGATCGCCAAATGACTCAGCTTGATAGATGGTGTCTTAGATATATGCATATTCTCAACTTATTCTTTAACATTGTGAGCAACTAAGTAAATGTCATCACAAAATAACATTGATTTTACATCATCATTGTCCAATATATTCATCCATATATGTTGGTTATCTAAGTTCAAAGAAAAATTGTATTGGAGGATCATCGACTCTTACACATATTTGGTTTTACGAGACATCAAAGTCATAAACTGATTATAGTTAATGTATTTGGAGACGAATATAGATCTCCAAGTAAGGTGATCAGTGTTATGGTAGTGTACTATAACTATTTTAGAGTTCATCATTAACTACTTGCACCAACCGCACAACATATCATTCATCTAATGAAAATAACATGTAAGAAAATATTGTCAATATACAATTCATATGTTCAATTAACATAATTACCTACAACAATCATTCAGAAAACCAACCACCCATAACAACACCTTAACCCCTTATTCAATGATTGTGCACAGTAAACTAAAACAAAAACATTGAATATTAACTAAAAGATAAGCACACAAACATAAATACACTACAACATAAACAAATATATATAGAGTAATGGGTAGGTGGTTAATGAAATTGGGCCTTTTTTTAAATTTTAACCATACATATGTGATCCATGTACTTGATTTTATAGGAACCAGCCCCTGAAGTGTTCAATTTCAACACATGGGTGGGTTTTTATAAGGTTTAAAAAATCTATAGTACAAAATCTTTGTAAAATTTTTAGGCTCCAAATATCATTTTTTATCAAAAACACATGAACTCGGTGTGGATTCCTCCTAAATCGACCATGCCCAACACATTTATGGGATCAAAACTGTGATATATATATGTGTGTGTGTGTGTGTGTGTGTGCACCAAAAAAAAATCTATTGGCTGCTTGTTGGTAAAAACATATGTTAAAGTAATGTGTTGGATGAGCTAACACATGCGATTTGGGTGTGGGCATGGGTACCGTCATGCACTAGGTGTTGCATGGGTCAGATCGGGTCCAAACCCAACGAGGCCCACCAAGAAGCAAAATTGTTTTTTTCTTAACCAAGATCACAAAAAAGGGAGAGGGGCAACACCTCCTTCCCTACTTCCTCCCTCTCGTCTTGGTGCATAGAGAGCAAAAAAACCTATTAAGAAGTATCATTAAGCATATTTCATTAACCACCTACCCATTTCTTTATATATATATGTGAAAAAAAATCTAAACATAGTAAAGCCTAAACGATAAATCTGGTGATAAATATTAAGTAAAACACAAGAAATACACAAAAAAAATCTACAACAAGAACAACCAAACACAAATGCACATGAAGTTAAAATGAAAAAATTCATAATAAAATATAACAATATATATATAATTTGCATAAAACCCAACTTTAGACCTAACCGGGAAAGTCGATAAGAAGGATGATATCGCAACCTTGACAAAATGCAATAAAAAATTTTCAAGGGACTCACTTGGACAGGGAGAGAAAAAATGTTTAGGATTCTAGAGAGAAGGGTTACGGTTCTTTACAAAAACAAACAAAAAAGAGAAATAAATTTTAAAAAATGACTATATATGATTCAATAAAGCATACATACTTAGCTAAGTATTTGCGAAGTTCGCATATTTGAGAGCAAATATTTGAAAGAAAATCTGCATATTTCAAAACAAATTTGCATTTTTGTGAGAAACTTTGCATATTTGGAGAAACTTCGCACATTTGAAGAAACTTTGCATATTTGAAGAATATATATGTAAATTTAGTTAGGTATTTGTGAAGCTTCAAGTTTGGATTTAAAAGGATGTTCGCAAATATTATTATACGAACTTCGTGAGGCTTGCAAAAAAAACGTGCAAAACTCCTTTTAAGTGGGAGTTTGAAATATCGGACAAGCGAAGTGATATATTACGTGAATTTTATGAGTTTCACACATGCAAAGGGTAAAGAAGTCCTAACGAAGTTGGCTATTTGTGATTTTGGTCATCGGGCAAATTTTAAGATTTTAAGGAAACACCCATTTTCCGTTTTTATTAAAAGTAAAGATAAATTTTAACCAATCCTATGCAGTTGGCATAAGATGAAATGATGATGATGAAGTAGATCAACTGTCAATAACTTTTGCATTTCAAAAGTACAGCAAGCTTGCTAAAGTATAACTAACATGAGCCAACCAATATAATGAACCATGTGGTACTTGCATAATATGAGAGGAGAGTTCAAAAAATAAAGGGGGAAAAGTGAATTTGACTATGAAATCATATCTTTGTAAAGTTTGATGATCAGAATCAGTACGTTCTTACCCATCTTAACAGAATAAGTATTAACACTACATTTGTTCAAGGTAATTTGAGAGGAGAGTACCATGATAATTATCCAACCAGTCCTTTAGTAACAGTGTTCAACAAACACTGCAGATTGGCATGTTAGCAAGGTTTCTTGACTTTGAAAAAGAAAAAAGAAAAAAAAAGGCAAACTTAGAAAATATGTAGCAACGCTTCTAGCAGAGTCAAGGTTGTCTTGAGGGAACCGTGTCCAAGAAATCTAATTACAGGTTCTTAAAGAACCAATTCATGCATAGTTTAACCATGTCAAACTAACAATTTCTGGAAAATCCACTTTTATTTTCAAGAAAGAACCACCTGACAAGCAATGGGTCAATTATGAGTTTCTGTGTTTTCATTTAAATCATATAAATAAACCTTGTTTAAATAAAGAAACAGAAAAAAGGGAACTTTGACAGCCTAGAGAGCCATGATTGGACAAGACAATTCTCAAGCAAGTTATTATCATAAAAGAATCTACAATCTTAAGTGCAGCACTTTTGTATAGATCATGTATAAAATTTGCTTAAGAACCTGTGCAAGTAGTGCCACAGCATCTAAGATTTACAAATGCTGCCGACCCACATGTTATGGCTTTTGGATGGAACCAATGACCTTCCCCATGTGAAAGAAACCAACCACTGCCATGCCTAAAAAATGTACTCTGTGGGCCTACTTGGCTTCCCACAACATCATGATGTTCTTTAATCCAATGAAGGTGAGAGATAACTATGACAGAAAACAACAAAAATGCAGGATCATTCATTTCTAATTAAAAAACATCCAAGGCTCTCTCTCTCTCTCATGATAACAGTGATCGCTGGCTGTCACTAAAAAAGGATACTTCTGTAGTAAACTTAAAGTTGTAAAAAGCATCCAAAGTTCTGCGCATATATTTGAAAGCTACAGTTGTAATTATTCATGGGAGTGGGTCTACAACTCAATAAAGAATATTTATAAGCAATAAATTACTTTAACTTACAACTGTAGTGGGCTCTAAGCCTTTAATGTGAGTTTAATTTTCAACACACCATACAAAGTTTGTATATTTTAAATTTCTCCTTTAACTCTCTTAATCTAATACTCACTCACAGCAGACTATAATATTAGGTCGGTTATACCAGTCATAATCGTCTATGAGCATAGAAACTCATGTAGAATACCCCAATTCTACATTGTTGGTCAGATTATGAACCATACACTCCAAGTTATTCTCAGATCATCAAGCACTATAGTGAAACAACAAAGGGGACCCCACCAATAGCTAGTCGGGATGTCAAGCTCAAACTCGATATGGTTCATGCTACATCCTAACCATAAATAACTTTCAACTATCCATGGTTGTCTAGAATCTCAGATACTATGTGAATATAAAACCCTAAGTCATATCTTAATTCATTACCTTGAACCTTACTCTGAAGCTTGTGTTTTACTCGTTCTCCCACAAATGTCATCGTGAAATAATCACAACGGGTCTCATTCTTAATCTCAAAATTGTACTAGGGTTCACACTTTATATCATACCAAGCATGCAACGATGTAAAGTCTCTACATCATTAAATCTGACGGCCCACTCTCTAATTTGGTTGCACTCTGGCCATGAACCAGATAGCCATTTTTACAAGTCGTCACTTCTGGGATTTAAGGGATTAAGCATGCTAATCTAAATTTAAATTCAAACAGCATGGCTAAACTCAAGGGACTTAAGGCTAATCATAATTTTCATTACAATTCATGTCATCCAGAGCATATAACATAGATATGTTGTCAAAAAATAATCTTTTTTTTAGTATGCATGACATATCACGACCGATATTGTATATATTCATCTCATTGTAATTAACTCATACATGGTCATTCTATACATATCATGTTCACACTCAAGATACACATTTCTAAACATGCTAATATATAACAAACAATGCTAATATGCAAATATATAACAAACAATGCTAACATGCAACGCAACATAATTTATTCACAACTAAGGTTACTTATAATATCCCTTACCTCGAATGTGGATGTTGTACTCTAATTGCAATCGAGTATCAAGTGGCTCCAACAATAAAATCTAATCATCACGCATGCATGTTCATATTAATATATATACATTTTTTATATTTTAAAAAAAAATACCAAAATACTCCTCTAAAGGTGATCTGTCATAGCTCAATTTTTGTGCTCATGGTTTGATCAGAATCATAGGACAGGAAGATTATTCTATATAATACGAATCCAATGAACTAAACCTCGCTCAATTCTGAGTTTGGGGTGCGAAGTTATGCCCATTTTACCTAATTGATATTGGGTATACAAGGGTAATTTGGTCATTGCAACTTTGTGATTTGACCTGACTCATCCTAGGTCAAAACAAGTTTGCTCTGAGTTTAGAATATTAGGTTTACTAAACCTAGTCCAGACCCAACTGGGTTTGGGTTCAAACTCAATTGAATTCTCAAAAAAAATTATAATGGATCTGCTTACTAACATGTGTGGATCCATATCCAGTTTGGTGTAACTGAACTTGACCCAACTGATTCAACTAGGTTCAGTTCTATTTTAGTCAGGGACAAACTAGACTAATTCAGTTTTGTCTCAATCAGGAACAAAAACTAGATCCATACAAAATTACAAACTAGATCTAGATCCAGTTCTGACCTGGATCCAACACTATCAGACTTGATCCAGACCTAGTTCTGATTTTGATCCGGAACAAATCCATCCAGTTATGGATTGAATCTAGATCTAGTTATATGCTGGAGCCAGAACTGATCCAAATGGTTTTGAATTGGATCCAAATCTAGTTGTGATCTGGATCCAAGACTAACCCATCTAACTTTATACTAGATCCGAACCCAGTTCTATCTGGATCTGGTTCAACTAAGATCAGTCCAGGTCAACTGTCGGTGCAGCCTGAATGACCTAAAACGATCCAGCTTTAGTTTGAGCATATCCTTCTAGAACATTTTCTTAACATCCTTCTAGTTTGGTGAGCTTGAGTTGAGGCTCGAGAATAGTGCTCATCAAATATACCCAAAACTTTTTTCCCTTAAGGTTGTTCTCCATAGAAGAGGCCTACATCATGTAGTTGGTACCATTGAGTTTAAAGGAGAGATCAATTTTGTGATCATGCTCCATTTTGAATGAGAAAGAGAAAAGTTGAGAAGAATATGTCTGTTAGAATTTGGGACATTCAAAGTTCTATCATACGAGAAGAATGGAGGACACAAAGAGAAGGTGCTGCGGCATAAACCCATGATTCCCAATTCAGGAATCGACATAAACTATTCTCATTATATGTTATGACTAACATAAAGTTTAGGGTACTAAAATACCCTTTTACAACACAACGAAATTACAGGTAAGCCATTAATAAAGTGTGTCAACCCGATTTGGACTAAAATACATACATGACTTCTTTTCACCCTACCTCAAGTTGTACATGGTTTTGAACCATGAACAACTTGCTTTTTAACATCCAAAACATGTCATTGGTTAATCCTTTTGTGAACAGATCGACAACTTGATCAGTAGTTTGTATAAATTCAAGCTCAATCTCCTTTTCTTCCACCTTTTGCCTCACAAAGTGTTGATCTATCTCGATGTGTTTGGCACGACTGTGGTAAATAGGATTGAAGGACATATTGATGGTGCTTTGATTATCACATAAGAGAAGAGATCGAGAGACTGATTCTCCTACCTCTGTCAGTAGGTGCCTAATCCATGTAGCCTCAGTAGTGGCGGCTGCCATTGATCTATATTCGGCCTCTGTACTTGACCTGGCAATTGCTTTTTGTTTCTTACTATTCCATGATACCAGATTCATTCCAACAAAAACGCAATAGCCTGAGACTGACCTACGTTCATCTGGATCTCCCGCCCAGTCTGCATCAATGTAAACAATGAGCTCATGTGCATTCTGCCCCATTCATCCTCTTTCTATACAAAAGACCATCCCCAATGGTTCCCTTCAAATACCAAAGTATTCGTTTAACAACTTCCATATGCCCCACATGCGGCTCATGCATGAACTGGGATACTTGATTAATTGAGTAAACAATATCAGGTCGAATGAAAGTGAGATATTACATCATCCAGACTATGCAGCGATACTTCGTAGGATCCTCATATAAATCTCCATATTGAGAACTGAGTTTCTGGTGAAGAACACTGGGAGTTCCTAAAGGTTTGCACTCTTTCATATCCGCCTTGCTGAGAATATCGATGGTGTACTTATGTTGGGTGAGAGTCATTCCTTTAATGGTTCTATCAACTTCAACTCTAAAGAAGTATCGCAGTTTCCCAAGATCCTTCATTTTAAATCTCTGATTCAAGAGCTGCTTGACCTCTTCAACATGATCTTTGGAGTTACTTGTAATGATAATATCATCTACATATATCAATAACAGAGTAACTACGTCTTGGCTCTTGAATATAAACAGAGAGTGGTCAAGAAGAGATCGACTAAAGCCATATTTTTTTATTTTAAGAGAAAAACTGTCAAACCAAGAATGGGATGCCTGCTTCAACCCGTATATTGCTCTTTTTAGTTTGCACACGTATTTCTTAGGATCTCCTTCTGCATATCCAGTGGGTTGCTCCATGTATACTTTCTCTTTCAGATCTCCATGTAGAAAAGCATTTTTGACATCAAGTTGACTAAGTGTCCACTGATGTTCAATATCTAAGGATAATATGACTCTGATTGTCCCCATTTTTACAACTAGACTGAATCATAATCTTGTCCTTTCTCCTGTGTAAAACCCTTTGCAACAAGTCTCGCCTTATACCATTCGATAGTGTCATATGGTTTGTACTTTATTTTGTACACCCACTTGGACCCAACTACATTTCTATCAGGTGGTTTGAGAACAACATCCGAAGTACCATATTCATGAAGGGTCTCCATTTCTTCATTCATCGCTTCAATCCATCTTCTGGCATTTGTTGCCTGATAAAATATTATAGGCTCATTTTCCTTGCCCAAAGAAGTTAGAAAGAGTTGAAAATTCATCAAAAAAATTTCATAATTGACCCATCTTTCAATCGGATGACGAGAGCAAGTGGATCTTTTAACATCAAAAGTTAGGGAAGAAGTAGAAGGTGTATCCATCTCCTGATTAAAAATGGAGGGCACCTCTCTTTTTTATCGAGTATAAAGAGACACCTTTATACCTTTCTGGTTCCAAAGATGGTTCAATACTCTCTTGTGCAGTCAACTTATTAGCAGCATAGTCCCCCTATCCCTTTGAGCACAATCTGAAGGACAAACATCATTAATATTAGAGAAAAACTCAGAATTCAACCAGGGGTGATAGACTTCAACTCTATAATTTAATTCAGAAGAAGTGGCAGGTTGATGATCGAAGTTCAGTTGATCAAAGACAACATTTCTTGATATCTTGATGCGCTTACTCATAGGATCATAACACCATTATCCCTTATAATCATCTGCATATCCCACAAACCTGCATTTCAAGGTCTTGTCCTGAAACTTATGTCTCATTGAACTGTCAATATAAACATAACATGCATAACCAAACACACGCAAATCATGATAATTGGGATGAACTCCAAACAGGGAAAAGTAGAGATATTTGTTCTCCAAAATAGTCATGAGCAATCGATTTATCACATGAACTGCCGAATGAAAAACTTTTGCCCAAAGAGTAATGGGAAGATTGTTATTATTCATCATACTCATTGCACTCTCAGTAATATGGCGATGCTTCCTTTCAGCAATCACATTTTGTTGAGGTGTAAGAGGGCAAGGCATCCTTCTACTTATTCCATTACTTTGGAGAAAAGTAATAAAGTCATTTGAAAAGAACTCACCCCCTCCATCACATTGGAAACAGAGAATATTTTCAAAGAAATGATTTTTGACAAAGGAGTGAAAATTTTGAAACAACTTGAAAGTCTCAAACTTATATTTCATAAAGAAAATCCAGGTGTAACAAGAATAATTGTCAACAAATATAAGATAATATCTAATTCCAGATATAGAGGCAATTGGGACAGACCCTCAAACATCAGATCAGATAACTTCAAAAGGTCTTGCAGCTCTTTTATTAATAGAATGAAAAGGTAGAACATGACTCTTACATAAAAGATAGCTAGAAAATTTTTTGTCATCGACATTTAGCCTTAAACTAGACTTGGGAATGAAACTATCTGAGACAAGATTTTCAATGAAATGACTACTACAATGACCATGCCAAAGATTTGGCTTATTAGATTTAGAGACACTAAAGACACATTTAGGAATAACTGAAGATGACGATAAGGAGAGCTTCAAGTTGGGATCAACAGGGCGAACACGAGTAGAAGGATCTTCTTGAATAACATACATATTGCCCTGTCATTTTTCTTCAGCAAACGTCTCCCTCGTGCAAAGGTCCTTAACATGAATAGAAAAGAGAGTAAATTCAACTGAAGCATTGATATCATCAACAAGCTTAGAAACAGAAACAATATTTTTCTTGATATTAGGAGCATGAAGAACATTTGAAAGACTGAGAGAGGACTTAGACATAGGAATAACAGAGTTTCCAATGTGAGAAATAGAATAATGAGATCCATCTCCAGTGACTATGTTATTTCTACCAATGTAAGGAACAAGATTTAGGAGCTTACCAGCATCATCAGTAACATGAGTATCTGCCTTGGAGTCCACATACCAAGTACATTGATCATTCTGTTTCAGATTTAATCCTGTCAAAGCTAACAATAGCAACTCCTTTACTTCTCCACGGGCCTTTGAACTATCTATCCCCTTCTTCGCTTCTGTCTACGGTGATTTTCCTTTATTTTGAGGGTTGAAACAATCGTTAGCCTTGTTGTGCCCCTTTTTATTGCACAGAAAACAAGAAGTAATTGGCCTTTGTTTCTGTGAGTTGGGAGGTATATTGGGCGTAGGTAATATTCCACGACCTCCTTGTCCATTCCTTCCTTGTCCTCCCCTTCCTTGAAAATCATAACTTCCTCGTCCTCGTCCATAGGCTAGCCTTGTGGCAAGAACATCTTGTGTGCCTGCATGTACATGTGATTCTTCAGAGAACCCTTTCAAGGTTATCTCATATTGTAAAAGTTTTGCACGCAGATCTTCAAATTTGGGTAGATCAGGTAAACACAATAAGAAAATAACAATCATATGATAGTCAGGCCCTAACCCACTCAGAGTTTGTTGTACCATCTCTTTATCACTCGCTACACAACCCATCATTGTTAGTTGATCTGTAATAGTTTTCATTTTGTTCAAGTACTCCATGATAGTCATGGAGTCCTTTCTCAACATCTGAAATTCTCTTTTAAGAAACACCACCCTGGCTTGAGAAACCTGTGAATATGTCTGAACCAATCTATCCCACAGTTGCATGGCCGAACAGTCATCTGGAATTGTCACAAGCACCTCTTATGACAGTGTATAAGTGATATAAGCAACCAGCGCCTGGTTCCTTTTCATTCAGGTTATATACTCTAGGTTTCTGACATACACTATGGTAGATGCTCTGTTACTGTCCTTTTCTTCCTATGATATAAACTCTGTAGGGACTAGAATAGATTCATCCAGATGTCCAGAAAGATCTTGACTCCTTATGAAAGGAATTATCTGTCTCTTTCAAGTCAAGAAATTAGAATTATTCAACTTTTCAGACACAAGTTGACTAAGAAAACTTGAAGAAAGACCAGATTGGGAAGGGAACGAGTCCATGTTTCAAAAGGAAGAAGAATACAAGAAATGCAGATAAAAAAAAAGTAGAATGTCCGACACACAGCCCAACGATAACTTGAGAAATCAATATATCAAAGGCAACTTTTAGTCTCAAAGGAAATTCTACCACCTTTTTTTTTACAGGGACAAACTTTAATATTCTCCTTTTACAAACTGCAAGCAGTCATGCAAACGGATGAATGTAGTTAGAAATTCAATTTCCTTTGTAAAAAAAAATTCTTCAAGAATCAACTATATTGGGCTAAGTGAAGGGAAGTGGACAATCTGCAATTTTAGAGGACAGTGAAAGAAGCACAAGACTCAAGATAAGAGGAATAGGAAAATCAGAAAAAAAAATCACAAGAAACAAACCATAAAGCCTTTAGAATAAGAAAGTGTTCAGATTCAAACACGATGGGAAAATATGCAGATCATGGGCAGAAAGCAATGGATTGGGTGTATCAAAGAAAGGAAGAATCTCAGACTGACGTGAAGAACAGAAGAGTTTTAGGCACGTTAGAGGCAGAATAACAAAATTTCAGATTGACGTCAGGAATAAAAAGATTTCAAGAAAGAAGATATCAGCAATCAATAAGAGATAAAATGAAGAAAGGAATGTAGACTCAAGAAAAAGATACAGATGCAGATAAATTGAAGAAAGAGATGCAGTCGTAGGTTGGAAGAAAACAGAACAGAAAGAAGGATTAATTCTTGACTTGGGAGATTAGAAGATCTCTCTGGTCATACCTTTTGGAAGCAATCCCAGATCCAGATCTAGCGTGGCTATGATACCATGTTAGAATTTGGGACATCCAGAGTTCTATCATACAACAAGAAGGGAGGACACAAAGAGAAGGAGCTGCGGCAAAAACCCACGATTCCCAATTCAGGAATCGGCATAAACTATTCTCATTATATGTTATGACTAACACAAAGTTTAGGGTACTAAAATACCCTTTTACAACATAATGAAATTACAAGCCATTAATGAAGTGCATCAGCCCTGTACAAAATATCTTGTTTATGACAATTTTCAGAATCAGAACCTCTGACAAAAATTCTTAGAAACAGAACCTTGTTTTTGAAAATCAAGGAGGTCCCTAATAGAAAATAACAGAAACTATGTAGACTAAAATTATAATATAATCATAAACAATATTAAATAACACTTTAAAAGAGAAAAATGGAAGGGGAGGGGTTCTCGGCCCTTCTACTTCTCAAATGAAAAACCTTAAACCCCTTCTCTCTATTGTCCCTCTCTCATTCTTTTGGTCGATCATCCCTCTTCAGTAACCAAGATTTACCATTGGAGAATCCTTCCGACCGACGACCCTATTATGGGGATGTTGTTCACCCGTAATTGAGGATGGTGGCACCTTTTTTGGGCATTGAGGTTTTCTTGTTTCAAGGAAATCAACAAAGCTCTTTTTTCGTCTATATGGCCAGACAACGGGCACAGTTGAGCAGATGGGGGTTGATCACCCTCAACTCTCCAGTGGTAACAGTGCATCCGCTGGCGGTGATCAATGCATGTTACAACGTCTGCTTTATTTTTTCTTTTTCCCTTTGAGAATGTGGTTTTTCAAACCTTAGATCGATGGTGTCCGATTTGTTTGACTATCTGAACCCTATTCCAGGATTTGAAAAAAAAAATTGGCAACCTTGAGATTGAACCCTTTGTCGTTGATTGTCAACGACCAAAGGAGTGAATCCTTCTAGTCGTTTAGCCTCACCGCTTTCAATTTTTTGTAAAATAAAATTTTTGTTTGACAGGAAAACGAATGTGGCGGGTATTGTCAGACAATATTACTAACCCGAGAGAATATCGATCACCAGGAAAACAAAAATACGAGTACATTTTTTTTTGTACCCTAAATCAAAACTGGGTTTTCGCAATGGGAACCCCTGGTTCACCATTTGCCAAAACAAAAAATTACATGACATTTTTCATTAAATTTACCATTTTTTGTTTTTGTTTTTGGATTTTTATTTTTTCGGTGATGAATAATAATAATAATAAATCATCCATAATCTCGTCGATGAATAACCCAAGTTAAATTTCAAGGACGAAATTTTTTTGAGGAAAATATGTAAAACCCATAATTTTTCAAGATTTTACGATAAATAATAACAGATTAAGGTTAAAAATTTTTAAAATTAAGCTATAAATTTAATTATAATTCAAATATTATTTGGGGTTTAGAATAAAGTTCGAGTTGAGAATTTAGCCTGATCAGGGTTTTAAGTTTTACCAAATCTAATCTGAGTTTTAATGTTAGTCAAGATTCGAACTAAGTATATATTTTAATTTGAAATCTTATTGAATTTCGATTTCAATTTCTGAAGTTTTATTAATCTGAATTTTGATTCAGAAATTCAAATTCGGATCGGATTTGGATTTGAATTCAGATTCAATAATTGTCTAGAATATTATAATTGGATTTGGAGTTGATTCATATCTAATTTAAGACTTAATCGAATATTAGTTCCAGTTTGAAACCTAATGTACAAAAGCAAAATGAAATCAAATAGTCAATACGACAACAAGTCCTGCCAACTCAGGTAGTAATCGTTTCGAAGTGAATTATTGAGAAAATGATATTTTCAGAAGAAAATTTTTATAGTGATAATGCTATAGGGTCTATAGGGTTTAGAAAAAATTATTAATATGTAAAAGAAACCCCTACACGCCCCTAGGTCTCATCGACCCCATTGAGTTTCAAATTTTCCAGAAATTATTTTTGAAGAAGTTGAATTAACCCTTAAGAAATATAAATAATTTATATAAATGGACATTTACATTTGAATTTGTAAAGATTTGAATTTGAATTTAATTGAAATTCAAAGTTAATTTAGGCTTAAATGATATTTAGAATTTAAGTACAATTTAAGGTGAATGTGGAATTTTGAATTATATTTTTTTATAAAATTCGGAGTTAGCCCTAATGGAATTAATTAAAAATAAATAATTTAAAATGTTTAAGACTTTAAAATATATATTAATAAAATTTAATTAGGCATGGTTTAATTAAATTTCATTAGGCTTTTCTATCTTTGAAAATTCTCTGTTCTCTTAGAAATAAAAGAAGAAATAGAAAATTGAAATATCTATTGCAAAGGTAAAGTATCAAGCCATGATGCAACTACAGCTGTCATGGTTCAACTTCTTAAATATATGGGTGTTATGATCTTCTACAGCTTTATATTATGATAATCAAAGTGTTATGTATAACTAAGAATCATGAGTTCATAAGCGTAAAAATATATTGAGATAGATTGCCATTATGTGCATCAAGAGTATCTCAAGAGCACCATCTGTTCGCCATCTGTTTGTTTTGTATATCAGATTGTTAATATATTCACTAAAGCACAACCAAGAGCTCAACTTTCCAACTTCATCTCCAAACATGTGATGTTCATCATTAGTGTCTTGAGTTTGAGGGGAAGTGTGAAATTTACAGGTTGAATGTGCTTAGCAACATACTCCAACCATTTAATATAACTAGGGATATTCTAGACATCTTTTTTGTTCTTTTGCTATGGAACCCTAATAAAGAGGGTGTATATCATTGTACCATTATCTTTTCATGTTATGGAATAATAGAATGAGCCATCATCCTCTACCACTTTCCATTTTGCTCTTCTATATACATCACTGAACAGTTTACACAAGAAACTGCGATTAAGGCTTTAAAATATTAATTAACAACAATTTTGCCCATCTGAAAATGAACATTTTGCCCTCTTTAATAACTGTAAACAAAAATCTGTGAATACAAACTATAGATCCTGCCATATTTATGGCAAATAAATACAAAGTTTAGGAACCTTAATCCAAAATGGTCTATGGCATAAATTTCCATGGCATTCAGCTTGTGATTTTCCTTTACTTGCCAGCAGCAAGATCATGGAAGATCAAGAACTTTATCGATTGTGGAATCCAAAGCATCTACATTCCTTCTCAAGGACTTCCTTTACATCATATTAAGGAATAACATAGCAAAATACAGGTACTTACCATATTAACAAAAAAACTAACTTGAAGAAAAACACAATAACGGCCACACACCCACATCCATCTCATGGTTAGACAAATAAACATATCGGTTGATTGCACAGTCAACCAATCATTAGCCTATATACAAGTTATATCAAAGTATCCACACTAGTTTTTTATTGTATTCACGTATATGAATGTGTATGGGGTTGGATTATGATGTTACTACTACTTCCTGTAGTAAGATATTTTGGTTATCTATTTTTTACTTTGTTTTATTTTGCTCAGTCACACTCAACAAGGAGTTTAACATATTCTAACATTTATGGCTATTAATGCATATGCTAATGATATTGCTGATTTAAGAGTCACATGTTACCATTTTCAGGTCAAATCAAATTCTCTTAAATTGGCAGAGCAGGAAAATTATGTCCAAGTAGATGAGCTTTCATGATCTTATGAAATTAACAATAAGCCTATCAAGACAACAATTATATAGCACAATTACTCATTAAAAAAAGAGCCGAACACTAAACTGGATTACTGTTGCTAGGCTAAAAACGTATGTTCAAGTAGATGAGCTTTCTTGATCCCATGAAATTAACTCCAGGTCTATCCAGACAACAATTATGTATCACAATTACCCATTAAGAACGAGTTTCAATGTGTATTTGACAAAGTATTCACTAAAAAATTACCATGTCAGGCAAAAGGATACAATTGGATTGCTAGAATTTCAGTGCCTTTCATTTCTTCATTTAATCTGCAACAAACATGAAATATTTAAAACTAAATGAGTATGAAATAGATCAATAGTGTTGCTTATTAACATTACAGGAAGGAAACATAGTGCACGTTAAGATTCTTCCTATTTAAGGAGACGAATAAAGTTCAAAAATGAAGACAGCCAAAATAGAAAAGAAAATTCCCAGGAGTCCTTGTTACATCCTCTTCTCTAACAACCAACCATGAAGGTAATTACTAATAATGATTAAATAAAATATGCAACAGAAGATAATGATCTGAAGGTAAAACTGGTCAGACAGCACGAACAAATAAGCCAAGTGTTATATTACAATCACGTCTTTGTGCCTCGTATCATTAAACACAAGGTAGACAACAGAACAATTGTACACTTCTTTGTATTGATTTCTGGCAAAAAAAAGTGATTTGCAATGTCCTTGTCGGTTTTATATGCTCTCTTCCAGAGAATTTATCTATTAAATAGAGGCCATTTCAGAATCTCTGATTTGAATTTGAATATAAGCATCTTTTCAATACATATCCCCTTAGAACAATAATCTTTGGTGCACCACAATGGAGGCAAGTGATGTTTTAGTTCTCTCATTAGTAGAGCCTTTAAGATTGCTTGGCTGCTTTGAATCTCTTAAGAAATTTAGAAGATCAACTTATATTACATTAGGAGAAAGGTCCATTTTGAACCAAGATTGGTCGGAAGAAATGAAGTTTTAGGGCCCGTTTGTTTCATGGGTATGGGCATGTTGTTCAAAAAACCACCCCATGCACCTTTTCCATATGAAATGGCTTCCCCACCCCCTCTTAGTAGGGAAGCCATTTCATATGAAATGGTGAGCCCCACGAGAAAATGCAGGCCCCAACACAGTGCCACGTACATGTGGGCCCCACTTTTCTCACAGGGAGAACTTCCTTGTGTTGGTTTCTAGCAAAAATAGTGAATTGCAACGTCCTTGTTGATTTCATATGCTTTCCTCCAGAGGAACTCATCTATTCGTCAGAGGCTGTCTCAGAATCTCTGATTGAAATTTGAATATCAGAACTGCCCCATAATGATGGCCTCCTAGAACACTAACCTTTGGAGCACGCAATGGAGGCAAGAGATGTTTTAGCTCTCTCATTAGTAGAACCATTGCAGATTTCTTGGTTGCTTTGAATCTCTGAAGAAAATTACAAGCTCGAGTTATATTACATTAGGACGAAGGTCCATTTTGAACCCAGATACATGGAAGATATGAAGTTTTAGGGCCCGTTTAATACATGGGAGGGAGAGAATCCCCTTTCATGTGAAACAAGAAGGTGGTTCGAATCTGGCTTCCCTCATCCATCAAGACTCTAGCTTCTTATGTAATATCTCATGAATTTTTGCTTAAATTAAAATTTAATCAAAGTTATCTTTATTAAATAAATATACATTTTATTATTAAATTGATATAATATATTATATATATGTGGATAACGAAATATGGATCTTTGACCCTTTGGGTCAAGATCCAAGATCCATATGAGGTAAGATGGATCTGGATATGGATCTTGGACCCTTTGGATCAAGATCCAATATCCAATTGTAATGGAATAGATAAGTGGCTGAGGTTGAGTTTGGACACACATATGGTTCTTGGATCTGTTGCTGAGATCCATGATCCATAAAGATCCATATGGGTGTGGATAAATAAGTTTTAAAAAAATGAATTTTTAATTAAAATAGTAAAATAATATATATATATATATATATTAGATATTTATATATATATATATATATTAGATATATATGGAGAGTTTGGTTAGAAGAGGGTTTCTAGTTCCTTGAGGAAATAGAATACCTTCTATTTCCAAAAAAGAAAAGAAACATGGACATCCCTTTTTGAGGAGTCCTAGTTCTTTTATAAAAGAGGCGTGAGCCTCTCTTTCTCAAAAACACATCAACGTGTTTTGAGAGAGAGAGAGAGAGCTGAATCTAGTGATAGAGAGAGAGAGAGGAAGGGCTGCGACATAGGCTGCAGGCCAGCGTGTTCCTTCTTCTTCAGCGTCTCCATCTTCTTCTCCTTCGTTGTTCGCATCGTACGGGTTCTTCTCTTACTCCGATGGTCGAGGGGTTTAGCATGGACCGAATCATGCATGGGTAATAAGAGGACCAAATTTGTGTTTGATGCACAGTTTTTTATCTTCCAGATCTTGTTTCCTTGATTTTTACCGATCTGCCTTGATGGGATTTAGTTAACTTAAAAAGATTAAGTTACTTTATGATGTATTGTTGTAATTAAATCCTGTTAAGTTGGGCATATATATATATATATATATATATGTCTGTGTATTTTTGTTCGTGAACAAGGTTCGCGGCATGTATATATATCTGTGTTTTCCTGCGTTTTTCTGCATTCTTAAACAGGGTTCGCAGTGGGTTTATCATATATATATATATATATATATATATATATATATATATATATATATATATATATATATATATATATATATGTCTGTGTTTTCTGTTCTTGAACCGAGTACACAGGGGATTTATAAGTATTTGGGTTTAAGATAAAAATCTGTGTTTCTTTTGCAGAACCAGTTTCGGAAATCTAAATTTCTGGTTGAGTTTAATACAAATCTGTGTAAATTTTGGTTGGGTTTAATACACGCATATATTTTTTTTCTGCACGTGTGTTGACATGACCACAAGCAGACCTGTCATTATTTTTGTGTGTGTAGACAGGAACCACACACTATTCTGTAATTTTTCTTTATGTGCAAGATAGTGTCAAAAAATCAAAATCGATTTATCTGTTTAAGTCGGTTAGAACCGATTGAATCCTGTCTATACAATAATATGTACCTTGCTGCACCAGAAATGAATTTTTGTGGGAATCTATTAAAACAGACCAGTCACTGTTAAGGAATTGATTGAAACAGCATCAGTTCCTTTGTTTGAAATCTATTTGTGAAAGCTGATCAATCGAATCTATCTCTGACTGAATTCCGTCAGTTAGCATAGACACGGTTTGCATTGACAGCAAGAGATTGACCTGCAGCGATATTAACTGTGGGGTGATATCATCAGCGCCATTGCTAAATTTTGTTTCTCTATAACCTGTGAACCATAATTGATGTCTTATCTGTCCATGAGTTTTTGCAATTCCAAGCAAACTCCATTTGAGTTCTTGTTGATTAAACAAAGTCAATATACTGATTGTGTTTGAATCTGTTCTAGACAAGCTTGAGTTTTGAAATCTGATTTGAGATATATATATATATATATATATATATATATATTGACAGCAAACTTGAGAGTTTCTGTCTCAGTTTGGCTGCAAGTATAAACCTGTTTTTACTCTCTATGTCATTTGGTTTTTCTTAACCTGATTAGCTTAACATATATATATATATATATGTGTGTGTGTGTGTGTGTGTGTGTGTGTGTCATTAAGCATTGGGCCTAAGAGACTGTCAAAAATAGTTCAGTGTCGTATGTACCTGAATTAAAAAAAAAATTGATTTGAAACCTGAATTTTTTTTTAAGTTGCCTAAAAATCTGATTTTTATTAGAAGTTGTCAAATCTGATCAGTTTTGGATATTTAGACAAATCTGAAATTTTTAGATGTTAAATCTGGTCGGTTACAAAAGTTTGGATTGTTAGCCGATTTGATAAATCAGATTTGCTTGGTTCAATGTGCATTCATTTATTTGATGTGAATATGCATTAATGTTACATTCTGAACACCAATTTAAATATCTTTGTGTGATTTATGTTCACTGGAATTTACAATGTCATTTAAATTGTCATTAGATTGTATAGTGGTTATGTGTAAACCACTTATGGACCTTTTGAGGCTAGGAACACCTGGTGCTCATGGAATAGTAAATTGTAAATACATTGCAAAACAATTTTGGTATTGTTTTTTAATTAATTACACTATCGAATTAAAAGGGGCAAAGGCTCGAAATATGTTATTGTATGATGATTTGCAAAACTATAAATTAAGACTGGTAAAAGTTTAACGACCCCAACTTATCCTCGTGAAAAGTGAAAAAAAAAATTAAGCAATTACAGAAACCATAACCCAAGGATCTGGGGTCTCACAGACTTAACATACATTGAATCAACCAACGAATAACCAACTTTATTAATCAAATACTAAATGTCATAAAACAGAAATAAAATGATGAATGCAATCCAGAGCCATACTATCAAGAATAACATAAATAAGCCACACGATCTCGCAGGCTCCATGTGGCAGTCACTCCCATCACTGAGTTCCAGGTCCTGAGAAAACATTTGAGACACCAGGTAAGAACCAGAGATTCTTTGTACGAATTCCTGTAAAAATCCAAACAAAAAATAAAAAAGAATAAATCAAATTCATGCAAATATTCAAAAGAATATAACAACAATCTCATAATTCATTTCCCATTCGAGCAATTAAAAGCAAGTGTCATGCACTAACAATTTCTCACATGAGACAAAAACAAGTACGAATGAATATACTAATGCAAAACAGTAAAGATACATGATTCAATGCACATGCATGAATAAATTATTAAGTTATTATCAGAGTTTTCTTTTGCATGACCTTATTAAATGCACACAATTTTTAGTTTCACTTTTCATTAACCCGTAGATACTCAAAATGGGCACAACAATTCTCGAAGTCCAAGTTAGGTTCACAGTTGTAGCTTAACATACAATTTGTATTTTATTACTGGGTTTTACACTTGTTCTTCAACCGATATCAAGAATCACTATCATCCATCAAAACATTAGAAATGAACATTTAATGTCGAGACATCAGAAAAATCAATATCCACTGATGTCACTTTCTTAGTATATCAATAACAACAGTTGTGTCACACAACCACCCCCAGACAAAGTGGCTGAAAACTCTCTAAAACTGTTGTCAGGAGGCTAACCAACATATCAAGTTCAAGGGCACAAATGCACACAGAGTTTTAGTATCCTCACAATTTCTGCAAAATCGCCATCCAGGATTCCCACACTGTGGAAGGGACATCTAGGAAGAGAATTAATTACATTGTTTGTCGCTTTTATCTTTTTAACAAAATCAAGTTTTTTACACAAGAACCATTTTGCAAATCAACATGCAAAACCCAACACGGGACTTGGCCCGCTACAATTTAACAGTAAAATTAAATTAGAAAGCTAATAATTTTAGAGTGAATTTTGCAATGCATAAAACAAGTCTTGGAGCAACACATGCTCCCGACCCACATGGCCTACTGATGCAGCGAAAGAAGGACCGAAGCTTCACGTTAATGGGTGTCGCGTCTACCCACCTTGACGCAGTGAAGGAGTCGACGCAGATGCGCAGATGGGGGTTATCATTGATGTTGACTCTTCAATGCACGATAGTGCAGCCCACAGTAACTCAATGGCACGTTGAATCAAAGGCTCGGATCAATGGGTCCGAGTAACATGTTATTAAACAAAAAAAGGACTGACAGGGCATACAGGGAAAACAACCATTAACTAACAGAAAATAAAGAATGACAGTGCGTTAGGAAAGAGGAAGAATAAAAAAAACTGACAGCAATGGACGTGAGTTGTAAAGAAAAACAAAAAAAATAGCAAAGAAAATTGCGGAGGAAAGATGGCTTCTGCCAAAAAATGAATGTTCTCTTTTTTTTTCTTCACTGTCACACGCAAACCTAAGTTGGGTTATTTAAAAGGGTTTGGCTGGATCCGGGTCTCGGGTTCGGACCCGAGACAAACTTTGCCTATTGCTGGATTTGGAACGTGCTCTGCATCATTGTTCGGGGCCTGCTCTGCATCATTCTCCCCGGATTGGGAAGAAATCGGCTCCAACAACTGATCTTCTCCACAGTAAGCATATAGATCAAACACACCGAAGATAGGCGCTTTCATTTGAAATTGTGATCTGCTCCTGACTCTGCAAACTTACCCATGACCACATCTCCAGCTTGCAAGTTGGCACCAATAAATGGGAATCCATCATCATCAAGGTTGGCTACCCTACCATACCCACGGAGCGTTTTTCCAAAATCTACCGCCCCTTTCATTTTGCAACGCTCCCCTGTCTCCTTCACAACGTCAACTTCAGATTTATAACTTCTGATATGCTCAGCCCTGAACATGCCACGCGGATGGGGAGAACTACCGCAACCTGCATCCCTGTACAAGGTTTCCTCAACGCCTTCTCGTCGTGCCCTGTGTTGGAGCGTCATCGGGGCTGGATCGACGATGGTAGTATCAACAGGGTTAATCGCGCGCGCGCCTAACTGATTCAATTGCACTGCGTGCGCATCCACCTTGGATTCAAGCGCATTCATCCGTGCTTCAACCCCATCCATGCGCTTTGACAGACCGGCTACCTCCTTTTGTAGGTATAGCATATCTTCCTGCATCTCCGTCAACTTGTTGAGTAGCCTCTTCATGATCTCCTCTCGTGCCTTTCCGCTCATAGAATCGTTCCTCGCTTCTTGCGTCATGTCATTGACGAAGGAAGAGGGGTTGGGCTCTGATACCACTTTGATGTAGCAAAAGAAGGACTGAAGCTTCACGTTAATGGGTGTCCCGTCTACCCACCTTGACGCAGTGAAGGAGTCGACGCAGATGCGCAGATGGGGGGTTATCGTTGATGTTGACTCTTCAATGCACGATGGTGCAACACACAGTAATTCAATGGCATGTTGAATCAAAGGCTCGAATCAATGGGTCCGAGTAACATGTTATTAAACAAAAAAAGGACCGACAAGGCTTACAGGGAAAACAACCATTAACTAACAGAAAATAAAGAATGACAGTGCATTGGAAAAGAGGAAGAATAAAAAAACTGACAGCAATGGACATCAGCTGTAAAGGAAAACAAAAAATAGCAAAGAAAACTTCAGAGGAAAGACGGTTGCGGCCAAAAAATGAATGTTCTCTTTTTTTTCTTCACTGCCGCACGTAACCCTAAGTTGGGTTATTTAAAAGGGTTTGGCTGAATCCGGGTCTCGGGTCCAGACTCAGACCCGAGACGAACTTTGCCTGTTGTTGGATCTGGAACGTGCTCTGCATCATTGTTCTGGGCCTACTCTGCATACACCAATGCATTTCATGCAAAATCCTTAGTGAACATGCACATACACAGTTGTTCAAAACATGTCCACAATGCACATTCAATCATACATAACAATTATGTACATAAAAACAATTTGCATATGCACGTGAACAAATGCTTGCAACATACATTTGTCTTGATCCATTTTATGTATATAAGCTCTCAAATATGTGCATGATCATATTCATGCATACAATAAATTTCATTTTTTTCGTGCATATGACATAAGCATTGCAACAAAATAATTCAATGAATAATATATAAGCAACAAGTACTCCGCAATTCATATGGATTAGATCTGAACATACTACATAGTTCAGGAAGCATACCATACAAACTGTGTCACACCTATGCCACAGCCCATGCACAAGACAGCATGCTTCCCCTGGGCATTGGTATGTTGTTGGCAGCATGTTCATGCAACCACATGTTGTGGACAACATACAGTCTTGCACAAATATGTGCAACACTGTTCTGCCCTAAAACGGCTCACTAAAATCATAAATAGAACACATTTAACAACATTAGGATAACTCATTTGGCAGCATTGAGAACAAATAAAATTCAATCAATCATGACAGCATGAAGAGAATATTTTAACAGGGTGCCAACATGGATCAGAAATCATGATATCAAGGTTGTTTCGATGCCAACCAATATGGTAGCATCAACAACATAGTATGTAAAACCCAAAAAAAATACTTAGATTCCCTCGCGCCCTGACCCAACCCGGACCCGACCCGGACCCATTGGAGGCACCGCCTCCCTCGCGCCCTTTAAGGACAGCGAGGCAAAGGGGGGAGGTTTCTCGAAACCTCCTTCTCCTCTGCTCTCGCTCTCTCCTCACTCTCTCCGCCGACCGCCTCTCTCACTCTCCTCGTGTCTGCCGACTACCAGGCCACCGGCGACGCTCGCACGTCGGCGACCCTCCCTCCGGCAGCCCCCAGGTACGCCTCCCTCGTCCTTCTCCTTTTCTTTCTGTCTCTCTCTCCCTCACTCTCCGTTTGCGCAGGGAGGGGTTGAGCCACCTCCCTCGATCACAAGGGAGGGGCAAAGCCCCCTCCTTGCTGCCTTAAATCGCAGGGGAGGGCAGAGCCCCCTCCCTGCGATGTGTTTTGCGAGGGAGGGGCCCAACCCCCTCCCGATATCTCGTTTTGGCATGGAAGGGGCCGAGCCCTCCCTGTGCTCCCTGCGGCCAAGGGAGGGGTCGAGCCCCTCCATGCCCCCTTTTACGGCAGGGGAGGGGGTCGAGCCCCTCCCTGCTCCTTGTTACGGCAGGGGAGGAGGTCAAGCCCCTCCTTGCACCCTCGTTGTTCAGGGAAGGGGTTGCGACCATCCCTGCACCTCCCAGCGACAGGGAAGGGGCGGAGCCCCCTCCCTGTACCCCCTGTATGCAAGGGAGGGGCGGAGCCCCTTCCCTACGTACCCTTTGGCAGGGATGGGGCGAAGCCCTCCCTATAAACTCGTTTTGCAGGAGAGGGGCCGAGCCCCTCCCTGCACCCTCAGTTTGGCGAGGGAGGGGCCAAGCCCCCTCCCTGCGCCTTCTCCTTCCAGTAGGCAAGGGCGCCCCTGTCTCCGCTAACTTCGGCAGGCAGGGGCGAAGCCCCTTGCCTCCCCCTTTGTGGCTAACGGGCTGGGGCCTAGCCCTTGCCTCTTTGCTTTTCTGCTGGGAGGGACATAGCCCCCTTCCTCTCCCCTGGCATCAGGCAAGGGCTTCGTCCCCTTCCTGTTCGCATAATCGCCAGGTAGGGGACAAGTCCCTGCCTCCTTGCATGCTCGACAGATATGGGCGAAGCCCCCTGCCTCCCCTTCGTTGCTCTCTTCTACTTTGTCAGGCAGAGGCGCAACCCTGACTGCCCTCGCTTTCTGAGGGCAGGGGTGCAACTCCCTGCCTCCTCGTAAGTTGCTGACAGCAGGTCAGCAAGGGCTCGCAATCCCTACTTATTTCGCGTTAAGCATGTTCGCAAGGGCAAGCTCCCCCTGCCTCTGCTTCCTTCACGTCAGGTTAGCGGCAATGCCCTGATCTTCTATTTTTTGAATTAGCTTGTTAAGACTGTCACTTTTGCAGCTCGTACAACGGATCCTGCTCGTGCTCTGCAACCCGAGTCGTCAATCGTTTATACTCGCAGACGCCAACAAGCTTGCAACTCCCCAAGGTAGGGGAAGATTGCATGGAAGACTTGGACAATTGAATTGAGTTCAATTAACTAAAAAGGACAATTAAATAAATATATATGCATATATATATCATATATATTTATACGAGTATGCATGTAACTCAAGGACGTGGTTTCGCGATCCATCCTTTACTTTATGTCATGTCTTTCCTTTGCCGTCGTGCTTTGCGCCCAGAGTCTTGCTTTTGCAAATATTTCGTTATTGCCTTGCCATTGCAGATGACGCTCAGGTTTTCGCTCCTTGCATGTGCTATAAAGGCATCCTCGTAGAGGATGCAAAGGCATTTATCGCTCTCCCTCTTGCGACAAGAGTTGAGTCGAGAGCTTAGCGATACATCCTCGTCTAAGGAGAGGAATCCCTAGCAGGGATCTTGGCTTTTCGAGCGAGCAGTCCTGTAAGTTGACTTAAGAATTTAGGGAGCTGCACAAAAGCATCAAACTGCCCAAATCAAAGTATTTGGAAGAATGTGTTTTGGTTGGTTTTGTTCGTCTATTTGACATAGCTCGGGTAACCCCGAATTGGAGCTTAAGCTAACCTCTTAGCAGGGGGGTATGTTGAGAAACATGTATCCCGTCTATTAAGGCCGGTATCGAGTCATGCAAGGCATGTAGATACCCCGATAACGGATGAGATTCTAAAAAATCGCATGTCAAATGTTGGCATAAGTTATTGGTTGTTTCAAAAGATAAAGAATGTCAAAAGTAAAGTTTGAGAAACATTACATCTTTGTGAAACACTTTTGTTGAGGCTCCTACTGAGGAACTATACCCCTTTCATCCTAGAGTACTTGTAGTCGTGCACTACACGCTAGTACTGCGATGATCGGATGAGATGGTCGTGCGACCTTGAACAGTGCTAAATGCACAATGTTGTAAACACATAAAAATGGGATCGCCTTCACAGACAAGATGCTCATTTGGTCAAAAGATCAGAACATATAGAATGAGTCGTCAGATAATTTACCCCTGACGCACTCATTCGCCCTTGTGTTTCTGCCAAGGGAGAGGATGGATCGGTACAAAACTCTAATGGACAGGTTGTTAACAACCACCCCACGAGCAAAGATCCGGCCTCCCCAGTCATTGGAGTTAGGGGAAGGGACTACCAGACATTATCCTAGGTGGTAGATCTCATGGACTTCTGCAGAAGTTGGATGCATCCGTTGTCAAGTGCCTGCCTTTGAGACATCCCCTCTCGGCTAAAGTCGCCCCCTTAAGAGCAGACTCAACTAGCTATTCGGATTATTAAAAATACATAGAATAACAGACGCCAGAACTAGTCTCAGTTGTTTCTACGTTTTGTCTGCGCGTACCTGCAGGCCAGTAATATCGAAACATAAAGTATGTTCACACTAGTTGATGGGTCATGAGACTTGCTTGTTGCATGGTAATTCACAGTTTATAATCAAATGAATCGTCATGTTGTGTTTGACAATTGCACTGCTTACCTGTTTTGAACTGCTTACCTGCTTGAGCTGCTTAACTGTTTTGCACTGCTTACCTATTTAACTGCATGTCTGCTTTAAACTGCTTTGCATGCCGAATTAAATGCTCTTAATTCAGTTTTTTGTAGTCTCTCTTATGCACCTACTAGTTTTTCGTGAAACTAACTCATTTTATGGGTACATGTGATAATTAGGTACACCACGGGCGACGGCGCGATGGCAAGATGGCTTCAAGACTTCTTTTTTCCTGCTCTTAGCTCGCGTCCTGGACGTTTTTGGGTTTTGTAACAAATTTCCCTTGGATATCCGAATTTTGTACTATTTGGTAAACTTCTTAAATGAAAGTGAAGAGTAACATGGATTGTGTGTTTTAGTTCTTTTCGCTAACGTACCTAAGGTCATCATCTTGCCTTCCTGAATTTAACAAAAGAATAGTCTTTCGCTGATTTCATAAACAAACTCTGAAGGAAAGAGATTTTTTCTAGACTCTTACCTGTTTTCTGAAAGGTTTGAAAGTTTGAAATTTTGGGGCATTACAGTAACAGCCATAAAATATACACAAAACTGAGCTCAAACAATCTACTCATGACCCTTACAAGGGTCAGTTCAACGTACTCAAGCCATATAACAGTGATTTTAACGAAATCAAGAAATAACCGGCAAATTTAAATGGGAAACAACACTATCGGCACATCCAATTTTTTTTTCTGCATAACAGCCCATGAATTGCCTGTATAGGAATTTTGGACAGGCCTTACACAGGTCAACATAATAGGCAAACCAAAATATGATTTGTGTATTCGGTTTTAGAGAACTGACATACCGAGCCAGTTGGCCGGCACAAAAAGAACAACCCGGACAGATCTGGACCAGATCTGTCCAAGCGAAATAAAGTGACAGATCTGTCTAAATTTGCCTGCATAAACGCTGATGCTGCAGATCTGATCCAGATCTGTCCACTAGGAAAGGCCTGCAAGTCTGTCTAGATTTGCTTGTGTAAACACAGTAAATTCGAACCAGATTTGCTATATGCAGTTAACAAATTTCTAAAATAAAACAAAAACTGCACTACAGCAGATTTTAAGCCAAAATGAAAATCAGTTTTGATTCTTAACTGCATCAAAATACAGTTTTAAATATGAAAACTATGACAGCCTGCAAACATTTTTAATATAAAACAAACATTGATGATGCTGGAAAATAATTTTGTTATCCATCTAACAGAAAATCAGCTCTCAATAATTTTGTACAGCCAACAAAATTTCAGCATAAGCAGATATGTTTGACAGTCGATCAAACATAATCATATCAGCAATCAAATGAAAGAAAAACAGCATGCTGGAAAAAAATAAATCTGCTACACAGTCATACCAGAAATTTGGTTCTTCTATTATCTTTAACAACCAACAGATGTTTTTTTGCAGGTACATATGCCTTAAGGTTGGGTAGATGAAATGGAAAAGTGCAACTGGAGTGTTGTGCGATCGTAGAATGCCATTGCGGTTGAAGGGAAAGTTTTATAGAACGACTATTAGGCCCCGCTTTACTATATGGTAAAGAATGTTGGGCTGCCAAGAGACATCATATTCAAAAAATGAGTGTAGCTGAGATGCGTATGCTTAGATGGATGTGTGGAAATACAATAAAAGATAAGATTTGAAACGAGGAGATACCTAAGAAGGTAGGTGTTGCACCCATTGAAAATAAGATGAGAGAGAATCGGTTACGGTGGTTTGGACATATTCGGCGAAGGCCTAATGATGCTCCAGTTAGAAGGATGGAGAAATGGGAAAATATATTAGTTAAAAGAGGTCGAGGTAGGCCTAGGAAGACTTGGATGGAGATGATAGGAAAGGATATGAATGCTTTGAACCTCACTGAGGACATGGCATTGGATAGCAATGATTGGAGGAGAAGGATTCATGTGGAAGACCCAGAATGATTTTCTTTGTTGGTTCATATCGCTGACCCCAATTGTTTTGGGATGTTGTTGTTGTTGTTGTTGTTGTTGCACGTACATATGCCTTAATGGCAGTTTTAAAAACACATTCGATACATGCTGAAAATATGTGACAGGTCTGGTTTGGATCCAAACCATACCACGATAGGGCAGCCAAACGCACAGTCAACCCCCCCCCCCACACACACACACATATATATATATAGGTCCCTACGGCAGGCCTGGTTTTGAGTCAGATCTTATTCATCCAGGTTTATGGCCGACCCCCATATATATCCAGCATGTTTTTGCTTTATCAATAATTTAGACATGGGTTTACACATGAATAAACAAGAAATAAAACATGCTTTCATCAAAAAATTCGAGTTACATGCAACCGTGCATTGAGGCATGTGTTTGTATAAGCTTTAAAAAACCAAATTTCGTATTTTCCAACTAAAATCTCACACAAACCTAATTTAGCATATTTTTTCCCGTTTGAATCAAGAGAGGAACCCATATCTTGGATCAAGACCGGAAAAAGGTTGTCAGACAATCAGCACTAGAGATGGACTCCCTCCTCACCTTCTTCTTCTTCCCTCTCTGTTCTCTTTTTTTTTTCCTTCTTCTCTCTCTCTCTCTCTCTCTCTCTCTCTCTCTCTCTCGAAAATGAAATCTAGAGAGAGGGACGAGTTAGACACTTATATTTTTTTTTGTCTTCTAAAGAGAGGGTGACGTCCCCTCTAGATTCCTTCTATAGATGATAGAGTTATACAAAATGTAGAATTTTATCTCTAACTACTACTGTTTATCCTTTTATTATCACTTATTTATTTTTATTTTTATTAATTAATTTGGGATCTATCTAGAACACCTATCTAGGTAGAGTTCTACCAAACGTGGAGCTCCACCATATCCAGATAAATAAAATTTCGAAATTAAATTAATTAATATTTTTATTAATTATTTAATATTAAATTATTAAATAATTATTTTTTTAGAATATTTTAAAGGGTGTCTTCCCCCTCTGAGAGTCCTCTTAATATAGAATTTACTCAATTTAACCTTTTTAATTGAATTTAAAACTTTAAATTGGTTGGACTTGGATTTTGGATCTGGATTCAAGATCCAAAATCCATACGGATCTCGACCTAAACCAGATCCTAATTAATATGGGTCTTGGATTGAGTCTGGATCCATATCAACCTGGATCAAACGGACCTGATATGATCCGATCCAATCTAATCCAAAACTAGTCACGTTGAGTTGAGTCATTTTTTAAATAATGCGATTTTCGGGTCAACCATAGCCCGAATTCAGAAAAACAAAATATCAATGTTTTCATAATTATGAGACGCATCTAATGATATACTACCTGATTTTTGCCTCCGAATTTTGCTTGAATTTAACCCGAATTTCGCTCCATTTTCGCTTGATTTTAAAGGTCAAAAACAGAAAGTTTTACAAATCTTATTTACCGCATTTTGGTCAAGGGCGAGCAAGTGTTACGACCGTGCAACGTGTGTCGTACTTAGTGCGCAAACCGTGAACTTGCCTACCGACACAAGGCAGGAGCAAGTGTTGCAACCATGCAACACTTAGAGGCGTTCAGTCATAATCATGCCGATCCATAGCAGGGCCGCATCACAAGTGTGGCAGACGCAGACGCGCAAAACCATGACCTTGCCTACGAACACAAGGGACGAGCAAGTGTTGCGACCGTGCAACGTGTGCCGTACTTAGTGCGCAAACCGTGAACTTGCCTACCGACACAAGGCACGAGCAAGTGTTGCAACCATGCAACACTTAGAGGCGTTCAGTCATAATCATGCCGATCCATAGCAGGGCCGCATCACAAGTGTCGCAGACGCAGATGCGCAAAACCATGACCTTGCCTACGAACACAAAGGGACGAGCGAGTGTTGCGGCCGTGCAACATGTGCCATACTTGGTGCACACAAAGTGCCGTCAATGGGTTATGGTCACGCCCAAACTCAGCTGACGCCACCTAAAATCGAAGATTTCTATCAACTTACAAAATACTTAGCCAAATTTTCAGAAATCTCAGAATCTACAATGAAGGAAAAAAACATGATATTACAAAAAGAGACCAAACAATATAATAACTTATCTTCCTTGGTGTCGCTCTGAAAGGTTGGGAACTATGAATGGCGGTCATGGGAGACTGTGAGGATACTAAACACTGTGTGCATTTGTTGTCCTCAAGAACCCAATCTGTGGTTTGTGTTCTCAGCCGCGGTTGTAGAAAACATCTGCCACTTTGTCTGGGGTTGATGTTGTTGACTCAACTGTAGTTATTGATATAACAAAAAAGTAGCGTCAATGGATCTTGATTTATTTGTCGTCTCAACATTAAGTGATGATTCTTAATATTCAAATTGATGATAATGATTCTTGATATCGGTCGGAAAACAAGTACAGGACCCAGTAAATAAAATACAAATTATATGTTAAGCTACCACTGGGAACTACCTTAAAACCTTGGAAATTTTACTCATTTTTTAGTATCTACGGGTTTTTAAGAAAGTGAAAATTAATATTTATGTTCATTAAATAGAGACATGCATGCACAAGAAATACTGATAATTTAACTTAAAATGTTATTCATGCATGTTGTATTGATCCATGCATCCCTAAATGTTTAATTTAGCTTGAGATTATTGATTTTTTTGTTTAAACTGCTTATATTTCAAGCCTCCTCTAAATGTGCGATGGTTGTAAAGCCCTCTGAAACTTGTGTTTAATTTGATCTATATTAAATTCTTTACTATTGGATTTTGAGAGGGTCTCGTATGAGAACTTTGATTCTTACTCAATTTTTTAAAAATCTTTTTCAAGTACTGAGGCACCATGATGAAGAGACCAGCTGACTGGAGGGCACGAGGGTTATGATTTGGTGGCCCGAGATCTGACATATATGAGATATTCTGTTTTTGTTTTGAAAATTGTGTGAACCTTCATTAAGACTATTTGATTAAGTCAATTCAATTTCAGTTCATGGATTAAATTTTTATTCTATGCCTAAATGCTTGTTGGGGTTATGTATATTAAATTTGTAATGTGTCCCGGATCCCTCAAATGTTTTCCGCAATGTTTAAAAAAAAAATCCACATTTTTTGAGGGTTAGTGTGGAATCATTACGTCTTATGCTATGATAGACCTATTACCCAACCCAGCATTATGACACCATGGTCTGAAATAGTCCTGGGTAACATCTGTTAAAATACATGTAATCTATATATATATATATATAGTCTAATATACCCAATAGGGATATTTTAGTCATTTCACAAGTACCCGATAGGTGTACTTGTTATTTTCCCTTTCTTTTCTTTCTTTTGTATTTATTTTTTGCACTTTATTCTTTCTTTTTATTTTTGTTTTTTTACTCACATAAGGGGCCCCACCATGGAGTCGATGGGGCCCCCAACGGTCACATTTGTGACCGTTGGGGGCTCCCAATGACTCCATAGGGAGCCCCCTATGTGGCTCTTCTTTTAAGGCCATAAGGCCATACCTCTCTCTCCTTTTTCTTGTGTATATATAGGGGTGAACCCCTCTTGTATTCTTCACTCTTGAGAGCTCTCTCTCTTTTCAATAAGAGACATTTATATTTTTATATTGTGTTGTCTCTTTGTGGATTTGGGTGTTATCCCTTTTGTTTGTCTATTGGTGGATGTTGTAAGTGCTTATCGCACTCTTTGTTTTTCCGCATATCTCATTACATGGTATCAGAGCCTTGTGTATGCTCTTCTTCTTAATATAGCTAGTTGAGTAGTTAAATATTGTTGTTTTCTTTTTGTATCTCTCTTCGTTTGTCCTCTTGTGAGTGATTAAATGAAAGGGGAACAAAAGATTGATCTCTCCTTCAAGTTCAATGGCTCCAACTACATGATGTGGGCCGCCGCCATGGAGAACAACCTCAAAGGTAAAAAACTTTGGGAATATATTATGGGCATCATTCCGGAACCGCAACTCCAACTCACCAAGATGAATGGTGATCAAGAAAAAGCTCTTGAAGGAAATGCCCGCATGAAGGCCATTGAAGATCACCAATCTAAAGTGGAAGATTGGGAAAGTAAGCATATGAAGATTCTTGCTTGGTTCATGAACAATGTGGAGCTCAAAATTTGCGCCAACATTGCTAAGTTTCGGATGGCTAATGAAACATGGTTCTTTATGAAAGATATGTTTACTCAAAAAGACCTTGCTCGTCAATTCTTTCTCCAAGAAAAAATCCGGACTATCAAGCAAGGAGAAATGAGTGTAAGGGATTACTTTAGCACTCTTGGACCCTTTGAGCTATCTTTACTAGAACCAAAGTGGGTTTCTAGTGTGGATGTGGAACTAAGAAGAAAACAAATGGAAAAAGAACACTTTTTCCAATTTCTACATGGGCTTAGGCCCGAATATGAACAAGTTAGATCTTCCAATCTTCGTAGATCTAAGCCTCTTCCCTTGGAAGATGTCATAGCCGAAATATGCCAAGAAGAAACTCGTCTTGGCATGATTAAAGGAGGAGATGATGTTTTGGCCGTATCTAAACCCGACAACCATGTGAAAGCCTATAAGCCTCCACACTTTGGAAGGCAAAATAATTATAATGGCAACTATAGAAAAGCCATTTGCCATCATTGCCAAGAACAGGGTCATATAAGACCTAATTGCCCTAAGTTGAATGAGGCACCTAAAAATAAGGTTGCCTCCGTTGAAGAAGCTACTCAAAAGAAGGAGGAAACTATCAAAGGGAAGGAGTATTTTTCTCTTGCTCAACTATCGGAAGCACTACAAACTCTACTCAAGATACCATCTACCTCGGGTGCCGCCATAGCTTTTTCCTCTCCTCCAGGTATGTCTTCTTGGATCCTTGACTCTGGAGCTTCCTTTCATATGACTCCTTTTGAAAATGAGCTTTCCGATTTGTGTGATAACTCTAAAAACTCCTATGTTTCAACTGCCGATGGCACATCTCTACAAGTAAAAAGTTTTGGAACTTTAAATTTTTTCAAAGATTTCTTTGTTCCAAACGTGAGAGTGGTACCTCGAGTTAATTTAAAACTCCTCTCTGTTGCTCAAATATGTGATCATGGATGTGAAATCTCCTTCTCAACTAAGGATTGCTCTATACAGGATCTTCGGTCCGGGAAGCAGATTGGGCAAGGCCATAGGAGGGGAGATCTCTATTACATGAGCAACTTGATAAAAATATTGAAATTTGGCATCAAAGACTTGGACATCCAAGTTTCTCAAAAATGTATTCCTTTTCATTTGGAAAGAAATTTTGTAATGAGAAACATTTTGTTTGCGAGAGTTGTATTTTTGGCAAAATGAAATCCACTCCTTTTCCAAATCGAACTTTTGTGTCCATAAAACCATTTGAGTTAGACCATTCGGACGTTTGGGGTCCTTCTCCGGTCATGTCTAAAGGAGGATACTCCTATTACGTTAACTTTCATTGATGACTACACTAGGTATGTGTGGATCTACTTTCTCAATTTAAAATCCGAAGTCTTTGACTTCTTCAAGAAATTTCATATGATAGTCAAAAATCAATTTTCAATTAATATCTCTACTCTTAGATCCGATTCGAGTGGAGAATATCTATCAAATGAATTTCAAAATTATTTAGAAATAAATAGAATTTATCATCAAAGATCGTGTCCTAGGACTCCTCAACAAAATGGTTTAGCCGAAAGAAAGCATAGACACATCATGAAAACCACTAAGACACTCCTTATTTCCAAGGAAATTCCAAAGAGTTTTTGGGCCGAAGCCGCCTTAACCTCAACTTACTTGATAAATAGAATGATATCTTCAACCTTACAAAATACATCTCCATATGAAAAACTATTTGAAAGAACACCCGATTTCAATAGATTAAGAATTTTTGGGTGTAAATGTTTTGTCCTTACGCATAAAAGAGACAAATTATCTCCTAAAGCTATTGAATGTGTTTCTTAGGATATGGAGAAAATCAAAAGGGTTTTAGATGTTTTGACTTGAAAAATAACAAACTCTATGTATCCAAAGATGTAACCTTTTTGAAAAATGAAAATGGGTTTATGAAAACTAAAGATATTGACGAAAGTGAATATGCTTTCTTATTTGATCTTCTCTCCCAAGAAGATGAGACTCCTCAAGAAGAGGAAATCTCTAATGAGTCGTTGAATGACCTAGAGGATAGACCAATCCAAACCTATGTTAGGCGTGGTCAACAAGCTCAAATGAGCGCCTTAGAAAAATACTTTCAAGGGTCCAACATAGAAGAAACCTCTTTAAGAAGATCCAGCCGAATCTCCAATCCTCCTAATAGGTTTGTTTCCTATGAGTCTCTAACTCCAAGGAATAGAGCGTGTTTAATTGCGTTACACTCATTTCATGAACCTTCACATTATAATGAAGCCAAAAACATTCCTCAATGGGTTGAAGCCATGAACTTAGAGCTTAGTGCCCTTGAAAAGGCAAAAACTTGGGAAATAACTTCATTACCCACTGGAAAAAAATTGATTGGATGTAGATGGGTTTTCAAAATTAAAACTAAAAGTGATGGTTCATTAGAACGCTATAAAGCCCGATTAGTAGCAAAAGGATATGCTCAAGAATACGGTATAGATTATGAAAAAACTTTCGCACTCGTAGCTAGGATGACCAGTGTTAGAACTCTTATCGTCGTTGCGTCAGTTAAAAAATGGCCTATCTATCAACTAGATGTTAAGAATGCATTCTTAAATGGTGAATTAAATGAAGAGGTTTACATGGATCCTCCACCAGGGGTATGTATTGGTAAAAATAAAACTCTTAAACTTAAAAAGGCATTATATGGTTTGAAACAAGCCCCAAAGGCTTGGCATGATAGATTTAGTAATGTAATGACAAGTTTGAATTTTCGTTCATGTTATACTGACACTGCTTTGTTTGTAAAAAGTGCAGGGTCTTCAATAGTTATTTTACTACTTTATATTGATGACATGATCATCATTGGAAATGATGAGAAAAGAATTAATGATATTAAGAAAGTTTTAAAAGAAAATTTTGACATGTCTGACCTTGGTTTCTTAAGATATTTTTTAGGAATTGAAGTGGCGTACTCTCCTCGAGGGTACATTCTCTCTCAGATAAAACTTGTTGCTGACATTTGTTCCAAGTCTGGTATCTCCGATGATAAGAAGACAGAAACCCCTGAAGTCATCAATGCAAAGTTAAGATTGGAAGATGGAACACCTCTCGAGGATCCTACTCCCTATCGACAACTTGTTGGGTCTCTAACCTACTTGTCCATCACTCGGCCAGACATAGCTCATGTCGTCCACTCTGTCAGTCAGTTTCAACATGCACCTACAACCGTGCATATGAGTGCAGTCTTAAGGATCGTCAGATACATCAAGAACACCATCACTAAGGGAGTTTTTCTTTCCTCCTCCTCATCACTTGATTTAATTGCTTATACTGATGCTGATTGGGGAGGAAATCCCAATGACAGAGTCTCAACTACGGTTTTTTGTGTTTTCTTAGGTGACTCTATGATTTCTTGGAGATGCAAGAAGCAGCACAAAGTATCCTTGTCCTCAACAGAAGCGGAATATCGTGCTATGGCCACTACAACCATGGAACTTGTATGGCTAAGAAGTCTCCTCAGTGATATAGGCATTGTCATCTTTACTCCTTCGAAAATGTGTTGTGACAACAAAAGCGCAATTTATATTGCAAGCAATCACACCTTCCATGAGCGTACTAAGCATATCGAGATGGACTGTCATTACGTACGTGATGAATGAAATGAAATGGGGATCTTTGAAACACGAGCTTAGATTAACAAGAGCAAGTGTCAAGAATGACACTAAAGCATAACCCTTAAAAAGGGTATAACTGGAAACAAAATAAAAATAAAAATGTATTCTTTATTGATATGAAAAACCAATTGCTTAAGAAGCATTGGGGTAAAATACAAGAGGGGCTGCACCCCTTTATATACACAGCTGAAAGAGGACTCAATAGAGCTGTTGGGCACAGTCCAACAGCTCTATTTAGAGCTGTTGGAATGTGTCAGTCCAACAGCTCTATTAAGAGATGTTGGACTGTGTCAGTCCAACAGCTCTATTGCTAGTGACAGGACTTGACTAGCAACAGTCATTCTAGTTCAAACTGAACTAGATGACATAAAGACAAAAAATAAAAATAAAGGAAAAAAATTACAGAAAAGAAAGAAATGAAAAATGTATTTATATATATATATATAATATTATTATATATACATATATGTACAGTTTTACATTTTAACACTCCCCCTCAAACTTACGGTACAATGAGCGAAAGTTTGTCTAAGAGAAAGTGAAATCGGGGAGCAGCGAGAGGCTTTGTAAAGAAGTCTGCTAACTGATATTCTGAAGTGACATATGGCAGATCAATTATCCCGTGTAGATATTCCTCTCTGACGTAGTGACAATCCATTTCGATGTGTTTGGTGCGTTCGTGGAATGTTCTGTTACTGGCAATGTAGATCGCACTTTTGTTGTCACAACACATTTGTGAAGCCTTTGTTGCTTCAACTCCCATGTCAGCAAGCAGTCGTCAGAGCCAAACTACTTCCATGGTCGTGGTTGCCATGGCTCTGTATTCAGCTTCGGTGGATGAGAGAGATACCTTCTGCTGCTTTTTACACCTCCACGAGATTAATGATTCCCCTAAAAAGACACAAAAGCCAGTGGTTGAGTGTTTGTTATTGGGATCACCTCCCCAATCAGCATCAGTATATGCAATTAAATCAAGAGAAGAGGAGGAAGATAAGAAAAGTCCTCGTGAAAAAGAGGACTTGATGTATCTGATAATACGCATGACTGTTCCCATATGAACAGAAGTAGGAGCATGTTGAAATTGACTTGCTGTATGAACAGCATGTGCTATATCTGGTCTGGTAATGGATAGATAGGAAAGTGCCCCGACAAGCTGTCTGTAAGGAGTAGGGTCTGCAAGAAGTTCTCCATCATCAATCTTCATTTTAACATTAACAACTTCTGGAGTGTCGACTTTCTTATCATCATTAATACCAGACCTGAAAACAATATCAAAAGCAAATTTAGTCTGAGATAATAAATATCCTCTAGGAGAATAAGCAACTTCAATGCCTAAAAAATATCTCAACAAACCCAAATCAGTCATTTCAAAATGAGATTTAAGAAGTGTTTTGATTGTTTCAACTCCCTGTTTATCGCTTCCGGTGATGATCATATCATCCACATAGAGAAGAAGCACAATGATCCCTGCATCAGAATTCTTAATAAACAAAGCAGTGTCAGTTAAACAGAATTGAAAACCAATATCAATCATAACACGACTAAACCTATCATACCAAGCTTTTGGTGCTTGTTTAAGTCCATAAAGAGCTTTTTCTAAGCGAAGGACTTTACCCTTAGGAATACTTAGACCAGGAGGGGGTTCCATATATACTTCTTCAACTAGCTTTCCATTTAAAAAAGCATTTTTGACATCCATTTGAAAAATAGACCATTTTTTTATAGAAGCTAAGGCAATTAAGGTTCGGACAGTAGTCATACGAGCCACCGGAGCAAAGGTTTCTTCATAATCAATCCCATATTCTTGGGCATAACCTTTGGCTACTAAACGGGCTTTATATCTTTCAAGAGTACCATCACTCTTGGTTTTAATTTTATAAACCCATCGACATCCTATAGTTTTCTTCCCTGGAGGAAGATCTTGAATATTCCATGTAGAAGCCTTTTCAAGTGCATCTAATTCAGCTTTCATGGCTTCTATCCATTTGATATCATTTTTTGCTTGAAAATATGTGAATGGTTCTTCATATGAGTGAATTAATGCAATAACTGCCCTATATGTGGGTGAGAAAGACTCGTATGATACAAACTTTCCTGGAGGCCTCGAGATTCGGGTTGATTGTCTAGTTGGAATGTTAGAATATTTCTCAAGTGCACATGGAGGATTAGACTCTTGTCGCCTGGAATATTGAATACTAGTATCTCTATGAACTTCTTCATTTTCAACATTAAGATCAATAATTCTTTAATCATCATCAAAGTTACAGTCAAGGTCATATTCATTAGATGTTGATGTTAGATCTAGCAAAAAGAAGTACTCAGTGACGTCTTTTAATTTTCTAAAATCAAAGAAGCTCTCCTTTTCAAGAAAAAAAACATTTCTAAACACATATAGTTTATTATTTTTGAAGTCAAAACATCTATAACCTTTCTGGTTTTCAGCATATCCTAAAAAGGCACAGGGAATCGCACGAGGGGAAAGTTTATCATTTTTGTCAGTAAATATGAAACATTTGCACCCAAATATTCTTAGTCTAGAGTAGTATGGAGAAATGTTCATAAGTTTTTCAATGGGAGTGATATTTTGTAACGAAGAAGATGGCATCCTATTAATGAGATATGTGGCAGTTAAGGCAGCTTCTGCCCAAGTCTTTCGGGACTTGATTTGCTATTAATAAAGTCCTAGTGGTTTCTATAATATGGCGATGTTTTCGTTCTGCCAGTCCATTTTGTTGAGGTGTATAAGGACAAGATCTTTGATGTGTGATGCCATGCAATTTAAGATAATTTTGAAAATCTGTGGATAAGAACTCTCCCCCTGAATCTGTACGAAAAATAGTAATATCATTTTGAAACTTGTTTTTAACCATATTATGAAAAATTTGAAAGTATGAAAATACTTCAGACTTATGTTTGAGAAAGTACATCCACGTATGTCGGGAGAAATCATCGACAAAAATAACATAGTAAACAAATCCTCCTTTAGAAATTACTGGTGCAGGACCCCAAACATCCGAGTGTATTAATTCAAGTGGTCTTGAAGAGAAAAAGGTTCTGTTCTGAAATGGTAATCTTTTCATTTTGCCGAGAATACAATCTTTACAATCAAATGATTCAGAGTTACAAAATTTCCCTAGATTTGGAAAATGTTGGATTTTGGCTATATGTGGGTGACCAAGTCTCTTATGCCACATTTCCAACTCTATTTTTTGAATATTATAACAAAAAGCTTTCTTCGGCATTTCCAAAAAATCCATGTAATAGAGTCCTCCTTCTCTATGGCCTTCTCCAATCAGCTTGCCTGACTGGCGATCCTGTACCCAACAACCATGAGAAGAAAAAGAAATATTACACCCATAATCAGAAATTTGAGATACAGATAAAAGATTTAAATTTAATTTGGGAACATGTCTAATTTCTGTAATAAAAAAATTTTTTGTTTTATAAATTTTTTCAAAATTTTTTATTCCTTCTATTTCAAGAGAAGTCCCATCAGCAGTAAAGACCTTTGACACACTTGTTTTATTTTTAACACATTTGGATAGACTTTGATTATTTGGGGTCATATGAAAATATGCACCAGAGTCAAGAAGCCAAGAAATTTTACCTAGATCAGAAAAAGATGAGGCTGCTGCACCGGTTGAAGCTTCAGATGAGGAAGAGGCACCTTTGATGAGAGGCTGAAGAATCTCCATTAGTTGGGCCAGGGAAACTGGTGCATCCTGATCTTTAGGCTCCGATCCAGCAATTGCAGCTTTTTTTTCTCTCAGCTCCTTAAGTTTGGGACATTGTGGCCTGTAGTGTCCCGGTTCATGACAGTGATGACAAATAACTTTCTTCTTATCATAGTCACCATTTTGTCGGTTAAAGTGAGGAGGCCTATATGATCGAACATGATTCCCTGGTCTAGACACGGCTAAAACAGAATCATCTTCAATTTTTAAAGAACCTTTCCGGAGACGATTTTCTTCCATTGTTAACTCTTCAATAGTTTCAACAATAGAAGGAATTTTTCCCCGGTGAAGTAGGGCCGATTTAGTGGTTTCAAATTCCGGCCTTAATCCAGTGATAAACTGGTAAAAATGTTCGGCATCGAGTTGTTTCTGACGAAGCTCGATGTCTTCGGCACAATGCCACTTTGGTTCCAAAAGGGAAAGTTCTTCCCAAAGTTCGGACAACCCATTGTAATATTCACGAATAGTTTTGTCTTCTTGTGTCATCATTCGAACTTTTTCTTGGAGGTTGCACACGTGTGCAATATCTTTAAGGGAATACATATTCTTAAGGTATTCCCATGCCTTATCGGCATGATCAAATTTGGCAAGACTTGAGCATTTTTTAATGTCAACGCTATTGATAAGCCATGACATTATCTTCGCATGAGATATTCTCCATTCTTTCCATTTCTTCTCGTATGAGGCAATAGCCTTGATTTTCTCTTCTTCCGATAGAGGGACCTCTTTATCTCCCTCCTTTTTAGTAAGAGATAGCTTAGGTTCTGAATCGGAACCATCCACAATCCCCCATAAGCCTTTTCCCCATATATGGTGCTTCATGATTGAAGCCCATGTTACATAGTTCGTATCGCTTAGTTTCATAGGCATGATGGTGACTTTATCATTGTCATCCATCGATTACAAGGAGAGAAAGAATAGGAATAGAAGAGAAACAAGAAGGAAAATGAAAAAGAAAGAAAAAAAACAATACAACAAGATGTAAAATCTTCTCTAATGAAGTGATAAAACACTTCTCTTCAAGTGGCGAACACTTTTGCAAACGGGCACGGAAACCGAGGCAGCTTTTCCTCAAGATTTAATACTTCCGCGGCTCTGATACCATGAAATGAAATGGGGATCTTCGAAACACGAGCTTAGATTAACAAGAGCAAGTCTCAAGAATGACACTAAAGCATAACCCTTAAAAAGGGTATAACTGGAAACAAAATAAAAATAAAAATGTATTCTTTATTGATATGAAAAACCAATTGCTTAAGAAGCATTGGAGTAAAATACAAGAGGGGTTGCACCCCTTTATATACACAGCTGAAAGAGGACTCAATAGAGCTGTTGGGCACAGTCCAACAACTCTATTTAGAGTTGTTGGAATGTGTCAGTCCAACAGCTCTATTAAGAGTTGTTGGACTGTGTCAGTCCAACAGCTCTATTGCTAGTCAAGTCTGGACAGGACTTGACTAGCAACAGTCATTCTAGTTCAAACTGAACTAGATGACATAAAGACAAAAAATAAAAAAAAATTACAGAAAAGAAAGAAATGAAAAATGTATTTATATATATATAATAATATAATATTATTATATATACATATATGTACAGTTTTACATTTTAACAATGAATACCTAAGAGGAACCATAGCACTACCTTACGTCATATCCAAGTACCAGTTGGCGGACTTCTTCACTAAAGCCCTTGCTACTCCTGGTTTTTTGTTTCTCCTTAACAAGCTTTCGATTATATCCCCGTAAAGCTTAAGAGAGGGTGTTAAAATACATGTAATCTATATATATATAGTCTAATATACCCAATAGGGGTATTTTAGTCATTTCACAAGTACCCGATAGGGGTACTTGTTATTTTCTCTTTCTTTTCTTTCTTTTCTTTCTTTTCTTTCTTTTCTTTCTTTTGTATTTATTTTTTGCACTTTATTCTTTCTTTTTATTTTTGTTTTTTTACTCACATAAGGGGCCCCACCATGGAGTCGATGGGACCTAGGGATGGCAGTGGGGTGGGGTGGGGCGGGGCGGGGCGGAGGACAAGGTCTCCACCCCCGCCCCGCCTCAAGATTTTATCCTCCACCCCCGCCCCGCCTCCCTGGCAGGGATGGATTTTATCCTCCACCCCCGCCTTCATCCCGGTTTCATGTCCTCCATCCCCGGTTCAAACGGGGATGAGGCGGGGCGGGGCGGGGATATTGCGGGGAAAAGTGGTCGGGGCGGGGTTGGGCGGGGATCGTGGCGGGGACGGGGCGGGGCGGGGAAAAGTGCACGTCCATCCCCGCCTCCACCCCCGGACGGGGATGGATTTTAACCTTCGTCCCCGCCTCCATCCCCGTTTCATACCCTTCATCCCCGATCCAAACGGGGCGAGGAGGGGCCCCGCTTTCCCCCGGTCCACTGCCATCCCTAATGGGACCCCCAATGGTCACATTTGTGACCGTTGGGGGCTCCCAACGACTCCATGGGGAGCCCCCTATGTGGCTCTTCTTTTAAGGCCATACCTCTCTCTCCTTTTTCTTGTGTATATATAGGGGTGAACCCCTCTTGTATTCTTCACTCTTGAGAGCTCTCTCTCTCTTCAATAAGAGACATTTATATTTTTATGTTGTGTTGTCTCTTTGTGGATTTGGGTGTTATCCCTTTTGTTTGTCCATTGGTGGATGTTGTAAGTGCTCATCGCACTCTTTGTTTTTCCGCATATCTCATTACAACATCCACGGAAACCAAACTTTAACTAAGCTAGCAAAATTCTGAAAAAAAAAATTGTCTATGAGGACATCAAAATAGTGTTAGATAAGAAAAGTTGATCTGACACATCAAATCATTGCCCTTGAACATGGAACATATAATCTATAAATATGCAATCAATAGTGGTCAAATGATGCCATGAAATTGCAACAAAAAATTAATACCCCAAAAAAGAAAAGAAAATGAACTTTAAAATGTTCATATAAGATCCCCATGATCGACATATGAAAAATCTGGTTGAACACCTTGAAACTAGATGTTAAATAAGTATTGAAAAGATTGTGACTACAGTCTGTCCGTAATTATATAAAAGATCAGCCAGAGTAAGTTAGAAAACTATGTAGCTCCAAAACCTGAATGGTTTATCTATGGGTGCATCAAAATAATATCAGATCAAAGAAAATTGAGATGATACATTAAAATTATTGTCCTTCCATTGGCATGAATGGAATTAAAAATCTATGTTAAGGCAGGCAGCAATCATCAGATGACACCACGCAACCAGAATTATGTAAGAACAAATGAAAAAGGAAAGGAAAGAAAAAGGTATGAAAGAGCTAACCTTAAGCAAGAGTTTATAAAATGGTTTCCCTTGGTTGCAGCATCAAGTGCTACAAAACAAAAAATAATAATATCCATATCAGAAACATATTCTAACAAAGATGGAATATGGCATATCCATTGTGCCAATTAGTGATCCATTGTGCCTATGGTCCCATTTAAAGCATAAATGCGGTGTTGGGACCTATGTAATATGGGTACACGGCCAGGCCCCAAGTACCCACTACCCATGTCGACACAGACATGAGTTTGGGTACAGGTTACATGTTGGATCAGGCCTAACTTGACCCACTACCCAACCAAAACTTTTTTTTAAGTTGTTTTAGTCAACGGGGTGAGACCAAAAAATGGTCCAGCCCCTGACCCAACCCCACAAGCCCCTCACTCACAAACCCCCATCCCGACAATCATTCATTTAGAGAGAGAGAGAGAGAGATTCCACTCCCCACCTATTGTTTGTTTCTATTAAAAAACCCTCCCCTTACTGAAAAAACCTTTTCATATGTATGTATAAGTATGGATCTTGATTGATCAATATCCATAACATATTTTTATTTATTTATTTATTTATTTATTTATTTATTTATTTATATTAGTTTACCCGTACCCACATTTTTGTAAACTGCCTTGTCATACCCTATATACCTATACCCAAACTCACACCCCTACCTGTACCTATGTGACATAAGTTGGGAATTGTCAAAAGAGATTTAAGCTTTAACAAGATAGTGCAAAATAAATGTCACCAAAAGGTTATAAACCTCCAATAACCAAGTCAAATGCCAGAACAGATAAAGTGCTGGAGACCAGAGTTACCGGAAGCTTCTTAGGTAGGTGGGAAGCTCGCTTCTGAAGCACGATACTCCTCGCTTCCGAAACTTCTCACGCTTTTTTTTATGCTTTTCATGTATTTCCTCTCACTTCCCATGTACTTTCTTTAAATTGGTAACCTTCATTGTTAGATTTTAACAAAAAATTTAACTCTTTTAGTGAAAAATCAGAAATATAAGAATGATCAATTTTATTTTAGTTTTTATTTGTTTCTTGTTCGATTCTTATTCAGTTACCATATTGCTTCATTTTTTATTCATATTTTTCTTTCAAATTGATATTTCGCTTCCCGCTTCCTATAAATTTTAAAATGCCTCGCTTCTCGCTTTCGCTTCCCGTATCGTTTCCCGCTTCTGCTTCCTAGTTTGGCAACCTTGCTTGCGACAAACGAGTGGCTAATTAATTGCTTAGAGCTCAATCAAATGAACAGATTTAAAAGACTTTAAAACCCCTCAGAACACTGAATACTGAATAGAGTTTATGCAGACTATGGTTAAAAGGTTTGGTTATGTAGGATATTTGGATAGTACCAAATCCAAGCCAAAGAAGGGTGGTGCAAACTATGATACTGTTATTGTAGAATGAGAGAATGACAATGCCAGAGTCAAATCATGGTTCTTGGGCTCCGTTGAGCAAAACATTGCAATCAATATACTGAAGTATTCAAATTATTGGTGTGTGGATTGGAGAATCTTGTCATCAACATCATCATGTTTTTTTAAGTAAAGTTGTTGGTACAACAATTTATTTCTATGTTTTGTGTGTTGTAGTAGTGATATATACAATGTATACTGGTTTTCGCTTGGGTGTGCTTATTGGCTTTGTGCAGGGTTTGAGGTGCAGCCTTGGATTATAGTTTGTGGGTTAGTGTGAGATGAAGAAGGAATTTATTCAAATCATTTTGGTCAAGCTAGACGTAACAAATTATGCCTATTGGATAGAGTTTATGCAGACTATGGCTAAAGGGTTTGGTTATGTAGGAGATTTGGATAATACCAAATCCAAGCCAAAGAAGGGTGATGCAAACTATGATACTGATATTGTAGAATGAGAGAATGACAATGCCAGAGTAAAATCATGGTTCTTGGGGTTCCGTTGAGCAAAACATTGCAATCAATATACTGAAGTATTCAAATTATTGGTGTGTGGATTGGAATACCTTGTCATCAACATCATCATAGTTTTTTTTAGTAAAGTTGTTGGTACAACAATTTCTTTGTATGTTTTGTGTGTTGTAATAGTGATATATACAGCATATATTGGTTTTCGCTTGGCTGTGCTTATTGGCTTTGTGCAGGGTTTTGAGGTGTAGTTGAGGTGCAGCCTTGGATTATAGTTTGTGTGTTAGTAGGAGATGAAGAAGAAGGAATCTATTCAAATCATTTTGGTCAAGCTAGATGGAACAAATTATGCCTATTCCCTATTGGATAGAGTTTATGCCGACTATGGTTAAAGGGTTTGATTATGTAGGATATTTGGATAGTATCAAATCCAAGCCAAAGAAGGGTGATGCAAACTATGATATTGATATTGTAGAATGAGAGAATGACAATGCCAGAGTAAAATCATGGTTTTTGGGCTCCGTTGAGCATAGCATTGCAATCAATATACTGAAGTATGAAGCAGCTAAGGATGCTTTGGTGTACTTAAGGAAAATTTATTAGCAATATAATTAGGCCTGAAGGTATCAGCTGGAGCAAGAGATGAAGGCATCAAGGAAGGAAATGAGTTTATTCAGGTTTTCTTTTGCTAGATTCTAGCATCTATCTGATGCCTTAGCCTAAATGATGCTTAACACCAAGTGCACCAAGTATGATCTGTGCATAAAGTGCAAGAATCGTGATAGTAAGGGACCAACAGCAGGTTATTGATTTTCTGATGGCAATTCATCCTAAGTTTGATAGTATTCATAGCATCATATTTCACCATTCTTTACTTCCTACCCAATATGAGAAATGCCCCCTTTATTGTTGTATTGTATTCTATTCTTACATTGAATGAAGTTTCCTTTTGTGCTTCCTCTCAACTTCTCTCTTCTAGAGATAATCTTCTTGCTTTGATAAACATCACACTGTTGACATCAGCAAGGACACTATAGAGGTTGGTTTATAATCAAAGACTAGAAACTCTAGATCTGGTGATTAAAAATGGAGAGTAAGAAAGAAGATTAGGGGAAGAAGAGAAGAGTAGAGGAAAATGGAAACTCAGGGAGCAAGAAAGACAATGAGAGAAAAAAAGAGAAAGAAGCAGACATGAGAAAGAAGGAAGAGAAAAGATAAGATACTACCTCAAATTGATTCCACACAAGGAAAGGATTGGCTCTAATAGCATAATAATCATTGGATGAAGTGAGAGGATGAATCTTCTCGAATAGAGGAAACTATTAACCCCAAATGACCTCTTGTGTAGGGCAGCCCATGCACCCTTTCATTAATATGAGAAGCCCTAATAAGGGTCAACACAAAAAAGCCAACATGAACTGCAACATTATAACAATACCACTCTAAGGTGGCATCTCATTATATATAGATATAAACAATAGAAAAGAAGAAAAACTACAACACTATTAAGGAAATAATATACAATATCATAAGAAGATTTGATGTGAGCCTGAGGCTGTCTCATGGTGAAATTACAAAAAATACCCTAGCTAATAGTTTCCAATACAGAAATGAGCAATGTCTAGAACAGTATCAAATCCCATTGGCCACAAAGTTGCATGAGACTTAGAATTTTGTTAGCACAAGAAAATACAATCTGTTTCTAAGATGGCTTCCCTAGCCATAGGCTACTAAGAATCCAAAACAGACAAATTACCATGGATTTCACATAATTGCAATGTGTGATGAATCAACTGGAGGCCGCACATAGTTAGTTGTGACTCAAATGAATTAACAAATTATGTTAACACTGTGATACTTGACAATTAGCAAAATGTATTTCCAAAATGGCAATTGATCCTAGAAACTGATAAAATTCTGATAACACTTTACATATGTGTCAAAATAACTAAATGACATTAAAGACAAATGGCACATCACAAACGGAGATCCAGATTTCAGCATGATATCACTGTCTGCAGTAATAGAAGTAGGAATAATGCCAACATAAACATGAAATTAGATCACAACCTATTGAATTATATTTTAAGGAGAGAACTAAATTCTCTGAAAAGATGTTTTAACATGATATTACCAACTATTGTGACACTCAACTTCAATAACATTGAAGAATGAGTATGAAATCAGATCTCTGCTGATTCCAATTAGGGGACAATCTAAAATAGCACCTAAAAGATGGACAATAATAAAAAACACACCTAAGGTTTTTAGATTGTTTAAAACACACCTAAACTTTTATCAGTTAATCAAAAACAAACTTCATGGTAGTTTAACTGGGGTTTTTATCAAACCAACTGTGGTTAAGATCTTATATTTATGTTTTTACCCTTGATGTGCTCTCTCTCTCTCTCTCTCTCTCTCTCTCTCTCTCTCTCTCTCTCTCTCTCTCTCTCTCTCTCTCTCTCACACACACACACACACACACACACACACAAGGTAACAAAATGAGACGAGTAATGGTTGTTACTCATAAGAAGGTTTTTTCCCCCATTCTACCTGCCACTGGAGTATCTGTCACTATCAAGTTTTTGGTTACATAAAAAGATGGAAAAGAAGGGGGAAAACAAAGGTGAGTTGTGATAGATCATAAAAGGAGGTAGATGGTAATAGTGATAGCAGTGGAAGAATGTTAATAATGGTGATTGATGGGTGGTTGTGAAAGGAAGTAAGGGAATGAACTATGTATCAGAAGAAAATTTGGGTGGTAGGAGGTCATGGTGGCAGTGTAGAAAAAATGGGAAGGATGGGTGGCTAATGGTAGATGATGTGAAGGACTGAAGAACTAGATAGTGGTTGTTCAAAAGAAAGGGGAAAAGACATGGTAAGGTAGTGGCAGATGATGAAAAAGAAAGGAGAATATGGTGCTTTTTTAAAAATTTCCCTTCCAATTTCTAGGGAAATGAAATAGATCATTCCAATTTTATTGTCTTTTTGGGTAATTTTTTATGATAATGTCAACAAGCTAAGTAGAAAATATTAAAAGATGCCCACAGAAATGTTCAATATCTAATTTTGTGGAGAAATCAATGAAAGCAGCATTAGCTATGCATACTAAAACTCTAGTTCTATAACTAACAGAGCTGGTAAGAAGTCATTAAATAACTTTACATGCAATAATGTTGGGAATACATTACTCCATAATTTCCATGTCAATTGTGTACAAACTCAAAGCTAATAAAAAGTTTCTCAAAATAAACAGAAGCAAAGGAATTCCCACAAATTGGGAAAATTAGTTTCCTGTTCATAATGTATTACCAGCTTCTTGTACACGACCTGCAACATCGTTGAAGCAATGCATGTGTTCTACTGAGGCACCAGTAACCTAAAAACATTGAGAGAAATCATTATATAGCTTTATAAGAAGATTCAAGAAAATGCACATTAGAGACAGCCAACCAAGCTAATGAATACAAATAGGTTGAGAATACTCTAAAAGGTGTCATTTGGGCCCTAAAGTTATGCTTGATTGAAATTATTATATAGCTTTATAAGAAGATTCAAGAAAATGCACATTAGAGAACCAAGCTAATGATTACAAATAGGTTGAGAATACTCTAAAAGGTGTCATTTGGGCCCCAAAGTTATGCTTGATTCCAGTTGTCTAATACATCATCAGATTAAACTATTTGATTTCTTATCGTTCAAATAGTGGGTGTTTTCCGTTGCTTTAAAAGGGGGTGTTGGGGTGGGGAGAGGCAGAGGGCAGGGATGGATGCCAGATAAACTTGTTCTCCTCCCTTGAAAAAACAGGTGGAGTTGCTTTCAGAAAACTAAGTTTTAACCCAGTTTTGTAAAAGCCAGGTTACATCCAAGCCTGGATTTGATGGCATCCAAATAGGCACCAAACCCAGTCTAAACCAAGTAATACTTAACAAGGCATCCATGTCCAACCAAAGCCACTTAAATGCGATGGATCACTACCATTTCCTCGAGAGTTACATTTCCATTACCCACTAATGATATCATCGATGTAAAGTGTAGCACAAAGGAACTTTTCAAAATAAACATGGCTTTGGGACATTGTATCATGCAACTCTATCCTTTCACTACATATCTTGAACTTACACATTCATCACAAGGCATACATGTAGTAAAATGAAGCATTACATCATATATTCACATACACCAAGATCATGGATGACAGGACATGTGATAGATGTGCATCCCTTAAATCAAGTTGGATTTGACAAACATAGATTTCTCGGTCCTAACCTATTGAATTCCTTTGCAGTTTTCACAAAATATCATAGGAAGCAAGTTCTGTAAACAAGGCCCCATAGTAGACAACGACAGCAAAGTGATCATCCATACTCTTCCACAAGAGCTTGACTTTGCAAGAAAGTTTGTTGCAAGCAGCGAACAAGAGAAAGCAAGAGAGACAAGACAAGATAAGCCATGAGTCGCCTATCAGTAACGCTGTCTTACTTCACTGAACTGAGTCACCAAGGCCCAAACCAGCACTGACTTTTTCTTTTCTTTTTAACGAGATTTCAGCTCTTCTTGAAATATCATTTCATACCGATTCTGAAGTCTTCAACTATTGCTTTATCTAAGTAGCAGCCAGCAGCAACATATAGAATTCTAAAATGCATTTCGGAATCAACAAACAAGGTATTATTCCCTCTATAAAGACCAACCCTAAGGTTGAGAATCTATGAAGGCAAAGAAAATGGGGCACCTATATTTCTTCCGGCAAAAGAAAAATAAAGAACTGGTCCTAATAGGCATGTTTATTTGGTGAAAGCACCAAGCAGCGACACGTCCTATTGTTACAATAGTTTATATTATTATTAGAAATTTAGAACAGTTTGCATTTCCCTCTGCAACTTGAACGAAATTCGGTCTTTGTTGGCAAAGGCACAGGGACCATTACCATCACTATCTACTCTCTTATTAAAATGGTTTTTCTTTCATTTATCCCCGAACTTAAAGATGTCTTTCGAAGCTCTAACTATAGAAATGCAGAAGTAGGTGGAAGGTTTTTGTGCATTTTTCTATTGTATGCCTTGTTACTTGCTGAAAATCCCATAGAAAAGATGGTACAATTATGGCTATTGAGGTGGCCTAACTGTTTTCTAAAAAGAATTAAAAGGGTTTCTTCCATTATCAATCTTCACAAACGCTCGTGAAAATTTGATGATATCAATAGAGGACCAACCACAAAGAAGTAGGCGCGCGGGATTGGTTTATTGTAAAGTGACCCAAGTTGTAGCTCTAGATAGACAGGAATAGGGTTAGCGAAGCGGACCCCATGTAATTGGGATAAGGCTTGATGATGATGATGACCAACCACATTGAAAATAACCAATCGCACGGCCCAACTCCCATCACGACAATGAATATGAAACTAGTACACTTCAACTATGACCACGATACGAAATGCTCATAAACAATTCCACAAAGAAGCATTGGTGCATCTCGTCTAGCTTTCAATGCACACAATTAGCTGAAAATCGCAGGCGTCGATTAAACACACAAGTCGGGCTGCATTCTTCTGCCTCCGAAGAATCGGCTGCCATTTGGCACATGCAGATCATCCACATTTTCGCCATAGCTTCCTTCAAAGGCATCCATTTCCAGTAAGTAAATCTTAACCTTCACTGTCCAATGGTATATATAACCAGCACCCCAGAAGCGATGCGCGTAAAACACCTTCTTTCATCAAGAATCTCTCAATATTCGATGTTGGTTTCCTTCGCCGTGGAAATCGAAAGCCTCCAATGAATCATAGGAACTAAATCAATAAAATCACTATGTTTACATGAAATAGAGCTATCAAATCCAGCTCTTCATCTCACTAATCGAGACCGAGAGAGAGAGAGAGAGAGACCTCGGAGAGTGCGGAACGGAGGGAGGAGAGGAGAGAGGTGAAGCTGTGGGCGATGGCGACGGCGTCCCTCTCGAACGTCTCTAGGGTTTTCAGGACTTCCCCTTCTTCCAACGGAGGAGGGGATTCCCTCCTCTCGCCGTCGGCGATATGGGTTCCCGGATTCTCCATGGACCGACGTCCGCTACCGTTACCCTCTCTGTCCTCTTTCCTCCCCTTGTTTGCTGTTGTTCAGGCCTTTTACACGTGACAACATGTATTAATGGGGCTTGACTTACTGTTTTCCTGTGATTTGTTCTGCCGTAGTAAATCACAAAACCTTATGAAGTAAAGGGTCCGAATGGTACTGAATATCGGGAAAAAAAAAAGTACAAAGGGACCAGATTCGGTCTGACTGACCTCCAACCGAATTGGATATTGTTTTGGGATATGGATCGTAAATTTGAGTTTGAATGTGTTTTGAGATCGGATTCGGGCTCATATGGGTCAGACAAACTCATTTTTGGATTTAAATTGACATTAGTTGTGGACTCTGTGTTTGGTTCCAAGTTCGATCGGTTTGTACTTGGAATGTAACCTATTATAAGATATTTGCGAGTATTATGCAATTTCATTGGATTATTCCACCTTTTTATCTTTGTCTTGTAAGCTGTAACTTGAATTTGGGTTATATATTGGGCCAGTGTATCACTGTTTTAAAAGAAGGGAGTTTTTTAAGAACACAAATAATGTTTGAGAGGTAAGTGTTTAACACACTTTTTTTTTAACAGGGTGCCCCCTCGGCCTCTCCAAGTGACTAGTGGCTTTTGCCACTTGGCTGCCTCTCCTCCCTCTCTACATCCTATACATACCCTCCCTCTCCAAGTGACTAGTGGCTTTTGCCACTTGGCTGCCTCTCCTCCCTCTCTACATCCTATACATACCCTCCCCTCTCCTCTATTTTCTCTCATTCTCAGCCCAAGCTCCTCTCTCCCCTAGCTCCCTTTGACGCTGCTCTCCTTGTGGTTTCTCCCCTCTCTTAGCTATCTTCTCTCCTTCTTAGCTATTAGGCTAACCCAACCCTTAGGTTATGACATAATTAAACTTGGATATGAACCCAGCCTTAACCTAGCTTACCTAATAACAGCCACCCCCATGTGGCAGAAGAATTTGATCTTGGGCCTTCAGCTTGACACAGGATCCTGCTTACCGCATGGGATACCACCTCTGTGGTAGAAGTCACACTTAAATTTATGCTCTATTAATAAAAATGCATCTCTACCCATTTAACTTGGTCAATCATTAACTGAAGTTGAGTTAATAGGACCTAAGTCTTTTTTTTTTTGTTTGATGATCTAAGGAAAAAAAACCTGCATCACCTACCGCACCTTGGCTGGCGTCCTGTTGGTAAAACCATTGATGTTCCTCGGTGAGTACACCTAGCTTTGACCTTGCAGCAAGGGATGTCACCCATGGGTTTTGAGATCAACTTGATGACATTCACAAGTGGCCCTAATAGGATCAAGTTATTGCATGACTATAATAAAAAAACATATCTACTTTTGGTTATTGCAGTACCCATGCTAACTTTTCTCCAGCATCGGCTTTGACAAGATGGCAGCTTCTCAGTGCCGGCAAATATGCTATGGTCTCTCTGTTTGCAATAAAACATGATCCACCCTTAAAAAAAACTGTCGGGTCAAGCCTGATGGAACCATAGCTGATTTGTTCGCAACCCTAAACATGGTTGACACGAATTTGAGTTTTAAGATAATAAATCCAAAATGAGCCCAAAGATAAGCTAGATTTTCATCTAGAAGCATAAAATAGATTAGATTGATGTGAACAAAAATTTGATAAAATTATTGATCTAATTTCAATGTATTCAGGTTTAGTAATACAATATTAACTCAATTTGAATACTAAAATGGATCCTTTTTTTGTTTCATACCCAAAAAAAGTGCTATATTTGGATTAAAGATTTGATAAAATGTGATATGGATTGATATGTAATTTGGATTTATCATTGCCATATAGAATAATATTTGAGTTCAATGTACTACATTGGATCTAACCCAAGTTTGAGTTCAAAATCGAACTTGAAGCTCAAAGTTCTTCGAATTGTGCCCTTTGAAGCAAAATACAAATTCCTTCTCTTTCATGTCCAAAATTATATGAATGAAATAAAAAAAAATGGCATATTCAATTACTTATTTAAATAAACTTGATCTTATTTTTTATCTTAATTAAAACCATGTCAATGATTGTTAATTATAATTACATATTTGTTTCTAATCAAAAAGTGTATTTATTCTCTTTTATTGAAAGATGTAATGAAAAAGATTTGATTTGTGAAGATTGTATTCTTGAAAAAATGAAATATTTACCTTTTGGAACTAGTCATTTTGTATCTAAAGAACCATTAGAGTTAATACATTTGGATGTATGGGGACCGACACCAATTATGTCTAAAAAAAGAGTTTCTTATTGTGTCATATTTGTGAATGATTATAGTGGGCACACATGGATTTATTTTTTTAGACTCAAATTCAAAGTATTTGATTATTTTTAAATATTCTGTAGTTATGTCAAAATCATTTTAAAGCCTCCATCAAAATATTTAGATTCGATTTTGGAGGAAAATTTTTATCAAATAATTTTAAAAATTACCTTGATCAACAAGGGATTAACCATCAAAGATCTTGCTCCTACACCCTACAACAAAATGGTTTAGCCGAAATAAAGCATCGGTACATTATTGAAACTAATAGGACTCTTTTAATATCCAAAAGCATTCAAAAAAAAAAATTGGCCAAAGCCGCCCTCACAAGAGTTTATTTGATTAATAGAATGCCTTCTACTATTCTTGAAAATACTTCACCTATTGAAAAATTATTTAAAATTCCTCCTGATTATACTAGATTGAGAATCTTTGGTTGTAAATGTTTTGTCCTTTCTAACAAAAATGATAAGCTTTCCCCCAAAGCCATTCCTTGTGTTTTCTTAGGCTATGCCGAAAACTAAAAAGGATTTATGTATTATGATAATGAAAAGGACAAACTTTATGTTTCAAGGAATGTCACTTTTCTTGAAAAGGAAAATGGTTTTGGAAAATTAAGTCTAAGAAACCATGTGAGTACTCTTTTTTATTTGATTTAATGCATGAGCATAATAATGCTATTATTGATGATTATGTGAATGTTGATATTCATGATATGCATGAGAGTGATCGTGATGACACTCATGATAGTGATATTTCTAATATTGAACCTAACAATGAAATTCAAGTCTATTCTTATCGTACTCAAGACCAACCACCATTTAATGAAACAAGAACAAGAACAATAGGATGTCTCTTATGAGCTAACAAGAACACAATATGAAAACACAATGGACCACTTATGGGTCAAGCACAAATAAGCCACTAAAGGGCAAAGAACACAACTTGAAATATAGGATCTTGTATATTGCTGAAATGCTTAAAAAAACATTGAAGAATACATGGGAAGAACCCCTATTTATAACAATAAAAGAGGAGTGGGGCAACCCAACTAGCTTTTGGGTTGGACCGTTGGGAGCAGCTCCAACAACTAGTTGGAGTTGTCCCATCAAACCCATGTTTCAATAAAAATAAAAAAATATAAAAGAAGACAAAGTCAGCCCCTAATTGGTTGACCATTATTATATTGTGAAATAACCAAAATACCCTTGATGGGTATTTGGTTTACATACATTTGAATATACAAAAAAATGATTATATATATATATATATATTGTAGATACAGATTCTTAACACCCCCTCTCAAACTCATGGTCTAACAATCGAGAGTTTGTCAAGGAGGAAGTGAAATCTAAGTGACTGGAGCACTTTAGTGAAAAAGTCTACTAGTTGATACTCAGATGGTACATATGGAAAGGTGATGGTTTTCTTCAAAAAAATTTCACGAACGTAGTGGCAATCAATTTCAATGTGTTGGTCTTTTCATGGAATGTTTGATTGCTTGCAATGTATATTGTGCTTTTGTTGTCACAATATAATCTCAAGGGTTCTGCAATGTGAACTCCCAAGTCTTTTAACAATTGTCTCAGCCATACTAATTCAAAAGTAGTTGTCGTCATAACATGATATCAATGGAAGAGAGAGACACCTTCTATTACTTCTTGCATCTCCATGAAATTGGAGAATTACCTAAAAAACACATAAACTGGTAATTGAGTGTCTATCATTTACATCCTCTCTCCAATCAGAATCAGAATATTCAATAACTTCTAACATGGAAGAGGATGAAAGAAATAACCCATAATTAATAGAGATTCTAATATATCTAATAATCCTCATTACAACATTTATATGTACTATAGTGGGAGCATGCTTAAATTGGCTAACAAAATGAATGATATGAAAAAATATCAGGATGAGAAATAGAAAGATAAGATAAAGCTTCAATCATTTGTCTATATGGAATTGGATCCTTCAAAGGTTCTCCATCATCTTTCTTCATCTTTGCATTCATGACCTCTAAAGTATCAAGTCATTTTTTATTAGAAAAATCCGAACCATTTTATGATCTCTGTTGCATACTTAGTCTATGAAAAAAAATAACAATGAGTGAGTAAGTCACTTCTATTCTAAGAAAGTATCGTAAAAAACCAAGATTTGTCATATCCTTTGAGCACATCTTTGATATAGCTAATTGTAAACACCCCAAATTTTCCAAATCCATTCCAGACATCCTCATTTCACAGATGCCAGCCCTCTGCAGAGTGATATAGAGTCTCCCCTAGGTCTACCTCAGTCTAGAGGTCAGTCTTACCTCGTTTGGCCAATAAAATTACTATTTTACCCCTAGGTCACCCTTAGACCTTTCATCAGCTAGGTCCAACCAAACTCATCTCAAGTTTAGAGAAGTTAGAATGTCTATCATTTCTAGCTCTCTTGAGCTCGCGAGGAGCGAACCCTGGCCATTTTTTACCATTTTCAGCTAATTTGGCCCATTTCGGGCAAAATGAGCTCATTTTTAGCTCAAAATTTAGCCAGACTGTCCCTGAGTCAGCCAAATCTAGTAGATCCTATCCCCAGGAGTTTAACATGAGTGCATCAAGAGTTTGAACAGTTCAATTTCAATTTAAAGTCACATTTTACACACTCAGACTTTCTTTTTAACTCATTTTAGCTATTTTTTAGCTCATTTGAGTTCAATACAGCCCAGACCAAGATGATTCTAACTGGTTGAGCTAGTGTTTTAGCTTCAAATTTAGTTCATTTGAGTATAACTGGCTTCGGATTCAATTCATTCTAATTCAATCTAGTTCAAATTAGTTCAGACCAATCTAGTACCGTGTTTCTGCCCCTGCAGGGCGAAGACCCAAAAAAATAAAATTATTCAGGACACTGTTTCTAACAATTTTTAAACTAAGACAGACCCCAAATTCAGACTCGGATCAATTCCTTCATCCAATATTTTATCAATATCCGAGATCCGCTAGCTCCATTTCAATTTGGATATTAGATCCAATGCTGGATCTGGTGTCTAATTTCCTCTCGGACCTGGATTTTTTATGTGATTCATTCAGAAATCTATATCCAGATTCCAATTCGTTCTTTGAACCTGAAATATCTCATCAGATATCCAAGATCAAATTAAACCATTTCAGATCTATTTCAGTCTGGATCCACCTTCTGATCCATTCAGAAGTTCAGTTTAATTAAATTCTGAACTCAGATTAATCTAACATCTGATATCCAATTTCAATTCTGGGATTTTTATTCAAATCTAGATTCAATTTCATTCTCTAAACTAGATCTAGATCCAAAATCTCAATTTTATTATGAATTCAGGGCTTTTTTCATTCTTCAAAAATCCATATTCAGGGTTTGATTTCCATTTTCGAATCAATTTCCTTCATATTGAGATCCAAATCCAATCTTTTTTAAAACTTTGGATCCAGATCCTTTTCAAAACTCAATTTTTATTCTAATTTCAAAATCAATCTTTGGATTTTCAAATTCAAATCCACCATTTTGTAAAAATCTTTTGAAAAATACCCTGAATCCAGTTCAAAATTCAGTTTGGATTTCGAAATGTTAAAATAGATCCAGATCCAATTTTAAAATCCAATTTTTATTCAAAATCAATTTGGGGATTTCAAATTCAAAATCAAAATTTTATCCCCAAATCCAAAAACAAACCTTTGAATTTCAAAATTCCTTTAAAAAATACCTTGGATCCAGTTCAAAATTTAGTTTGGATTTTAAAATGTTAAAATGGATCCAGATCCAATTTCAAAATCTATTTTTTATTCAAAATCAATTTGAGGATTTCAAATTCAAAATCCAAATCCAAATCCAATTTTTATCCTCCATTTCAAAATAAACTTTAAAATTTCAGAGATCAAAAATCAGTGTTTTGCAAAAAATCTCAAATTTTCAATCTGGATCCGATTTTGCCCAATTCAGATTGTATAAATCAAAAATTGAATTTTGAAGTTCAATTATTTTCAAAAATTCCCCTTTTCCACTTTCATATTTCATTCTCTTTTTTCTTAATTTTCAAAATCAAAAGGAAAAAAAATATTGTTTTCAAAGAGGGGCACCAGTGGGCATTTTTGAAATTCAAAATAAAAATCATTTTTTGCAAAACTTTAAAAGCCCTCTTGCCTTTAAAAACCCACATGAGCATCACCCACAAGGTGATGCCATGTGTCAAAATTTTCATGAAAATCTCATTTTTACCCATCTATAAAAAAAAAAATACACATGGGCACCTCCTTGGAAGAGGGTGCCATGTGTCAAAGGATTTCACAAAGGGCTATTTTTTCCATTTACAAAATTGGAAAAAGACCCACATGGGGTTGGCGCCAACCCCATGTGAGTCCCCTTTGCCACATGGGCACCCATGTGCAAGCAAGGGTGCCATGTGCCTAAGCTTTTCTAAAAAGGTCATTTCATCCATTTACAAAAAAGGAAAATGCCCACATGGGTTTGGCTCCTCCTTCTTGAGATTTTTAGTCCCATATCTAAAGTTTTGCAAAAACCAGCCCCATTCTCAAACTATAAATAAACCCCTTGGGGGTCTCTCTTCTCATAAGTTGAAGAGTTGAGAAATTGAGAGAACAAAAAAAGTTCTCTTTTCCTTCTTTTCTTCTCTCTCTCTCTCTCTCTCTCTCTCTCTCTCCTTTCTTTTCCCTTGGGGTTGACGAGTTTTCCAAAGAAGAAAACTCTGCTCCTTTGCGTTGGTGGCTCAAGCTTAGAGTTGGTGGCTGGAGCAAGGAAGGATAATCCCAAGGTAGGTCTCTCCTTTCCTTTTGATTTTTTTTCTTTCAATCTTTTTAATTTCTCAAAAATCCCCCCCCCCCCCTTTCTTCCCTTCTTTCTTGCATTTTCTTTCAATTTCGTGCAATAGCAATGTAGATCTAGTTCAATTTCATGTAAATTTCCATTTTCTATGTTTTGATTGTTATTTACATTATGTATTTTCATTTTGGCCATTTAGAATTAGGATTTGATCTTCAATAAGATCAAATTTTACATTCTATGGGCCAAATCAATTTCAATTTATGCCCCAATGCTTTTAATTTCATTTTAGATGCTTTTATTTATGTTTTTACATCATTTTCATTATCATCAATGATCTGGAATTATAGATCTCACATTTTGATCATTAGATCAATTCAATTTTGAGATTCTATTCCATTCAATTGTGTTGAGATGATATTTTTAATTCTGGTCTATTTTTGTCTTCATTATTTTGTATATAATTAGGTCTTATTTTGATCTAATCTTTTTATCACATTTTTATTAGTATGTTTTTGGAATCCACACCAAAAATCACATCAATCTGAGTTGGTTTGATTTCTTAAAAAAATCAAGATTCGGACCCTGTTGTTTAGCCTTATCCGAATTTTCCCTGAAATTAGACCAACTTGTTGGAGTGATTTCTCCCTAACCAAAGATGATCTTTCAAATCTATAAAAAGGTAAATCCCCAGCATTGAGTCTAGTTTTGTAATATAAATTTTTATCAATTTATATGGTGTTTTGATATCTACTTTTGGCCAAAAACCGCAACCTTATTATACTTGTCACTTTTAGGGTTTGGTTTTTTTACCCATTTTGTTAGAGTTATATCTCCCTAATGAGAGATCATTTTCAAGATATGTAAAAAGGATATTATTTATATGCATATCTAATTTCTTCATGTAAATTTTCATCTATTTATATAGAATATTTCTATTTCTTTTGTATTTTAAGTCAAAATCTTGTCTATTTTCAATTACAGGCATTCATATCTCCCTAATGGGAGATTATTTTTTATATCTGTAAAAAAGAGTTTTTTCCTTAGAATGTCTAGTTTAGGCATGCCAATTTTTTAAAAAATTCATTCATTTTTCATCTGTCATTCGAATCAAAAATAAAAAAACCTATTAAATTTTCTTTTACAGATTTTTGATCAACTTGATCATATGAGATCTCCCTAATGGGAGATCATTTTCTAGATCTTTAAATTAGAAATGCTTCATGGTTGAACGGATCAACATCTTCCACAAATTTGGGAGAAATTGAATCAGTTTAGCTTCTAAAACTCGAAAATTATAAAAACTTATTTGTCAAAGCTCAATTTCCTAATTTCAAAATTTATTTCTTAATGTTTTAATCATATCTCGAGTTTTAAAATGATTTTCAAAATTTGTAAAAGGGATATGCTTCTTTGAAGAGTTAGGAATCAATGGAATCAATTTTCAACTCAATATGAGTTGTTTTAGGCTTCTATTCATTTGAAATACTCTGACAAGGTCAATTTACATATATCAATTTTGAAATATCTTGTTTTAATTGGATAAAAAAACCCAAATTCGGGTTTTTCTCCAAATATTTTCTGCATTTTTCGATTTTAGGATACTTTTAAGGTTATTAGTAACCTTCAAATCAAATTTCATCAATTTTTAATATGTTTATTGATTTTTTTTTATTTTTTGGAGCATAAAAAAGTTAAATTATAGATTTTTCTCATTTTTTTAATAATTAAAGCAAATCCATAAATGCCTACATTTATTTCTAACATGTTTGCTCATTTTGCAGGATTTTCTTTTTCTTTATTAAATCCTTAGTCAAATTATTTGGGCGAGTTACAAGTAATAGCACAGACTCAAGGTATTAAGTAAAATAAACTCTTGCATTGAAATACTATAAGTTATCAATTACAACTTAATGATTTAATACAAGTCAGAATTACTCAGAACATCCAAAGAAGATATGGTCACATGGCACTATCCGCAGCGACGACCGCAATTTCTTGTCATACTGTTTTCTTAAAAATATTAATTCAGAAGGGGTCAGACTACCTCGTCTGAGTAAGAAGCATAGTATCCATATGAATGTGCATAGTGTTATGTGTACAAGTATATGTGCAACATGTTTAGATAGAACTAATAACCTTTTAGACAAGTGTTAAATGTGCAGTTCACTAAGATCAAGTATTTCATAATATACTCTATAAACATCAAAGCATGATACATCATATGCATGAACCACATTTAGGTTATCCCGTTTCTGCATTTAAAGAAAATACATGTCTGAGCTATGCATCACACGAGTGAACCACAATCATACTCTAACCATAGAAACCTCAAGTATTATGTGCACACTTGAAAACTTTTAGAAATGTACTAACTTTAAGTTTCTCTTGTTAATTACCCTTTGGGTACGCACATGCATTTGACATCATAGCGGACCGAGACCACACAAGGGTCTATTATTTTATAACCCGTGTGACTAGCTGTACAGATATTCAAAAGAGACAGTTCACAATCGAGAGAGTACTCCCCAATGGCTAGAACTAGAATTAGGATGCACCATGTGCTTCTGTAGAAGACTTGGATCTACCACCTATGACGAATTGGTAGTCTTGCCCCCTTAACTCTGAGGACTGGGGACCGGGTGAGACGCCTAGCTCTCACAAAAACTAGAATGTCCCATGAAGTTTATAACATCTACCCTCTCCAAGGTAGACCATAGGTCCAGTAACATACACCGTCTTTCAGGTATACCCAGAGCCCTGGGAAAATCAGTAACATATACCGTTTTCAGGTATACCCAGTGTCCTGGAAAACCAGTAACATATACTGTCTTTCAGGTATACCCAGAATCGCATATTTATTTTATATGTGCATATTTTTCATTTTTGTTAGTTTGGGTCCAGTAACATACACCATCTTTCAGGTGTACCCAGAGCCCTAGGAAACTAGTAACATATACCGTCTTTCAGGTATACCCAGAATCCCAAGAGAGACTGGTAACATATACCATCTTTTAGGTATACCCAGAATCCAAGATTTGCATCTATGTGATCATTTATTAATTTAGCTTTTGTTTTTTGTGCTAGGGTATACGTATCATACCCCACTGGTTATTCTACCATAGAGCATAACCCAACTTTAACATTTCATAAATGCTTGTATGGCACCATCAGCATTCTGCGAAGGTGTAAGCTCAATTTTAAACTTTCACATGCTTATGGCAGGTCATATGCATTTTATTTAGCTAGTTTTTGCAAACAAGCACATACAAACCGACACTGGACATGAAAATAATCATTTGCATACAATCACCATGAAATCAATTCGCATCATAAGTGTCCACATGGCACCACATGAGTTTTGTATGCCTAGCTTCCCCCTTGTACCACCATGCTATTGTAGTTTTCCTTAATCGAGTAGTTATAACACACATATGTCATTAACAACAAACAATTCAGGCATTGAAACACTGGTCGCAACCCTCATAGGTCAATCACTTACAAAAAACATGTGCAACATGAATATGTTATCTCATTCATTTGCTACTTCATCGACACATAACGTTCTTTTCATAAGCACATAATAAAATCATCATGCTATTTAAACGTGTACACTAAAAGGAGCTTTTGCCGTAACCAATGTATGTGTGCATCAATGTGTTTCAGACATACTATGAGTATGTGCGTAATAGTGAATCTCAAATATACACACATTTTATTTATAGGAGAAATAACAAGTATAATTGGCATTTCGCAACTCGAGAAAGATAAACATCCATTTCAAGAACAACCAGTGCAAAAATTGCAACTCTAGCAAAAGTGTGTTTGCATACACTATGATGGTCAAAACCATTCAAACTTGTATTTTTCTTTAAAGTGTCAAATAGAACAAGAATATGTATACCATTGACGTTTTGCAATTTTGAGAAATTATTTTCTTATAAGATTGTACTGAGCCCCTTTATCTTCTCAAAATGTTTGATCATATATATATTTGTGAAATCTATGTCCAACAAAACTTATATATCTATGTGTAGGGATTTAAGAACTTAAATTAGTCAAACCTAAGTGCTAAGACTTGTAACCATTCAATCGAGATTCAAATCCAAAGCATTCATTTTTATTCCCAAAGAACATAAATGACAAAATTCTTGGATTATTTATTCATTCTAGTTTACTATTTAAAGATTCTTCGTTATTCATCCTGACTTGGTATTGCGGATGTTTGTCGAAACACAGCCTTGGATAAGTCATTTAGTGAATCCAAGAGATCATCACACCTAGCTTCTCAAGCCATCTAGTCAAGCAAACAAACTATCATAAGTTTCCTGATCTAACTTAACCACAACGCAATGTTAATAGTGTTCCTATCAGTATATCTAGGTTTTTGATATTCATGCAACAAATCAATTTCTTCAAACAACAAACTTAACTCAAATTTTATATACTTACAGGGCTCTTACAGGGTCACTAGAAGGTCCATGAACCATATATTATTCTTTTTTCTTTATTCAAGTATTGTAATAATTCATTAATGTGAATTTTATTTTATGCTTAGTTTAGAATGAATGAACATTTAGATTAAATTTCATTCATTTTACTTTTCTTTTTAAGAAATCCACTATGAAAAATACGAATGACACATGCACCATTTAATAAAGGATGAATAAAACTAAGTAGAGTTTGTATTCATGGCCATAATTGGAATATGAATAATACTTAGAATTATAATTCTGTATTAAAATACAAAAATTGACTTACACTCTTAAGTCAAGTTCAAAAATCATCATATTTCAAGAAAAATACATTTACTCCCTTTATTAGAATCTAATGTGAATATTAAATTAAAGTATATTCGTGGCCATAGTCATAAATATATGAAAATTTAATTTAATTTTAATTCTATAAAGGCACAAAAAATTATTTTATTCTTTATTAGAATTTAAATAAAGATTAAATTAGAATATGTTTGTGACCATAGTAATGAATATATTAAAATTTAATCTTGTTTTAATTTTATTAAAGAATGAGATTTGCTTTTAAATTCCAATAAATTCTTTTAATGTATTCATCATTTAAGATAGAATTTCATCATTCTTTTTCAAAAAATATTATTCAAGTTATTTTTGAATTTTCAAGTGATTTTTGAAATAATTTTCATTTCTAAATTCAAAGTTATTTCTCAATTTCCAATTTTTGATTCTTATTTTCAATTCTAACTTTCCATTTTTGAATTTTTAAATTTAACTTTGAAATTCATTTTCAATTCTAAGTTTTAAATTCAATTTCTAAATTTTAAATGTTTGTTTATTTCAATTTTAAATATCAATTTTATTTTCTATTTTTGAATTTCAAATTTTTACTTTGAATTTCACTTCAAGTTCAATTCATTATTTCTTTTACAGTTTTGAATTCTATTTTCACTTTAAATTCAATTTCAAATTTTCCATTCTAAAACTTCAATTCTTAATTTGGAATTTTATTTCAATTCTCAATTTTTATTCTAAATCAAATTTCGAATTTCCTTTTTGAACTTCTAAATCCTAAAATTCTGAATGCAATTCTAAGTTTGATTTCTTAATTCAATTCTCAATTCAGAAATCAAACTCTAATTTCAATTTTCTAACACAATTCAGTCCAGATTTCAAATTTTAACTTTGAATTCAATTTCAAAAACTTCAAATTCAAACTTTTAATTCAAATTACAAATTCTCAATTTCGATTTCTGAAACTTCAAAATCATCTCTTAAAGGATATTTCCAAATTCAATTTCAAAATTACTTGGAGAATTCAAATTTCAAAAAAAAATTCAAATTTCTAAAAAAAATTCAAAAGCATACACATTCTCGAACTCAAAATCATAGCACAAGCCTAATTCAATATGCATTTAAGACTTAGAAAAATTTATTAGATAAATTTAGGCAAAGCAAAGGCATAAATTTTATCCTTGGTTCGATTACCCCTGGTAAAGGCGCCAAGAACGGTTGAACCTCATACCGACGAGCGAATCCTGTCTCCCCATTTTCCCATAAATTTCAAAACAGAGGTGAGTAATTTCAAAATATCTTTACAAAAGGTCACGCGAGACCTTGCGAGAGTTTTTCTCTTTCTTCCCTTAAAAAGAAATATTATTTTTTTTTGCAATGATCACAAGTTTGGCGACCGTGATGGGACTCGTCTTCGTCTGGTCGAAATTATGCCTTTGCCTTGCTTAAAATTGTCTAAGTCATTATTCTACAAATGCCAGCTTCATTTTAATGCAAAACTTAGGAGCCTAGATTCTGTCCCAACTGACATGATGCATATAGGCTTAAATATGGTTTGGTAGGACCAAATTGAGAAGATTTATTCATGTTCACTTAGACTTAGGTCTGAAATACAACTCTCATCAAATCTAGGAATTGAATGCAAACAATGTATGCAAGTTTGTGCTTCTTTATGATTTTTAAAATTCTATCTCTTTAGGACTTTGCATTAGAAACGTCTGATTTCTTGCATGTTGATCATATTTCAAAATATCATCCCTACCTATATTGTCCCGGTCTTCATGTTGCTGAGCTTTCTCACTGAACCATAGTTTAAGAAAAAACCTCACAACTGGGCCACTTATTTGGGCTAATACCCCCTGCCACATACTAACGACTATAGTCCAAAGTATATCGGCAGGTGCTCAAGGATGTTGAAAAAACCATTACCCTAAAATTGGAGATATTTTTTATGCCACGTACTTCAAGCTTCAGCTTGGGTATATCGGCATATCTTGATTGAATTCAAATGATCTAAACCTTAGAGTTAGGATTAAGATCCTACAAGCTCTTTCAAAATTTGAATATTAGAGTCAGCTTCTAGAGAGTGTTGTTTTGCACATCATTTCTTGTATAGTTTTGCTTTTAATGTGAATGTTATCTGGTAACCCTCATTTATTTTAGGTATTTCTTTATATTTTCAAAACCCTGGATATTCCTTCCAAAATTTCCCTCTACTTTCAAAAATCTAGGCATATATTTTTCTTCTTTTGATATCTCTTATATTTCTTCATAATAAAACTCAAAAACCCTGAAAATCTCTTTCTAAAATCTTTTTTCAAAAACTCCAGATGACTCTTCTTTTTCTTTCCTCTAGATCTCGATTTCCTCAACATCTACCTTCTATTTTTACTTCAATAAAGTCATGTATTTTTTCTAACTCTTTCTACTTTTAACCTTCTTTAGTCTCATTCAAATGGCGTCTAGTTCACTTGATACCATCTTTCCCAAAGACCATATCTCATATGAGATAAGGCAAGGATTCCCAAATCACCGTGTCATTCACACCTGTCCCTTCTTCCCTCGTTGGTACTATTCTTAGTTTACCAACTTCTTGCGTATGTTCCCGGACCACCTGGGTGACTGCGGACTAGAACTGGAATCAGTAGTAGGCAAGCAGACTGTCAATGGAAATCTGATTCAAGCTCTGGCAGAATGGTGGAATCCTCGCACCTGCATATTTTGGTTTTCATGAGAAGAGATGACTCTGCCGATAGACAAGTTTAATGACATTATAGGATTGCCAGAACCAGCTGGTCAGCCAGATGATCCCATCGAACAACAATTTTTGATTAATGTCAAAGGATTGAATATCCGAGATGCGCTAGCCAACGCGATCGAAAGTAGATCTTGGTCACTTATCGAAGCAAATGGAAGCCAGTTCATCGATTTGTTTGGGCTCTGTTGCAAGTATGGGGCACATGAGGAGATTGACACTCTATCCCGAACAACCAAAGAAAGGATTCAGCATGCCATGGTCCTATGCATAGTGGGACTAGCTTTCTTTCAAGATGACCAAAACTTTGTTGATATCTGAGTTGTCCAACTCTTGCGAAGATGGAGGAGTCAGCAGACCTGTCGTCTTTCCATTTCCATGTCCGCCCTAGACTTCCTCTACCGTGGTTTAACTCGTTTCGCCCTTGGTGAAACTATCTTGGTAGAAGGGTGCATCTATGACCTGCAGTCGTGGTTCTTGTGACATGTGCCATCAAAAGCTAGTTCATTCAGATTTAATGGTAAAACACCGTAGTCTACTTCTCAATATCGAGCCTTAATCGAGAGTCTGCATCAAGATGAGATCGTTTGTGTAAAGCCCACAATATTTATGAGATAATAAAATATGATGTGTTTCAGTTAATGAAATTTCTGGTATGATTATGAGAATTTTTTAAAATTACATATATATGATATACGAGGCCTTAAATCGCGTAAGTGAGATTAACATAGCAATCAAAGGTAATCCGTGATGAATTAACTTCTAAGAATTCTAGGGTGAATTTATATATATATATATATATATATATATTTAGTTTATCCCCAAATTTGGGACCCAAACAAGAAAAAAACCTCGTTATTTTATGTGAATTACTAAAAATGTGTATTGATAGAACGTGAGTCATAACGAGAGCAAATTTCGTGAGAGATGAAATTTTCTATAGATAGCTTTGAGGATTTAATTGTAATTGCAAATTTAAGAATGAAAATATGTGGTGATATTTTATTTTATTCTATTATTTAAAGAATTAATAAGGATTTATTCTACTTTTTTTTATCGATATTGAGCTAGGTTCGACTAGGGGAGGGTTGACCAAGCCCTTGGTCGACCACTTCTATTGGAGTTGGATGACCCTAGCCATAAAGACCAGCTGGTTCAGTTGACCAGTTGGGACAATGGCAAATTCGTAAGGTTAGAGCTAGATAAAAAAGGGAGGGCCACAATTGGCCCTACCCATGAGAGTGACCTCATGATAATGCATGGGGCATCATCATGAGGGTGGGGCGCCCCTCCAAGCATCAGCATGGGGCTGCGCCTCATGGGATTTTTGAAATCCCTTCTTGGCGCCTTTCAAGAGAGCATTAAATGAGGCAAGAAGCCTTCATTGGGTGCATGGGGCGCCAGCCCCATGACACCCTTGTAATTTCTCTAAGGCTATTTGAATTCTAGGAAGTGTATGGTGGAGTGAGCGGCTATGGGGGGCATGAATCACCCCAACCACTCATCTTCTACAGATTTAATCCTAGCCCTAGAATTGTTTAACACTATGATATAAAAGTTTTTAATGAAGGAGAGAGAGAGGGGGCTTGTAGTTGGCGAGTTTGGAGTTCTCATCTCTCTCTCTCATTCTCTTCTCCATAGCCGAGTGGTGTGGGTTAGCCACCACTTTCGTGGAAGCCTTAGCTAGGCAACCAAAAGCTTCATCACCTCCCTCACCGTCCGAATAATCAAGGTGAAGATTCAATAACATGGTTTTTGATTTTTCTCTTAGAAAATGGTAGATAACTTGAACCATGAAACCTTGAAGCCATTTGCATCCGTGCTTGCATAGTTTCTTGGTGGATTTAATAATACATTCCATTCTTTTCTTATTTTTTTGTGTGTTTGAGCATCTCCTCTATTTTCAATCCATGAAAAGAAAGAGGATGCTCCAAACAAACAGATTATCATTTTCGCGCATTTTTCCTCTAGTTTTGCTTGTTGTTCAAGAAAAAGAAGAAGAAATTGTTCCTTTCTCTATCTATTTGCACTCAGTCAATACACTTGCGTTCTCTGAAAATAAATTTCCAGATTTGCCAATGCTTCCATGTTTTATTTTCGCGCCCTTGTGCTTGCTTGGTATCGCCCGAACCCCATTTTTTTCCTTACGTTTACCTTTTTTTTTTGCTTTGTTGCAGGGTTCGGTTGGTTTGTCCTCTACTGGAACAGACCCAGTCAGGTGCACCCAAGCTCCTTAGCTTAGCCTTGTTTCTCTCTTGGAGCTCGCGGCAGGCCACTAGATACGGGAGGCACACGGGTAGCCTAGCCGACCAGGGGGCCTGGACCGGGCCCCCGTCCTTTGACAAAATCTGGTATGAGCCCATGGGTCCAGACCAGTGAGTCTGTCAGACCGAATGGTCTGGTCCAGAGGACCAGACCGTAGGCCCAACCTTCCTCATTTTTGCCTTGGCGCCATAGTGGCCATCGGGTGCTAGCCGCACCCGGATAGCCCCGACTTTGGACCACTGTCCCCTAACTTGCATGTCTGGTCTGAACCGTGGGTTAAGACCAGAATTTTTATCAGACCTAATGGTCTGGTCCAGAGGACCAGACCCACACCTAAACCCTATCAGTTTCACTCTGGTGCAGCAGTGGGTTGTCGGGTGCTAACCACACCCGGAAACCCTGTTGGTCGGGTGCCTTTATGGTTAGCTGCTACCATCGGTAGCCACCTGGTCCGAACCTTGGGGTTCAGACCAGAGCCGTGTCTTGGCCATGGTCAGGTCCAGAGGGCCAAACCTGTGGCCTTTCTTTCTGCCTTGGCATTAGGCTGGCCGCCGGGTGCTAGTTGCACCCGGGTAGCCTGCGGGTGTGGGCCCTTTGCTCTGGGCCTGCTGCTACATGGCAGCTTCAGTCTGAACCCTTGGGTTCAGACCAGGGGTGGTCCTAGACTGTGGTCTGGTCCAGAGGACCCGACTCGACCCTCTTTCCCCGCGGTTTGCCCTTTAGCTCTTGTGCGGGTGCAGGCTTAGGTGCCAGGTGCTAGTGCAGCCGGGTGGTCCAGCCTACCCTGTTGGGCCCTGGTCTGGACTGCACCCCGGGTGCAGAGCCTGGACTGAACTCTTAAGTTCAGTCCACGCCTTCTTATGACCTATCACAACTGGTCCGAATGGGCCAGCTTCCAGGGTTGGGTCTTGTTCTTGGATGGAACACCGTGGATGCGATAGAGAGAATGCAAGTCAATCGCGAACCAGTGGAGGTTGAGATATGTGGGTTCGCTATCCAGTAGACCCAGTTGGACACTTGGCACACTTTGTGCCTTATTCAAATACATGTTTTGTGGTCCTCCGGGTCCCAACTAGTGTTTTGGACGCGTTGGTACTTCGTACCTCATTTTTGACATTCGAGTAGCCGAATGGGTGTTGGGGTCCGGAGTAAACCACGTGTTTCTCCGAAGTGCCGTCTTGGCAGCATTAGTATGAGTTGTCGAGTGAGCTTTACGCTGCCCACATGTACATAGGTTTTTTCTTCATCTTAAAGTTTTCGATAGTTACATCTATAACCATCGTTTTGGTACCGTGGGATTTCGCAAGTACGGTAATTTCCCGTGGAAATGCTAATGTAATTCCCATAAGTTGGAAATATTCTAGACTTTATTCTCGACATGTAAATGTGTCGAAATCATGAGTCTTTCCTATGAAAGTAGCCTCGCTATGCGAGAATTGTCTTTTTATGACATTTGAAGTTCTAACTGCTTGGAATTGTAATCATAAGCATGCAATACTTGTTTCAGCTTAATGTACATGCAATTATGATTAATGTTATACTCTTTGAATTGCATATCTCTTAAAAATGTGGAATGGTACACTCACTTGCACATTATCATGTAATTGAAATGTGTTTTTCCTAGTTATGCATATGTATCTTTACCTCTGTTTCATAATGGTGCGATTAACTTGAGATTATGTGGTTCTTAGCATCGCACGTGCACATAGCACATCTTGACACTTGTACTACTTAGTACATATCTCAAAAGGGTACACTTTGGTTTCATGCTTGAGGCATTGATGAGTGCACAAAGTGCACATTACACATGAGATGTAAAGAATGACGAAAACCTTGGACACCATAGGGTATGAGCAGTACACTGTTGTGGTTTTTAGACTCAGTTGGAGTCTTTGGGCGATGGCCTCATGTTCGTGAGTGAGCTCACACATGTCTATACCCTAGAATGAAAAGATAAAATGGTGTTATGATCACCTTCACAGGCGGTGTTTTCTTTATTGGTCGTGTGAGGCTGAGCACGTGAATAGGCAAGCTAAGTCCTCATTTGCGTACCTCGCAAGGACCACGAGGCATAAATACCTCAAAAAGATGCATGACTTGATAAATGAGCCTAAGAAAGATAAACTCATCGTGCCCCATTTATAAAATGGTTCACCTTAGAGAGGGTGGATGGTACAACCCTGAGTGACTAGTCGTTACTACGATACACATTTTGACAGAAGCTGTAGAATCCTTTGACCTTTAGTCACTCAGAGTTAGGGAGATCGAGGTAACCTTTTAAGGTACCTTACTACTGCAGTAGTATGGATTGCAATCCTTACCTATGCGAGGGTCTCTCTCAGCTGTGTGTTGCTCGCATGAGGTTTACACAAACTATAGCATCCCTGGTTACCACATTAGAAATTGAATAACAAACATCGAGTGCGTGACTTATAGAATGCGAGGTTCCTTTGCGTACCCGAAGGAGTAATCAGAAGAACTTAAATACTAACCAATCACAACTAACGTACCTTGGTAGTTCTTTACTTGCTACTTTGTTTACTACTCTCGTTCTGCTTTCATTAATGTTCTTAGCTACTTGTGTACAGTAGATGTGTAGTTCCTTATTTTACTGCTATAACATGTACTCTTGTTATATTTGTTGTTAATCAGATTGGTAGCATGTGCACTTACCTGACACATGCACATTTATCTGCTATGTCATATGTTCTATGCTACGTACCTTTTTCCTCTGTAGAAATGGATATATGATGTTGATTCTTTACCACCTTGCAAGAGTGTTGACCCTATTTCATGGAGATGCAGGTGATGAATAGATACAACGGCGATGCAAGGGCGCATGGTCTGGAGGCTTAAAGACCCACACTTAGTTGTAGATCCTGGCTCCTTGGGGTTTTGGGGGAATGTTCCTCTTATTTTTGAGAGACTGTGAGAAGTGATGTACTTGTCTCATTTTGTATTCAAACACTTGGGGTTGTATATTTTGGACTTGATGGATATGTATCACTTACCTGTGACCCACTCAGACTTGCAGCCTTTTTACCCTTGTTTGCCCCTTTCTTTTGATTATTTTCGCTGTTGTCATAAAAACCAATTCAAAAAAAAAAATCTCTCAGAAATCAAAGGATTTTTTTTTCAAGGTTGGGGTTTGGGGTGCCATAGAGATTGGTATCAGAGCAGCTTTAAGTGTGGTCCAAGACTTCAGTGTGCATCGTCCATCGCACTGTAAGTATGTCTAAATTTGAATTTATGTTATTTTGATATTCTTTAATTCTTAGTTAGAATTATATGCTTGATTGAATATGTATGGGTTATATGTCGACGAACCCAAGTTACGAGAAAATTCTTGAAGTTGTTCAAGACTTGGTTCTAGGTGAAGAATCCTTGGGCTGAGTTGTTTAACACCTTGCTCGAGGTGTTGACATGATGGAACATTAGGCACCTTCATGTGCCAGGTGTCTTGTGGATCATGTGAGACAGATCTGTTCCCATGAGTTGTGTGATTGCTCCTATTATGGTCTTAGAGGGCATATAGAGGTGGAATGTCAGACAAAGCTTCGCGACAAATTTTGGCGAAGTAACGTAAATGATATTGATGACGTATCATTAGTCACTGGACCAAAAGTGGTGGAAGTCGACAGCTAGGAAAGAGATAGGCGTCGTTTGCCAAACTCTCCTCAGTACTCACCGGAATCCTATCCTTATGCACTTTTCTCAGAGTTTGTGCCAGATCCTCCTGTTCCTCCAGTACTAATGGAAGTTTAAGAAATATCAAGTACACTCCTAAGAACTTCTGTTTTCCCTCCTCGTATGAGGCCGCGACAATGTGAAAGTCGGAAGGATTATCGAGACTTTTACACCAGCAAGTCGTGATGATGATGTTCTGATGTTTTGTTGGAAACACTAAGTCAGTGTTCCATTTTTGGATTTGCTTATGTGATTGGATGTGGTTTGTAACTCTGTCTTTGAAAAAGGGTATTTTTGGCATGTAATGCATGAACTTCTTTATTGTTGAAATGAAAACTTGCCTTTGAGAAATTGTCTCGTTGAATATACGATCTTTGCTTGTTTAAAGATGGTGTGGCATGCTTGTTGTGATGATATGATGGCATCGCTCAACAACCTCACAGAGGTCATTAGCCTTCAGGCAGAAACCATGCGAAACATGGGTGACCATATTCAACAGGCCACTCAAGGTCAAGAGACACCAGCTTCAGCTCCAACTTCAGTTTATGTTACTGTGGTTTCCTATAAATAGTTCATGGGTATGAACCCTCCATCTTTTGATGGGATATCGACACCAGAAGCAGCAGAGGACTGGATATAAGAGATTGAGTGAATCTTTCGTGTCTTGCAAGTGAACGATGAACGGAAAGTAGACTTTGGGACATACCGCCTTCGAAAGGATGTGGAGAGGTGGTGGGCTACCACTTGGGAGATCAAGTTCGAGAACCAGCCTGTCACTTGGGAGCAGTTTGTAGAGACTTTTTACGCGACATATTTTCTAGCACATGAGAAGAGTAAGAAGATGCAAGAGTTCCTCGATCTACAACAAGGAAACTTTACTTTGGCAGAGTATGTTACTCATTTTCACAATCTCGAGCGATACTGTCCTAACTTATATGCCACGGAGAAGGATCGAGCATTGAACTTCGCTCGAGAATTGAAGCTCATTCTTCGCACGAAGGTGTATACTCGTGCTCCGATGATAGTCAATGAGGCTCTAGAGACAACTTCACTTTTAGAACAAGATTGGTCCGAGTCTCAAAGAACACAATCTTACAAAGGTCAATAATATCAACAACAACAAGGCCAAAGAAGTTGGCCTAAAAAGAGACAGTTCCAGAAGCATCAGAATGGAAAGAAGTTTCATCCACCTATGAAGAAGAACAGATTCAACAACAACAACAACCAACAACAGCAACATCAGTATCGACGACCCCAGCAGCAGCAGCACTAGTATCAGCATCTTCAGCAACAACATAGACAGATCACAGCAGCACCAGGATGTCTGAAGTGTCCTGTCGACCATCCGGGTTGACCTTGCCCTCGTGATACCGAGGGATGTTTATATTGTGGCAAGATGGGCCACTATATAAAGGACTGTCAGAAGAAGCAGTCAGACGATCTAAAGAAAAGTGTTCCAAGAACGTCACAACCCGTGCAACAGAGAAAACCTCAACAACAACATCAGCAGTCGCAACAGTCACATCAGCCAAGGCAAGGCAACCATAAGACAATCACAGGTCGTGCCTATGCAGCAATAGTAGAACAAGTGACCAAGAGAGAATTTGTCCAAGGTACTATTCCAGTTGCTGGTCACGCAACATTTACGTTATTTGATTATGGTGCTTCCCATTCTTTCATATCTGTCAGATTTGCTAGGACTTTGACTTTGACCGTAGAATCTTTGAATTACCCATTGGAAGTTCGTACTCTGATAGGTGATTAGTCATTTTATGAATCATACATTCTGAGCATCGAGGTGTCAGTGGTAGGGCAAAACTTGCCAGCTGACGTAATCCTGCTAGATATGACTGAGTTCGACGTCATTCTAGGCATAGATTGGCTGTTTGAGTATCATGCTCAAATTCTCTGTAGAGAAGGCAAAGTAGTCATATTCCTGCCTAATCATCCTATTTTGGAAATCAAGCTTTCTCGACCGTTGCGAGATAGCCGTTTGATTTCTTTTTTCAAAGCCTAGAAGTATTTGTGGAATGGGGGTACAACGTTTCTGGTCAGTATCACTCCAGTTGAGCCTGAGTTAGTTTCGATCAAGGACTTAAACGTAGTTCAAGAGTTCCTCGATGTATTTCCAGAGGAATTTCCCGAATTACCCCCAAAATGTGAGATCGAGTTGTTGCCTAGAACTACTCCTATTTTCAAGGCACCGTACTATATAGCTCCAGTAGAGCTCGAAGAGTTGAAGCGGTAGTTGGAAGAACTTTTGGAACAAGGTTTTATCTGACCTAGTACATTGGTGTGAGTTTTATGAAAACCCTTTTTAAAACAATATTTTTTTTAATGAAAATCTAGTGAAAGCCAGACACCAAAAATATAAAAACCGGCTCGCACGAGTGGTGGAGTCCCGGTCAATCTCAAGGAACGGAAAATACTTTGTATTCAATCACACAATCTAAACTACTATTTATTGCCAAAATAAAAGAATTAATTAGATAATTAAATAACTAAGGGAGTATGACCCTACGCAGAGGCCTTAAACAAAATAAATGGTTTTATTACAGACCCAATTAATAAAATGAAATAAACCCTAATCTAAAAAGAAAAACAAAAGTGTCTTCAGTGCTTGAGTCCTTGTTCCCTTTGAATTGATTTGCTTCTCTTTGTCCTTCTCTCTTTTTGTTTCCTCAATGAAACAGGTAATGCATGTTTTCTTTTGCCCTCTGAGGGCTCCTTGAGGGCACCTTTGAGGGCTTGAGGGGACCTCAGAGGGTACTTTTAGGGCACAAAAAAGGCTCTACTGTACTTTCCAATGCTTTCCTGCAAAAAAAAATGAAGACAAAAAAATGCAACAGAACGAATAGAACTAAACAAAATCTAAGACTTAAAAATCAATAAAAAGAATTGAACTAAACTAACTATTACACTAGAAGACGAAATAACAAAACTAACTTTCGAACAAACACGTAACTAATTGAATCAACTAATCTATATTAAAGCAAGAAAGAAACTAACTAGAATAAATAAACTAAGAACATGAACTTAGACTGAATAAATTTAATGCAAAAAATTACTAACAAGAATTGTAAATCTAAAACTAACTACATAAAATCTAACTAACGCTAATTTAAACTAAAACATGAAGGTAAAAACTATATTAGCAGATAAACTATGTTGCACTAATGATTAATTGACTTAAACTATGTAAAACATTCTAGTGAGCCAAACAAATTAACAGAACGTGGGTATGGAACAGTTAATGAAACTATTAATCAAAATACAACAAAACAAAATGCTAACTCTAATGTTAATCTAACTAATGCCTACCTATCAATTAATTGCCAGATTATACTAACCTAAGCTACCAAACAGCCAACATTAACTTAACCAAAACACAAAATGTCAAAACTTAATATCTAAAATCAATGAAACACGTGAATACCTAGTATAAATTAATGTTACTACTTACCACTAATTTATGTTAACCTAAGATAACAAGATCCTAAGCAAACTAAGATACGGTGTTAACTGCCATCAATGACTAATGAACTAATACTACAATGAGTTAATGTAATAAATAAAATAAACAACCAATGCAATGTTTAAAACAACTAATATCTAATGCAATTAACGGCTATGCAATGAATAAACAATGCAACTAACTACCTAATGCAGCACATAACTAAAGCATCTAATATAATAAACAATTAATGAAATAAAATATTGAACTATTAATCCAAATGTAACACCTGAATCAATAAGTGACTAATTAACAAAGAAATAACTAAAGCAACAGATTAAACCGAATGAACACACAAAATAAAATGCAGTGAAGAAAGATCGACTGATAAAAAATTATTAACATGCTGTATGCAAATTGCTATATGCTATTCAAAGTGTTGGATCATTTTTCGGATCACACAGTTTCACAATCGTCATCATGATATAAAACACGAAATAAATAAAGAAATTCAGCAGTGTAAATAGCATGATTAACAGACGACCGAAACAGCAACAGGGAGCAAGCATGGCATTTTCCACATCAGACCAAAATCCAGACGATAGCATTAGAGCAAACAGAAGCATAAAACATAAAGAAAACAACATGCACATGTTTAGATTATGCAGCAGGCTAAGGCGTACGAAAGTACTCCCCTTAAAGAAGACTCGCCCCCACATACTGTGCAAATGAGGGTCCGACGTCCTTCCCCCAGGATACAATAGCCACGACGAACCGAACGGTGCACTCCGGCGGGTCATCCTTCGAAAACAGCCTCTTCGAACCAAAGTTGCAGAACAACCCCTTTCGGGATAACTAAGGAAAGAGAGAGAGAGAGAGTAACAGAGAGATGGGAAATCGCAGAGCTTCGGCCAGAAATCGCCTGTCTCAACCTCTCCGTAACCCCAGCCCTCACCACGCTTTTATAACCCACGAACGGTTATGAAACGTGGAAGGACCCATTACGGATTCTGAGGAAACGTGATCCGTTAACGGTCTTTGAAAGATCGAGACCCGTTACGGAATCTGAAGCGTCATAACGGGCACGGAATACGAGGAGTCGTGACCCGTTATCCATTCCCATAACCCGTTACCGAATCCAAAGAAACTTTTGGTAAAAAGATACTTGTCTTGATTGGATATGGCCCTAAAGGGCCAATTACCCGAACCCGAACCCGAGCCCGGCCTGGCTCGGCACGGCACGACACGACATGACACGACACGGCGGGCGGGCGCGCGCGCGCGTGCATGTGTGTGGTGGTCATCCCACTCCCTTGTTCTCAGGAACAAGTGTATGAGTTCACTAATTGCTTATAAAGCTCTCAGAAAACTCAAGCAAAAGCAATATGGGATTATTCCACCTCATCAAGACCACCTCTTTCAAAACAGCCCAGTTTCTCCTTTGAATTCTCTCTCTACCTTCCTTCTTACACCTAACATTCCCCCACAAATTCAAAGAACAAAACGGGAGGAAACCAAGATGCAAGATGAGACAATCTGCAACAGGACATATCATGCTTTCAGCAATGGTACCTTCCGGTTTGAACCACTACCTTAGTTGACTAACTTTACCCCCACAGGAACGAAGTGAACTGAAGTCTTGAACTTGAACCTTTGGTGTAGGAGTGTCCATCAGCAACAACATGATAAAGGTTCTGGTTGTAATCTTTAGGGGCGGCACGTTAATGGCCATGCGCCCGAATCCTGTTTCATGAGTGACTTTAGGAATAACCCAATTCCTTAAACTGCGGCCACACAGTCACACTCACATAGGTGGGCTTCTCCAAAGATGCACTGCTAACATCTCGCCTTGAAGACTTTGAACCCATTCAGAGTTTTAACTCTTCCTTAACTTGCAGCTATAGCACCTTTCCAGAGTAAACAGAAGAACAGACACATATACAAGGTATCAAATTTAATAAGGTGCTATCCAGTTCACCCTACAGCTTGTTATTACCATATTGAACCTACTTTGTGGGATCTCTACTCAGATAGGTTGGGTTGCTACTGTAGATGAACTACTGATGGGTTTCAGTCCCATCCCCTCTCTGGATTTTAGGACTAAAGACTTATCTAGTCCTTTCGTTAATGGATCAGCTGTGTTCTCTTTGGATCCAACATAGTCCACAGCAACCACTAACTGAGACACCAGTTCCCTTACAGATTTTATTCTGACTTGGATATGTCTCCTCTACTTTTGGTTATATTTTGTGCTTTTAATCTTTGCAATAGTGGCCATATTGTCACAATGCACAGATATCACAGGAATTGGCTTGCACATTAAAGGAAGTTCCTCAAGAAGTCTCTTTAACCATTCAGCTTCCAATCCTGTAACATCTAAAGCACAGAGTTCAGCCTCAAAAGTAGACCGAGACAAGATGGTCTGCTTTACTGATCTCCAGGCGACTGCGCCGCCACCCAAGGTAAATACATACCCTGTCACGCCATAACTGCCAGAGTTCATGGCTATCCAGCTCGCATCACTATATCCCTCAAGAACTGCAGGGAATCTCTTGTAATGCAAACTCAAGAATATAGTCCCTTTCAGGTATCTAAGTACCCTGTCCAATGCCTTCCAATGAGTGCGATTTGGACAACTTGTGTATCTACTTAATTTGGTCACGGAGAACGAAATATCCGGTCTTGTGCAATTTGCAAGATACATCAAACTTCCAATAATTTGGGAATACCTCAATTGAGACACAAGAACACCAGTCGTATTCTTATGAAGAGGGATAGAAGGGTCATATGAAGTTGTTACAGATCTCCCTTGGTTATAGCCAAATTTCACAAGTACTTTCTCAACAAAGTGAGATTGTGAAATGGTTAACCCTTCAGCTGAACGAGTCAGCTTTAAGCCTAAGATCACATTTGCAACACCCATATCCTTCATATCAAACTTACTACTAAGAAACGACTTTGTCTCATTTACAATTCCCATATTGAAACCAAATAATAGAATGTCATCAACATACAGGCATAAAATAATACAACCATCACTTTTTACTTTATAATAAACGCACTTATCAGATTCATTGACAACAAAGCCAAATGATAAAATAATATTATCAAACTTTTCATGCCATTGTTTAGGGGCTTGTTTAAGTCCATATAATGACTTAACAAGTCTACAAACTTTATCTTCATTACCAGGAGCCACATAACCCTCAGGTTGATTCATATAGATCTCTTCTTCAAGATCGCCATGCAAGAAAGCGGTCTTCACGTCCATTTGATGGACCGAGAGATCATAAATGGAAGTCAGTGCAATAAGCACTCTAATAGTGGTCATCCGGGTAACCAGAGAATAGGTATCAAAATAGTCTATTCCCTCCTTTTGTTTGAACCCCTTGGCAACCAGTCTCGCCTTGTACTTGTCAAAGGATCCATCTGGTTTCAACTTCTTCTTAAAGATCCACTTGCACCCAATTGTGGAACTACCACGAGGGAGGTCAACCAGTTCCCAAGTACCGTTAGAGATAATGAAGTCTATTTCACTCTTGATGGCATCTTTCCAATGCTTTGCTTCAGGTGAAGTCATTGCATCTCGGAAAGTGGGAGGATCGTCTTCGATAAGGTAAGTGATAAAGTCACTTCCCAAATCCTTGGTAATCCTTGGTCTCTTGCTTCTTCTAGGTTCAACCACTTCCTCAGACTCATCGGGTCTAGGATGGGAACAAGATGGTTCTACCCCCACATCTGTCATCCTTTCCACATGTTCGGGAATGGAACCAGAAGTTGAAGGTATATCTAAAGAAGAAAGATTCTGAGGTACACCAACTTTCATGGGAAATACATCCTCAAAGAATATAGCTGCTCGAAGCTCTACAATAGAGTTAACATCTATGCCAGATATCTCAGACTTAATTACTAACAACTTATAGGCATAGCTGTTCTCTACATAACCCAAAAAGACAACATCTACTGTTTTAGGACCCAACTTCTTCCTATTGTGTTCTGGGACAAGTACCTTAGCAAGGCACCCCCACACTTTAAGGTATTTTAAGCTAGCTTTCCTATTTCTCCAGAGTTCAAAAGGGCTACTATCCTTATGCTTCTGAGGTACTCTATTCAAAATATGGCAAGCCGTATTCAGAGCATCCCCCCACATATAGGTAGGTAATCCAGAACTCCCAAGTAGAGTATTTATCATGTCAGTTAGGGTTCTATTCTTTCTTTCTGCAATCCCATTGGATTGAGGAGAATATGGAGCAGTAAACTCATGAACTATTCCAACAGATTTGCAATATTCATTGAGTTTATTAGAGGTATATTCTCCTCCTCTATCAGACCTCAATCTTTTAAGTTTTCTACCAGTTTGTGTTTCTGCTTCATTCTTAAAATTAAGAAACTTATCAAAAGCTTCATCTTTTGATTTTAGCAGATACACATAACAATATTTAGTGCCATCATCTATAAAAGTGATAAAATACTTTTTATGATTTCTGGTTAATACTCCATTAAACTCACAGATATTTGTATGCACCAGATCCAATATTTCAGAATCTCTAACAATCGTATGGAATGGTTTCCTACATTGTTTTGCTTGCACACAATTTTTACATTTTTTAGTTTTATCAATGGAATGCTCAGAAATCATTTTCAAGTACATCATGCGTTTCACAGAGTTGAAATTCACATGACCTAATCTATTATTCCATAAGTCAGATGATTCTATGTTATAAGCAACATTAGACAATGAGTCAAAAGAAACATCATTTTCTAATTTATCACTGCAAACATGTTCAATACGAATTTTAAATAAACCATCATCTAAATACCCCTTGCCAATAAAAGTTTCAGAATGTAAAATAACAACATTATTACATTTAAAGTTAAATTCATAACCCTCTCTAACAAGACATGAACCACTAAGAATGTTCCTTCTAACTACAGGCACATGATGCACTATGTGTAAAGATAGAACTCGTCCTGAAGGAAACTTCAGATCCACGCGTCCAATCCCTAACACCTTTGCAGCAGTTGAATTGCCCATAGTCACGGATCTGCCTGCAGCAGCCTGGTATGAGATAAAGACAGACTTATCAGCACAAACGTGCACATTAGCCCCAGTGTCAACCAGTCACTCAGTTGGCTCATAAACGTGATAGATTTGTGGGTTAACAGAAACATACCCAGTACTGGTCCCAACGACCTCAGTCACCATGTTGACTTGAGGCGTTCCTTCTGTGGTCCCATGAGCTTTGGCCTTCTTGGAAGGACATTCCTTAGCCCAGTGCCCAACCTGCCCACAGTTCCAGCAAGGTTTGTTCTTTGCCTTTTTCTGGAATTTGGCCTTAGGTTTAAACTGGTTTTTCACTGCAGTTCTTGATTTTTGTCCTTTGCCCTTAAAAGCTCCGGTCATCATGTTCACCTTAGGCGGTTCAGTTGGCATTACGATCTGTTTCTGGCTCCTATGCTTCTCTTCAATGGCAATGGCTACCATAAGATCATCTAGAGAAATTTTTCCTCTACGGTGCTTGAGAGACATACCGAAGTCTACCCAAGACTTAGGAAATTTCTCTACAATGGCCATAACTTGAAACTTCTCAGGAAGTTTCATTTCAGCCTCAGCCAAACTATGGAGCAGTAGCAGAAACTCGTGTGCCTGCTCAGTGACCGACTTGCCTTCTACCATCTGATATTTCAGAAACTTGGCAACAGAGTACTTTTCAAGACCTTGGTCTTCGGTATTGTACTTCTTGTCAAGTTGATCCCATAAACCCTTAGCAGTGGTAGACGAAGAACAGTACACATCGAACAATGTGTTGGACAGAGCCAACAGTATGCAACCACGGCATATACTGTCCTTTTCTTTCCACTCTACAGCCGCAGTAACTGCAACAGGGTCAGGGTTAGTATCAGACACCGAAGGGCAGTCGATTTCCAGAACATTCAACAGCCCTATCGTAGTGAACCAGATCTTCATGCGTTGCTGCCAACGCTTGAAGTTCTGTCCGACAAACTTTTTTGGCATACCGGACATGTCCACTTTTGGTACAAAAGCGGAAGAGGTCGACATGCTTAGAATCTTCTCTAAGACTGTTGGATCATTTTTCGGATCACACAGTTTCACAATGTCATCATGATATAAAACACGAAATAAATAAAGAAATTCAGCAGTGTAAATAACATGATTAACAGACGACCGAAACAGCAACAGGGAGCAAGCATGGCATTTTTCGCATCAGACCAAAATCCAGACGATAGCATTAGAGCAAACAGAAGCATAGAACATAAAGAAAACAACATGCACATGTTTAGATTATGCAGCAGGCTAAGGCGTACGAAAGTACTCCCCTTAGATAAGATTCGCCCCCACATATTGTGCAAATCATGGTCCAGCGTCCTTCCCCCAGGATACAATAGCCACGACGAACCGAACGGTGCACTCCGGCGGGCCATCCTTCGAAAACAGCCTCTTCGAACCAAAGTTGCAGAACAACCCCTTTCGGGATAACTAAGGAAAGAGAGAGAGAGAGAGAGTAACAGAGAGATGGGAAATCGCAGAGCTTTGGCCAGAAATCGCCTGTCTCAACCTCTCCGTAACCCCAGCTCTCACCACGCTTTTATAACCCACGAACGATTATGAAACGTGGAAGGACCCGTTACGGATTCTGAGGAGACGTGATCTGTTAACGGTCTTCGAAAGATCGAGACCCGTTACGGAATCCGAAGCGTCATAATGGGCACAGAATACGAGGAGTCGTGACCCGTTATCCATTCCCATAACCCGTTACCGAATCCAAAGAAACTTTTGGTAAAAAAATACTTGTCTTGATTGGATATGGCCCTAAAGGGCCAATTACCCGAACCCAAACCCGAGCCCGGCCTGGCTCGGCACGGCACGACACGACATGACACGACACGGCGGGCGGGCGCGCGCGCGCGTGCATGTGTGTGGTGGTCATCCCACTCCCTTGTTCTCAGGAACAAGTGTATGAGTTCACTAATTGCTTATAAAGCTCTCAGAAAACTCAAGCAAAAGCAATATGGGACTATTCCACCTCATCAAGACCACCTCTTTCAAAACAGCCCAGTTTCTCCTTTGAATTCTCTCTCTACCTTCCTTCTTACACCTAACACAAAGTACACGACTGCAATATAAAACATTCAAAGTGAACGACTGCAACTGGAGTATGCCCAACAACATCATTTTTTTTCTTCACAGCGTGAAATGCTGTGTATTTTTTTCTTAAAAAAAACTAAACTAAACTAATGTCAGACAACGATAACAATAATCAAAGCAACTAACTGAACCAAACAAAGATCAAAACAAGAAACACGGTTAAGGAAATCTACTCTTTGCAAAAACAAATAAAGAGAAGGGGAAGAAGAGACTTACTGAGATCAGCTGGATGGGTTGAGGAAAGAGCGGCCTCCCACGATCTATGCTCATCACGCTACACCCCTTGACGATAGTCAATGAAGAAGATATCGGTGAAGGGAAAGGGTAGAGGAAGGAAAGAAAAAGAGAAAAAGGAGTAGAATAAAGAAGAAGAAGAAGAAGATGTTGGCTGGAGAGAGAGAGAGAGGAGGCGTGAACTTCAAAATTGAAAGACCCCTTTTTTTCTGCTGTAGTATACTATTTATAATATTATATTAGGGTAAAACAATTTTTTCAAAATAAGTCCAACAATTTTAAATAATTTCCAAAAGACCCACTTTAGTAAAACATGTTTTATTGTCTAAAAAACAAACTTCCTAAACTAATTAAAAATTACAAATTAGCTAATAAAAACCTAAGCAAACTAAACTACAATTAAGAAATTCTAACTGTAATAGAAACACTAAAAAAATATATGCAGGGAAAGCTTTGAAGAATACGATTTTCTAATAAAATTCAATTCAATGCAGTTTATCAAAACTAATGGTAAAAAATGGGGTTTTAAGGCAATTTTAACATGAATCATGCATAAATATTGATTAATAAAATGTGAAATATATGCATGATCAAATACCTCCATGCTTATTGATTGCTAGTCCTCGAGCAAACTTAAGCAAAAACAAAAATGATAAACTAATCAAAACAAAAACCTAACTCACTTTCGTAGGAATCACAGTTGCATTTAGCACATGCAACAAGCCCTTTAAACCCCTGGGTTACCCCAGTGGACGAGTAAGGTCTCGTGAGGGTTTGCAGTGATGCTACCCACAAACATCTCTGTCATGTATGTATAAAAATTTTAGAACACAAAGCATTATCAAAACATGATTATTTCAGTTAAGGAGTTTGTTTTCACAATTATTTCATGTCATTGCATTATCAAAACATGATTAGAGTCTTCTACCTGCCACCACAAAATAAGATATTTTCTTTCACTTTTCTAAATAGCATAGTCATTTATGTTTCATTCTCAGAAATTCAAATACATACATGTTATTATTTACTTATCCTCACTCATATGTGTTCTGCATAAGTTTTTTTTTTTCAATATTTGCTTCTAAGCAATGAACTTTTCTCTTTTACGCTCTCTTTTTTTTCTTGATTTTCAAATTTTCACACATTTTTTTTTCTTTTATTGAGCACTATATCCAATTTCCAGTTTTCGTGACCCGTGTAACGAGCTTTGGGTCAGTGACTCCCAGACCAGATGACCTTAGGGCACCAGATACAAAGTATCCCTCAGACTTAATTGCTCGAGTCACTAGACCTTCAATTTTTATAGTTTACGTATAGTCTACTTCTCTGTCATGTGCAATGTCAATATCTATTAGGCTTTCTATAAAGTCCATGTAATGAGCTTTCAGGCCGGTGGCTCCCAAACCAGATGGCTTTAGGGCACCAGGTGTAAACACCCCTCAGGCTCTACTTGCTCGAACGAAATAGGCCACAGATATCAACATAGACAAAGAATTGACTTCCTTCATTATCCTTTTCGACATGAAACTCAAACACTTCAGCTTGTGTCTAAACCCAGCTACTAGGAAGTACGAAGATATCAATCAACTAAACATATGCTCTTTTTCACTTTTTGAGCTTATAAATGCAATATTGTTCATTTACTTAGTTTTCAAAAATAAAACTGTGCATATTCATACTTGTGATTCAAAATAGACTCTAACATGCATCTATAATCATTTTTTTGAAATCCACATAAACAACCATGGTTTTCTAGATCCGTGTTAGAATTTTTTTTTGTGGGGCTTAAAAATTCTCTAAAAACGTTAAATGTTGCAAAGCAGTCATATAAGTTCAAACTCATTCCCTAAAAGCCTAATTTTAATAAGTTGACCTAAAAAATGCAAGTACAAAGACATGAAAAGTTTAGGTGTGCAAACTACACCCTCCCCCATGCTTGAATGACACTGTCCTCAGTGACACTCCCCCATGCTAGCATGAAACTAAGTGAATGCATATGAGAACGAAATGAATGAGAGAAAAGGGTAGAGGTCACCTAATCTATACGGTGAAACCTTACCTGATACGACATGCGAATAGTTCTGAATAGGTGTCACCTGTCTCACAGTTCACAACTCATAGAAATATGCAAAAGAATGCAATGCATACATGATCTAGGCTTGACGCTCATAAAGAAAAACTACCTAAAAACAAAAAAAATACTAAAGCTACTCATGGTACATCACAAATATGGGTTGCCTCCCATAAAGCGCTAAGTTTTACGTTCCCAGCCAAACGGATCCCTGAAAAAAATCCTTCATCGTCCATGAGATCAATGGACATAAAGTCAGGCTAAATCGGGCTCTCTATGAAAAAGAGTGTCATCTGTGACACTACGCATTGTATTCCCGCCCACTCGACCCCGAAAAATAATATCATGACTCTCGCTACAAGAAAAACAGAGGTTAGTCTCCTATGAGAGACTACTCTCAAAAGGAGAGTCTAGGACCGATCGACTATCGATATATACAACCTCAAACAAGTGGTGGTTTTGATCCTTCTTGACTAGGTCAAGCATCTTTTGCATCTGCACCTCTTGCCTGCTAAAAGCAATCGGTGGTCTGAATGCCTGGGAGATTGGGGCTTGGTGAATATATGATGATTGTAGAAGTTGTGGGCCTTGCCCCTTCTCCTGGGGCCTAATGGAGAAGATTGACTCATCAGTGAGTATGACATTGGGTTCATGAATCGATTCCTGAATGGGGTGACACACCTTCCCATTCCTAAGGGATGTAACAGATTTAACCTGTGCAGGATGTGAATCTGCGGGGTGCAGGTCAAATGACATAAGATCCTTTCCCTTTGGGTTGACAACAGACTGACTAGATAGGTCCCCCTCGCTTTGCCTACTGAAGGCTTGAGCCAACTGTCCCATTTGAGTCTCTAGCTTGGCTATTGATTGCGTGTGGGAACAAAGAGTGACCTTAATATCAGAAAAGGCCTCTAACTTCTGCTGTAATGATGAACTCGATGTGAGCTCTTGAGGAGAAGGTAGACTAGACTAGGGATGAACCTGTGAAAAAATGGGATGCGAGTAACCTTGTGAAGGGTTACTGTGTCTAAATTGTGTCTGGGAAGGCTGATGGGATGGGGCAATGGCATGGTTTTGCCAACCTGGGTTATATGATGGTGTAAATGAATCAGGCATGGGTCTAGCGAAACCTTGGGCAGCATTCATCTGCTCCTGAACGAATTCAGGATATAACGGTGCTGCCGGACACTCTACAACACAGTGTGCAGGGCTATCACAAAGCTCACACACTCTTCCTACTGGACTTTTCGAAGAATTGTCTAGGAGTTGATCTAACTTCCTAGACAACTGGTCAACCTTGGTATGCAATTCTAACTCCGACCCTACTTCAGAAATCCCTACTTTCCTAGGACCACTAGACACAGATGTCGTCTTATTGAGCCGTGACGACAAAGCATGATGCATTGTATTTTCACTCAAGGTCTCAAATAGAGACCACGCCTCATCCTCACTCTTGAGCATAAAAGTGCCCCCATAAGACGAATCAACCATTTGACGGTACTTCTCAGTAAGCCCATCATAGAAATACTGCACCAACTGCCAACGAGGCACCTGGTGATGGGCACACTTGAGGAGAAGATCTTTTAATCTCTCCCAAGACTCGTGAAACTGTTCTCCCTCAAATTGAGAAAAACTGGTTATAGCTTTACGAAATTGATTTGTTTTACCAATTGGAAAGTACTTTTTGAGGAATTCACGTTGCATTCCTTCCCAAGTAGTAATACGAACCATCTCAAGAGCTTTTAGCCAATGCTTGGCTTTATCTTTAAGAGAGAACGAAAACAAATTTAACCTCATAGCATCATCTCCAAAGTTGTTGATTCGCACAGTCGAGCAAATCTCTAAGAATTCGTTGAGATGATGATATGGGTCCTCATTGCTAAGGCCATAAAACGAAGGTAGCATTTGAATCACACTGACCTTAATCTCAAAATGACTCACTTTTACATCAGGTCTCGTGATGCAGGAGGCGGGAGTATACGTATTTGGCATGAAGTACTCCCTCAAAATATGGATCAAATGATGATCGTCAGCCATTGCGTACACCTCGAAGTAGACCAGTGTAGCACACGTCCTAACTTTGGGTTTTCTACCTAACTAATGCACTAAGCGATCAAACCACGCAAACCACAAAGCGAGTAAACTAAAACAACAAAAACTAAACAAACACCATGCAGTTGCACACAGCAGAGATTATGAAAAGAAAATATGAAATCTATGTGTACGGTACCAATCGTATACAATCACCTCTAAGGGAATCCTAGTAGGTGGGCTGTGCAGAAAAGTAAGCTAGTCTCTACGATATGCACATACGTGGTTCTACTCCTAAATGCAAACAAACACTAGGCAATAAAGTGAATACTAGTATTTTGCCGTTCCCCAGCAACGACACCAAAATTTGGTGTGAGCTTTATGAAAACCCTTTTTAAAACAATATTTTTTTTAATGAAAATCCAGTGAAATCCAGACACCAAAAATATAAAAACCGGCTCGCACGAGTGGTGGAGTTCGGGTCGATCTCAGGGAACGGAAAATACTTTGTATTCAATCACACAATCTAAACTATTATTTATTGCCAAAATAAAAGAATTAATTAGATAATTAAATAACTAAGGGAGTACGACCCTACACAGAGGCCTTAAACAAAATAAATGGTTTTATTACAGACCCAATTAATAAAATGAAATAAACCCTAATCTAAAAAGAAAAGCAAAAGTGTCTTCAGTGCTTGAGTCCTTGTTCCCTTTGAATTGATTTGCTTCTCTTTGTCCTTCCCACTCTTTGTTTCCTCAATGAAACAGGTAATGCATGTTTTCTTTTGCCCTCTGAGGGCTCCGTGAGGGCACCTTTGAGGGCTTGAGGGGACCTCAGAGGGTACTTTTAGGGCACGAAAAAGGCTCTATCGTACTTTCCAATGCTTTTTTGCAAAAAAAAATGAAGACAAAAAAATGCAGCAGAACGAATAGAACTAAACAAAATCTAAGACTTAAAAATCAATAAAAAGAATTGAACTAAACTAACTATTACACTAGAAGACGAAATAACAAAACTAACTTTCGAACAAACACGTAACTAATTGAATCAACTAATCTATATTAAAGCAAGAAAGAAACTAACTAGAATAAATAAACTAAGAACATGAACTTAGACTGAATAAATTTAATGCAAAAAATTACTAACAAGAATTGTAAATCTAAAACTAACTACATAAAATCTAACTAACGCTAATTTAAACTAAAACATGAAGGTAAAAACTATATTAGCAGATAAACTATGTTGCACTAATGATTAATTGACTTAAACTATGTAAAACATTCTAGTGAGCCAAACAAATTAACAGAACGTGGGTATGGAACAGTTAATGAAACTATTAATCAAAATACAACAAAACAAAATGCTAACTCTAATGTTAATCTAACTAATGCCTACCTATCAATTAATTGCCAGATTATACTAACCTAAGCTACCAAACAGCCAACATTAACTTAACCAAAACACAAAATGTCAAAACTTAATATCTAAAATCAATGAAACACGTGAATACCTAGTATGAATTAATGTTACTACTTACCACTAATTTATGTTAACCTAAGATAACAAGATCCTAAGCAAACTAAGATACGGTGTTAACTGCCATCAATGACTAATGAACTAATACTACAATGAGTTAATGTAATAAATAAAATAAACAACCAATGCAATGTTTAAAACAACTAATATCTAATGCAATTAACGGCTATGCAATGAATAAACAATGCAACTAACTACCTAATGAAGCACATAACTAAAGCATCTAATATAATAAACAATTAATGAAATAAAATATTGAACTATTAATCCAAATGTAACGCCTGAATCAATAAGTGGCTAATTAACAAAGAAATAACTAAAGCAACAGATTAAACCGAATGAACACACAAAATAAAATGCAGTGAAGAAAGATCGACTGATAAAAAATTATTAACATGTTGTATGCAAATTGCTGTAAGCTATTCAAAGTACACGACTGCAATATAAAACATTCAAAGTGAATGGCTGCAACTGGAGATGCCCAACAACGTCAATTTTTTTCTTCACAGCGTGAAATGCTGTGTATTTTTTTCTTTAAAAAAACTAAACTAAACTAATGTCAAACAACGATAACAACAATCAAAGCAATTAACTGAACCAAACAAAGATCAAAACAAGAAACACGGTTAAGGAAATCTACTCTTTGCAAAAACAAATAAAGAGAAGGGGAAGAAGAGACTTACCGAGATCGGCTGGATGGGTTGAGGAAAGAGCGGTCTCCCACGATCTATGCTCATCACGCTACACCCCTTGACGATAGACAATGAAGAAGATATCGGTGAAGGGAAAGGGTAGAGGAAGGAAAGAAAAAGAGAAAAAGGAGTAGAATGAAGAAGAAGAAGAAGAAGATGTTGGCTGGAGAGAGAGAGAGAGAGAGAGAGAGAGGAGGAGGAGGAGGAGGAGGCGTGAACTTCAAAATTGGAAGACCCCTTTTTTTCTGCTGTAGTATACTATTTATAATATTATATTAGGGTAAAACAAATTTTTCAAAATAAGTCCAACAATTTTAAATAATTTGCAAAAGACCCACTTTAGTAAAACATGTTTTATTGTCTAAAAAGCAAACTTCCTAAACTAATTAAAAATTACAAATTAGCTAATAAAAACCTAAGCAAACTAAACTACATTTAAGAAATTCTAACTATAATAGAAACACTAAAAAAATATATGCAGGGAAAGCTTTGAAGAATACGATTTTTTGATAAAATTCAATTCAATGCAGTTTATCAAAACTAATGGTAAAAAATGGGGTTTTAAGGCAATTTTAACATGGATCATGCATAAATATTGATTAATAAAATGTGAAATATATGCATGATCATACATCTCCCTGGGGTGCATCAGTGTTGTTCGTGAAGAAGAAAGACAGATCTTTGAGGTTGTGCATTGACTACCGAATGCTCAACCAAGCGACTATTAAGAATAAATACCCGTTTCTGAGGATCGAAGAGCTTTTTGATCAGTTACAGAGAGAGAGGATTTTCTCGAAGATAGACCTCAGATTAGGTTATCATCAACTTTATATTAGAAAGAAAGATATTGTGAAGACAACTTTTGAAACGAGATATGGTTTGTACGAGTTTGTGGTGATGCCTTTTGGCCTCACAAATGCACCAACTGCATTCATGAATTTGATGAACCTGATTTTTTGTCCATTCGTGGATACTTTTGTGATCGTATTTGTTGACGATATATTGATCTACTCAGAGAGTCCTGAGCATCATCGAGAACATTTGCGTATCATTCTGAGAATACTTCATGAGCATAGATTGTTTGCCAAGTTCTCCAAGTGTGAGTTTTGGCTTGAGCAAGTTATATTTCTGGGCCATGTGATATCCAAGGATGGAGTGTCAGTCAATCCAGCAAAGGTTGAAGCGATGTTAGGTTGGAAGCAACCTCAGAGTGTTTCAGAGATTCGTAGTTTCCTTGGGTTAGCAGGATACTACTGATAATTTATCTAGGACTTTTCGAGAATTGCACTACCGTTAACAAAGCTTTTGCGTAAAGGCATCAAGTTTGAGTGAAATAATGCTTGTGAATAAAGTTTTCAGATCTTGAAGTCTAAGTTGACGACCTCATCAGTGTTAGCTTTACCTTCAGGCAGAGGTGGTTTTGTGGTGTACACATGCACCTCTGGAACAGGTTTGGGTTGCGTGCTAATGTAGCACGACAGGGTGATTACTTATGCTTCAAGGCAGTTGAAGATTCATGAGAGGGATTACTCGACTCACGACTTGGAATTGGCAGTAGTGGTGTTTGCCCTGAAATCCTGGCGATACTATTTGTATAGAGAATCGTTCGAGGTCTTTTCAGACCACAAGAGTCTCAAGTATTTGTTCTCTCAGCAAGAGTTGAACATGAGACAACGAAGATGACTCGAGTTTATCAAGGATTACGACTTCACATTGTCTTACCACTCTGATAAGGCGAACGTAGTGGCAGATGCGCTCAGTCGCAAGTCGAGCAGTGTTCCGACTAGCCTCGTGTGGAGCCAGAAGCTGATTGAAGATTTCATGGCTTAGAAGCCTTTTCTTTTGGAAGCAGATCAATCAGATTTTTTGGTCTAACCATTCGATCACAATTTTTGCCTAGAAATGTGGAGGCTTAGAAGCTTGATGCCCAGTATGGTAAGCTTCTAGCCCTAGCAGAACAAGAAGATACATTCTTTAGAGTGGCAGATGATGGTGGCATTCGTATGAAAGATCAACTTTGGGTTCTAAACAACTCTGAGCTGAAAAAGGATATTCTTGATGAAGCTCACATGTCAAGGTATACTATTCATCTTGGTGGAACGAAGATGTTTAAAGATTTATAAAGAAAATATTGGTGAAACGGTATAAAGCGTGAGATAGCAGCGTACATGTCGAGGTGCTTAACTTTCGAGCAAATCAAGATTAAGCATCGGCGTCTTGGTGGTTCTATGCAGAGGATTGAGATTTCTTAATGGAAATGGGAAGATGTTACTATGGACTTCGTGGTAGGTTTACCGTGAACCAGACATAAGCATGATGCAATTTGGGTAGTTATAGACAGACCCACCAAGTCTGCCCATTTCTTACCTATTAGGACCAGTCAGTCTCTTGAAAGCTTAACTGACTTGTATGTTAGAGAGATTGTACAATTGCATGGCATACCTATGTCGATTATTTTCGATCGTGATCCCAGGTTCACTTCGCGACTATGGGGTCAATTACAGTCTGCTTTGGGTACGAGGTTGAAGCTCAGTAAAACTTTTTACCCTCAGACTGATGGTCAATCAGAGAGGACTATTCAGACGTTAGAGAACATGTTGCGAGCTTGTATGCTCGACTGGAAGGGAAAATGAGATTCACACCTATGTTTGGTCGAATTTGCGTATAATAACAATTATCACGCCAGTATCGGAATGACTCTGTACGAAGCACTGTACGAAAGACCTTGCTGATCATCGTCGTATTGAGATGATATCAGCGATAGATCCAGAGAATTGCCAATTGTTCTTCAACACTACACTCAGCAAGTGCAGAAGATTCGAGAGCGCTTGAAAGCAACACAAGATAGGTAGAAGAGCTATGCCAATAAGCGACGATGTGAGCTATCATTCGAGGTCGGTGACATGGTCTTTGTCAGAGTTTCACCAACCAAGAGCGTGTTCCATTTCGGTAAGAAGGGAAAGTTGAGTCCCAGATACGTTGGACCGTTTGAGATTTTGGAAAGAGTTGGTGAGGTGGCATATCAGGTTGAGCTACCTCAGCAGTATGCCCATATTCGCAATGTTTTTCATGTGTCGATGCTAAGGAAATACATTTCCGACCCATCACACATTATTCGTTATGAAGACGTAGAAGTTTAGGAAGATCTGACGATTGCAGAACGATTGATTGAGATTACTGATCATTGAGATCAAGTTTTGTCTACGAAGACTGTATCGTTAGTAAAAGTACGCTAGCAACACCATGGCATCAAAGCATGCACATGGGAACCAGAAGCGAGCATAAGAGAAAACTATCCTGATCTTTTTGTAGCCTAATGATGGTGATTTCGCAGACGAAATCCTTTTTAAGGAGAGAAGGATGTAAAACCCATGATATTTCTGAGATAATAAAATATGATATGTTTTAGTTAATGAAATTTCTAGTATGATTACGAGAATTTTTCAAAATTACATATATATGATATACGAGTCCGTAAATCGCGTAAGTGAGATGAACATAGCAATCGAAGGCAATCTGTAACGAATTAACTTCTGAGAATTCTAGGGTGAATTCATAATATATATAGTTTATTCCCAAATTTGGGACCCAAACGAGGAAAAAACCTTGTTATTTCATGTAAATTACTGAAAATGTGTATCGATAGAATGTGAGTCATAACGAGAGCAAATTTTGTGAGAGATGAAATTTTCTGGAGTTAAGCTTTGAGGATTTAATTGTAATTGCGAATTTAAAAATGAAAATATGTGGTGATATTTTATTTTATTCTATTATTTAAAGAATTAATAAAGATTTATTCTCCTTTCTTTTTATCGATATTGAGCTAGGTTCGACTAGGGGAGGGTTGACCAAGCCCTTGGTCGACCACTTCTATTGGAGTTGGATGACCCTAGCCGTGAAGACTAGTTGGTCCAGTTGACTAGCTGGGACAATGGCAGATTCGTAAGGTTAGAGCTAGATCAAAAAGAAAGGGCCACGATTGGCCCTACCCATGAGAGTGACCTCATGATGATGCATGGGGCATCATCATGAGGGTGGGGCACCACTGCAAGCATCAGCATGGGGCTGCGCCTCATGGGATTTTTGAAATCCCTTCTTGGCTCCTTTCAAGAGAGCATTAAATGAGGGAAGAAGCCTTTATTGGGTGCATGGGGCGTCAGCCTCAAGACACCCTTGTAATTTCTCTAAGGCTATTTGAATTCTAGGAAGTGTATGGTGGAGTGAGCAACTATTGGGGGGCGTGAATCACCTCCAGCCACTCATCTTCTACAAATTTAATCCTAGCACTAGAATTGTTTAACACTATGATATAAAAGTTTTTAATGAAGGGGAGAGGGGGGGGGGGGCTTGTAGTTGGAAAGTTTGGAGTTTTCATCTCTCTCTCTCATTCCCATCTCTATCTCTTATCCTCTTCTCCATAGTCGAGTGGTGTGGGTTAGCCACCACTTTTGTGGAAGTCTTAGCTTGGCAACCGAAAGCTTTCTCACCTCCCTCACCGTCCGGATAATCAAGGTGAAGATTCAATAACATGGTTTTTCATTTTTCTCTTAGAAAATAGTACATAGCTTGAACCATGAAACCTTGAAGCCATTTGCATCCGTGCATGCATGATATCTCGATGGATTTAGTAATACATTCCATTTTTTTCTTATTTTTGTGTGTGTTTGAGCATCTCCTCTATTTTCAGTCCATGAAAAGAAAGAGGATGCCCCAAACAAACAGATTATCATTTTCGTGCATTTCCCTCTCATTTTGCTTGTTGTTCAAGAAAAAAAAAAGAAATTGTTCTTTTCTCCATCTATTTGCACTCAGTCGATGCACTTGCGTTCTTTGAAAATAAATTTCCAGATTTGCCAATGCTTCCATGTTTTGTTTTCGCGCCCTTGTGCTTGCTTAGTATCGCCCGAACCCCTTTTTTTCTTTAAGTTTACCTTCTATTTTTTTTCTTTTCGCTTTGTAGCAGGGTTCGATCGGTCTGTCCTCTGCTGGGACAGACCTAGTCAGATGCACTCAAGCTACTTAGCTTAGCCCTGTTTCTCTCTTGGAGCTCGCGGCAGGCCACTAGATACGGGAGGCACCCGGGTAGCCTAGCCGGCCAGAGGGCCTGGACCGGCCCCCCGTCCTTTGACAAAATCTGGTCTGAGCCCATGAGTTCAGAACAGTGAGTCTGTCAGAACGAATGGTCTGGTTCAGAGGACCAGACCGTAGGCCCAACCTTCTTTGTTTTGGCCTTGGCACCATAGTAGCCGCCGGGTGCTAGCCGCACCCGGGTAGCCTCGACTTTGGACCACTGTCCCCTAACTTGCATGTCTGGTCTGAACCGTGGGTCCAGACCAAAAATTTTATTAGACCTAATGGTCTGGTCCAGAGGACTAGACCCGCACCTAAACCCTATCAGTTTCACTCTGGTGCAGCAGTGGGTTGTCGGGTGCTAACCACACCCGGAAACTCTGCTGGTCGGGTGCCTTTATGGTTAGTTTCTACCATCGGTAGCCACCTGGTCCGAACCTTGGGGTTCAGACCAGAGCCGTGTCTTGGCCATGGTCAGATCCAGAGGACCAAACCTGTGGCCTTTCTTTCTGCCTTGGCACTAGGCTGGCCGTCGGGTGCTAGTTGCACCCGGGTAGCCTGCGGGTGTGGGCCCTTTGCTCTGGGCATGCTGCTACATGGCAGCTCCAGTCTGAACCCTTGGGTTCAGACCAGGAGTGGTCCTAGACTATGGTCTGGTCCAGAGGACCCGACTCGACCCTCTTTCCCCGCGGTTTGCCCTTTAGCTCTTGTGCGGGTGCAGGCTTAGGTGCCAGGTGCTAGTGCAGCCGGGTGGTCCAGCATACCCTGTTGGGCCCTAGTCTGGACTGCACCCTGGGTGCAGAGCCTGGACTGAACTCTTAAGTTCAGTCCAGGCCTTCTTATGACCTATCGCAACTAGTCCGAATGGGCCAGCTTCCAGGGTTGGGTCTTGTTCTTGGATGGAACACCGTGGATGCGATAGAGAGAATGTAAGATAACTGCGAATCAGTGGAGGTTGAGATGTGTGGGTTCGCTATCCAGTAGACCCAGTTGGACACTTGGCACACTTTGTGCCTTGTTCAAATACGTGTTTTGTGTCCCTTCGGGTCTCAACTAGTGTTTTGGACGCGTTGGTACTTCATACCTCATTTTTGACATTCGGGTAGCTGAATGGGTGTTTGGGTCCGGTGTAAACCACGTGTTTCTCCGCGGTCCTGTCTTGGAAGCATTAGTATGAGTTGTCGGGTGAGCTTTATGCTGCCCACATGTACATAGGTTTTTTCTTCATCTTAAAGTTTCCGATAGTTACATCTATAACCATCATTTTGGTACCGTAGGATTCCGCAAGTGCGACAATTTATCGTGGAAATGCTAATGTAATTCTCATAAGTTGAGAATATTCTAGACTTCATTCTCGATACGTAAGTATGTCGAAATCATGAGTCTTTCCTATGAAAGTGGCCATTCTATGCGAGAATTGTCTTTTTATGACATTTGAAGTTCTAACTGCTTGGAATTGTAATCATAAGCTTGCAATACTTGTTTCAGCTTAATGTACATGCAATTATGATTAAAGTTATGCTCTTTGAATTGTATATCTCTTAAAAATGTGGAATGGTACACTCACTTGCACATTATCATGCAATTGAAATGTGTTTTTCCTAGTTATGCATATGTATCTTTGCTTCTGTTTCATAATGGTGCGATTAACTCGAGATTATGTGATTCTTAGCATCTCATGTGCACATAGCACATCTTAACACTTGTACTACTTAGTACGTACCTCAAAAGAGTACACTTTGGTTTCATGCATGAGGCATTGATGAGTGCACGAAGTGAACATTACACACGAGATGTAAAGAATGATGAAAACCTTGAACACCATAGGGTATGAGCAGTACACTTGTGGTTTTTAGACTCAGTTGGAGTCTTTGGGCGATGGCCCCATGTTCATGAGTGAGCTCACACTTGTCTATACCCTAGAATGAAAAGATAAAATGGTGTTATGATCGCCTTCACAGGCGGTGTTCTCTTTATTGGTCGTGTGAGGCTGAGCACGTGAATAGGCATGCTAAGTCCTCGTTTGCGTACCTTGCAGGGACTACAAGGCATAAATACCTCAAAAGGAGGTATGACTTGATAAATGAGCCTAAGAAAGATAAACCCGTCGTGCCCCATTCAAAAAATGGTTCACCTTAGAGAAGGTGGATGGTACAACCCTGAGTGACTAGTCGTTACTACGATACGTGTTTTGACAGAAGCTGTAGCGTCCTTTGACCTCTAGTCACTCAGAGTTAGGAAGATCGAGGTAACCTTTTAAGGTACCTTACTACTGCAGTAGTATGAATTGCAATTCTTACCTATGTGAGGGTTTCTCTCAGCTGCGTGCTGCTCGCATGAGGTTTACACGAACTATAGCATCCCTGGTTACCACATTAGAAATTGAATAACAAACGTCGGGTGCGTGGTTCTTAGAATGCGAGGTTCCTTCGCGTACCCGAAGGAGTAATCATAAGAACTTAAATACTAACCAATCACAGCTAACGTACCTTGGTAGTTCTTTACTTGCTACTTTGTTTACTGCTCTTGTTCTGCTTTCCTTAGTGTTCTTAGCTACTTGTGTACAGTAGATGTGTAGTTCCTTGTTTTACTGCTACAGCCTGTGCACTTGTTATATCTGCTATCAATTAGATTGGTAGCATGTGCACTTACTTGACAAATGCACATTTATCTGCTATGTCACATGTTCTATGCTACGTACCTTTTTCCTCTATAGAAATAGATATATGATGTTGATTCTTTACCACCTCGCAAGAGTGCTGACCCCATTTCATGGAGATGCAAGTAATGAATAGGTACAACAATGATGCAATAGCGCACAGTCTAGAAGCTTGGGGACCCACATTTAGCTGCAGATCCTGACTCCTTTTTGGTTTTGGGGTTTTAGGAGGATGTTCCTCATGTTTTTGTGAAACTTTGAGAAGTGATGTACTTGTCGCATTTTGTATTTAAACACTTGGGGTTGTATATTTTGGACTTGATGGATATATATCACTTACTACCTGTGGCCCGCTCAAACTTGCAACCTTTTTACCCTTGTTTGCCCCTTTCTTTTGATGATTTTCGCTGTTGTCATAAAAACCAATTGAAAAAAAAATTCTCTCAAAAATCAAAGGAGTTTTTTTTCCAAGGTCGGGGTTTGGGACACCACAGTTTGAGACTTCTTTAATCTGCAGGAATCGATCCCTCATTATACCTACACGTGAGGCAAGTGCTACAGACTACTTGGTTCATTCTTCTGTGTCGATTACTAGTCAGAAAGGTGCATCTGGCAGTTTTCATAGTGACAAACTCATGTCAACACTCATTTTTCGATGGGTATTATGTTAGAATTTTATTTGCGGTCAGACCAGTGGTCTGAAGCATGCCATGCGACCAAATACACTTGGGATTCTTTTGCTACTCTTTCTATATTCCCTGGACCCAATGTATCTTCTGATTATCAAGAGTGGTGGCAAACTGGCTGTCCACCCTCTCTTTGTCTTTGATTTGACATCAATAAAATTACTTTTTTTTTTAAATTCTCTCAATGTCTTTTCAAAAGTTGACAATGTCGATTGAAGAAACAAAATTTATTTTAGTTGTTTACTCCTTGGTAACAACACAATAGTCACAACTCTTGTAAGGACCTCATCCCTGGTAATGAGGTAGTCTTTCTAAATATCAAATCAATCTTTATTTTTCTCCATTCTTCTTCAAATGTCTTTATTATAGTTAATGACCTCGCCTAGGTAACAAGGCACATTTTTAGTTATTATGAAAACAATAACGCAATGGTCATAATTCTTGTGATGACCCAATCCCTGGTAATGGGATAATCTTTCTGAATTGTCAACTACAAACCCAGAATTCTTCATCCTCAATCACCTTCCATGGGCTAACCATCCCTTTATTCTGTAGAAAACATTGACATTGTGACATGATTCAAACAAGGACTGGAAAGAAAACCATTTTGTCGCAACACAGTGACAATAGTGTAGTAGAATGGAACTCCCCCAGATCATCCAGGGGATGTGGCCAAAAAGTGGAAGATGATATTGATCCAGCCATGTACAATTTGTTCTAGAAATTGATGGCAAAGATGCTATCACAACAAGCAGGGTCAGGTCTAAGGAAAGTGTCTTCCAAGAACAAAATCAAAAGAAAGCCTGTAAAGAAACATGTCAGATTGGCAAGAAGAAAGTTCAGCATGACAACACTCCCGAAGACATGAATTTGGTAGATTCAGAGGAAGAACAATCGACATTTTTTCAAAATCCCATGTATCGGTCCAAGAAAATTGATAAAGAGCCTGAATCGGTGAACAAACCCAAATTTCAGATCCCAGTGAAAGATCTTGTTCAAATACAGCTCAAAGAATTGACCCGCATGGTAAAAAATCTACAGGCTCGACACAAAGGTAAAAATGTCTACACAAGCGAAGATTTTTATGATGGCCTGAAATGGGATAGCAATTTGGAAGATCTTCCCCAAAAATTTGTCAAATTCGATGGAACCGACAACCCCAAGGCTCATCTAGCCATGTTTTTCGCAGAATGCAGCCGATTCAAGAGGGACAATAAGACCCTATTCATTTACTTCCCACGCAGTTTAGAAGGTACAATAGTGAAGTGGTATGCTGAGCACATCAACCCCATTGAATTATGAGAATTTGATAAAGTGGTCAATTTGTTTATTGAATGTTTTTTGTTCAATATTGAAGCACTACTTACTCTCAATCATCTCTGTAATCTGAAGTAGAAAGAAAGTGAAAAGGCTTGAGAATTCATTCATAGATAGAGGAACACCTGTAACAAGATGAGGACACCTATTTCCGAGGAGCACACGCTTCAGATCATTCTCAGTAATTTCTCTTAGTCTTTGAGGAGTCGCATCTCCACCTCTCCATCAAAATCATTCATCAAGTTGACAAAGAGGGCCGAATGGCTAGAAATGAGAATGAAAAATAGGGTTTATGAAGGCATTACTCTCATTAAGAACAATCAAGTTCAAAAGAAGAAGACACATTTCACCTTCTCAGCTGATACCTTCGACAACAGTCATGGCAGTAACGATAAGGGCAATAAAAATAACAATGGCAATGGCCCAAAGGCGGATCAAAAAAAAGAACAGAAAGGAAAATGCTTCAAAAACAATGATAAGCCTCTTTTATCTGGCCCCCAACAGAAAGAAAATCTTCAAGAAAAGCCCAAGCATATCAATTGGAGTAGGGATCGCACATTCACACCTTTGGACCAACCCCTAGAAAAAGTCCTGGAATATATGTTGGCCCAAGGAATGGCCAAACTCCCAAAAATCGTAGATCCTCCCATGATCATGGAGAAATTCAAAGAACAATTTTGCAAGTTCCATAGGGCAATGAGACATGACACAGAGTATTGCTTTATCCTCAAACATTTAGTGCATGATTGCATTGACAAAAATCTTCTTGTGGAGAATGAAGAAGAAAATAAACTGAAAATATTGTCAACACCATTCCCCAATCATTTAACAACAGCCATTACAGAATAGCCCTTCTTGCCACAAAATCATATATGCCCATGCTCCAATGAGGATATAAGTCTCTAACACTGGGTCATGGTTCTCTACCAAACCCAACTTACCCCTAAGAAAATGGACATTATCTCGATTCTTAATCAGATGAACTCATCAGTCGAAGCCAAAAGGCAGATCTTTGCTTTCCCCAAGAAATTCATCAAAAAGCAGATCCCTGTAGAGAAAGCAGAGACTTCTAAAGCTGCGAAAAAGCAAGCTAAGCCAGTCACGACACTTTTCAATATTTCAATCTTTTGAGTTGACTCATGATTCCCTGAAGCATCAGGAGATGCGAAATGATTTGTTGCACCACTCCAGAAGATATGGCACAAATTGTGAATCAGGCGATAACCAATGCGCCTAACACTTTCTCAGATGAGGACTTGCCAAAACCTCATACTTTTCACAACAATGCTCTATATATCATGGTGAGAACCAGAGAAATGATGATTCTGCATGTACTGGTCAATAAAGGTAGCAACCTCAATATTTGCCCGAAAGTAACTGCGAAAGCATTGGGCCTGAAAGAAGAAGAGTATATGCCAAACCCGATTACCATTTACGGCTTTGACAACCATGGCCATACAACTAAAGGAAAGATCTTCCTCAAGATTTTCATCAATTATTCAGTACACAATATGCTTTTCCATGTTGTCAATGTGCCGCCTACCTACAATTTCTTACTCGGGCGCACTTGGATTCATAATGCCAATGTTGTTCCCTCGACCCTCCATCAGTGTATTAAATGGTCAAAGGGAGGAGTGATCACCACCATCGTGGGCGAAGAACCTGAGGAAAGGCTACCACAACCAATGATCCCTCATCCAACATTCACAACAGATATTCCCAGCATTAGGGAAAGTGAGAAAATCAATCTTATCAAGAGCTTGGAGATGCTCAAACTGAAAGAGGTGCAACCTATAGAAAACGTTGCAGCAACGATCCAGTGGCAAGGACCGCAGTTTTTTAAGCTGGGAGGACGTGTTGACTACCACTGTTTCAAAGATCATCCACTATTTCCTCAATTCTCAAAAGCTAAGAAGGGTTTGATCTTCTGTTAAAGCATGGTTATCAGCCTTTCCAAGGAATGAGCAAGAATGAAGATGGCAGAATAGAACCAATCATCCCCACTCGACACTCGACAAACACAGGATTAGGGTTCACTGGTCGAACAACCAACAAATGAACTATATTCGTCAAAAGAATAAAATGAGAAGGATGATGCTATAGTTTTCCTGCTTTCTTTCCTTTCCTTTTTTTAGTCATCTTGTAGGGACAACACAGTCCCAGTCTTTGATGTCCTTTATCAATTTTTGTAAATACTTAGTTGTTGTTCTTAGCTTTACTTAATCAATGAAAAAAAATGATCTTCTCTTCATGCCTCAGTGCCTATCATTCTTGCTTATATATTGTCTATGCCATTATTCTTTGCTTTCGTATAAAAGGCTATTTTGAGACAATATGCTAAGTCTGTCATCGAAAGAAGATTTTGAGCTAATGATCTGGTCCTTAGATCAACGACTCATCTCAAACACCATCCGCATGGCAAATGGTCACCAAATTGGGAAGGCCCTTACATGGTTAAGGAAGCATTACCCTGTAATTTGTATCGTCTAATAAACGCAGATGGAGTGGAGTTGCCGGATCCCATCAATGCCATACATTTGAAGAAATTTTATACCTAAAATGTTCATTCTATCCTTGTATTCTTCAAAGAGTCCTCTTCAATAAACAATGATCTCTTATCTCCGACCTTCTTCTCTTCTACAATAGGGCATCTTTTATGTAAGTTCATTTTTACTTCAAAAATTCTATATGCAAGTGAAATCCAAATAAAATTCTTCATCATTAAATGTCGCCAATTTTCTATTCTACCCCATTCAGGATAAGGGGCAATTCTGAAACATTATTTTTGCCCATAACATCTTGTGGACATACAAGATTGAGAGGGTTTTTCACCATCAATTTTTGTCATCTCTTAATCAACTTCTTTTTTTTACCCATTTAGGATAAGGGATAATTCTAAACCATGCCACAGAAGCAATAGAACCACCTGCAATTCAAATCATAAATTTCCTTAGATCAAGAATTTTCATATGAATAATCAGAGGTTGATAATCTCCAGATTCAGTTCATAATCATTATTAAATTCTTGCAAATTCAATCTCAGATAGAATCATTTTCTAAAAATCCAGTTTTCATTGGTCGGGATTACCAAAATCCAGTTGTCACTAGTCAAGATTACCAAAATCTAGTTTTTACTAGTCGGGATTACCAAAATTCAGTTTTCACTGGTCGGGATTATTAAAATCCAGTTTTTCACTGGTCGGGATTACCAAAATCCATTTTTTCACTGGTCGGAATTATCAAAATCCAGTTTTCACTGGTCGTGATTACCAAAATCTAGTTATCACTAGTCGGGATTACCAAAATCTAGTTTTCACTAGTCGGGATTACCAAAATCCAATTTTTACTGGTCGAGATTATCAAAATCCAGTTTTTCACTGGTCGGGATCACCAAAATCTAGTTTGTCACTGGTTGAGAATATCAAAATTCAGTTTTCACTGGTCGGGATTATCAAAATTCAGTTTTCACTAGTCAGGATTATCAAAATCTAGTTTTTAATAGTCAGAATTATCAAAATCTAGTTTTTCACTAGTTGGGATTATCAAAATCCAGTTTTCACTTGTCGAGATTATCAAAATCCAGTTTTCACCGGTCGGGATTATCAAAATCTAGTTTTCACTAGTCAGGATTATCAAAATCCAGTTTTTTTTCACTGGTCGGGATTATCAAAATCCAGTTTTCACTGGTCAGGATTACCAAAATCCAGTTTTCATTGGTTGGGATTATCAAAATCCAGTTTTCATTGGTCGGGATTACGAAAATCCAGTTTTCACTTGTCGGGATTATCAAAATCCAATTTTCACTTGTCAGGATTATCAAAATCCAGTTTTTTTCACTGGTTGGGATTATCAAAATCCAGTTTTTTTCATTGGTTGGGATTATCAAAATCCAGTTTTCACTAGTCGGGATTATTAAAATCTAGTTTTTCACTGGTCGGGATTATCAAAATCCAGTTTTCACTAGTCAAGATTATCAAAATCCAGTTTTCACTAGTCGGGATTTCCAAAATCTAATTTTCATATTAGTCCTTCCAAAATTTCAGCCAAAGGTTTCGTCAAATCCGATATCGAGTAATTCTTTTGTAAAGGATTCTTGAACATTTGACCAATTTGCTAAAATTATTTGTTGATTTCAAAATTTTACTGCACAAGAAAATCACCTCAATTTACCACTAGTATTTTTCCCAAAAAAGGCGAAGCTTTCTGTGAAAAGAACAAAATTCAGTTTTTTCTCCTTGTTGGTCAACCAAAAGGAAGAAAGAAAAATCTTTGGTCTGATCAGCAAAGGAATCTTCAAGGATGTTGACAAGTCAGAAGCGAATTGATATTGATCATAGCTATGACACATTCTCAAAGGCGATTATTCTAGCAACAAAGCAATAAAAATATCTTGAGCAATAAAGAATTCAATCAATTTCCTCAATATTGAAAGTATAATCAATTATCTGCAAAAGGGATCTCTTAACTATCGTCAAACTGAAGACCGATATGCGAGTTAGACCCTTAGGGACAAAGAAGAATCAGATCGTCTCCAAATTGAAGGAGTATGTGACATATTCCTCCAGGAAGAGTTCAAATCATCACCAAGTTGAAGGTTGATGTGACGAACCTCCCGACAACCCTAAAAGATATTTTGATTCATACTATTAGAAGATTTTAGAGAGATGATTCTAATTCCTGGGGACAAGGAAGACCCTGATTATCTCCAAGTTGAAGGAGCATGTGACATGTTCTTCTAGGGAAAATCAAAACATCTTTAAGTTGAAGGTTGATGCAATGAACTTCCCCCAAACCACAACAAAATTCAGGTCTGTCTCAAAAAGTGCAAACAAGTATATGTGGATAAACCCCCAAATATCATACTGCCAAATTACCAGGAATATTCTTTTCTTATGCAAAATTCTTTCAGCGATATCTTTTCATTACTTGCTTTTATGAAATTAAAAATATTTCTTCTCTTTCCGTATCAAGGAAATTGATAGCTTCCTTGAAGAATCTCAACAACATTAAAATTTGAATTTGACTCTTGAATTCATGGAGTTAACCTCATGGGAGGGAATACTCTAGGTGGAAGAGGAAATATCTTTTACACATACATGCACATTTTCAAGCATTTGAATCAACCACAATTTTATCTTATTGACAATATTTTCTAGCTATCCCGATATAAAATAAATACTCGATGTCCATTTTGATACAACTTGGCATTGTTTACTTCTTCGAAAGAATTGTCTTATTCATTTTTCCAATTTGCTCCTACAATATCATTTTTCATTCCCAATCAGGTTAAGGGTCAAACCTGAGCCTCATTTCATGAGGTATTTTCATTCTCAATCAGGTTAAGGGTAAAACCTGAGCCTCGTTTCATGAGGTATTTTCATTCTCATTCAGGTAAGGGTTAAAACCTAAACCTCGTTCTATGAGATATCTTTCGTCCCATCCAGGTCAAGGGCTAAACCTAAACCTTTTCAAAAAGCTTATCTTGTCTCAGCCATGAGACCTCCTTTTCACAATCTTGGGATCTTCATTCAAAAGTCCCATCACGATTTTCTTATTCTTTCTTTCCTTCATCCTCGAGGATTTCATCATGTTCAAAAGTCATTCAGAATAAAGGATTAAGCCTGAACCTCATTTTATGATGGACATTCAAAATTAATTCTTTCATACCCAGTCAGATTTTTTCTAATCGGGGCATTTTATTTTTTAAATTTGTTGTATTTTCTTTACTACTAAGCTCGACTTTCAACCAATTTAGCAATAAAGAGGGGCATCTATAAACACCTCAAATTTTTTAAATCCATTTCAAACATCCTCATTTCACAGATGCCAGTGGTGATATAGAGCCTCCCCTAGGTCTACCCCAGTCTAGAGGTCAGTCTTACCTCATTCAGCTAATAAAATTACCATTTTACCCCTAGGTCACCCTTAGACCTTTCGTCAACTAGGTCCAACCAAACTCATCTCAAGTTCAGAGAAGTTAGAATGTTTATCATTTCTAGCTCTTCTGAGCTCGCGAGGAGCGAACCCTGGCCATTTTTACCATTTTTAGCCAATTTGGCCCGTTTCAGGCAAAATAAGCACATTTTAGCTCAAATTTTAGCCAGTCTGTCTTTGAGTCAGCCAAATCCAGTAGATCTTATCCCCAAAAGTCTAACATGAGTGCATCAAGAGTTTGAACGGTCCAGTTTCAATTTAAAGTCACTTTTTACACACTCAGACCTTCGTTTTAACTTATTTTATCTCTTTTTTAGCTCATTTAAGCTCAATACAACCCAAACCGAGCTTACTCTAACTGGTTGAGCTAGTGTTTTAGCTCTTAATTCAGTTCATCTGAGTATAACTGGCTTCAGATTCAGTTTATTCCAATCCAAATTAGTTCAGACCAGTCTAGTACTGTGTTTCTGCCCTTGTAGGGCGAATAACCAAAAGAATAAAATTATCTAGGACACTATTTCCAACAATTTTTGAACTAAGACAGACCCCAAATTTGGACTCAGATCAATTTCTTCATCCAATATTTTATCAATATCTGAGATCCGCTCCACTTTATTTTGGATATTGGATCCAATGTTGGATCTGGTATGTAATTTCCTCCTAGACCTGAATTTTTCATCTGATTCATTCAAAAATCCATATCTAGAGTCCAATTTATTCTTTGAACCTAGAATATCTCATCAGATATTCAGTATCCAATTAAACCATTTTGGATCCATTTCAATCTAGATCCACCTTCTGAACCAATCAGAAGTTTAGTTCAATCAAATTCTGAACTCAGATTAATCTAACATCTGAGATTGAATTTCACTTCTAGAATTCTGATTCAAATCTAAATCTAATTTCATCCTCTAAACTGAATCAAAATCCAAAAACTCAATTTTATGATGAATTTAGGTTTTTTTTCATTCTTTAGAAATCCATATTCAGGGTTCGATTTCCATTTTTGAACAAAAAATTAAGATCCAGATCCAATCTTTTTCAAAACTTTGGATCCAGATCCTTTTCAAAACTCAATTTTTATTCTAATTTCAAAATCAATCTTTGAATTTTTAAATTCAAATCCACCATTTTGCAAAAATCTTTTGAAAAATACCTTGGATCTAGTTCAAAATTCAGTTTGGATTTCAAAATGTTAAAATAGATCTAGATCCAATTTCAAAATCCATTTTTTATTCAAAATCAATTTGGGGATTTCAAATTCAAATTCAAAATCCAATTTTTATCCCCAAATCCAAAAACAAACCTTTAAATTTTAAAATTCTTTTGAAAAATACCCTGGATCCAGTTCAAAATTCAGTTTGGATTTCAAAATATTCAAAAGGATCCAAATCCAATTTCAAAATCAATTTGGGGATTTCAAATTCAAATTCAAAATCCATTTTTTATCTCCCATTTCAAAATAAACTTTGAAATTTTAAAGATCAAAAATCAGTGTTTTACAAAAATTCTCATAATTTCAATCTGGATCCGGTTCCCAATTCAGATTTTATAAATCAAAAATTGAATTTTGAAGTTCAATTATTTCCAAAAATTCCCTTTTTTCACTTTCATATTTTATTCCCCTTTTTCTTAATTTTCAAAATAAAAAATAAAAAAATATTGTTTTCAAAGAGGGGCACCACTGGGCATTTTTGAAATTCAAAATAAAAAATATTTTTTGCAAAACTTTAAAAAACCCCTTGCCTTTAAAAACCCACGTGAGCATCACCCACAAGATGATGCCATGTGTCAAATATTTCAAGAAAATCCCATTTTTGCCCATCTATAATATAAAAAAAAGACACACATGGGCACCCTCTTGCAAGAGGGTGCCATGTGTCAAAAGATTTCACAAAGGGCTATTTTGCCCATTTACACAATTGGGAAAAGACCCACATGGGGTTGGCTCCAACCCCATGTGAGCCTCCTTTGCCACATGGGCACCCATGTGCAAGCAAGGGTGCCATGTGCCTAAGCTTTTCTAAAAAGGCCATTTCATCCATTTACAAAAAAGGGAAATGCCCACATGGGTTTGACTTCTCCTTGAGATCTTGTTTCATTCATATCTCTCTAATGAGCAGTTATTTTTTAGATCTGTAAAAAGGAGTTTTCTCCTTAGAATGTCTAGTTTATGCATTCCAATTTTAAAAAATTTCTATTAAGTTTTCATTTGTCATTTGGAAAATTAGAAACCTGTTGAATTTTCTCTGACAGGCTTTTACAGATTTTTGATCAACTTGATCAGATGGGATCTCCCTAATGGAAGATCATTTTCTAGATCTGTAAATTAAAAATATTTCATGGTTGAACTGAGCAACTGTTTCTATAAATTTGGAAGAAATTGAATTAGTTTAGCCTCTGAAAATCTAAAATTACAAAAACTTATCTGTCAAAGCTCAATTTCCTGATTTTAAAATTTATTTCTCAATGTTTTAATCATATCCCGAGTTTTAAAAATGCTTTTTGAGATATGTAAAAAGGAGATGATTTCTTTAAGAGTTATGAATCCATGTAATCAATTTTCAACTCATTATGAGTTGTTTTAGGCTTCAATTTATTCAAAATACTTTGGCACGGTCGATTTACATATCTCAATTTTGAAATATCTTGGTTTACTTGAATAAAAAAAACCTAAATTTAGGTTTTTTTCAAATGTTTTATGCATTTTTTTATTTTAGGATACTTTTAAGGTTATTAGTAACCTTCAAATCAAATTTCATCAATTTATAATATGTTTATAGATTTTTCTTTCATTTTTTGGGGCATAAAAAGGCTAAATTATAGATTTTTCTCAAGTTTTTAATAATTGAAGAAAATCCATAAATGCCTACATTTATTTCTAACATGTTTGCTCATTTTTCTGGATTTTTTTTCTCTATTTTCAATTGATGTAAATTCATTCAAGTATTGTAATAATTCATTAATGAGAATTTTGTTTTATGCTTAGTTTAGAATGAATGAACATTTAGATTAAATTTTATTCATTTTCCTTTTCTTTTTAAGAAATTCACTATAGAAAAATATGAATGGAACATGCACCATTTAATAAAGAATAAATAAAACTAAGTAGAGTTCATATTCGCGGCCATAGTCAGAATATGAATAATACTTAGAATTATTATTCTTTATTAAAATACAAAAATCGACTTGCACTCTTAAGTCAAGTTCAAAAATCATTATATTTCAAGAAAAATATATTTTCTCCCTTTATTAGATTCTAAAGTGAATATTAAATTGAAGTATATTTGTGGCCATAGTCATAAATATATGAAAAATTAATTTTATTTTAATTCTACAAAGGCATAAAAATTTATTTCATTCTTTATTAGAATTTAAATAAAGATTAAATTAGAATATGTTTGTGACCATAGTCATGAATACATTAAAATTTAATCTTGTTTTAATTCTATTAAAGATTGAGATTTGCTTTTAAATTCCAATAAATTCTTTTAATGCATTCATCATTTAAGATAGAATTGTATCATTCTTTTTCAAAAATTATTATTCAAGTTATTTTCGAATTTCCAAGTAATTTTTTAAATAATTTCTATTTCTAAATTCAAAGTTATTTCTCAATTTTCAATTTTCGTTTCTTACTTTCAATTCTAACTTTCCATATTTGAGTTTCTAAATTTAACTTTGAAATTCATTTTTGATTCTGTGTTTTAAATTCAATTTCTAAATTTTAAATGTTGGTTTATTTCAATTTTAAATATCAATTTTATTTTTTATTTTTGAATTTCAAATTTTTACTTTGAATTTCACTTCAAGTTCAATTCTTTATTTCTTTTAAAGTTTTGAATTCTATTTTCACTTCAAATTCAATTTCAAATTTTCCATTCTAAAACTTCAATTCTTAATTTGGAATTTCATTTTAATTCTCAATTTTTATTCCAAATCAAATTTCAAAATTCCTTTTTAAACTTCTAAATCCTAAAATTCTAAATGCAATTCTAAGTTTGATTTTAGAATTCAATTCTTAATTCAGAAATCAAACTCTAATTTCGATTTTCTATCACAATTCAATTCAGATTTCAGATTTCAAAATTTAACTTTGAATTCAATTTCAAAAACTTCAAATTCAAACTTTCAATTCAAATTACAAATTCTCAATTTCGATTTCTGAAACTTCAAAATCATCTCTTAAAGGATATTTTCAAATTCAATTTCAAAATCACTTGGAAAATTCAAATTTCTAAAAAAAATTCAAAAGCATACACATTCTCAAACTCAAAATCATAGCATAAGCCTAATTCAATGTGCATTTAGGACTTAGAAATTCTTTTTAGATAAATTTAGACAAAGCAAAGGCATAAATTTGATCCTTGGTTTGATTACCTCTGGTAAAGGTGCCAGGAACGGTTAAACCTTGTACCGACGAGCGAATCCTGTCTCCCCATTTTCTCACAATTTTTAAAACGGAGGCGAGTAATTTCAAAATATCTTTACAAAAAGTCAAGTGAGACCTTGCGAGAGTTTTTCTCTTTCTTCCCCTAAAAGAAATAAAAGGATTTTTTTTGCAATGATCACACTAACTCTCTGCTTATTACATTATATGATAATCATATCATCAACTTAGAGAAGTAATATCACTATTCCTACATTAGAAGACTTAACAAACAATGCAGTGTCAATATAATAGGATTTAAAACTGAGTTGTGTCATCATACTACTGAATCTATCATACCAAGCCTTTGGAGTTTGTTTTAGACCATACAAAGTTTTTTTTTCATATGCTAAACTTAATCATGATGGGGGTCCATGTAAACTTCCTTATTGAGGTTACCATTCAAAAAAGCATTTTTTACATCTATTTGAAAGATGTGTCATTTTTTAATTGATGCTATAAAAATAAGGGTTCTGTCAGTGGTCATTTGAGCAACCGAGGTAAAGGTTTCATTATAGTCTATGTCGTACTCTTGACTATACATTTTGACTACTAGTCTAGCTTTATATCTTTCTAATGTTTTATCACTTTTGATTTTAATTTTATACACCTATCTACATCCTATAGTTTTCTTTCCTTTGGGTTGTATTTGAATTTCTCAACTTTTGGCATTTTTTAAAGCTTTTAATTTATCATTCATTGCAATAATTCATTCTTGGTGATTTTTAGATTCATTATAAGAGGATGGTCCACATATGAGTGTATGGCTATTAAACATGTTCTATATTTAGGTTTAAAGGAGTCATAGGAAACAAATCTACTAGGAAAATTTGAAATTCTTATGGATCTTCTAATACTAGATGTATCTATATTTTGATTTTGAGAATATCTTTTTATAACACATGGAGGATGGTCTTCGGTACATCAAGTATATGTTTGAATTTCATTACGAGATTGGTTTATATTATCTAGACCGTCATTCCCATTCTCATGCACATCATGAACATTATCATGAGTTACTATTTTATTATGTTCATTCACAAAATAAAAAAAAGAATAATCACAATGCTCTTAGATATTATTTTTACTAAATCTATTTTTGTTTTCAGGAAAAGTGACATTTCTTGTCACATATAACTTGTCCTTTAAAATTTAATAACATTTATATCCTTTTTAGTTTTTGACATATCCCAAGAAAACACAAAAAATGATTTTAGCGGAAAGTTTTCCATTTTTGTTGGTAAAAACAAAGCATTTACAAAAAAAAACTCTTAACCTATTGTAATCCAGAGGTATTTTAAATAATTTTTTAATGTGAGAAATATTTTCAATAGTTTTTGAAGGCATTCTATTTATCAAATAGACTGCTGTAAGTGCGGCTTCGGCCCAAAATTTTTTTGGAACATTTCTTGATATAAGAGTGTTCTAGTAGTCTCGTCAATATGCCTATGCTTTCTTTCGGCTAGTCTATTTTGTTGAGGAGTATAAGGACAAGATTTTTGGTGAATAATCTCATGCAAATCAATATAGTTTTTTAAAAAAATTTATACAAATTCGCCTCTAGAATCAGATCTAAAGATTTCAATATTGGCCTTAAATTGAGTTTTTGCATAAAAATGAAATTTTTGAAAACAATCAAATACTTTAGATTTGTGTTTAAGAAAATATATCCAAGAGTGTCTACTATAGTCATCCACAAAAATAACATAATATGATACTCCTCTTTTGGATATAACCAGAGTCGGTCCCCATTCATTTGAATACACTAACTCAAATGGTTGTTTTGATATGAAAAGACTAAGTCCAAAAGGTAGAGATTTCATTTTTCCAAGAATGCAATCTTCACAAGCTAAATCTTTTTCTTTATAATTTGCAAAAAATGAAAACAAACATAATTTTGATGCACTAGGATGTCCTAGTCTCTTATGCAAATTTTTTATATCTTTCTTTTTCATAAAATTAAAAAAGTATATTCTAATAACTCAAGATTGTCAATAACATAGAGATCTCCTCTTCTATGGCCTCACCAATCAGCTTCTCGGACTAGAGATCCTGTATTAAACAATTATTAGATGAAACCCATGATCTGCAATTTTGGTTAAGAGGATTAAATTTAATTTTGGATAAGAGGTTTAAGTTTAATTTTGGTACAATTCTAACATTGGGTACATAAAAGGTTTTATATTTTTGTAAAATTTTAAAACTTTTGATTTTTAAAGAAGTTCCATCTACGATTGAAACATAAGAATCATTTGGGTTAATATGGCATTAGAATAGTGTAGACTCATTTGGGATCATATGAAAAGAAGCGTTGAAATCAAGAATCCAAGAAGTCTTACCGGGATTAATAAATGTAGATACGACCACACCCGAGAGAGAGGAAGCTTGGCGCTTGAGCATTGATTGTAGTGCCTTCATGAGTTGTTCCAAAGATAATGAGCCAATGCTTTTATCATCTACACCATTTATTTCAATAGATGGTCCCACGAAAAGCACCTTCTTTTCATCTTCTCTCCTCCTTTTAGGGCAAAAAGGCTTGATATGACTTAGTTCATAACAAAAATGGTATACTATTTTGCCACTCTTTTTGTATTCATGGTCACCTCTTCTATCATTTGGACTCCTTCCATAATCATTGGAATTTCTTTTATTCTCATTATTTATTCTAAAGTGAGGGGGCTTATAAGCCCTAATGTGGTTTTTGTGCCTTGACATAGCAAGCATAGATTCTTCATCATTAATGAAAGAGATTTTCTTCAACCTATTTTTCTATATAGTCAACTCTTCAAGTGTTTCTACTATGGTAGGTACTCCTCCTTTATGTAGAAGAACAAATTTGGTTCTTTCAAATTTAGGTCTAAGCCCATTTACAAATTAAGAGAAATGCTCTATTTTAATTTATTTTTTACGGAGTTTTACATCTTGAGGATAGTGCCACTTAGGCTCTAAAAGAGCCAATTCATCTTAAAAAAGAGACCAAGCATTATAATATTCTCTAATGCTCATATCTCCTTGGGTCATGGTTCATACATTGTTTTGCACATTACATATATGTGTTATGTCTGTTAAACTATACATGTCTTTAAGGTATTTTCATGCATCACTAGCAAAATCAAATTTTGCTAAGCTAGAACATTTTTTGATGTCAACACTATTGAAGAGTCACCCAATGATCTTGGAGTGGCCCATCTTTCATTCTTTCTATTTTTTTTTTATATTCAATGATGGCCTTGGACGTATCTTCTCCTTGGAGAGCCACTTCCTTCCCATTTTCCATCTTGGTGAACATAAGTTTAGGCTCTCTTTTGATATCATCAACCAAACCCCATAGACTTTTTTTCATATTTTGTGTTTTACTATGGATGCCCACATCACATAGTTAAATTCATTGAGTCTTGCAGGAATGGAGACAACAACTTTTCTTTCATCCTCCATTTATATAATAAAGACAGAGAGAAAGAGAGAGCAAAAGAGGAAAGAAATGAAAGAATATATCAACGATCCTACGAACCGATGCTCTACCAATCTTTTTAATTCTCTTCTTGGTCTTTACAAATAATTTCACAATCCAATAGCACCAAATCTCTTATACCATTTAATGAAACAAGAACAAGAACAAGAACAAGAACAAGAACAAGAACAAGAACAATAGAGTGTCTCTTATGGGCTAACAAGAACACAATATGGAAACACAATGGATCAAGCATACATAAGCCACTAAAGGGCAAAGAACACAAATTGAAATATAGGATCTTGTATATTGATGAAATGCTTAGAAAAGCATTAAAGAATACAAGGGGAGAACCCCCTATTTATAATAAGAAAAGAGGGGGGCAACCCAACTAGTTGTTAGGCTCCCAATGGTCACATCAGCTCCAACAGCTAGTTTGAGCTATCCTATCAAACCCATGTTTCAATAAAAACAAAATAAAAAATAAAAAAGAAGATGAAGTCAGCCACTAATGGGTTGACCACTATTACACTATGAAATAACTGAAATACCCTTGATGGGTATTTCGGTTTATATACATTTGAATATAAAAATTGATAACTATAACTATATATATATATATACATTCTTAACACACTAAGTGCATTAGAGAGATATTTCCGAAGTCAAGACATAGATCAATTTAGTGTTAGAAGATCTACAAGAATATCCCAAGCACCTAGTAGGTTTGTATCCTATGAATCATTCGAACCTAATTATAGAACATGACTTATGGCCATTCACTCCTATGTCGAACCATCCTCATATAATGAGGCTAAAAGTCATCATGAATGGATTGAGGCCATTAATAATGAATTAGAAACTTTCGAAAATGCTAAAACATGAAAGATTCAACCCTTACCTGTAGAAAAGAAAATCATAAGGTGTAGATGGGTTTACAAAATCAAAACTAAAAGTGATGAAACATTAAAAAGATACAAAGCCAGGCTAGTAGCTAAAGAGTTTAGTCAAGAATATGGGATAAACTACGAAAAAACCTTTTCTTCATTAGCTAGGATGACTACACTTAGAAGTCTCATTACCATAGCTTTTATTAAGAAATGACATGTCTGTAAGTGCAGTAGGATTGAGACAACGAGCACTAGAGGGGGGTGAATAGTGCTTTTAAATATCGTCTGCAGAATTTTGACGAATTTTGTAATTTGCAAAGCAAACACACAAAGAACACAATAATTTATCTTGGTTCGGTCTTTCCCGACCTACATCCAGTCCCCAAGCAAAACTAGCTTGAGATTTCCACTATCAACCTTGTGTAACTACAAGATCATACAAACCAAATCCGGTCCCACTTTAAGTAATACACCTACTGAAAGCAAACAACTCCTTTAAACCAAGGAGTCCTTTCTTTTACAGAAAATTGAAATAAGTAACAACTTACAATACAACCTATGAGCCCTTCTTTTGAATGCAAATAAGATGCAATTGGCTTTTGAAGTTGTTGAAATACTATACTCACGAATTCACTATTTCTCAAAAGAATTTGAGTGAAAAACTGAAGTGAAAATATCAAGTGAGTGAGAAAATGAATATGAGTGAAAAGCAAAGAGTAATTGATTCAAATTGATTGAATTGAAGTGCTTTTGAGTGTAAAATGCACTCATATTTATAGTTGAAAGTTTTCATACATTGAGGGTATGAAAGGGTGTCAAAACAGTCCATTTTAAATGATCAAAATGTTTGAAAAATGAAAAGACATGCCTTTTTAAAGTTTCAGGAAAAAACGATAAAATTAGTCGACTGAAACAATAGTTAGTCGACTAATAATTAGTTATTAGTAGACTGACAGTTATCGTCAGTCGACTGATCTGTTAATCGAGCTGTATGAAAAACTGAAGTTTTGAAACTTAGTCGACTAGAGATAATATTAGTCGACTGATAATATCATTAGTAGACTGAAAAACCTTTCAGTCGACTGCCGCTAAAATCTTCTGAAAATATACATTCTGTCCGGTCGACTGATAAAAGCATTAGTCGACTGCTGCTAAGTTTCCAGAAAACACATGTTCTGTTCAGTCGACTGATAAAGTCATTAGTCGGCTGCTGTTAAATTTTCCAGAAAATAGACATTATGTCCAATCGACTGATAAAACCTTCGGTCGACTAATTTGACAAAAATGACATTTTGTTTAGAAAATTTGGCGCGAAAGGATTAGTCGACTGGTGAGTCTATTGGTCGACTAATAAATACGAAAATTTAAGAAAAGAGTTTTCTAAAAAGATTTTCATGAAGGGTTCTTTTAGAAAAGTTTTCTAAAGACTTTTTAGGTGAAATGCAACCTAAATATGCACTCTAAGTAAGGCTTTTACAAGAATCTAAGACTTTTAATGAATTTAACATTTACACACTAGTCTTCAAAGATTCTTCATCGAATTCTTCAATGCTTGTCATCTTTCTTCATCGCCTTAGCTGAAATGCAATTGATTTACTTGTTCATCATCAAAACCTTGTACTTGAAGTATCATGTACGACTTCAGTGGCGTAACAATCTTCCCCTTTTTGATGATGACAAACTTAATAAAAAATGAAGCATTTAGATGCATAGATGAAGATTTTACTCCCCCTATCAATATGCTGCAAAACATTAAAAGTTAGCACATTCAAAGCACATATATCACATATTGATTGGTTTGCATTTCCATTCATCATTAGTTCATGCATTTAAAACTTTTTCATAAATGCAATTTTCTATGCTTTCTTTTTCTTAATTTCGCATTTCTCATGCAAGGTCTCCTGCAATTTCCATGCATGTATCTAATTCTATCTTTTTCTCCCCATTTGTCATAATAAAAAAGAGTAAGGGCAGAAATAGCATAAGCAAAATGTAAATTCAAGTTCAAAATATTACAACCCATAAAGTATCAAAGTTCAGTAAAGACAGAAAACAAAGATCAGAAAAGTGAGTTGAGCAAGTCCTTGATTGCAGTAATATCTTTCTGAATCGAAGAAAGTTGTTGAGCCACATCTTCACGAAAAGTGTGTTGATGCAGCTCCAAAGCTTCCAGTCGCTGCAAAACTTCATCATTGTCTTGACTAGTAGAAAATTTCTTTCGTTTTGCTTGAGATGAAGGTGTCACAAAAGATGGTGATGGTTCATAAATTGATGGTTCTGTTTGATCAAAGTTTAAAGGAGGCAAATATTTGATTTTCATTCGTTTAAAAATAGTTTGATCAAAGAACTCCTTTTGCTCAATATATTTTCATTTGTTAAGGGTACTTTGAAATGTCTGAAAATATGAGTAAGAAGACATCCATAAGGAAGAAATGGTTTTTGTTTCCACAAATTAGTAATATACACGTTGGCCCAATTTATAGAAATATTTCCAAATAAAACATAAAGAGTCATAGAGAGATCTGTGGAATAATAATCAAAAGAACCAGTTTTAGGTAGAACATTGTGGGCAAGAATTCGTTCAGCAATGCATGCACGAGTTTGAAGATTAGTATTTTTGAAAGGAGGACAATGAGGTGCCCCGGGAAGAAGAATTTGTTCAAAAATTCTTTCATCATTAAGTTTAATAGTATTGAAAAGAGTGTCTGAAGGTGGAATTTCTAGGATTTTTCCAAGTAGTTTAGAATCAAACTCAATTTCAACATCACGAACAAGAGAGGAAATAACTCCAGTTTCATGATTAATTTGTAAATTTATATAAAACAAGTGAATCAGAAAAGGATAATAAAGGGTGTCTGCACATGCATCAAAAAGATGTGAAATACCTGAAAATAATTCTTTTATTTTGTAACGAGAAAACAGGTGAAACAGTACATTTCGGCTTGGTAAAATAGGTAGTGCAGAAATCGATCCAAAAGTATCATATAAAAGGGGATTTCGGAGTAATCTGAGTGAAAATCCATGTCTTGTTGAAGGTGTAGGAGAAGGAGAACCTTTTGCAGATGCAGTCTTAGAACGAGACATGGTTAAAACAGATTCACCTCAAAAAAATTAGTTGAAGAGAATGATGTCGGCTTCCAAATGACGTCCGACAGAAGGAAGATGTTGTCCGGCGTTGTGAAAGAGAACCAATACAACAGAAACATTGAATAGACGAGGAGGAGTCCGCGGTGGATGACGACAGATGCGAGGAGGCTGCCACAAGGGGATTCCGGCGAGGATTGAAGATGCACCGGTCACGACAAGAGGATTCCGACAACTCCCTGTCACGACCAGAAGATTCTGGTGAGGAGAGGTTCGAACGACACTCTGAGGGTTTTTCGGAAGAGAGAGAGGAGAGAGAGAGAGGGTTTCATTTTTCAAAGGGTTTCGTTTTTAAGAAAAACAAAAAGGTGCGAGAAAAAAAATGAAACGATGCCCTTAAAAAATCGGGAAAAAAATCCAAGGGGTATCAGGTCCCTTCAGTTAAAATTTAAAAAAAAAAAATAGTCGACTAAAATTTTATCGGTCGACTAATAAGGTGCGACTCATTCTAAAAAATTTTAAAGCATCAGTCGACTAGAAATTTATCAGTCGACTAATAAGATGCGAATTTAAGATTTTGTTCAAAAAATCAATATTTTATAAATCTAAAAATGAGCAAATGCCTAGTTCTCTCCTAATTCTCATAAAATCTTCATTTTTAAGTGGTTTAGTGAAGATATCAGCATGTTGTTCATTAGTGGAAATAAAATTTAACGAAATATCTCCTTTTAACACATGATCTCTTAAAAAATGATGTCTAACTTCAATATGCTTAGTTTTTGAGTGCTAAATAGGATTTTTTGAAAGATTTATAGCACTAGTGTTATCACAATAAATAGTTGTTGTGGAGTAATTCAAACCAAAATCTTTTAAGGTCTGTTTCATCCATAGTACTTGTGAACACGCTAAACTAGCCGTTATATATTCTGCTTCAGTTGTTGACAGTGACACTGAATTTTGCTTTTTACTAAACCAAGAGACTAAGGAATTTTCTAAGAAATGACAAGTTCCGCTAGTACTCTTGCGATCAGATTTACTTCCTGCAAAATCTGCATCACTATATGAAACTAAATCAAAGGAAGATGATTTCGTGTAAAACAAACCAAAATCTGAAGCATCTTTCAAATAACGAAGAATTTGTTTTACTGCAGTTAAATGAGATTCCTTTGGATTAGTTTGAAATCTTGCACACATACAAACACTAAACATTATATCAGGTCGACTAGCAGTTAAGTATAATAGAGATCCGATCATACCTCTGTAGAGCTTAGTATCTACATTTTTACCATTTTCATCTTTATCAAGAGAAGTAGTTGTACTCATAGGATTTCTTCTTGATTTCGATGAGTCCATCCCAAATCTCTTAAAAAGTTCTTTTATTAAAAATACGATAAGCTTTACTTCTAGAAGAATATCCAAGAAACATTGATTCATCTGATTTTGAATCAAACTTATCAAGATTATCTTTGGTATTTAACAACAAACATTTACTACCAAAAAAATTTGAAATATGAGATCTTTGGTATACAATCATAATACAATTCAAAACATGCTTTATGTAAAATTGGTCGAATAAGAACATTGTTTAAAACATAACATGTTGTATTTATTGCTTCAGCCCAAAAGTATTTTGGTAAATTTTTATCTTGAAGCATGGTTCTAGCACATTCTTGTAAAGTTCTATTCTTTCTTTCAACAACTCCATTTTATGGAGTCGCTCTAGGAAAAGCAAAGTTGTGAGATATACCATGTAAATCACAATACTTTAGAAAAGATTCATTTTCAAATTCACCACCATGATCACTACGAATTTTAATAATAGATGTAGATTTTTCATTTGTAATTCTTCTACAAAGTTTAGAAAATTCCGAAAAAGCATCATTTTTGCTTTTTAGAAAAATCACCCATGTAAATCGAGAATAATCATCTACTATAACAAAAGCATACTTGCTACCATTCAAGCTTTGAATTCTAGATGGTCCAAATAGATCTAAATGTAAAAGTTCAAGAGGACGTTTTGTTGAAACTATATCTTTTGCTTTAAAAGAACTCTTGATTTGTTTACCCCTTTGGCAAGAATCACATAAGTGATCTTTCTTATATGGTATTTTAGGTAGGCCTCTAACAAGATCATTCTTGGATAACTTGGAAATAATTTTAAAGTTAACATGTCCAAGTCTCTTGTGCCATAACCATTGAATTTCATTTGAAACAATAAGACATTTTTTATTAAAAGTGAGTAACTCATCTAGATAAAGTTCATACACATTGTTCCTTGTTATACCTTTAAAAATGATCTTTTTAGATTGAAAATCAGAAATTAAGCATAAATCATGTTCAAAAGAAACAAGAAAACCTTTATCACATAATTGACTAATGGATAATAAATTATGCATTAAATCATCTACTAAAAGAACGTTTTCTATCAAGGAAAATTTTGGATTACCAATATTACCAATACCTATTACTTTTTCCTTGTTATTGTCACCAAAGGTGACGGTTCCTCCATCCTTACTTTGGAGGGTGGAAAATAACTCTGGCCTTCCAATCATATGTTTGGAACAACCGCTGTCCAATATTCATTTGCTCCTTATTTTGTGTACCTACAACAAAATTAGACGACAAAGCATTTGGCCCCTTTCTATTTTTGGGTTCATGAGAGTTAGTCTTAGGAACCCATATCCATTTGGATTTTGGTTTCCTTTGATAATAAATATTCTTTCTATAAAAAGATTTAGCATTTCTAGAGAAATCATGTCTAGGCTTATAAGCATTATAAGTTCCATGATTAGATGCATTTCTATTAGAACTAGAAATTTTAGTTCTATGAACAAATGGTTGAGAATATTGTCTTTGATTTTTCACCACATAGTTTGGTCTATTTTGAGTATCAAAGAAACTATATCCCAATCTGGTTTTATTAACCGAGCATCTTTGAGAACCAAGAAGTCTTTCTAGATTCTCTTGACCATTTGTGAATTTGGTCACTATAGAAAGAAGATCATTTGAATTTTCTTTCAGACTCGTTATTTCTTTTTGTAAGAGATTGGTTCTAACTCCAATTTCTTTTATCTCAAATGCTTGACAAGAGTTTTCCTTCTTGAGATCTTCTATCTCTTGAAGTAACACTTTGTTTTGAGAGTGAAGAGTTGAATTTTCAGTTTTTAACTCTTTGTTTTTAGAACCAAGACTCTTAAATTTAGCATATAAATCATTAAATGCTTCTAATAAATCATCATAGTCAAACCGACTTACTGAGTCTTCTTGTGCTACAAAACACATGTTGGTGACTTCTTCATTTGATTCTTCATCGGAAGAGGAGTCACTATCATCCCAACATGCTTGAAATGCCTTTTTCTTCTTGAATTGGTCCTTGGGCTTGATTTTGAGAAGATGATAATCTTTCTTGATATGTCCTGCCTTTTTGCAATTAAAGCACTTAACTTCATTTGGATTGAAAGAATCCGTTTTCTTTACCTTTCTTTGAAATCTTTCCTTTTTGATGAATCTTCTGAATTGCCTTGTAATGAGGGCAATATCTTCATCTTCATCTTCTTCTGAATTTTCAGAGTCAGAAGTAACTTTAAAAGCAAGAGATTTCTTCTTGGGTTCTTCTTCTTATCTGTCTTGAAGTTGAACTTCATATGCCATTAGGTTACCAACCAAATCTTCAAGAGTGAGAGTGTTTAGATCATTTGCCTCTTTAATAGTTGTGGTTTTTCTCTCCCATTCAGGAGTTAAACACCTTAGGATCTTTCTGACTAAATTCACTTGTGAATATTCTTTTCCAAGGGATTTTAAAGTGTTAGTTATATCAGTAATTCTTGTTACCATGTCCGATATAGATTCATTTTGCTTCATTTTAAACAATTCAAATTTATGAACTAAAGAAGCAATTTTAGATTCCTTTACCTTTGACGTACCTTCGTGAGTCACGAGAAGAGTACGCCAGATTTCATTTGCTGTAGAGCATTAAGAGATGCGATTGAACTCTACCTTGTAAACGACACAATACAATGCATTCATAGCTTTGGCATTAAGTGAAACAATCTTCTTTTCTTCATCGGTCCATCGGCTGAAATCAATTGATGGAGTTTGGTACTTATCTGAAACAACTCTCCAAATATCGAGATCCATGGATTGCAAGAATATTGCCATTCTCACTTTTCAGTATCCATAGTTTGTTCCGTCAAAGAGAGGAGGACGAACAGAGGAGCATATTTCTTTGTGCTGAGATGTTGTAGTTGTCATGCTAGATGATGATCAAATCAAAATAATAGCAAACCCGCTCTGATACCAAATGTAAGTGCAGTAGGATCGAGGCAATGAGCACTAGAGGGGGGGGGGGGTGAATAGTGCTTTTAAATATCGTCTGCAGAATTTTGATGAATTTTGTAATTTGCAAAGCAAACACACAAAGAACACAATAATTTATCTTGGTTCGGTCTTTCCCGACCTATATCCAGTCCCCAAGCAAAACCAGCTTGAGATTTCCACTATCAACCTTGTGTAACTACAAGATCATACAGACCAAATCCGATCCCACTTTCAGTAACACACCTACTGAAAGCAAACAACTCCTTTAAACCAATGAGTCCTTTCTTTTACAGAAAATTGAAATAAGTTACAACTTACAATACAACCTATGAGCCCTTCTTTTGAATGCAAATAAGATGCAATTGACTTTTGAGGTTGTTGAAATACTCTACTCATGAATTCACTATTTCTCAAAAGAATTTGAGTGAAAAACTGAAGTGAAAATATCAAGTGAGTGAGAAAATGAATATGAGTGAAAAGCAAAGAGTAATTGATTCAAATTGATTGAATTGAAGTGCTTTTGAGTGTAATATGCACTCATATTTATAATTGAAAGTTTCCATACGTTGAGGGTATGAAAGGGTGTCAAAACAGTCTATTTTAAATGATCAAAACATTTGAAAAATGAAAAGACACGCCTTTTTAAAGTTTCAGGAAAAAATGACAAAATTAGTCTACTGAAACAGTAGTTAGTCGACTAATAATTAGTTATTAGTAGACTGACAGTTATCGTCAGTCGACTGATCTGTTAATCGAGCTGTATGAAAAACTGAAGTTTTGAAACTTAATCGACTAGAGATAATATTAGTCGACTGATAATATCATTAGTAGACTGAAAAACCTTTCAGTCGACTGCCGCTAAAATCTTCTAAAAAATATACATTCTGTCCGGTCGACTGATAAAAGCATTAGTCGACTGCTGCTAAGTTTCCAGAAAACACATGTTCTGTTCAGTCGACTGATAAAGTCATTAGTCGTCTGCTGCTAAATTTTTCAGAAAACAGACATTCTGTCAAGTCGACTGATAAAACCTTCGGTCGACTAATTTGACAAAAATGACATTTTGTTTAGAAAATTTGGCGCGGAAGGATTAGTCGACTGGTGAGTCTATTGGTCGACTAATAAACACACAAATTTAAGAAAAGAGTTTTCTAAAAAGATTTTCATGAAGGGTTCTTTTAGAAAAGTTTTTCTAAAGATTTTTTAGGTGAAATGCAAACTAAATATGCACTCTAAGTAAGGCTCTTACAAGAATCTAAGACTTTTAATGAATTTAACATTTGCACACTAGTCTTCAAAGATTCTTTATCGAATTCTTCAATGCTTGTCATCTTTCTTCATCACCTTAGCTGAAATGCAGTTGATTTACTTGTTCATCATCAAAACCTTGTACTTGAAGTATCATGTACGGCTTCAGTGGCGTAACAATATCTTTCAGATGGATATTAAAAATGTTTTTCTAAATAGAATCCTTAATGAAAAAGTCTATACAGAACCACCTTCCGGGTTAGGTTTCTTTGTTTGAGAAAGGCTTTTTATGGTCTAAAACAAGCTCCTAAGGCTTGGTATGACCGTTTTAGCAATGTGATGGTTCAACTAGGATTTCAATCTTTTTATATTAATATTGCATTATTTGTTAAGTCTTCTAATATAGAAATAATCATTTTACTCCTTTATGTGGATGATATGATTATCACAAGAGGTGATAAACCGGCAGTTAGTCATATAAAAGATGTTCTAAAAAATAACTTTGATATGACAGATCTTGGTTTTCTTAGATATTTTCTTGGAATTGAAGTTGCTTATTTGCTACATGGATATTTTTTGCCTCGAACAAAGTATGCAGCCGAAATAATTGAAAGGTCATGTCTTACTGATGAAAAGAGAGTTGACACCAGAAGTCATGTAAACACCCCAAATTTTTACCTTCACTCACCAATACCTGCCTCCTGCCACTGAAGCCCACTCTCTGAAGCCTTCAGAGAATCAGTTGGTCGACACCTGAGCCAGAACCCAAATTTTGCACCAAATTTCAATATTTTATCTTGCAATCAAGATTCAATCTCTATTTTGGCTCAATTTCAATTATCAATTTTCATCAATTTTTAGCCTTCGAACAGAAATGTTCAATTCTTTGTCTCTGCCAGGGGTCTGGGACTTCAAATCCCTCATCCAGGGTTTTCCTTTTGCATCTCATTTTATATCATTTCACAGTATTTCACATCATTTTATAGCATTTCATATTATTTTATGTCATTTCATTGCATTGCATATCATTTTCGAGATCCAACACTCTCGTTTTTCAAAATCTTCAATCCAGATTCGAGTTTTAAAATTTGTCTTTTGAAATTAATTTCAAACACCTGGGTTTTAGATCGATATTTTGCCATTTATCAACTTCGAGGATCTTATATTTTCTTATTTCAGAAACATTTTCTTTAGAAAAATAATCTAGATTCATTTTAAACTCAATTTTAACTGATCTCAATTCTCAGATGAGACCCATCTAGGTAGTGTCACTTCTAGATCCCTTCTTTCATCCAAATTTCTCAAATTTCAGAGTTTTAGTGGGATCAGGACTCTGTTTTTTTACCTTTTTAAACCCTTTTCAAAATTCTATTTTGATTTTAAACCAGAAGTAGCCTTATCCCTAGTCTATTTCATTCATTTTGGCCAAAAATCTCATAGTTTCAGTTGGACTAAGACTCTATCTCACAATTCTATTTTCATCTATTTTTAAGAAAATCTTTCATTTTGACCCAAAATTTTAGAGTTTTAGTCGAATTAGGACTCTGTCCCAAAGTTTTAGTCGAATTAGGACTCTATCTTGATTTAATCCTTTATTCATGTTTTTTACTTGTTTTCAAAACCCTTCTCATCTGACTTTCAAAAGAGCCAAAATCTTAGAGTTTCAGTCAAACTAGGACTCTATCACAGAGTTTCAGTCGGACTAGGATTCTATCTTTCATCTATATTTTCACTTGTTTTTAATAAAACCTGTCAAAATCTTTCATTTTGGTCAAAATTCCAGAGTTTCAGTCTAATCAGGACTCTATTTTTCATTGTCATTTTTACTTGTCTTCAGAAAAAACTTTCAGAATCTTTCAAAAGAAGTCAAAATTTCAGAGTTTTAGTCAGATTAGGACTCTATTCTAGAGTTTTAGTCGGATTAGGACTCTAACTCTGACTTCATTTTTTAGAGAATCTTTCAAAAACTTCTCCATTTATCTTTCAAATAATCAAATTTCAAATTTTAGGACTTTATTGTAGAGTTTCAAAATTTTAGGACTCTGCCCCAAAGTTCCAGTCGGTCCAGAACTCTACTCTGATTTTTGCTTTTTACTTCTATTTCACTTATTTTTTAAAACAAATTCAATTCTAAGAGTTTCAAAATTTTGGGACTCTACTCTAGAGCTCCAGTTATTTAGGACTCTGACCCTGGTCTCGTCTTTTCATTCATTTTTGCTAATCTCTGAGAAAATCTTTTAAAATCTCTTTGTTTGGCCTTCCAAAACCAAAAATTGAGAGTTTTAAAAATTTGGGACTCTGTCCCAGAGTCCTAGTCAGTTTAGGACTTTGTTCTGATTTCTATTTCTACTTCCACTACCACTTTTTTTTAAAAAATTCACTCGTCTTTCAAAATTTAGTCTTTTTGCAGAGTTTCAATTGATTTAGGACTCTATTTCAGAGTTTCGGTTGATTTAGGACTCTAATCCCGACTGCATTTTTTTAGCTCATTTTCATCAGTTTTGGAAAAATCTTTCAAAAATCTTTTGGTTTTGTCTTTCAAAAGCCCAATTTTAAGAGTTTTAGTTGGTTTAGGACTCTGATCTAGAATTTCAGTTAATTTAGGACTCTGTTTTCAAAACTTTTGATTTTCACATGATGATTTTAACTTTGTCTTAAAACCCGTTTCAGTCTTTATTTTAACTTTTTCAAAACCCTAATGTGGGGCCCACACAGTTGGCGCCACATCTGGAAGAGTTTCAACTCATTCAAAACTCTAGTTGATTTAAAACTTTGATTCTTATCTTTTGTTTCAAACTTCTTTTTGAAAACATTACTTTTAACCCATTTATTTTCATGTTTTTAAAATTATTATTATTTTTTTTTTAAATCAAATGGGGCCCACAATAGGTGGCGCCACATTTGAAAATGTTTTTAGGTCAGTTCAAGTTTGATTAGTTCCCTAATTGAATTAAAATTTCAAAAGATCAAAATTGATTTTAAAACATAACCTTTATTTTCACTTTTTATAAGCATTGTTTTTAAAATCTTGAAATTAAGGCTTTTAAAAACAAATATGGGCCCACAGTAGGTGACGCCACATTTGGATTTGTTTTATGTTAATTAGGACTCAATTATGTTAATTAGGGTTGACCAATTAGTAGTTTAGTTAGGTTAGAAAGCTCTAGGAAAACCGTCCCCCTTAATTGAATTAATTAGGAAGAATTTTGAAAAAATTCAACTCTAATCAAAAGGGTCAACCATGCTTTTTCTCCTCTCTCTCTCCCAAATTTGTGGCTCCCTCTTTACATCAAGTTCCTCCATTGTTGAATCCCCCAAGGTGAGTCAACTTCTCCTCATTTTTTATTTTATTTTATTTTTTTTTTATATTTTTGCCATTGTCGCCTTTTAGCATGCTTTTTCCTTGTTTTTATTTCAAAAAAATCACGTGAGAGCCTCAAGATGATGATCAACTGATGTTTGATGGTCCCTTACACATTTTTGATCCATTAATAATATTTATTTTTTGTTTATTATATTAAATACCCAGAAAAGATCGAGATTCGACCGCTCAATGGATCAAATCCCTCTTTTAATGGCTAAATCAAATTCCAATCATGTTTTCCCTGATTTTTTTTATTTTTTTTGTCATGTTAATGTTTATTTCATGTGTTTAAGCATCAAAATATAATTCGTTTCATTATTTGTATTTTGTTATGATTTTTACATGCTTAAATTATGTTTATTCATGCGCTTTGTCGATAATATACATATCTCAATTTTGGACATGCAGGAACAACATTATTTTATATTTATTTTTTTATCATTAAATTTTATTTTTTTTAGGGTTAAATTGTGCATGTGTCAGTGACTTTTCATAAAAAATTTGGATTATTTTGAGTTCTGTAACCCTACTAAAAAAATCAGAAACCGAACTCTACTTCTTGTACCGTGAAAATGTTACATGAAATCGGGGCAACTTGTCGAGGTGATATCTCTCTCATCGAAAATTCGATCGATGATCCGTAAAAAATAGTGGATTCTTTATGATGTCTATTATATTATGTGAAATTTTTAGATTTTTCTATGGTCATTTTTTATTTTTTCTTTATCATAAATCAGAACTTGTTTTACAGTGGCCGTTATGTATGATTTTAGCCTTTGGTCAACTTACGTAGATCGTATCTCCCTAACCAGAGATTTGATCGATGATCCATAAAAAGTAATGAATTTAGCAGCATATCTAGTTTTATCAGTGTGATTTTTATAATTTTTTAACACTGTCTGTTATTTTTAATTAAGCCAAAATTAGAACTATCTTTTTTGGAGTCGTTACGTATTCGCTGGAATCAAGCGTATATTGCCAAAACGATATCTTTCTAAACAAAGATGATTTTTCTGATCTGTAAAAGGAAATATTTTTGTTTATTTGTCTAGTTTTTTAATATAAAATTTTACTATTTTTCATTATTGTTATATGCCTGATTTGAGTCTGACACTGTGACAGGTATGTGCCTGCAGGCAAAATCATATATTTTTATGTTTTTATTTAATTTTTTATCAAAATAATACAAAAAATTCTATTTTCAATTCTATTTTAATTTTAGAGTCATTAGAAGTGTTAATGTCTATTTTTGTGAACTTTGGAATTTATTTGATGCATTATTTGATTAAATCATAAAAGCAGGATGCCCGCAGAGTCCTGATTCAACTGAAATACGGGCAAAAATTGCTATTTTCGTGATATTTCATTTTTTTAGGAAAAGTTAAAAAACATGATCCAAGGTGTGATCACTCGCAAACAGAACTTGTTGAACACGTGGTCAGATTGATTGAAAGATTGTTGACATGAGTGCACAAAGTGCACGTCTTAACTGGTGCACAGCTACCAATCACTGCGTGTGTGTGTGTGTGTTGCATTTATGTTCAAGAGAAACCTTGAGCTTTTGTTTTAGGTCCTTTTTTCCCCTTTCATTACTGCAGAAAAAGGATCCTATATTAATTGTTGCGTGTGTTTCAGGTGCTGAATGTTGCGTGGGAAGTTAACATACATGTAGCCAGTGAGAATGCTCTGTCATGTCACGATAGAGATGGTTATAACAAGATTTTGGAGAATGCAAAGCCTCTGAATGATCCTGATAAAAGGCACCTGTCTGCATTCACTTATCTCAGACTGGGCCCAGCTCTGATGGAGAGAGACAACTTCTTAGAATTTGAGCGCTTTGTGAAGAGAATGCATGGTAAATACTATTTCTTATCTTCCCTTCACGTTTATCTATTCCATATGCAAAGATATATAGTTTTGTGTTGCTTCTGCTGGGATGTTCGAGTCTTTGGTAAATATTTCTTTTTTTTCCCTCTACCCAGTTTACTATTTATTTCTGGTTTTTGTTGGTATCAATTGCACATCCGTTCCATAAGCGTTTCTTGGGCATATATCCTACAATGCCAGGATCTAGGTTTTGTTGATGTTTTAAGCATAGATAAATAAAAGAATTGACTTCTAATGCATTTGGTGGTGATGTAAGAGGGTGGGTGCGCATGCATGCACAAACGTATATACGTGTGCTGATAAACTTTATTCTTTTTTCTGTGAAATAGGCTTATCAACAAATTGAGGAGTGATAACACATTTTTCTGACTAATTCTACTACCAATGCTTTCGGTAGGTATTCACTTTCTGAACTACTGTTGTATTTGTTACCTTATGCCTTTTGTTTGCAACTGTGTGTAGATACAATTGAAAGAAAAACTGCTCGCTTCTATACCTTCCCTGTTCGCTTCTTAGTTTGGAAAAAAAGAATCCATATCATTCGTTCATTTTGAACATCTTGCATATTTTCATACAACTAATTTATGCTTGAACCAAGTTACTTTGATTTTGTTTACAAGCAGAAAAGAGAAGGCTGATGCATGTCTTTCTTTCTTGCAGGGGAATGGGTGCTTGGTACGTAACTGTAAACGGGAGAGATTATCCACATGCACCATGTCTAGAGGATTTTTTTTCTCTCCCCCCCTCCCTCTGGGTGTAAGAAACACTGTACTTGAGAAACTTAATGCTCTCCCATGTTGTAAAGAAATTTGCAATCTCAATAGAAATTTTTTATTTCTTCTGTTCTGCATGCTCAAACTTGAAAAAAACAACAATAATACAATCAATAGAAAAATCAGAAATTTACATAACTCGTTGCCAGCTTATGCTTTTCTGAGAACCATGTGACCAGACTCATCCTTTTCAAACAGGCGTTCAATGAGCTCATCCCAGCTCTCCTTCTGCCTGCTTTTCCTAGTGCTCGATGAGTCCTCGCCTGCAAGAAAATGCTCACAGTTGGATCTATCAAAGGTGCCATATAGAGACGGCGCATAAGCGTGAGGAACTGCTAGTGTTACTGCTCTTTGAAGTGCAGCTTTGTACTCCTCGCTGTGTTCTCTCTCTAGCGTTTCTTGGCGTTCCATCCGCTGCTCTGGTGGTATCTCTGTGATCATATCCTTTTCCAACATCAACTGTTGTGCATGAAAATAGTTACTAGTAGGGAAAAATTAACAGAAAATACGTGAAACCGACAAGAACAGCCATGTAGAAGGACGTAGCCATAAAAAATGTGATCTTGTTGAAATTTTTACGTTATAAATATCATTTTTTAATCTGTAAACCCCAACCATTCTACATGATTTATTCAGTATCTGGAAAAAGCAATCATGAACCTTGATATGAAAGTAAATATTCCCATTTGCGTGAAAAATTGATCAATGTCTGTCATAAGCACAGATGATCAGTCTGGTAGCTTGTAACAAAGTTTGTGAAAATACATTGGCGGGTTCTTTGGAGGAAAATCTAATATAATAAACATTTTTTTATCACCCAATAAGGTATCACTATTATTTAGTCTTAATATCTATAATGGTGAGAGAAGGACCAACATAACAAGAACTAAATCATTTTATCCGAACCGAAATTATGCACTTGATCATGAATAATTTACAAATATTTTCAGATTTTTTGTTTTTGCATATGAGTAGCATTCTTGTCAAGTGGCCTAACCATCCAACCTATCGACAATAGCTTGGTCTTGATGATGTTGGAGTTGCAAAAGATAACTCTAAGGCAGTAAGGAACCGGAAATAGATTCAAAGTGCACAAATCAATCAGAAAATAATGTGAGCATGGGTGCGTTTTCGGAAACATATAGTTCTTAACTGATCACGTCCTTTGTTTATAATCCAAAGTAACCAACTTCAAAGTTATAGTGGTGTGATGGACTTACGTCTAGAGCCCTCTGAGCCTCCCTCTCTATCCAGATAATTGTGTGGTCTGATGTGGCATTACATGAGAGGACAATATGCTCAAACCTGCCATCCACAGGCACAGCTGTCCTTACAACTGGTGGGAATCTTCCCCATCTGTAACATTAGGACGAGCTATTTTTGGTTAGCCAGGTCAAAACCGCAAGCATAACTGATCAGTTTCTTAAGAACCATGAGCAGGTCTCATTAATCTCCTTGTTGCTACCAGACATGATGAAACACTTAGTATTATAAAATCATACTAAATACCAAATGAATTTTATTAGCTCACGAACTACATGCAAATGTTCTCTTGAAATTGTTTATGTGATGACATAATTCTGGCCATTCAAGTGTCGTCCGGTGAAAAAATGGCAAGCCATGCACTTGGTTTCCTGTTCAGACTAGAACAATGTTACCATATGGGCTAGCTGTGACATTCCGGGAAACAGAACTTAATTGGTATACTGTGAACATTTTCAAAGATGAAATAAATAAATTACTTTTTGAAAGCCAAAGATACATCAGTCAATGATCATAGTTTTGAAGTATTCGCAAGGAAAAACTCTGGACAAATAGAAAGCCAACTGCCCCTACACAGCCCAGAGTCTTTCTTTGTTCCTAAAGATGTTCTCTAGCTTATATTAGAACTCATGTTATCCATATGAACCTGCACACTAATTATCTGACAATACAGTTAACTCAAACAACATTTTGTGGAACAACCAATTAGAAAAAAAAAATCTGAAAGAGTCCTAATATATACAAAACTTCCAGTTTTACCATGATTGAAACTTTATTATTGTCATTCCTTGATAACTCAAAAAATGACATTGGCCCGAACAGTGAGAGAAGTTCATGTTGTGGTTCATACAGTATGCCATAGATTATGGTGCAAGAGTATGACTCTGACTGGTGGCCGGGAAGCGAGGTTTCCTCCATATCTTGTTATGACTCAGTGATATGGATAATCAGTTCTATCTATCCTGAGCAGTTGTATGTGACAAAAAGCTTAAATTTTCTCCCAACGAAATTAATAGTCACCACAATCTAGTCAGCAATTTCAAAGATACATGTGTGTGTGAGTCACATCCTCCACCATGATGAAAGGGAGAAGAAAAAGGAAAAAAGAATTGCATTTGCACATACTTGAATGGCTTTCTCTCAACAATGTGGTACAGCCGGCCTGGAGCATAAAGTCGCCTAGGATCTTTGAGCATTCTGTCTTCTGGTGTGCATGTATCTCTCATGCATCTCAAGCATAATATGCATGGCAAACTGTCCACAGAAAGACCTCTTTTCATTGTGAAGCTCACACACACACACATACTCACGCATGCACACATGCAATACACACACAGAGACAGACATACACACATGCAAACACAAATTTAATAAATGCTTCTGTTTACAGAAATGCATCCAACATATGCATGGGAGTGAGCACAAGCAGAGAGAAGCACACAAGTCCCAGAAAAGAATAAAGGACAACTTCCAGAAGACTCATTTATGAAAACATTGCAAGAGAACCAGTTTTTGACTTAACACACTGAAAATCAAGGTCATTTATTTTGATTGTTATATTTTTATGGAAAAAATACGCTCGACCTTTCTAAAAGGAACTGCAGTTCAGTAATTTTCATCATTTAGGTTCATGTGACAAAAGAAAAGACAGTTTGAATGCTAATTTATAAAACCAATCTTATTTAAGGGTCTGGGAGATGGACAGCAAGGGCTCAGAATTGTGGTTGTTCGTCAGAAGAGAATTAAGAGAAAATGAGAGACTGGGAGGGAGTTTCCAGTTTCAAATCCTTTGTTTCCTTCACTCTTTCTATTAGGAGGTTAATTGTTAGTTCTTTCATCATTGAAGTTTCTGACTCCCTTGGAAAATCATCAGCTAACCATATTTGAGGAAACTGCACTTTTCCTTCTTCTACCACCTTACTCCCTTCTCCCCTTACCAATCATCCCATAATTTTAGGACATACCATCTAAACCCTACCCCAGTCATTTGCTCCTCTCTCCTACTTATGAGGAATCGTCTCCCAATCAAAGTAAAGAATATGGGACAATTGGTAGCCAGAATCCTTTAAGGAATTACTAAAAATTCACAAACAAGAGAGAAAATCCTTAATTCTCTTCAAATCATTTCCTGTGATTCCTCTAAATCATTTCCACAAATTCCCTCAATGTGCGTCCTCTGAAACAAAAGATTGATAACATAGGAGAAACCATGAAGATTAGAAAAGGATTTAGAGTTCTACCAGAAGAGTGACTTGAATATGTCTTCCAAAGGTGTAGCTATTCGCGGTAAAAAATCATCCTGCACCACCAAAATTCCTATTAGAAAACAATTATAACTGAATATCAACAAGAATGAGGAAAATTAACAAGCACCAAAGGGTTTTAATTTGGTCCAATTGTTATCTCTTGAGCCATATACAATGAAGAGAGAACGAGAGACCCAATAAATTTAGAGTTTTAACATATAATGCAATCTTCTAAGATCTATTCAAAATCAGTTTTTACTACCTGGACATTCCTACCAGCTAGCCATCACTGTATCCAACAATTGGTGACAGTGATACTGACACCAACATTCTGGACACTCCACTTTTTTATTTATTTAGTGTTCATGCCTTTTTTGTAATTGTACCTCTATTTGTTCCAGTTTCAGAATTAATCATCTTTTCTATGATTAATGTTGCTTATTTGGATAAAATTACAAGAACCTTAATGACTTCATATTGGCACTTTTTCATGGGTTTATTTGAATTTTCAAAGAAAGAATGATATAAACAGATATATCTATTTTATTGATCTTTTAGGCTCATGCAATGCAAAACTAATTTGACATCCTCTCTCCTTGCAGTTTGGAGTTTGAACACGTCTTACTCTTTCATGTGTGTGTGTGTGTGTGCATGTGTGTAGCTGTATCCAATTGTATCCCTTTTTTGATCTTCTTCGTGTGTGTGTGTGTGTGTGTGTGTGTGTGTGTGTGTGTGTGTGTGTGTGCACGGCTAATCTTTTTTAGCTTTGGCATGTTCAACATACCCATGTTTGACATTGACACCTGTATCCTTGTCTAGGTAACATAAGGTATAATTTTGAACTTATTTGACAGGATCGTGTAGACTTACATGCATTTAAGGATGCTGCTTGTGATTGTCTTCTTTGGCCTTATTCTGCTACGCGTCAATGATATCGACACTACAGTAGCTCCATTCATAGGAACTTCTGACAATATTATTGTCAGAGGTGCCTTGGATGTTGTTCATCCTGAGATGAATGGCAACCCAAACACCACCACTTTCCCTTGTTTTTCAGTCATTCATTTTTTGTGCTTTAGATGTCATTCATCTAGAACATGAATCATTCTGACCCATCTGAGAAGTAAACTATCCAACCATGGTGTTTGGGTTTCCGCTCATCACATGGATGAACGGCATCCAAGGCACATCTGATGGTAATCTGTCAGAGGTGCCAATGAACTGATCATGTCTCAAATTCAAAGTTTGATGGTTCCACTTGACAATTCATTATTATTTAAAACAATCATGTAAGTACGGTTCTCAACTGACATGAATATCCCATAGTTCTGGAATGACTGATTGCAGGCCTTCCTGCATTGCAATGCATAAACATTTAATAGTAGATAAGATGGTCCTCAGCTTGATTACAGTGCAGCATTACAAGCACCCTTACCATGCATTCACATGCTAGACATTAATTAACAAGGTTTCTGTAACGAAGTATGTGAAAAGATAAAGAATGCTAAAAAGCATTCACAATGTCCCACAGTGAACTATACACAAAAGGAACAATAGCCAAGTCCACTATGGGACAATACATACATAAGCTTTAAGGAAAGCACAAGCTAAAATAATAAAAACTCTTTATTGAGAGAGAGAGAGAGAGAGAGCACTAAGGCTTCAAGGAATACAAGGGGATACACCCTATTTATACAAATGAAATGGCCTAAAAAAGAAGGCCAAAAGGGGGCTCCCAAAGAGTCGTTGGGAGCCCCCAACGACTCTATTGTGGCCCCCCTTAAGTGGCTTGAAAAAATACAAATAAAAGGAAAAAAAATAAAATAAAAGAAAGTAAAAAATAAATAAAAAAGAAAAACAATTGTTTACTAAAACAATTGTGAAAAGACTATAATACTCCTATCGGGTATTATAGTATTATATATATATATATATATATTTATATGTATTAATACATATATTTTAACAACCCTCCTCAAACTTTATGGGGAGATGACAGAAAGTTTGCCAAGGAGAAACACGAAGCGTGGAGCACGAAGTGCTTTAGTGAAGAAATCCGTTAACTGATATTCTGATATGACATATGGCAATATAACTGTTCCGCGTAGATACTCATCACGAGCATAGTGACAGTCCATCTCTATATGTTTGGTCCGCTCGTGGAAGCTGTGATTTCCGACAATATAAATGGCAATATAAATGGCACTTTTGTTGTCACAGCAAAGCTTTAAAGCTCCAAAAATATCAACTCCCATATCTTTGAGAAGACTTAAAAGCCAAACAAGTTCCATTGTAGTAGTTGTCATAGCCCGATATTCAGCTTCAGTAGAGGATAGTGAAACTTTCTGTTGCTTCTTGCATCTTCAAGCAATTAAGGAATCTCCTAGAAAAACACAGAAACCAGTAGATGAGATTCTATCATTAGGGTTACCTCCCTAATCTGCATCAGTATAAGCAAGTAAATTTAATGAAGAAGATGAGGATAGGAATAGCCCTTTAGTTATGGCCCGGAGCATAGCACCCATATGCACAGTTGTAGGAGCATGTTGGAATTGACTAGCAGAGTGAACAACATGAGCGATGTCAGACCTGATGATAGTTAGATATCTGAGAGATCCAATTAGTTGTTTGTAGGGTGTGGGATCTTCTAGAAGAACCTCATCCTCCAACCTTAATTTAACATTTATTACTTGTAGAGTCTCCACCTTTTTATCATCTAAAATGCCTGACTTAGTACATATATCTGCAACAAGCTTTATCTGTGATAGAATATATCCTCAGAGAGAATATGCAACTTTAATACCAAAGAAATATCTAAGAAAACATAAATTAGACATGTCAAAGTTAAACTTTAGCATATTTTTGACATTAACAATACTATCTTGATCATTTCCTGTGATAATCATGTCATCAACATAAAGTAATAGGATAACAATCTTAGTACCTACACTTTTCACAAAAAGAGCAGTGTCAGTATAACAGGAACGAAATCCCAATTTAAGTATATCACTAAATTGATCATACCAAGCCTTTGGGGCTTGCTTAAGACCATATAAAGCTTTTAAAAGTTTAAGAGTTTGACCTTGTCCAATGGTAACTCCAGGTGGCGGATCCATATATACTTCTTCATTGAGATTTTCATTAAGAAATGTATTTTTCACATCGAGTTGATATATAGGCCATTTTTTTATTGATGTGATAGCTATTAAGGTTCTAACACTTGTCATTCTGGCTACAGGAGCAAATGTTTCCTCGTAGTCAATCTCATATTCTTGCGAATATCCCTTAGCCACTAATCTGGCCTTATATCTTTATAAGGATCATCGCTTTTGGTTTTAACCTTATAGACCCATCGGCATCCAATAGGTTTTTTATATAAAGGTAGTTTGACTATTTCCCAAGTATTGGCCTTTTGTAAGGCATTTAGTTCTACTTTCATGGCTTCAACCCAAACTAATATAGTTTTGGCTTGATTATAGTGAGCGGGTTCATAATATGAATGTAGTGTTATTAGAAAAGCCCGATAGTTAAGTGTTAGAGAATCATATGACACAAACCTATTGGATGGAATTGATTCTCTAGAAGATCTCTTATCAGGGGGTTTCTCTAAAGATTCAGTAAGTTGAGAAAATTTCTCCAAGGCACTAATAGGCCTTTCTTGGTCTCTTCGGGTATAAACATTAATATTGTCATTACTGATATCACCATTATACGGTGATATATCAATATTAGATACATCACAAGTATCCTCTATATTTTCCGGATGATTCATAGAATCATCACATATATCATCTATAAAATCATGTAAAAATATGTAGTCAACTTCATTTTGTTTTCCTAGGTTTTCAAATCCATTCTCTTCTTCCAAAAAGGTTACGTCTTTTGAAACATATAGTTTGTTATTTTTGGAATCAAAACATCTATAGCCTTTTTTATTTTTCCCATATCCCAAAAAAACACGTTCAATCGCCTTTGGAGATAACTTATCTCTCTTATGTAAGAGGACAAAGCATTTACAACCAAAGATACGAAGGCAATTGTAGTCGGGTGAGAATTTGAAAAGTTTTTCATACGGAGAAACATTTTTTAGTTTAGAAGAGGGCATTCTATTGATTAAATATATTGAGGTCAAGACGGCTTCGACCCAAAAAAAATTTGGAATATTTTTAGAGACAAGCAACGTTCTAGCGATTTCGATAATATGCCTATGTGCAACCTCCCAACACATGATGACAGGCACTAACTGTTCCTACCAGACAAGTGGAGCTTCCGTCAGTAATAACACAGACATCGTTTAAAAACGACAAAATCTCGTCCGGCAAAAAACTTGGGAGATTTTGAAAATTTTCATAAATCTCATGTTTTTTCGGCAAAATCTCGGGAATAAAAAGTAAAAAAATTATATAAGAAAATATAAATAAAATACATTTAAAAATAAAAATCTCAGGGGTTTTCACGATAAATATCCTTTAAAAATATAAATATCACGATATTTGTCACAGTTTGAAAATCTTGCGAGAAATTGTTGTTTTAAAATTTCAGGCAATTTCTCACGATATATTGCCAACATTTTTATAAATATCACGATATTTGTCACAGAGGTTAGGAAGGATTTGACTTTAAAGTTTCATTTTTTCATTTCCTGGATTTCCTCCCATTCTATAGATCCCAAAGGGGCTTATATGATTTATTTCATTGCTAAAAGTAATTTGGATCTGGGCTCATGGTCTATGCCCTCTTGCACCGGGTACCCAATCTGACCTGAGCCTTCATACTCAGGTATGGGCATAAAAAGTGTCGACCCGAATAATATTCAGGTCGGACGAACTTGGGCAATATACCAGCATGTTTGGTTATGATTTTTGTTGGGTACCTGACCTGACCTGGCTTTTTTGTTGGATACCCAATGCGACTCGAGTGTTTTATGCATATTTTAAGAGTAAATTGGCAACCTGATTTTTATACTGTAATTGTTCAAGTGTTTTTGTAATAGTGATTTTCTACAAGCAATAAAACTGGTGGTGTGTGTTCTCCCCCGAAGATGGTCGTTAGCTACATCGTATGTTCGGGCGGGTCTCAATGAGTGCCACATATGTAAGCACATGGGGCTTGTATCCCCATGTTTGTCAGCATCAGTTACCGTCAGAGTCCGGTGCGGTTGCAAAGACTTAAGTACCCTTTCTTGCTATTCTCGCCATAAAACGACGGTTCGAGAAAGTGAAAAAAATGTCCTTCATTCAAAAAAAAGGGAAACGACGGTTCGAAAAAAGCACAAAAATATCCTCCATCCAGAAAGTCGATGATGATGTTAACTCTTCAAAGTCCAAAAGGCGAAACAAACTTGAAACACTCTCTCTTTCTTTTCCGTTTGAACTTTTCGTCGTCATCTTCTTCCTTCTTCGTGAAACACTGTATTAAGGGAAGCAAAGAGCCGGCGATCTGATGGTGATCGTCGTCCTCTTTCTGCTAGCAGTGGCCGGAATGTTGCCCTCATTCAGCGAGCAACTGACTGCGGTGGCTCCTCCGCCGCCTTCGAGAGACACCTACAACAGAATCTTTCTCCACTTTCCGCTAGTCCATTTTGTTGTGGAGTTCTAGGGCACGATTTTTTGTGATAAATCCCATTTTGTTTTAAATAATTTTGAAATTCGGTAGATAAATATTCTCTACCGGAATCGGATCTAAGAATGAATATATTACTTTGAAATTGATTTTGTATTTTCACATGAAACTCTTAAAGAAGGAAAACACTTCGGATTTATGACTAAGAAAATAAATCCAAACATATCTAGTGAAGTCATCAATGAAAGTGACATAGTAAGAGTAACCACCTTTAGACATGACCGGAGATGGACCCCAAACATCTGAGTGCACAAATTCAAAAGGTCTTGTAGAAAGAAATGTTCTAATTGGAAATGAAATAGACTTCATTTTCTCAAAAATGCAATTTTTGCAATTAATGTCTTTTTCCTTACAAAATTTGGTTCTAAATGGAAAAATATATATTTTAGAATAACTTGGATGTCCAAGTCTTTTATGCCAAGTTTCAATGCTTTTATCTTGGACATAAGTACAAAAAGAGTTTGTAGGAACGTTTAGATGTTCCATATAATAGAGGTCCTCCTTCCTATGTCCTTGCCCAATCTGCTTCCCGGATTGGAGATCCTGCACAAAGCAACCATTAGATGAGAAATATTTCACATCCATAGTCGGCAATTTGGGAAACCGAAAAAAGATTCAAATTAAGCTTTGGAACAACTCTCACTTTAGGAACAAAGAGATTTTGAGAATTTTGAGAGTTAAGTGTTCCAATACTCGTGATTTTTAAAAAAGTCCCATCGACCGTAGAAACACATGAACTTTTTGAATTGGTGCATACATCGATTAAAGCATTTTCATGAGGGGTCATATGAAAGGATGCTCCAGAGTCTAGGATCCAAGAATACGTACCGGGTGATGATGTAGACGCAATGGCCGCACCCGATGTGGAGGAAGTGGCTTTGAGAATTTGTTGTAGAGCCATAGATATTTCACCAAGTGTTTCTTTGAGGTCCCCACTTTTGCCTTCATCTTCTTTGTTAGTGGTAGATTCTTCAAGAGAAGTCACCTTAGGCTTGAATGTTCCATTTAGCTTTGGGCAAGCGGGTTTGATGTGACCGAGTTCATAACAATGATGACATACAATCATATTTCTTCCTCCATTATAGTTTCCTTGTTTTCCAAAATGGGGTGGTTTATAGGTTTTGACATTGTTGTCGGGTTTGGATACGACAAGCTAGTGTTGTGAAAAGCATTGAGGCGTAGCGAGGCGCTCCACCAAAAACCGAGGCGAGGCATAAGCCTCGAGGCGTAAAACGTAAGCCTAAAAAAAAATTGAGAACTTTTAAAAAATTATAAAAAAATATCTAAAAATACAAATAAATAAAGAAATGCTTTATTGATGAAATAACAACCAATAAGAAATAGAAAATCTCAAATAAGTACTAAAAAATATAAGATTAACATATAAAAGTAACTAAAAACTGATTACATAACTAAAAAATATGAGATTAGCCTACAAAAGTTAAAATATATGAGATTAACCTATAAAAGTTAAAATATATGAGATTATTCTAAAAACAATATGAGATTAACGTATAAAAGTAACTAAAAAATTGATTACATAACTGGAAAATATATGAGATTAACTAACAAAAATTAAAATATATGACATTATTCTAAAAAATATGATATTAACATATAAAACCTAACATCAAACCATGGCAGTATATCATACACCTAACATCAAACCATGACAGTAGATGTAAATTTAGCCACAAAGAACTTAGTTATTGTATTATGGAATAATTAAAGATTGATAAAATTGATTAAATACTTAGTATCAAGAGCATTTACATTATTATGCCATAAAATAAGTTTGTTTGCATGTGCACATAGTGTTCTGGCCAATGAATGGAAACTCTAAATAAAGTAAAGTAAAAAGGTAAAGAAGACATGAGAGGGATTCCCAACATGAAAAGAGATCTGATATTTTTTTATGACATAAGAAGTGATCCAATACAATTAGCCATAATCCTATATATTCCCAAACCTATACCATGTGCTTGAAGTTAGACGATTGGATTTGATTCCTGAATTAGTTATACTTGTCAAATTATGTGTTGAAAACTATGTTTCTATAAGCTAAGTAACCAGTGAAGCTATGGTTCTCTTTACTGATCCAACTGTGATTTGCATCTTTTTATGAGACAACGTGCAAAATACAACACTCCCAGTGTGGATGCTATTGAGAAAGCAAGAACAGTTCAACTGTTACAGTTGTATAGACTGCAGTGAAACAACCCTAATGTAACTAATGGCATAAGATGGACTAACCAACTTTGCAGCAGAAAACTTTCAAAAGAATAAACATATGCTTCAGAAATCTTGTTGTAAAAAAAAAAAAAATGTGCCACAGAGGGCCAAGCCTTAAGGCGCGTTTTTTATAACACTGCGGCAAGCACTTCATCAATGTTCTTACTCATGCCAAGCCTAGTTTCCTCTTGTGTGATTTCGGCTATGGCATCTTCAATAGGAGGGAAAATAGATCTATAGAGAAGTGATGATGTCACTTGCTTAAATTCGGGACGTAGTCCAAACAAAAATTGGAACAATCGATCTTGTTCCATTTGTTTTTGTCTTAGTTCGACATCTTCCATAGCCACCCATTTTGGCTCTAAAAGAGCCAACTCATCCCATAATGGGTTTAATGCACTATAATAATCTTGTATACTTGAATCACCTTGTTTGGTGGTTCAAATTTTTCTTGCAAAAAATATGCTCTTGCAAGGTCTTTTTGGGTATACATACCCTTCATAAAGAACCAAGCCTCATTGGCTCGACGGAATTTAGCTATATTTGCACATACCTTGAGTTCGACATTGTTCATGAACCAAGCAAAGATCTTGGCGTGATTGCTTTTTCAATCTTCAACTTTCTTTTGGTGGTCTTCAATGGCTTTGAGACGAGCATCTCTCTCAAGAGCCTTTTTTTGACCTCCTTCGATCTTGGTGAGCTCTAATCGAGGTTCCAAAGTTTGAAGGATAGGTCATAGCCCCAAAGTTTTTTACCTTTGAGGTTGTTCTCCATTGCCGATGCCCACATCATGTAGTTCTTTTCATTGAGCTTGAAGGATAGGTCGATTTTGGATTCCATGACACCACCAAAGTATTGTAAAGAATGAGGACAATGAATGTAAAGATGAATATCACGCCCTTTTTATGAACCAAATGGCTCTGACACCATGTAACGAAGTATGCAGAAAGATAAAGAATGCTAAAAAGCATTCACAATGTCCCACAATGGACTAATACACAAAACGTGTTAAAATGTATCATTCAATCTTTGTAATCTTATATATATTTTATATATATAAAGGATGATACATATACATATATGGTATATATGCATATGTATCTTCCTAATTATATATATATAATATATATTTCTCTATTATTAGGCATAAGGGTAGTTTAGTCGTTTCCCCTTTTTACGCATATTCCATTTGGAATATGTTTGTAATTTTTTTTTTTTTTTCATTCTTGTGGTTTGCACCACCTAGAAAGGCTCCCCAAAGAGTCGTTGGGGAGCCCCCAACGGTCACATTTGTGACCGTTGGGGGCTCCCAACGACTCCTTTGGGAGCCCCCTATGTGGCTCCTCTCTTGTGTTATAAATAGGGGTCTCCCCCTTGTAATTTAGGTACTCCTTTGGAGGAGCCTTTGCTCCATGTAATGGGTGTTACACCCTTCCTCTTTTCAATAATATCAACTTATGCCTTATAGGCATTTTTGCCCCTTTGTGGGTTTATGTGTTAGCATATTATGTGCTTGTGTTTTCCCCTTTAGTAGGTATATTCACACTTCATGTGCATGTGTATTGGTTCATTATTGAACCTAATATATTCAAAGTCATTTTCTTTCATGGTATCAGAGCAAGGTTGGGATCGAGTTGCTCTTTGTTGCATTGGGAAGCGTGTTATTCAAGAAATTTTAAAGAAGAATGGTGAAGTTCTCGTTTCTCTATTTTACTTCTTAAAATTATTTGATATGCATTATATTTCTTTAAGTATTATGCATTATGAAGAATTATATGTTTTTTCATATGTGTTTCTCTCTTTTGCTTCTTAAAATGGTTGGTATGCATTATATTTCTTTAAGTATTGAGCATTATAAAGAATTAGATATGCTTTTGCATTTGTGTTCTCCATGTCATTATGAGTTTGGATTCTTAACAATTCCATTGAACTTTTTATATTATTCTCTTTCGTATGTCTTTTCTTGAAAAATAAGTTTTTTAAAGAAAGTTATGTTAGAAGTAAAATGTTTGTGAGAGATGTAGCATTGCTCACATACTCTCATCATAATTATTTCATATTAAAGGTATGTGTTTACCCTCTAAAATGTCCTATATGAGGTTTTTTCATAATAACATGTGTCTTTGAAAAATGATGTTTTATTTTCCTACCTAATGAGTTCTTTTTCATACGAGCAATGTTTGATTAAGAAGGCATTTTTATAATATCGGTTGAATTAAGTTTTAAAAATGATCTCATAAAATATAGTTATCCTCTTTTCATTGTTCAATTCAATTTCAAGAATATGTTTTATTTATGGTCTTCATTAATGTTGCATACTTATTACATATGTTTTAAATATTTCATGTTGTGTTTATTTAAAACATATTCATGCCATTGGTTATAATCTATTAAGTCATATAATATTATGAATTTTTGTTTATAGATTTATGCCATAACGCAATCCTAGTATTCTCTTTGGGGATTTTCTCCACTTTAATAAAGTTTTCCCTCTTCCTTTCATATGTATCCTCATTTGAGAATTTTGTTTATTGGATCTCTCTTTGAGAGGCCTTTTTATCTGTGTGAATCTTCTTATGAGTATATACTCTTTGAGAAGATTTCATGATTGTTATAAGCTTCTTTTTAATATTGGTTTTTTATGAGATTTTTTTAATATTACCATCTTTGTGAAAGCTTGAGAGTCTCAAGCATTTACTCCTTTTTATACATGCATTATTGCATGTTTGCTATTATTATGCTTTTTGCGTATTTTGTTCAAGTATTGTGAGAGTGTCTTCGTACACTTCTTTTATAAAGTATTCATGCTTGTATGCATATTGTCTATTCATAGACATTTTCACATGGTACTCTCTTTTCAATAAAGAGATGATATATATTGTCTTCCTTAGGGCTTGTTTTGTCCCTTAGTGGACTTGTGAGATTGTTCATTTTATCATTATAAGTGCTTCCGCAATTTCTTGTTACATGTTGTCCTAAATTTGCTCATTTAAGATTATTGTCATTCTACATCTTGGTATGCATATAATTGCAATTTATAGAGGCTTGATTTGATTCTTAGATTATTCCAAATTCGTCCTCACAACATGACATTGCTTAAATATTTCATGTTGTGTTTATTGAGTCTTTTGATAATGATCATGATTGAGCATAATTTCGTATTTATGCAAAATTATTATAAGGCATATTGTTGTGATTAATTATGTTGGACCTTTAAATCGGCCCTCTTTGTAAAATTACATATTTGGAAAATGATTTTCCTAAGTGTTCATTGCCTTTTTATGACATTTATTTTTATCCATCACAAGTTATATGATGCATCAATCCTTTTTGTATGGCCTTATTGTTATATTAGAGATAATTGTTAAGGTGAGTTAAGGGCACCTTGTGTTATGTCATTTTAGATTGTCCAATTACCATATTAAAGATGGTTGTTGAGGTGAATTATGGGCACCTTGGGACTCTAGAATGATTTGTTATATGATCTCTAATCATGAGTGTGTCACTCGTTTTCTTTTGGCCATTGATCTTATGGATGCTCTTATTTATATATAAATGTGATGGATATATGGTGTCTTGAAACCTTAAATGTTTTAAGGTATATTTAATTCAAGGGTGTTGGGGATTATTGCCCAACCTTTTATTGCTTATAAATCTTATGAGTGCATTTGCACATTTGTGATTTCGTGTTTTGTGCACAAGTGTTCCAAGTGTTCTTGGTATATGTATGTTCTTACATTTATATCGTTCTATCGATTATAGTATCTTGTTAAAGATACTTTTACATGCTTTTGTGCACAAGGGTTCCAAGTGTTCTTGTTGTGCATATGTGCACATATTTATTTTCAAAATATTCTCCAAGGTTTTATTTATATGTTTGTCATTACAAAGTTTTATTGCCTCAAAAGTCTTCTCCTCTTATACCTCTTATCTAAGTGTCATCATATATATACAAGACATATTATTACACCATTGTGTGTTGGTAGCCCTTTGTTGGCTTTGCTCTCTTGGTCTAGTAGCTGAACACACTGGTCTTGAGTGTTATTATATGTAGACAAGGCACGTTGATTCACACCATGGTGTGTGATCTTTAGTCCATGTTGGCATTTGTGTCCTTGTTCTAGTCGCTGAGATGTATGCCCATTGTTGACTTCTTTCACTCATTTCAAGTGCCATTTTATGTAGACAAGAGATGTATTGTGTTTTAGCCCATGGTTGGCTTGATACTCTTATTCTAGTAGCTGAACATACTTGGTCTTGAGTGTATTTTTACGTAGACAAGAGATGATTTTTGTCCATGTTGGCGTGTATTCTCTTGTTCTTATCGTTGATGCACTCATTTCAAGTATTATTACATGTATACAAAAGATTCTTTTACACACCATTGTGTGTGTCCTTGGCCTTTAATGGCATTATATTTATGTTCTTGATCTAGTAGCTTACACACTTGATTTGTGTGTTTTGGAGAACTAATGAGGTAGTTGCTTGTAATGGATGAATTATTGTTGAAATTTGTGAAATTTCATTCATATTTTGTCTTTTTAAGATACAAGTGAATCATATCATTAATATGCATATTTTAAAATCAAATTGATTTTTTGGTCACCTTTTATATTTGATATGCAAAATGAGTTTTTGTAATTGCAATCATTTGAGTGAGATGTTCCTAAATGTGTAAGGTTCTCTACTCAAATAACTCTCATTATTTTGCCTCTTAAGTGGACTTAAAACCTTTTTGAACTCTTGTGTTTTATACACTCTTTTGAGCATTTCCCTCTTGAAATCGTTTTCAAAGGACTTGCTAAAAATAAAAAACACTTGTATTTCTATCTTATAGGTTCATATTACTTGACTAAAGTATGATTGGAGCATGATCATTAATGACTCTTTTAGGTGTTGATTCATTTCATGATATTTTATGCATATGCTCATTATGGCATTTTGGCCCTCATTCAATAAATTATGTGCAATTTATGCCTCTTCGTAGGCTTCTTGTGGTGTCCCTTGTGGACCATTATGTTATTCCTCGTTATAAGGTTGTGTTTGTCCAATGTTGGACTTTATGAATGCATTATGCATTCTTGTAATTTGTTTCCGCTCCCTCTTCAACATTGTATATGATTATGAAAAATTGGTTTTCTAAAATCATTTTGCATACATAAGTAATTATCTTGTTCCATCAAATCCTGTGATGAATTATGCATAGAATATCTTTTTGCACCATTACTTTTTGATGAATTACATGATATGATTTTTTTTGGTTGATTCATCTTATTTAGAATATTTCACTTGATTAAAGTGCAAAGATATCTTTTACTTGGACCTCTTCTTGATTTGTTCCACATGATCTTGAAGATGAGAGGAAAAGAAGTACCTTGGATAGATCATGAAAGGTGCCTCATCGTTAAAGACTTTGGAGGAAGATATTTGCAAATTTCAATGGCATTCAGACTGAAGGCTCTTGAAGCCTTGAGATTCTTCCTCTTGCATTCTTCAATCTTTTCGTTCCCCCACGCAAAGTTTGAGGGGGGTGTTAAAATGTATCATTCAATCTTTGTAATCTTATATATATTTTATATATAAAAAGGATGATACATATACATATATGGTATATATGCATATGTATCTTCCTAATTATATATATAAAATATATATTTCTCTATTATTAGGCATAAGGGTAGTTTAGTCATTTCCCCTTTTTACGCATATTTCATTTGGAATATGTTTGTAATTTTATTTTTTATTTTTATTTTTATTTTTTATTTTTTCTTTTTTTCATTCTTGTGGTTTGCGCCACCTAGGGAGGCTCCCCAAAGAGTCATTGGGGAGCCCCCAACGGTCACAAATGTGACCGTTGGGGGCTCCCAACGACTCCTTTGGGAGCCCCCTATGTGGCTCTTCTCTTGTGTTATAAATAGGGGTCTCCCCCTTGTAATTTAGGTACTCCTTTGGAGGAGCCTTTGCTCCATGTAATGGGTGTTACACCCTTCCTCTTTTCAATAATATCAACTTATGCCTTATAGGCATTTTTGCCCCTTTGTGGGTTTATGTGTTAGCACATTATGTGCTTGTGTTTTCCCCTTTAGTGGGTATATTCGTACTTCATGTGCATTTGTATTGGTTCATTATTGAACCTAATATATTCAAAGTCGTTTCCTTTCAAAAGGAACAATAGCCAAGTCCATTATGGGACAATACATACATAAGCTTTAAGGAAAGCATAAGCTAAAATATAAAAACTCTTTATTGAGAGAGAGAGAGAGCACTAAGGCTTCAAGGAATACAAGGGGATACACCCCTATTTATACAAATGAAATGGCATAAAAAAGGAGGCCAAAAGGGGGCTGGCTCCCAAAGAGTCGTTGAGAGCCCCCAACGGTCACATTTGTGACCGTTGGGGGTCCCAATGACTCTATTGTGGGCCCCCTTAAGTGGCTTGAAAAAATACAAATAAAAGGGAAAAAAATAAAATAAAAGAAAGTAAAAAATAAATAAAAAAGAAAAACAATTGTTTGCTAAAAAAATTGTGAAAAGACTATAATACCCCTATCGGGTATTATAGTATAATATATATATGTATTAATACATATATTTTAACAGTTTCTTCGATCAGGCATACACCATCTACATCAACTATCTTAGAGTAGCCAAGACTAACAGACTAGTTCTCGGTCTAGCAATATACAAGGATTATGCTTGTATGGCTCACTGTCAAGTATTTTAATTTTTTTTTGTATCTTTAGACAGTTCCATTACTTTGTGACATCTATATTGCTATGATGTAGGTGCTATTTTAATTTCTCTTGATCCCATTGAACAAAGGAAGATGGTGCACATAAAAGAAGATTGACATTCTTTTCTTAAGTATTAAAGATCAAGAATAGGAACTACAATTTATTTAAAGTGATTACAAACAGCTGACCTTCACTTCCACTTGATTGTATGATTTAGATAATTGGGACAGCTCTCATATCTCAGGAGCATTCCTAGTTTTGAAAACACACAATGCAGAAAAAGGGAGGTTTGGGAATTTCTACTTGATGACAGAGAGAAATAGAAAAGATTCTTCAGACAGTGAAACTAGAAAATATGCAAGGCCTGCTCTTCTAGCAGTACGAGTGGGACCAACCCTTTCTAATGAATGAATCAAGTATGTGAGAGCTTCTTCGAGCATGACACTTTCGCTATTGGTAAGTCGCCTGAATGATAAAATTGCCAAAAACTTCCAATCTATCTCTAGCTGATACAGAAAGAAGATTCCAATAATGAAACAACTTCATTTTCTGACAAGGCTTGTCCTTTTTATTCGGATGCATGATTTGAATCATAAGTTTTAACAGAAGAACTCAGCGATTACCAATATTTTCATTGCATTAAGGTGACCTTTTGCATTGAATTATGTGATCTCAACAGAAAGATGATCATTAGCAATTTTCAGTGAGTATTTAATGGCTAGCAAGACAGTGGAAAAAATTGTTTTGATAAACATAACCACATGTCCTACCTAAGGACATTCTTGATTGTTCACATTTATTGTCATCTTATAAGCATCGGTCCAACTCATAGTTTCACATTCTTGGCTAATTTTAGTACAAGCACAAACCTGGTATGATGTGTGTTCAGATTATTGCTTACATATAAACAATGCATGTTTCGCCTAGAATTGGAGCTGCATGCCTTCCTGGACTTGGCTTGGATGAATTTACCTAGGCACTTATGATTCTAGAATTGGATCATTTTCCGTTGATACTTAGCATCTACCAAATTAATAATTAAAATATAATGTGCAAATAATTCCAAGTTGAGGTCAGCCAAGTCTAAAGGAAGCCTGTCCAGACACAGGGTTTGACATCTAATATGTGAATTCCTTTTCTCTAGATACATTTTGCCACAATGACATGAAGCAAGCAAAATGCCAAAGAATAGTACTAAGGGACTTCAATTCATCAGCTCCACTATCACTTCCAATCACTTTCGGCTACAAGGTGGCTGCAGAAAGGTCAGGATGCCACTCAACACTGAAAAAAATAAGCCTCCATCACATAGCACCTGCAAACCGACCCAAAACCCAAACCCCTACCCAATGAAGTGCCAGGAAGGGGTTGAACTACCGGAACTCTCTTCCTTTGTGAGTGTGTGTGTGCGTGCGTGTCTCTTTGAAACTTAGGATGCCACCTAGATAAATCATATTTTATTGTTGACCCGTCAGTGTTAAATATAGCTAGGTCCATGACTTCGAAAGTTAACATGCCATCAGTAATCAAAATGCTTCTCCATGTAACTTTGTAGGGAAGTAAGAAGATCATTTAAGAACAAAAGGAAGAAAGGAAAAGAACCATGCCTGGAGCACAACAGAATTGATAACATCAGCATATCTCACAGCCAAATTCAAAGAGATGCACCTCGCCGGAGCAATTGCAAAACACCTTATCCTTTTCCTTTCTACATTCCCCAACCGATCTCGGTTTTGCACCACCACCATTGCCAATAGTGCTACCACTCCCGCCCCAAGTGAGTGCCCTGCAAACGTCAATGTGTACCCAGGATTCTTCTCAAGCAGGTCTTTGAGAGTTTCACACTCTGCATCTAAGACCCACACAGCTGCCTGAAGCAAGCCATTGTGGACATATCCACCATCAAATTTCCTCTGTCCGAGCCTATTATCCAATAAAACTGCATAGTCGCTTTCCCTTGCCAAATTAAAGCCACGTATCGCAAGAACAATATCACAATTACTGTGATCAAGGTAAATTAAGTAAGGAGGTGCTCGGCCTAGAGTATGCTCATACTTCTTCCGAACGATCAAGAAGGCAGGATCTATTCGATACCCATTATCTGGGGGCCATTGCGGGTTATTAAGATCTTCTTCATAGACAGCTAGGATTAGGCGGCAAAGGCGAGGAACTGGTTCGAATTCGTCAAGGGTGGCAAGACCCCAATGCTCACTGTCATGTCCAGCTGTGTGGAGGCAACGTTTCCATGCCCAACGAGCACAAGCAACACAGTATATGCCTTCAATGAGAGGAATTCCACAAGCTAGAGACATTCAAGGATGAAGAACTGGGATCATAGACACAAATTCCTGAATACGCACATAGGAAAGACCTAGTCTTTTAAGATTCAACAAATTAAGGTTTTATTCAGATGAAGAAAGTTCTGGATTTGAAGTGGGGATGTCGATCACATGTAGAGAGGGAAGAGTTTGATCTTGTTGGCCTTTTCTCTATGGAACAAGCAGGAACACTGAATATAACATCAAAATAGAAACACCCAAAAGATCTGTGGGCTTTTTGCAAGTGGGTGATTTGGTTTCTAATATAAATGAGATGAAAATGACTGTAATTTATAGTTTCAAGAGATGGGTTTTCATATTTCAGCAAATAGGAGAGAGTATTGATTCGAGATTGATGAAAAAGAAAAGGTTGGGGGTTTTTCTCTTTTCATTTACAAAAATATCTCTCCCTCTCGATGCAAAGATTGTTCCAGACACAGTAGGTAGAAGAAAGGTAGAAACTTGCAGGAACAGAGTGGCTCTCTCTCTTTCTTGCGTTAATTCAAATATAGGGATCACTAAAACGGAATATGATATTGATTGTTCCAGAACCAATACTGAATTGAATAAGAACGAAACAAGATACAGAAATCTGACTCTAGGAAACGAATTCTGTGACACCAACAACGAATTGGAGCTCGAAACTGAAGGCTTGGGATCGTACCTATGATTTAAAGCCCGTCCCCAGTAAATACTGTTTTCAACATCACAAGGCTTCCATTTCAATCAAAACCTCACCATCATTGATTCAAAAACCAAGCCTCTTGGAAAGAATTCCAAGATTAAACTCACCACTCCAGCCCCCTAAAAATTCAGCTAAATTGAGGTATAATGAATTCCAATATTAAACTCACACTCCTCTCCCCAGAGAGAGAGAGAGAGAGAGAGAGAGAGAGCTGCTAGTCAATGGCGAGCACAAACCGGCAGATTGGTAAGTGGGGGAAAGAAAAGCTGCCCCCCACCAAACCTGAGTGGCTGCTGACGCTGCTGTATTCCTTGTGTGTTTGTTAAATTGTTAGATTTGGCATTTTCTCTGCCGGTTTTCATTGCGTTCTTCACACAAATACGGGACGACACGATACGTGACTCGTGTTTGGCACGTGACTTTGATTTTTTTTTTAAATACCAGATATGGAGACATGGATTTTTTTATATTTTTAATCAATAAAAAAATATATTTTCTTAAAATATTACTAAAATTTTAAAAATTCTTTGAAAACATTAAAATAATGTGTTTTTTTCATGTTTCAAGTCATGTTAATGAGTCAAAACGTGTCTGACTCGTGTCTCCCATGACACAGTGATGTGTTTTACCATACAATAATTTGGCAGTAGGAGGGTGTTTGTTCTCCTGAAAATCTCTCGACATTTTGAAAAAGTAGTCCACAAAAAAATATCAGCATGTATAAAAGTATATATGATAAATAAATACAATAAACATATGGATAACATAAAAATATAGCAAAAAATTATCATGTTAAACCCGTGGTTACCAAGTACTCTACTTACATGTGGGAAAATCGGTTCTTGGGAAACTTTTTTCGAAATTGAAAACTCAATGTTTTCGAAACTTGTGAATATGCATGAGAAACTCATTTCTTGCTGAGTGAACCCCGTTTCATATGACACATGAGACAAACTTGTTTTATATCTGAAACTTGCTTTCCTTATTTGGGAAACATGTTTCACATACGTTTGTTGGATGTTTTCCTCGAGTAAAAAATTTCTTTTTCAATAAAAAGTTGAGATACACATTTTATTTAAAATTTTAATTATTTATTTAAATATAAATATATATATATATATATTAATATTAAGAAGGGGGTAATGTATTGGATAAAACAGAAAACAATTCTTAAAATCTAGTGTAACTGCATTATTTTTACCTTATATCTTGAATCTATTCTATTTAAATCATGAAACCATAAGTTGCATTCAAATAATTTATTTATGATATTTATTATTTATTAAAAGTAGGCACTCCTTTACATAAAATTTAAAATTGTGTGGTTGTTTTGTAGTTGTATTCAATGTATTCATATATATTTTATGCATGAAACACATTTATTAACATTTACTAATCATAATATCATTAAAGAAATAAAGTTTGTGCAGATTGATGATATTATTTTTGCATATTATCAATATTTACAATATATATACACAAACACATTTCCCTGTTTCCCTTTCTAGTAACCTTGGTTAACACCACAATATTTTCTATAAGAACGTTTTTTTAAAGGGGTTTTTGCAAATTGCTTCTCGCCTTATAGTCATTTTACAAAATAGTCTCTACCTTATGCCATTTTTGCAAACCACTCCTTACCTTTCTCACCATTATTATAAATTTTGCAAATCAGGCCTCACCTTTCTCACCATTATTATAAACTGGTACTTCTATCAATAGCTATTAGTTCGACCATGGTTAACTAGTCACCAAAATTCCCTTCATCAAACCTTTTTTTTTATGATGAGGAACTCTCGCCGAAGCAAGGAAAACCCTGGGTGGGACCCACGACCACCCTGCCTTACATGACTGTGAACACCCCAATTTTTTCAAAATTTTGTGAATATTCTCTTTTTGCCCCTGGTCTCCATTTTCTGAGTAAATTGAGTCATTTTCAATATAAAATCCAGTTATTTCTCAGATTCACTGAAATCCAAATTCATTTTATATATCTGATTCAAATTCGGATCCGAATCCAGTTCAAAATTCAAATCTGAGCCTCGTTATCCAATTTTTAAATTAAAATTACAAAAATACCAAAAATAGTTTCTGAATGGCTCAGACAGTCCATCCGGCATCCAGTTGGATCCATGACTCTATATTTCTCGATTCGAGGTCAAAAACTCGAGTATTTCCTCAAAACCCGGATCCAAACCTGTTTTCTGAAGAAATTTCCAAAATTCAAACCCGAATTCTCAGAAAACCCTTCTTTTGTAAATATTTCTTAAAAAATACAAAAGATAGTTTTAAATCTCTTATTTTCCCATAGTTTAGAGTTTTATTTCAAAAATACAAAAAAAAAATCAGAAAATACAAAGAAAAAAAACCAAAAAAATAAAAATAGAAAGAAAATACAAAAGTTTAGGAGCCCCTTTTAAAAGTTTTTTTGTTATTTTAAACCACCTTTTAAAGAAAATCTTTTGAAAAACCCCTATTTTGCAAAATCTTTTAAAACAGGGGACCTGATTGGTAAGACCCCCCAACGGCCTTCTGCTATAAGAAGAGCCACAGGGGTCGATCAAAAGGATCCATCCCGCCTTCACCCCTCCTGGTTCACGCGTCTTCTCTGATCCCTCTTCTTTTTCTCCCCTTTCCCTTTTTCATTACTTCTTTTTCTTATTTTCCTGGTCTTCTTCCTCATCGACTGAAGAAAGTCCATCTTGCCGTAGGAATTTCAAGCAACCAGTAAGAGCTTTTTCATTTTCCCCTTGTAATTTTGATTTCCTTATTTTCTTTAGTTTTTCTGGTTAATTGCCCCCATTAAAGCATCCACATAGCATCGATCTTGCATATAGCAAGTATCGATCTGTGTAAATATGCAAGATCAAAAGGCACGAATGCGTTCCAACATTTTTTTTTGTATTTTCATTTATTTGTTATCTTTATCATTCTATGCGATTTCCATACTTTAATTCTGTGTTACCTTGTTGATATTGAATTTTTTTCTGGATTTTAAAATTTAGTTTGAGGTTTACCTTCGTATGCGTCTACCCATTTTCGCAGCATTGGGTTATCACATATCAGTATTTCCTTCTTTTGTCTGTTGTCTGGCATTAATTGAGACATCGATATCTACTTTGCAGTATAGCATCCAATATCTCCTGTACAGATCCAAGGATGATCGTCAGAGTGGCGTCCGATCTGATCTAGTATCAGATCGGATCCACTCTGTAACAACCTTTCATCGACTTTATGTTTCATTCACATACCCCAGCATTGATGTTCTCTCCTCTGTTATGCTTGGACTCACTTAACACTCAACTAAAGAGCATGCTGGTCGTAGATGATCAGTTAGAAATTATGTTCATCCTCATTGAAAAAAATTTCTTGTTGATAAGAGGATATCCTTGTTTGTTAATACATCCAATGAGCCACCGATTGATTATCTCAATGTCTAGGCACTGAATGCTGATAGCCAAATCCTCATGATGTCTCAAACGACCGTTGTTAACTTTTTAAGTGTTGGAAGCACCACTCTTGCATGTATTTACTTTTGTATTTTTCTTTTTCTTTTTTTATTTCCACAATATATTTCATCCTTATTGTTTTGCTATAAAAGAAGAAATGAATCCTATGAGAATTGTAATGACATGTTGAGGCCTCTCTGAGAGTGATGCTAGAATTAATACTGCTTGAAAGTATCTGGTTGGACCTGGGAAGCCGGGTTGAATTTTTGCAGGGAGTAATGTGATCATGGGAACTCCGCCTGTGTATAACTGTTTAGTTATACACTGCCGGTCTTAAGCCTGGATAAAGGAGGAGGGTTGCGGTAGGCCTGTGACAGCCAGCATAAAAACTTTGTCATACCCTATGAAAATGAACCAATATGAGAATTTCGTTGGGGCGTTCTCTACTGAGTGACGCGTTGTACTCTCTAGGCTCGAAGGCAGTGATAAATGGGCAAGGGTTGCTAGGTCGTCGCCCAGAAGCGACGCGTCACACCGGCGCCCGGTGTGGTGTCAAATAGGCAAGGGTTCCCTCACTTTGTTGGACGGGTGGGGGTAAAGAAGTTAGTCCAAGACCATAAAATTAGGTTAGCCACTTGGAACATAGGGTCTTTAACTGGTAAGTTGGTAGAGTTAGTAGATGTTATGTGTAGGAGAAAGATTGATATTTTATGTCTTCAAGAGACCAAATGGGTAGGTGAGAAAGCAAAAGTAATAGAACCTTGGGGATATAAGATTTGGTATACAGGAATAAATAGGAATAGGAATGGAGTAGGGATTGTTATGAGTCGTCAGTTTATAAATAATGTAGTTGAGGTCCGTAGGAAGGGTGATAGAATTTTACTTATTAAATTAGTATTAGGTACGGATATTATTAATATTATTAGTGTTTATGCACCTCAAGTAGGTTTAGATGATTCCATTAAACATCAATTTTGGGAAGATTTAGATGGAGTAGTACAAGGGATATCTTATGGAGAAAAGCTTTTCATCAGTGGTGACCTTAATGGACATGTAGGCATTAGTAGGGATGGATTTGAGAGTATCCATGGAGGCTATGGTATAGGAGAAAGAAATGAAAGTGGAGAAAGGATTTTAGATTTTTGTTTGTCCTATGATATGATCTTAGCAAACACTTGGTTTAGGAAGAGGGAGTCTCACCTAGTAACATTTAAAAGTGGGGTTAATACGAGTCAGATAGATTTTTTCCTACTTAGAAAGAGAGATAGGGGTTGTTGCAGTGATTGTAAGGTTATACCGGGAGAAAGTGTAGCAACACAACATAGAGTCTTAATTTTAGATCTTAGAATTAGACAATGTCGCAAAAGGGATAGACATAGGATAGATCCTAGAATTAAGTGGTGGGCACTGAAAGGAGCTAAACAAGGAATGTTTGTAGAGCAGGTAGTTAAGGAAGTTGATTGGTGTCTCGAGGAGGATTCAGAATCAATGTGGAATAAGATAGCGGGTGGCATGAGAAAAGTGGCTAAAGAGGTATTGGGTGAGTCTAAAGGCGGTGCACCACTAGGTAAGGATACATCATGGTGGAACGAGGATGTCAAATTAGCTATTAAGGTTAAAAGAGAGTGTTATAGAAATCTAAGTAAGAGTCGTGATAATGAGAATTTGGAGAAGTATATGATAGCAAAGAAGGAAGCTAAAAAAGTTGTTCGAAATGCGAGGGCTAAGGTATATAAGGAGGTTTATGACAAGTTGGATACCAAAGAAGGCGAGAAGGATATTTATAGGCTTGCAAAGATGAGAGATAGGAAATCGAAGGATTTGGGTATGGTTAGATGTATCAAAGATGAAACACAAAGGGTTTTAGTCAAAGATGAGGAGATTAAGGAGAGATGGAAAGATTATTTTGATAAGCTATTTAATGATAGTCATGCTCAAGATCTTGGAGACTTCTCCATTCCTTTTCATGAGATAAATCGTGACTTCATGCACAAGATTCAAAAGAAAGAAATTGCAGAGGCTTTGAAGAAAATGAAATCAAGAAGGGCAGTTGGCCCAGATGGTATACCTATCGAGGCTTGGAAATGCTTGGGAGAGAAAGGTTTAGAATGGTTGACAAATCTTTTTAACTTGATTTGATGAACAAATAAGATGCCTAATGAGTGGAGGAAGAGTACTTTGGTGCCTTTATATAAGAATAAGGGTGATATACAAGATTGCTCAAACTATCGTGGTATAAAACTCATGAGTCATACTATGAAACTTTGGGAGAGGGTGATTGAGTCTAGGTTGAGGAAGGTTGTCATGATATCGGAGAATCAATTTGGTTTTATGCCTGAAAGATCAACTATGGAAGCTATACATCTTCTTAGACAACTTATTGAAAGATATAGAGAGAGGAACAAAGATTTGCATATGGTTTTTATTGATTTAGAGAAGGCATACGATAGAGTACTTAGGGACGTTTTCTGGTGGACAATGATGAAGAAAGGTGTTTCTCTCAAGTACATTAGTATAATTAAAGATATGTATGAAGGAGTAGTAACCAATGTCCGCACTTGTGGAGGGGTGACAACCAATTTTCCGATAACGGTTGGGTTACATCAAGGATCTGCTTTAAGCCCTTTCCTATTTGCGATAGTGATGGATGAGCTTACGAGATCAATTCAAGAAAATATACCGTGGTGTATGTTGTTTGCTGATGATATTGTTTTGATTGATGAGTCTAGAGTTGGGGTTAATGCTAAGTTAGAATTATGGAGACAGACATTGGAAGCTAGAGGTTTTAAGTTGAGTAAGAGTAAGACTGAATATATGGAATGTCGGTTTAGTAAGCAACGAAGTAGTGATGGGAGTGTAGTGAAGCTTGGTGAGCAAGAAATACCGGTGAATGATTATTTCAAATATTTGGGATCCATCATTCAAAAGTATGGAGAAATTGATGGAGATGTAAATCATAGGATAAAGGTTGGGTGAATGAAATGGAAAAGTGCAACTGGAGTGTTGTGCGATCGTAGAATGCCATTGCGGTTGAAGGGAAAGTTTTATAGCACGACTATTAGACCCGCTTTACTATATGGTACAGAATGTTGGGCTGCCAAGAGACATCATATTCAAAAAATGAGTGTAGCTGAGATGCGGATGCTTAGATGGATGTGTGGAAATACAATAAAAGATAAGATTCAGAACGAGGAGATACGTAAGAAGGTAGGTGTTGCACCCATTGAAAATAAGATGCGAGAGAATCGTTTACGGTGGTTTGGACATATTCGGCGAAGGCCTAATGATGCTCCAGTTAGAAGGTTGGAGAAATAGGAAAATATATTAGTTAAAAGAGGTCGGGTAGGCCTAGGAAGACTTGGATGGAGATGATAGGAAAGAATATGAATGCTTTGAACCTCACCGAGGACATGGCATTGGATAGAAATGATTGGAGGAAAATGATTCATGTGGAAGACCCAAAATGATTTTCTCTTTTGGTTCATATCGCTGACCTCAATTGTTTTGGGATGAAGGCGTAGTAGTTGTTGTTGTTTGTTGTAGTAATGTGATCATGGGGTTTTACGTGTAATGACATACGTATTCCTGTATTTCATTATGTATTACTGAAAATGTTGGAGACATGATTGAAAAGGGAGGCAATGTGGTTAGAATTATTCACAATGAGGCAAGTACTGATATCAAAATTCTTGATTCTACACAAGAGGATCGATTCAGATCCATATCTGCTCCTATCCATCCACTTGATAGGATTGCAGTTGCCTAGGATACACTGCTTCATGTCCAAAGTAAGCTCATGAAATCGATTCCTGATGCAAAACAAAACAAAAAGGGGAAGTGTACATAAAGGGTTAGATTAGCATAGTTGAAGCTCCTGTTCTTGCTACTGAGGATGAAACAAAAGGGAACTGTCAATATAGATATTCTTGACACTGATTGATTTAGATTTTAAGATTGACTCCCCATTGCATCAGATTCCCAGGTAGAGTAAGCTTTATTGAATTCCTGTAAATAGCCTTTTCGTCAGTAAAATGATCTATCAGCAAAGCATATTACTGTGGTTACATGGCATATATTTTTGTTCTTTGAAATGTATTAGAAGAGGCATTTTCTGTGGCCTTAGTACCCTCAAATTGTAGTGGTAACATCTTGCATAAATAGAACCTTAGTTACAGATTTCATGTATGTGAATGGTTCATGTTTATACATCTCCTCACATCCCTGCAGCACTACATTCATGCTCATCTTGCTGCATCTCATTCCTTGTGTTCACTTACACTTTCTTCATTACATCACAATACCACTGCATCTGCTGCAGTCACCACCCATCTCACCATGTTCCATCTTGCTGCACTATTCACACCTTCCCCTGCATATAGCCTCCACCTTCCTCACCAGCTTCCACCTCCGCACCTACTACATTGGTTGTTGCCACCTACAACCTAGCCCCTGCAACTTGTAGCAGCATCACCACTTCACCATTCAACCCATAGTAATGCACTGTTACAATGCCACCCACTTCACCTCCATGTCACCTGTGTGCCTCCTTCACTCTGCAGCAGCCCATTGCCACTGCTACCTTCATAAACCTTTACCTTGGTACCTGTATTTCACCCACTACACTCCCTTCATATCATTCATCCAGCCCTTACTACCTACTATACCACCAACAACTATCACTCACTCCACTTTTCCATCTCACAACATAGCATCCCATCACCTGGGCGCAACACTCTTCATTGTTGTATCTATTTACCCACTAGCTATACCTATACTTCTATTTACCCTGTTGCACCTAAACTCGCAATACCATCTTCAGCTTATTATACTGCTGCAACATCATAGCATCCACCACATACTTGTTGTTAACACCGTTTTCTGCAAACTGCATTGTTCATCCCACTTACTTGCACATCATATGCAACTACCCAACTACCACACCGCTTCCCACTTCCACCTTACTTGTTGAAGCTCCAAACATTCCATCCATCCATCTATTGTCTGTGGTGATCCTGGCTTCAACCTCATCAATCCCTCCACTTGTGGTAACCTTCCACATGCTTACAGCAGTGCCTAGCATTGCTGTAACCATTTACAGATATACAACAGTACTTGGCACTGTTGTAGTCATTTGCATATCTATAGCAATGCCCATGCACTGCTATGATTCACCTGCATTCCTGCAGCATCCATCTTGTGTTAACACCTATATCTGCTGCGGTGATTTCCTGCAAATCACCTAATCCCCAGCCCATTCTTACCATGAGCATATTACTTAAAGTGTTCTCATATTGCATTTCTCACTAATATCAGCCCTGCATACACATGTCTATAAGTATTTTTTTTATATATACATGCATTGCTTAACATTCATTCACCCATTGGTTTAAAATATCATTTATATGCTTAACACCCATCCTTAACTTAGGATGTTGTATATATATATATATATATATATATATATATATATATATATATATATATATATATATATATATATATATATATATATATACGTCCTATTCTTCCATGAACACATGCATTCCTACATACATCTCTTCATTAATACAAATGTGATCATATGTATATCGATTTCAGCATGGTTTGCTTCTATATTTCTGTATCTTTGTTAAGTGCTAACCCTGTTTTGCAGGAATTACATGGAAAATATTGTTTTTTCTTCCTAAATTAGGGACTTTTGTAATTTGAATTTCAATTCAAAAGTTGTAATAGCAAGATTATAATAAGGATTTACATTCCTTGCACTAGATTAGAATGTATGAGCATGCATATCCTCTAGAATTGCTTGTTTCACGTCATTTTTCTCTTTTATTTTCAAAAATTCACGAATGGGAACACGAATGACACGTGCATCATTATAATAAAAGGTGATTAAATCCTAAGTTGACGATTTGCATTTATGGTCATAGTCAAAAGGTGAACAAAACTTAGGGTTTTCATCTTTTATGGAATAACATTGGATCCACATTGGATCTTTTTCAAAAATCATCATATTTTTCTAAATATTTTCTTCCTTTATCAGAGTCTAACTTAAAATTAACTCAAAATATATATCAATGATCATAGTCAGGATATATTGAGAGTTAATTTCATTTTAAACTCTATAAAGACACCAAAATATGTTTTATTCTTCATTTGAATTTAAATATAGATTATTATATAATACATTTTATGACCATAGTCAAAGATGTATTATATTTTCAATCTTATTTCAATTCATTTAAAGAATGAAATATGCTTTTCAAAAATACAAATTTCAAAATTCTTTAATTCATTCATCATTTAGGATGGAATTACATCATATTTTCAAAATTCTTTTTCAAAATCCAAGTGATTTTGAGATAATTCTTCAAATACCTTCTTCATTTCTCAAATCAATTCCTATTTATAAGTACAAACTTATCTTCTCAATTCTATCTCATTTCAAGATTCAAAAATCTAATTTCAAAGTTCAATTTGACTTTGAAATTTTGAATTCACTTCTATATTCAAAATTCAATTTCTAATTCAATTTCAAAGTTCAATTCAACTTTGAAAATTCAAATTCATTTTCAGGATTCGATTTTAAATTCAATCCAATATCTCGGATTGTATTTCAAAGTTCAAGATAAAAGTTGGAATTTCCAGATTCATCTCCCGGTTTCAAAATTCAAGTTTCAAAATCAAGTTTTATTATTTATTCTTCACTTCAGGTTCCCAAATCATCTCCTGATTTTCGAATTCAAGTCTGAATTCAAGATTTATTCTTTATTTCTCAAAATTCCAAAATTCTAAGTCTTAAATCAGACTTTAAAAATCAAAACTTGGTATTCACTTTGAAAATTGATTTTTCCTAAAATTCATCCTCTTTTTCAATTTCAAAATCAATTTAGGATTTCTCAAATCCATTTCCAGATTTCAGTTCCATATTGGATTCTAGACTTTGGATCCAATCCCATTTAGGATTCCAGACTTCGGATTCAATTCTATCTAGGATTCCAGACTTTGGATCCAATTTCATCTAGGATTTTAGATTTCAAACCCAGTTCCATTTCCAATTCCTATTTTTAAAACCATTTTTCAAATCTATTTCTTAAAATCTAAATCCAAATTTAATTCATGTTTCAGGTTCTGAAATTAAGAATTCCTTTTTCAGAATCAATCCATTCAAATTCAAAATCTATTTTCCAAACTCTGATTATTCCAAGACTTGAAATTTCAAGTCTCTTCTTCCAGATCCATTTTAAATTCTGAGTTAGATTCAAAATCTAACTTTGTTAAACCAATTTCAACCCTTTGATTCATTTCTTTAAGTATCTTCAAATGTATCTCAAAATCACTTGGGAAAATCAAAATTCTAAAAATCTTCTTCTTAAAAGCATACATCTCTGCATTTGCATTACACAACCATGATTCTTTGTGCATTTTAGACTTAGAATAAATTCTTAGACAATATTTAGGCAAAGCAAAAGGCATAAGTTTGATCCTTGGTTCGATTATCCTTGGTAAAGGCGCCAGGAACGATCGAACCTCATACCGACGAGTGAATTTCGTCTCTCCATTTTTTCACAAAATTTTAAAATGGAGGCAAGTAATTTCAAAACATTTTCAAAATTAAGGTCAAGTGAGACCTTTGCAAAAGTGTTCATCTCTTTTTCTTTCTTTTCTTTTCTCTCTTCTTTTCTATCTTTTATTTTTCTCTTCAAAAAGGAAAATAAAGGCTAGAAAGAAAAAGAGAAGGAAAAGAGAAAACCAAGAGGAAAAAATTTGCAATGATCACAATGACCCACCTCTTAAAGTTATGGTGCACACCCTTGCAGCAGTGGGGTTTGATTGGGTGTTCATCTCAGCACCTTCACAACCACCCCCACTGGCCACGCGGGCGACACCGTGGTGGTATCAAACCTTTTTTTAAAATACCACATTGTTTCCTAATTTTCCGAATGATAGCGGGCATTAAATTTCAAATATTAAAGGTATTTATGTCAGACGCACCAATTATTCCCTTACAGTCTTGCAAAGAAAAAAGACTCTCTCCAACGTCACTGACATTTGGAAGGGCAAACCAATGTTGTCAGTATCAATGTGTATCAGCTAATAAGTATCTTATCGAAAAATCAATACGATACTGATCTGAATTAGTCATTTTTTAACAAATATAAAAAATAACTTAAAATTAATTTTTAATATCATTTTAATAGTTTTAACACGTAAGATGTTCTGATTGATGACATATAATAGTTTTTAATTATTTTTTGACTGATTCAGAATGATACACTGAAGTATCGGTTTCAGTAGATACACCTGAATTTGTTGGCCAAACGATACAGGTCCGATTCCGATACTGACAATATTGAGGCAATTCAACCCCCTCAGTGGTTTCCCTCTGCGTCTGATAAGTAATTTCTACACTTTGATTGATAGGAACCTCCCTAACCCCAATCCTAGTTATAAAAAAAAATGTGAGACATATTATGAGCCTAACACTGAATTCAACGTGTCAAACCTTTTCTTGGATTGTTTTGCTAAACTTAACGTCACAATTAAGTAATCACCGCAAGACTAAATGAAAAACTTAAAATTGAGCTCTCATTGCTGCCACAAATGCAAAAAGTTTGGTTGGTGTGCACCTGTGTGCACTCATCCTACAACATCCAATCAAATGATCAGATTGGTAAAAAAAATGATATAAATGTGATGTGCATGGTTTGTTTAGTTAAAAGCAAGTTTCATGTCATGTGGTTGTGATGTATAACAGGAAATTTTCCAAGTCTAATAAAATCAGCACCCTCATAATGTGCAAAAGTTATATGATTCAAAAATCACAAATTTTCAAAGAAACATGACCAAGGATGTGATCACTAGCAAACAAACTATGCTAAACACACACTTGTTGGTTCAGATTGAGTGTGAGAGAGGTCATTGACATGATCAAACGTGGGTGCATGAGTGCACACCTATCAATTACTCTCTCTCTCTCTCTCTCGATATATATATATATATATATATATATATATATATATATATATATATATATATATATATATATATATATAGAGAGAGAGAGAGAGAGAGAGAGAGCATTGCATAATGTTTGAATCTAATGTCCAACTCACGATAATATACATAAATATATATATGAGGCATATTTACCCAAGTGGTTCGACAAATGTCATTTTTATTTATTGGTTGTTTTTCATAAAACTAACCTTACATATGTGATATACATATTTTTCTAAATGGGAATCAACTCTTAGATTGTTTGATTATAACATGTAGGCAAGTTTCCATATGGATTCAAAAATCAACTGCCTACAATGTGCAGCAGTAGTTTCCTAGGTCATAAAATCATGTTCTTTCATTAAAAAACATTATTAAAAAGTCAACCCCTACTATTTTGGACATTTTGAATTCATCTATGATATATGATTAGATCAAACAATCTGTGACATTTGTACATAAACTTAGCAAATATTTTTCACACATCAGCTTGTCTATCCAAGAAAAAAATCACATAGAGAAAAATTCAGCACTATTAAATAATAGAAATCTTCATAACAAAATAATTATCCTTCTGGAAATGAATGCCAAATGGAAACATTTTAGACAAACTCAGTAAAGTAGTATAATATTTGCTATGCAAAAGCATACAAGGAAAAAACTTAACAAACATGATAGAACCAATCACACAGTAGAAGCTTTAGCAAAAAAATAAAATCTGGAGCACTCATCTTGCAGCAAGGCCTGTGGGTTTCCCTTTCAACCTAGGATAGAAAAAAGGAAATTGTTGAGGTATTGAGAAGATGCAGTGAAAAATCTTTTAAAAGATTATCATGCCTTATATTCCATCATATAACCTTAAAACATGTTGGAAAGAAAACTATGCAAGCTAGACATTGAAAGTGCAACCTTTTTTTGATAGATGAGTTTGCTAGTTAGATGGCATATGCAGTCAAAATGCATGCAAAGTATTCAAAACGAGGGTACTAGATCCATTGACCAATTCTATCAAATGAGATTTTACAATCTTCAAGTTCAAATTGATTGAAGAAAACAAAATTGCAATTTATTACAGACACAAAAGAGTTGGATATTAGTGCCACGCTAGAGTTCTATATGAAAATGCAAAGTTGAAGGAGTAGAGAGGGTTCATATCAGTAAGAGTTTAGGCATACACTTGGATGACCCTGACCATAAGCCCAAAGTGTACACAACACTACCGGATCCATCCTAAAAATGTTCATTGTATGTGCAATCTAATTGTATCCACTATATGTGCAATCTAGCTGGAAAATTATAGGTACGAGTTGTACCCATTCAATTTGACTTCATAGATGTATTCATCATAGTTTGTTTGCTAGGGATCATATTTTTATTCATCATTCTTTGATGTGAAAATATGCTTTTTCGAATCATGAGGTTTTGATACATGTCGACCATTGATTTTTTAAGCCCTTAGAAAACCTACATGTTGCAAAAACATGATTGAATGCATGTTTTGTACTAAAAAAACTATGCAAATCACCTATATATGGTTAGATTTACAAAATTACAAAAAAAATAAAAATAATGTGTAAAAATAGTGTGCAAGTTATAACAACTTAATTTGATTGCATAGATTCGTTCAACATGGTTTGTTTGCTAAGGATCATGCCTTGGATTATGTTTTTAGTGGTGCTTTTGTTATAAACTTGTAGTTCTGAACCACCATAACTTATAATATATGCACTTGATTTATGTAGATTTAATATCCAAAGCAAAAAACTAACTTTTGAAGTATGTTTAGCATGCTCTATTTACAATTTTATGTGCTAAAAAATTAAATTTCTGGATTTGCATCCAAACAAACCCTAACATTTATGATTTACCAGTAGTAGTGCGTGTAATATATAGATCTTCTTATGACATGGTGATATGACCTATAGTTGTCTAGATCTAGACGAGCATTCTAAACCTAATATGTGGTCCAACTTGACCCATATATATAAGATAAGATTATAGAATGTGTTCAATAAAAGATATAATTGATGGCATGTCAATCATCATAATCTATTTATGTTTTTTTTTTTTTTACCATACAAATGTTGTCAGAAAGTCCTATATGGATCAACCTAAAAATTGATATAAGTGCAATTGAATATCTATCTATTGAAGAGTTGACAAAGCATCTAGGTTACAAATGAAGTGTAATGTAACTGCCTTTGTGTTTTTTTTCCTCTTAAAAATGAGTTAAAAATATATATATATGACCCTAGTTTATATTTCATAATTGTGTGTTATTTTAATTCCATGATCTTGTTGTTGTTTTTTATTTCATTTAATATTGTTCTTGTATGATAGTAAATATTCTTGTCTGATTTAATTATGTACAATAGTCTGATCTAATATTGTTTGTATGAAATTAACATATGTCAACATATCGTTCGCAATGACAAGGTGAGTGTTCTTCTTTCCCGTGGATCAGTTCACCACCCGCCAACCAAGGTGAACACTAAGATGAGATCGACTTCAAATCACAGGTGGGTGATACTTCAAGGGAGGAAGAGGAGACCCCCCCCCCCACACACACACCATAAGTCACTGCAGCTCCAGAGCCATCCACGGTGGCCTCAAATAAATACTAATCTAGTATTTCTTTAGTATAATTAAAAATTTATTATTGTTATTCCTATTAATATTTATTTCTTACAACCAATTAGCAATTGCAAAATCTTCGCAACACAAATGTGGGAAGAACAAATGTATAGCCCACCAGAAGCAAATCAAGCAACAAAAGGCTTTAGTAACTATCAAGCCTGGGACACAAGGGGTCATGGGCGAGGGTGCCTCCGTATTCTCTAGGAGTCTTTCATGCATCGTCAAAGAGTAGGTCAATATCACTCAGAAGTTGTAGATAAAGGTCCCAGAAGACGAAAAGATGGTATTGTGTGAGGCAGTTTATGTAAGTATATTTTCTAACTATAGTTTGATAAACAAATTAATCCATTAAAAAAAGTGTTACTAACTATATTTCAATAATTTGGTGTAAGCCAAGTTTGATTTAGACAATGATATAGCCGAACATCAAGCTACCGTGGATAAGCAACTTCAGCTATCATACTCAAGGGTGCAAGAAGGTTTTTACAAGCATTACAAGAGGAATGAAAACCACGATAAAGCAACAAAACATCCTCCTGAGAGAGTCAACTCTGAAGTGTGGAAAGGGATTTACAACTTTTTCATCGGAGCCTATTAGACAGTAAATATTGAATATATATTCATAAGTAAATAATGTTCAAATTTTTAAATTTTTGTGAACTAATTGATCATCCTTTGGTTAACAATGGATGTCGAATAAAATTTTTATGAATGGAGCAAAATAGACAGTCCAACATACCAGTAGATAATCTTCATACATCCAGAGGTTACATATGAGGGTAAGTTTTTTATTTTCTAAGTTTATTTTTTTCATATAGTAGTAAAGTGTTAAATATGTTTGATTTAATAGATTCTAAATTTGTTGTTTGCATACTGAAATAGAAGGGCACAAACCGATAGTGAGTGTGTTCTATAAAGAGATGTACACCCATTCAGATCGCACAACATTCATTTGCAACAAAACAGAAGACACCCTTGTAAGTAACTCATACTTTATAGCAGTGAAGCAAAAGCCATTATCATTCATTCTATTTTGTACATTATCAGTAGTTACTGATAACCATATGTTAACGTCGTGCATAACAAATTGCACTCTGTAGAAATTGAAAGTGATAAAACATGTTCTTAACAAACACTACAAGAATTCTGTGAATTAGCGACAGACGCTATCCGACACTAATCCATCGCAAATTCATCACTGAATTGTTTAGTAATGGATTAGCGATGGATAGCATCTATCGTAATTCCTTGGCCACTAATTAGCGACAGAACTGATCTGTCACTACTTTGCGACTGATTAGCGAATGCCATGATTCGTCGTGAGTCTGTCACTAAATAAGCATTGATTTGGTTTTACGACAGATACATATTTGTCGCTAATCTGTCATAAAAATTTAATAATGAATATGTATCTGTCTCTAAATTTTGTCGTCAATTTAGCGATGGATTACATTCCATTGCAAAACATCTACTGATTCAATTTTTGAGACATAAATATTTGTCCCTAATCCGCCGCTAAATTTGCGACGGATATTATTCATTGCCAAATACCGTCGCCATTTTGTGACTGAATTTCTTCATAAAATCCATCATTGAATATTAGTGACAGATAATATCTGTTGTAAATCCATCGTAAAATATAAAAAAAATAAAACAATTTTGTTTGAAATATAAATATCAAGAAAAAATTTCTCGTTATATAATTTATATAAGTTGTGTATAAAAAACAAAGTACATATAAAAAATACATATACAAAGTAGGTGAAACAAATTTAACACAAGTTATAAGTGAAACAAATTTAACAACCCAGTATAATCCTCGCCAAGTTCTAATTAGTTATAAGTGAACATATACAAAGAGTTTCATTTGAAATAATAAGTACGTGAAACAAATTCAACACATGAAGCTATTCCTCTCCAAGATTCAGAGCATCATCATCTTTATTGTCTCGATCTGCCCCTTTATCCATGCCTCCGTCAGCTTGTCTACGCTGATCATCTCCAGCATCCTACAAGAGAACCAAAATATTAGTATTGATAAATAAAATATAATGAAATAAATTATATGCAATGCACCTAATCTAAGGCAATCAAAGTAACATAGCTGAATGACACATAGACTAGCAATAAAGTGAAGGACATTAACAGAATTCAGAAGCCAACAAACAGTATATGTAGAGTCAACAGAGGTTAAAAGTGCATGTGTTGATGGCCATACTTTTGCTTTTTTCTTTTTTTTCTCCCCCATTTTGGGGATGATTAGTCAAGGGTTTCATGATGTGGGCATTTGATAAACTCGTTCTAAACAAAGAATAGATTATTTAAGCATATATCAGAATAGAGTGTTTCAGCCAGAATGAAACTATTACCAAAAGACCAACCCAATATTACTTCAACATATAAAACTCCATATAAACAATTAAATAAATGATTCAAAAAAAAGAAATCAACATAAACATAAGTGAACTTGACACAAGAATGACTCGAGGAAAGAATGACATATAAGCAAAGTTATTAAGATTAAAGAGAAGAAACAAAAATCCTTTTGTATCTTCCAATTCCAACAATAATCAAGCAGAATGCCAATGAAAAAACCAGTATAAAAACAAATAGAATCTCTGACCTCAAATTACATGTCAAAAGCAAAGCATATTATTGTGTGAAGACTAATGGGTAATGATAAAAATGAATCCTGTAACTTGATTTTTTTTCAACTATTAGAAAAGGTTTTGAGAACTTAAAAGCACAACAAAAAAGCCTGAAATTATACTTAAAGGAGACAAGCAAAACACATGCAACATAGTATTGTTTCCAAAATAATAATTAAAAATTTGGCTTCCAAATCATTTTTTTTTCTGATATAATTCTTGTACATTCGAATCTGAATCTTACTATTAATCCAATTAGCTTAAATATGGTAATAGCTATATCCAATACCAATTCCTTGTATTACTGGTACTAATGACTGATGCACACTTCTAATCTCCAACCTAAACTGTGATGTAAGTATTCTATTACTGGACATAAATTATGTGTTGTGCACAGTTACTATATTAAAGTATAATAAAATTCACATATTAAAGAATAGTCAAATTCAACTAATATAATCATAATGAAATATTATAGGCATATACGTATTGAAATCTAACGACATAAAACTAATGACATGAAACTTTAGATATGTATTGAAATAAATGTTATACGTACCTGACGGGCACAAGAGCTCATGTTGAAGGCAGATGAAGTTTCTCTGTCCCGAAAAAAGTTGCACAACTCATTATGAACAAGGTTGGAAATGGCTTTATGTAAAAAATCATGCATTGTGTCCTGAAGAAGCTGACAGTCAGTATCCTAAGAAATAGCAGGGTCAATCGAACCCTGAGAGTTGATGCTGGCCGGAGAACTTTGAGAGCCCTGGCTGGAGGAGGCAACGATTGTTGTGGTATTCATATTACTCTCAAACCTGAACACATGACCTTTTTGGGGTTCACCGGTTGCAGTCACTCATGCTGCAGGATCAAAAGGCGGATGTTGAGTGGAGTTACCGCCATATCATTGTACCATCTGTTGCTCGTATGACTCCTACAAAGTAATGATTACAATATAAATTAATAATTAATAATTACAATGTTTATGATAATGTAATTCATGGTAACTTATATATTACAATGTTTATTAATACAATAAATACATATCATTGTCGTTCTCCCCTTCTCTGATACAAACTCTCTCGTGCTCTTATGTTTATGTGTTTCAATAAACACATCCTTGTAAGGCACAAAACCTCCTTTTTCAGCTTCCTGCAAGGTTAAATGATAAAAAAATCAATTAAAATGTATATAAAAATACTTATAAATTTGACTATATATATTGATGAGTTACCATTTTCTTTTGGTGGCTCTCAAACGTCCTAGAACCACCTGTGTGTAGATGGACATCTTTGCTCGGTTCTGTGCAGTCTTTGCTGAGCGGTTTCAAAATTCATGACTCGCTCACTTGTCATACATTGCATCCCAATAATCTGTCCTGATAATAGAAGGGTCATGGCCCTTTCACTGCAGTTGATCATCTATCCCACCAGCTGCTTTTATTGTTGCAGTCTTCATATTGTGAAGCATGTCGACAAATCGACTGACAACCACCTTCTGTCACACCAGCCTTGCGTCCTGCTCCTCCTTTGCAGTCACAAAGCGATTCAAAACCTATAAATAATTTCAGAAAGTTAGTACACATGACTATAATAAAAAATTAAATATGAAAAACATTAGTTATGATAAATGATTATATACTATGAATGAGAACCATAATCTGTCCAACACCTCCTTCGGGTACTCTTTCCATTGAGCAAGTGGTCCTGAAAGATGTTGAACTAGTGACTTCATAATTTCTTGAATCACTTCTTGTGGCTCGAACCTCATATTGCATATGAATTGGTACACATTAACAATCAACTATCGATATACACTATTTATAAGATAAGTATTAGACAAGTGACAATAAAATACTTACGGTTGACTATCGATATACATTATTTCAATGAGTCATCGTGTGTCAGACTGAGAAGACCTAGCATCCATGCAACTCTCTTGGATTGTTGTACAAAAATAAGAAAATTCATGTACACATTCTATCTACATGTTGAGTAAATAACTTTGACCATTATGGAACTATACATACAAACCGGCATTGACTCGTGATGTGTATGAGTAGCTGGTGCAGGTGGGTCATGTGCAAGCGAAATATCATCTATAGAACAATGAGTTAGAAATTCATATAATGCATATTTAAACTAATCAAGTATATAATTATTTAAATGATATACCTATTGAAGTTGTACGTGAAGACGAAGGCTGAGACTAGCAATCACTGAGCTGAGATCCTATAAAGACGATTAACAAGTAACAATTTTTATATCAACATATAAGCAAAAATATAATGAATGCCTATATTTAAATATAACACAAAGACATCTACCTAATGTTGTCCCATGACCTCCACTTGGTCCTCGACCACTGGGTGCTCGACCACTGCGACCTCTATGAACCATATTTTAACAAATTAAAATGTTATTTAGATCAGTTACATAACTCTTGATCTTAGCATGGCATGCATGGACATGACATATGCATGAAATGTAAAGATTTAAAGGTCCTACATGAATCAGTTTTATAATTATGCATGAACTGTGCATGTACATGCTAAGTATACATAGAATGTAACATGATATGTAAGATATAATGTTAAAATACATAGTGCATATGAGAAAGTGATGTGGTATGTACTACAAGATGTATTTCACTAGCTCAAGTATGCTTCTTCATCACTTGTTTGACTTTCATGTTTTTCTTCTTCCTCCCCCTCATCTTCGTCTTCTTCTTCATTGGGCGGCCATACACTTGGTATATCATTTGGATCACATTCTTTCATACGTGTGCCATCGGACAATGGAGATGTGACATGCAGACCATGTGTGACATCATGACTATAAGAGAAGTCATACATATCATCTGATTGATAATAATCATCCTCTTCAATAATCTCATTTTTCTGTAACTGATTATACACGGGGTATAGTTTAGACTTCACCTGGCAAACCGTCCACCATTCATTTATATCTGACTTCCTTGTATTCAGATATGAAGTATAGTAAACTTGTTGAGCTTGCGATGCTAATATGAATGGTTCATATGTTCCAAACATTGATTTATGATTCACCTCTACAATGCCTGAGGCTTTGTCGACTCTTGTTGTTGTGGGATCAAACCAATGATACTTGAATAAAGTTATCATGTTATTTATGCCTAAGTAAGTCAACTCCATTATTTCTTCAATAATACTGTAGTAGTCAATTTTATTTTCACTGTAACTGCTGCCCTTGACACATACACCACTATTCATCGTTGACTTGTTTATATCGTAGTCTTTTGTATAGAATCGATAACCATTTATGATGTACCCGTTGTAACATTACACAACTTTGGTTGGACCATTTTATAAATCACATATTTCTTAGTCATTAACATCACCATGACGGACCTACGAGCATAAACAATGATTGTAAACACGACTAATTAAGTAACATATTGTTGTTTACACGAAAAAGAATGTATGTCATCGTCCTTACCAACTCTTTCAGCTATGCCCTAAACTTATTTTCACGCTCTTTTTGTACTTCTGAATCAGTGAGATATGAAAGTTTTCTTTGCAACTCCAGATCAAATTGTCTGCACTTAAACAATTATATTACCAAACCATGTACGTAGAGAACTTAGTATAACATATTATGTATACTTACTCGATGTAGGGGTCGATCATTGAACAATTAAAAAGGATATAGATTTGTGTTGTGTCTTGCTCTCGATCTTTCAAGAGTCTTGACTGACAATTGCCAAAGGCATGCCCAAGTGGTTTAAATATCGATAGTTTATCATCCATAATAACTTGTTCTTGATCATCATTATGAGGTAGGCAAGTGTAACATGTTGGAATGTGAGGCTTAAAGTACATAGATGAGGAATTTGAAATCTCTTTTAAAGTGTATGCCTCACAAATCGAACCCTCCACTTTTGCTTTATTCTAAACCTTTTTTTTGAGGTCAAACATACATCTGTCAACAATATACATTTCGTAATACAATAAATTTCTAATAGCATTAGAGAAAAAAATATAAATAAAAATATACCTTTCAAATGGGTACATTCATCGATATTGCACAGGACCACCAACCCTAAGTTCATATGGCAAGTATATGATCACATGTTTCATAACGTCGAAAAATGCTGGCAGAAATATTTTCTCTAGCTGACAAATATTAGTGATGACAGAATCCTCAAGATTCTTTACCTCAGTTACTATAACTTCTAATGCACATAATATTCTAAAAAATTGACTCAACACGAATAATACCCTCATATAGGTTTGTCTAACATATCATGGAATGCTAGAAGAATCAACTATTGCATGATGACATGACAATCATGGCTCTTCAACCCATATAATTATCCCTCATCTATCTTCACAACCTGAGCAATGTTAGAGACGTATACATCTGAAAATCTTAATTGTTTCAACCACTGACATACCTACTTTACTTGATCTGGTCCTAACACGTACTTTGCTTTTGGTTTCAGTACTTTGTCATTGTACTCTTCGAGTTCCAATTTTGGTCTTTTACATATTACTTTTAAATCCATACGGGCCTTCGAATTATCTTTTGTTTTCTCTTTGACATTCATTACCGTATTGAACACATTATCAAACATATTTTTTTTCACATGCATCACATCCAATTTATATCGTATCAATAAGGTCGGCCAATATGATAGTTCCCAAAATATAGATTTCTTTGTTTAATTGTGATCCTTCCCAAATTCAAGAAAGGACATCACACTTCGGGCATCTGTTAGTCCATATAGAAAGTATCACAATCATCTTAAAATTTCTATGTCAAACAACCGTGTAGGTGGACCTTCTATTTCAGTTGTGCTTGCTTAGAACACATTCCTTTATTGTCACAACAGATGGTCGTTGGGTAAAAATTGACGGTGACAATCAAACCAACACGACTTCCTTCCATGCATCAATCTAAAAGATTTTGTATCATCCATGCAGTACGGACATGCCAATCTTTCATGTGTGCTCCAACCAGATAACATATCATATGCAGGGAAGACACTAATTGTCCATAGAACATCAACCTTCATATTGAAGTTTTGTTTTTTTAGTCATTGTATGTGAGAACACCGTCATCTCACAGTATTTTCAGTTCATCAATCAATGACCTCAAATATACATCAAGATTTTGGCCTGGAGACGTCGAACCAAGGATCAATAGAGACAAGAAAAGATTTTGATGCTTCATACACAAGCTTGAAGAAAGGTTGTATGGGGTAACAAATACTGGCCAACACGAGTATGGGGTTGATCTACCCCCAAATGGATTAAATCCATCTGTACATAAACCAAGTCTAACATTTCTCACTTCCATTGTGAAGGTTTGATGAGTACGATCAAAGTGCTTTCAAGCTTTCGCGTCAACAGGATGTGTGATCTTGTCTTCGTCATGTTAAACTTTATTTGCATGCCATCTCATGTGTTTAGCTATCCTCAAAGACATATATAGTCATTGCAATCTAGGGGTGAGAGAGAAATAGCAGAGTGACTTGTATGACACTTTTTTTTACCTCGTGCTAGCATTGCCCCTTGTCTTTGGCTTGAACCGAGGATGCCCACATGATGGACATGATCTGTTATTTTCTTGATCTTTGAAATACAACATGCAGTGATTTGGACAAGCATCTATCTTTTGAAACCCCATACCTAGAGCGTTGACCATAACCTTCGTATGGTAGAATTTTTGTGGCAATTTCTCGTCTTTGGGCAACATACCCTTCACAATAGAGCACAGACGATCAAAACATAATTGGCTCAAATTATACTCTGACTTCAAATTCAGTAGTTGAAGAACTGTAGACAAGATAGTGTGACTCTCGCAACCATTCCACAATGGCTCATCAACATCTCTAAGTCATAAAATCTACTAGCTGCATTGTTTGGTGCTTCTTCCTCTACCCTAGTTGGTACATCACTAGGACTCATAGCAAAACTCAGTTATGGTTCTGCAACATCAAATATCAAATTCATATATGAATTATCGTGCACCACATCCACCCGTGCATCAAAATTGTTCTAAATTTTTTTACCATGAAACATCCAATTTTTATAACCACTGACAAAACCCTTCCTGTATAGGTGATGTCTAATGCCATGAGGTTCTACAAATCAATTGTTCTTACACATTGTGCAGGGGCACCTGATTCGACCGGTGGGATCCACTCTAATGACACTTGCCATTGCAAATTCAATAAAACTCTCAACACCATCTATATATTCAAGCGACACCTCATTATCAACTATCCTACGGTACATTCATTCATGGTTTGCAGTCATTTTTTCCTATGATGTTACAGATATTATCTTAACTAGTTAAAAAAGAATCATAATAATGCTATGATAAAAAAATATCTAATTTATCATGCATTGATGGTGGATGTAATGATTTGATATATATATATATATATATATATATATATATATATATATATATATATATATATATATATATATATATATATATATATATATATATGATGTCATTCACCTCCAAGAAAACTACTGTCAAGCAAAAGTAGTTTTCCACACATTTAGATGAAATTATAAAGTAGGTTCCATTTTTCTAAGTTAATGAAAATAAAATGACTTATTTTTCCTTGTTGGCTTGCTATAATTTGCATATTGTAGGTCATAAAGTCTTCATTTTTCTTGTTACTTGTGTTGAGTTGGTTAACACTTTGTTGTGGTTTATAAATCTGTTAGAAATTCTTGTTTGGTGATTGTTGGTGAGCAATTTTATTGTTTTAGTTAATGCATAAATTTTCTTCCCCTCTCTACCACAAACATGCTTAACATAAAATGCAATTTCATGAACTATTATGCATGCATTGATAATTCATTTTTTTCGTATGTAACACCATCACATCATATTTATACACATCACAAGGATATTTAAAAAGATGAAATCACATTCACAAACATAATACATTCATTTTAAGCATGTTTTCATGATACAATTTCATATGAAATGTATAATCAAATCAAAAATAACTTCATGCAAACATGGATAGTCATGTCAAACATTATAATACATTCAATCATTCATATCACAATAATGTCAAACATGTACCTGCAATAAATACACTCCAATATCTCGCTAACTACAACCATGACTAGCATGGTCTCTGAACTACAAAAATAAGAGCACTTTTATTCTCATACATTCAAATCATGCTCAGCATGATCTCCAAACTCCAGCAAAACAGTCCTAGATATTCACAACTAAGTGAGTGTGTGAGCAGAAAAGTGTTGCATCCAAGAAAGCAAATAACATGTGATGCACTTGCATCACTTACTCACCACGGGTATTTACCCAATTTGCATGCTTTTGCATTTGCATTTTTCTTGTTTCTTTTTGCATGACATTTTAAGTCGCATGCAATGCTTAGCATTAAGCATCGCACGTTTTGCTCTGCTACGCACCTGTAATGCAAATTTATATAGGCAATACAATGCAATTTCTAACATTTAGATTTATATCATACAACATGAATAACATTCTAAAAACATGAATAACATTTATATAGTCCAAAATAGATTGAACAACCATGTGGTGCAGCTTCATGGGTTGCACGTTGCCCCATGCATCACCCCAGTGATGACACAACCATCGAGATAATCGATTTCAACTAAATATATACTCATTGGAACCAAAACCAACCCAAAGGAACAAAACAGGAACCGACAACGCAAAGGATACCCCTTGTTGTTCTACAACAACAACCATGCATGATTCCCAATGTTGGGAATCAACACACAAATGAGGTGTTCACCAAAACACAAAAGCAAAAACAAACTCAAAAGAGGTTTAAAGCAACCAAATAGTAAACAATAATTCAAAACTAGCGCATATATGTAGTTTAGCTCTAAAAGAAAATTATCTTGATCGATTAGGGACTCGAGTTTTCTAAGCAGGTAACATGCAAACATTCGAGAAAACCCTGATTAGGGTCATGCGGCTAAGGACATAAGGACAATCTAAATGACATTTTATAAAGCAATGAAATCCCTGACTAGGGCCATTCTTCTGGCAAAAACAATAATCAAGCCACCTACGGTGGCTCAGGTTCTACCCAGGTCAGTGAAATCTCCCCCAGAAAACAAAAATTATGATTAACTAGTCTGCTTACGATCACAAATGGAATGAACAACAAGATGGATTTCATAAGTTTCTTATAAAGAAACACCCTGGTGCTCAGAAATTGAAAGAAAAAAGGGGCTCAGTATCCCCAATGCATAAACCCTATCAAAAGTTTAAGGAACTCCATCTGTAATGCATAGAGAGAGGACAAGTTACCTGACAAAAGCTGGGCCTCCCGATGGTGTGGCACTGATGTCCAGTAGGTAGAGGAACTGATGGCGAGGGTGGTCAGCGACGACACAAAACCATCGCCACGCACCAAAAGCAGGGAAGGTAGTGAGGGTTACGACAGTGGCACAAAGAGAAATGAGGGAAGAGGGAAGGAGAACAGAAGGGAAGGTCAGTGATGGCCCGTAATGGTGGTGCCCTTCAGCAAGCAGGGGTGTCGGTGATGATGCGACTCCAGCGATGGTTGACGGTGATGGCATCCGGCTGCAGATGGGAAAGGGGAGAAGGCATCATGGTGGGTCACGATAGGGAGACACCAGAATGACACAGGAAAGAAGAAGAAAAGGGAAAATAGAAACAGAGGAGGAGACAATGGTGGTCACAGTGGCGGCGCAGCTCCGACCGATCGACAAACGGGGAAGGAAGGAGGAGGTCATGACGGTGACAGACGCGTTGGTCTCTGGCAGGCGCCCAAACTGACACTTCACGGCGATGGCTCACCTGACTTTCAGCGTCAGTGGTGGAGGGTTTCAAAAAAGAGGGAATCACCGAAATGGTGAGGCGATGTCGCAAATTCTGGCAACAACATGGCTTGCAACTGAGGTGCCCTCGATTCTACTCTCGAATGGAGAAGGAACGAAAGAGAAAGGAGGTGAGAAGAGGGGCCAATTGGGGGTGTTAGCGACAACGCTGCTCTGGTGAGGCCGCAAACGAGAAAAGGCAAAAGAGAAGAGGGAGGAGGTGGCACTGTAGACAGAGCTCTCGACGGTAGCACACGACGGCGAGAGAGATGGAGTGAGGGAAGAAAGAGGAGGTGAAGGAGAGAACTCAGGTGGCGGGCGGCGGCTGCGAGCGAGGGATAAAACAGAAAGGGAAAGAAAGGGGCTGCACAGGCCGCCCTCTTCCCCGTCGAGAAGCCGATTTGAGGGTAATTAGAGAGAGAGAGGGAGAGGGAGGGAGAATTTTGTGTCCTAGTTGGTCGTTTTATATAAAAAAGTAGTGGCATATTAGCGATGAAAATATTCTATCTCAAACGCCGTCGCAAATTAGCGACGAAATTTTTTTGTTACTCATCCATCGCGAAGTTGCGATGGAGTTTGAGACAGAATATTTTCGTTGCTAATTAGCGACGAATTTTGAGACAGAATTTTTCCGTCGCTAATTTTGTAACTAATTCTAATTTTAGGGACAACTAGTTTTCTTTAGCTAATCCATCACAAATTTCCATCGCTAATTAACATTTTTCTTGTAGTGAAAGAAGCCCGTCAATGTTGCAGCAAGACGTCTTTGCCAAAGTCCTTGGGGAGAGGCCTAAACATGTGAGAGGAATGGGTGCATTTGCCATTCCATCCAAAGGCAAAACCTGCTTTTGAGAGCTATCTTCTCAGTTGGAGGTGACATAGTTGAAACTCCAACAATTAAGAGAAGAACAAAGGATTGATCGAGTTCAACGTGAGTGAGAGAGAGAAGAACAGGAGCGACTCCTTCAACAACTAGAGTGACAGAGAGAAGATACTAGAAAGCTCAAAGAGCAGATGCAAACCTTCATAGATTCTCTCAGACAAAACCCCCATAGTAGATCTCTTTTATTTTCTCATAGATAAGACCGCCAGATATCTATTTGTTAAATGAACATGTCATAGTTTTTTGTCATGTTATTATATTCTAAGGACACATATTTGTTTATATTTTCTTTTTTTGTTTGATCGGTATTAATTTTTATCATAATGAGATGTTGTAGTTAGTGTGAAACTGACTATATATATCTATATATATTTATTGAATTGAAGTTTATATCCTCTTGAATGTGAAAAGATGTTTTGTTAATGTTATCTTTATGCTTTTCCAGATTCTCATGAAAGTGAAGGAAAAGGCGAAAGCATTATCGAGCTTTCAATCGTAATGTGATTAAAATATCTGTAAGTTATCATATTGAATTTTCATGTTGTTATCATCATTATTAACATTGTCATAATTGTTTTTTTTTATAATTTTTTTATAATTGTTAGATTGTACTCATTCTTGAAGTGTGTTTGTTGAAGGTTTGGAAAAGATGTGGGGGAGGGGGTTGGAGATGATGGATGTTTGTTTTTTGAAGTATGTTTATTTTTTTGAAGTGTGTTTGTTGTAGGTTTGGAGAGGATATAAAGGAGGGGGTTGGAGATTTTGTATATTTGTTTGTTGCAAGTTTTGAGAAGATGTAGGGGAGGGGGTTGGAGAGAATATATGTTTGTTTTTTGAAATGTATGTTTGAGGGGGTTGGAGAAGTGTATGTTTATATTTGAATGCATGTTATGTTTGAATTATATGATCCATTTATTTAATGTAATATAAAAAAAATTAATTTTGCAGGTTTAAGGCCTATAACGACGGCATTTTTGTGTCGCCGTTATAGGCCTTAATTCTATGTCGCTGTTGGAACCTATAATGTCAACTTAATTGTTGCCTTAATAGATTATACCAATGACTTACTTCTCGTTATTATAGATTATAATGGTGAGCTAATTATCCCCATTACAGGCTATAATGATAACACAGAAATGTCATCGGTATAGGGTGGGTTGCCACTATTGGTGTACACAGTTTTTGTGGGATTCTTCGCCGGTGTTGGATCACACATTAACGATGACTTATAAATGTCACTATTATTACTCAACTAAGGCCAAAAATTACCAACCATTTTTTGTCACTGTTATAGACCTATAGCAGTGATAAACAGATAAATAGAGCAATAACAACAAGAAAAGTCATCGATATTGACCTTCATCCTTGTAGGACACATTTACTTAGCATAGAGACACACATCACAATGACAATCTGATTGAGAGCATCCAGATGATCAAAGCATTGAAGAGGAGTTGGATGTGAATCCAACTCTCAAGACCTGATTCGGGATATGATAGCTTATAAGATACAATTTCTTTTCAACCCATTTGGGTCCAAATGGATCTTCGAAATAACTCCTTCATTTTGGCACATCTCAACTTCTGAGAATTTTGTTTTTAGCTTCTCAGAAATTACCTTATGTGGTGATTCTATTTTTGCGAGTATTAGAGTCGATTCTGTATTTTTTTTTTTTTTAGGTGTCGGATCTTACTGATCTGGATAGTTCTGGTGTTCGGTAGGATTATTTTAGGGCACTAGAGAGTGTATGAGGTATCAAGGTAGATTTTTTTTTTTAACAATTTTATTTTTGCTCTAAAATGGTTCAAGATTCATTTACATAAATTGGATCTTGTACCATATCCAATTTGTCTTAAATGGATCTATATTGGCCCCTCCATGGCTGGACCAATATGGACCCCATTTGAACTTGTTTGACCAAAGTCAAGAAGAGTGTAGATTGACTTTCTATTGGTGCAAATAGAGGTGAAATTAAAGTCCTTCTAAGCCCAAGTCACCTCTAAGGTGGCCAGTAGAAGGACATCTCCTTCTTGACCATCCAAAAGAAAGTATTTCAAATTTAGCCTTCTCATTAGCCACTAAGGAGGTGGCCTCCAACATAGCCAATGAGAGACTATGCCACCTTTTTTCCTCCCTTAAAAAGAGTTTAGAAAAAAGGAGGAGGGTCCTCTTTGTTAAAAAATTTTATTGAAGAAAAAAATCATGGTGGATCTTCCTTAGTCATCTCTACATTGTGACATTTTGTTGAAGCTTATTGCAACCAGACCGTGGTGCAGACCATAGCTCCAGCTGGGCGTGAACCGGAGCTGCAAGTGAACCATTCATGTGTCTGTAGTTGTTGTAAAAAAATTATACCAACTGTTGCGGTTACTTCCTTATCCATGGTGCCCTTGCCGAGTTGGAAGATAGTAGATTTTCTGTTGTTTGTGTTTGTGTGAATCTCGATACTTTGTTGAAACTTCACCTTGTGACATCTAATCAGGTTTGCTTAAACTTGTCTCAGTTTGAACTAGTTATATATCTTATTTGATCTAAGAGGTTACCTTCTAAGCATTTGATCTTAAATATAATTTTCTTGCTAGTTTATTTGCTATTTGTGGCTTATTTATAATCTTTACTTAGTCTTACCAGAGTTGGGATAAGGTGCAAGGGATTTATCATTGAAGAATATACTTTAGAAGTGTTTGTGTGTAGGTTAAACAATAAACCCCTAACATTAAAATTTGGATTAAACTAAATGTGTTGTTGAATTGTGTAACACAATTTGGTTTTATGATTGTTTGTGTATCAGACACAATCACACTAATTGAATCATAACTTTTAATCTACTCCTTAAAAATTAATGTATGATGGCTTATTGGAGGGATAAGGTGCAAGGGATTTATCATTAAAGAATATACTTTAGAAGTGTTTGTGTGTAGGTTAAACAATAAACCCCTAACATTAAAATTTGGATTAAACTAAATGTGTTGTTGAATTGTGTAACACAATTTGGTTTTATGATTGTTTGTGTATCAGACACAATCACACTAATTGAATCATAACTTTTAATCTACTCCTTAAAAATTAATGTATGATAGCTTATTGGAAAGATAACATATGTGACTACAACTTATATGTTTAGAGAATTTTCTAATTCATTCTACTTGGCTATAAAAACTGGTCTAAAACTGAAAAAAAAGAGTTATTCAGGTAACTATCAGGATTGTAATAGTCTGGCCCCTTGTTTGGTTCGTAACAGAGTCATCCAAACTTCAATTCAAGTGATTTTTGTTGCTCTGATTTGATAATTAATTTATCTATAATTTTTATATTAAACAAATTCGTTGAATCAATTGTCTTCTTGGTCAAAAGTATATTGGAAAAGACAGAATAGTCCTAGGAGTGATTGTATGGGATTGTACCAGTCTGTCATCTTTCTCGGTCGTATTGAAGTCATATGACATCCGATTTGAGTGATTTTAGTTTTTCTGGTTTCAAAACTAAATTTTCTACAACTTTTGTTTTTAGGTCATTAACTGAATCTATAGGAAACAATCATGTTTTGACCTGTCCAAACTGAACAGTTACAACAAACTCACTTGTGAACATCAGTCCATTGGTCTGGTGTTTGGTCGGTATCTTGACCATCAATGATCGGATTTGGGAGTTTTTTGATTTGTTGGAAAGACAATTTTTTTATTTATAGAAACTGTTTTGACGCTATCATTCCATTTAGAGCGCAACAAGGTCTAAACACCCTCGTATTAAAAACTATCAGTTTTTCAAGTTTTCCAGTTTAGCTTTCGCGCATCAGGATTCATTTGGATCTTGGGTCGTGGATCGGCCCTTTGCCAGATCCACATTACAATCACTTATAAATGCCAATGCCAAACATCAAAAACGTGACTATGACTAAAAATAGTAGAAGCAACATATTTATTTGAATCAATGTTTAAGAAATAAAGTCCAACATGCTGTTTACCACTCTAATCATCTTCCATCCTATATTTCACAATGATCAGGATAAAAATGTCACTTCACAATTCAAAGATTTAATAAGTTTATTAATTGATATAAGATAGAATTTATAAGATGGAACATAAAAGACTTGAATAAGACGAATATTAGGAAAAATATTCACGTCTTCTGTATGGGAGACAGGAGACAATGACCCATGAGGAAGTTTGATGGGTTTACCCTACTAATAAGAGTCAAATGGAAGAATGATATAGTCATATGAGCATTTGATTCTACGGCAGCTGCAACACTGACCCCCCTATCGATGGAGCAACATTTAAGTCCCTCTGACGTTCCTTTTGCAACATGCATGTTATATGCCCTGCTGACTGTGGGAAGTGGATCCACGATAAGGATCTGGCTCCTGACTGTCGAGTAGCACTCATTTAGTCTCATTAAGAACTCAATGAGTCTTCCTTGGTGATGTAGCTCCCCATCAACTTGGTTGCCCCATAGGAACAAGTTGAAAGTGTTATCTGAGTTGATAATTTGTCCCATAATGTCTTCATTTTTGTGCAGTATGCAGCCACCGACATATTCTCTTTTCATAGAGTAACTATGGCTCGTTGGATCTGCAAAATCTATGGCTTGTTCTTATGAGAGAATCGTTTTCTCGTATCACTCCAAACAATAGTTATTGTTTTCCCATAGATAATATTCTTTGAAAGCTCTCGTGAGAGCGAGTTCAAGACCCATGAAAGAACCATGTTGTTGCAACATGTTCATGCAGCATACGATGGAGATGTAGGGTTTGGCTTGGGAATAGAGCTATCGACAAAACCCATCTTGTTCTTCGCCAATAGCACCACCAACGTTGCTCGGTTCCATAATGGATAATCATCGCCGGTGAGAGGACTTGAAACCAGCAGTTGTAACATGGTATCGCTAACCTTGTTCTGATTTTCAGGTCCAGGTGGAGGCACTAGAATATTGCCATCTCCATTAGCATTGGATTATGCCATGATAGGACAATGAGAAAGAAGAGGAAAAAGTTGGGTAACAAGCTATGCGTGTACCATTTATGTGAATGGGAAAGCTTGCTTGCTGTACTGATATTCAAAAACTATAAATATGTTACAATCAACCAAATCCCATGAAGTGCGGATCAAGGAAAACTAAGAAAAAAAGTTATAACAAAAAAGTTACAACAAATCTAATATGAAGATAAATGGAAGTGACAACAAATCAGTAAATTTCATCTTCTTCTTTCCTTCTTGATACGATAAGATTTTCATCTTCTCCTCTCCTTAATATGATAAGATTTGATAATCTTCTTAATCGGTATCTTGGATTTTATTGTCAACCATTTCTTTTGAAGTTACCATGTAATTCCAATATATGCAGTATCAATTAAACCCTCATTAAATACCATCTCCCCTGCTATCTCCGGCTCCCAAAAAGGATTCAACTAATGGGACAAGTATCGTTACATTTTTTCCAAACTAAATTCTATTAGTGATTTAAATTGTTTTTTATGTAATAGAACAAAACAACTAATGGAAATGGACTAAATGCTTGGATTAAGAGGGAGACTTTGCTAATTATCAGGTCATACCATAGTGACAAGTATCGTTACATTTTTTTAAATATTGCAAAAAAATGTGTAAACTCTATATATATACATTATCATAAATTCATGGACATATTCATTTAGATAATAAAATTGTATGATTTTGAAAATATTATTGATATGTAATTTAGATGATAAATTTGTGATCTTTTTAAAATATTGTCGACATGTACACTTAAAAGATAAAATTTTAATATTTTGAAAATATTGTGACTTATTAAAGTTTTTTAATGTTTACTAAAAGACCATATTTCTTTTCAATATTCTCCCAAACATCACAACATTTGTCAGTTTGGTAACTAATAATGCATCAAAACAATTTAACTCGCTATTGGAATTTAGTTTGAAAAAACCTTACTAAATCTGATTAGCTTAATGTTGGAGATATGAGTTCCAATTTTGCATTAATTGTTTGAGTAATAAAAATATTGAAGTTTTCATGATAGATTTGGTATCAAACAAAGCATGGCTGAATTATCATCATTCTAGGAAAAAAGCGGGTGATTATTTATTTATTTTACATTTTTCTAGTTTTATTCCTTTTCGTGCACTTAATTTTAGACATATTTATTTTTTACAATGTTTTTAAAAATCACCAAGGAAAATTAATAATGTGAAAATATCTTGGAAATTTCATAGCTGATTTTTTTTTTGTGAACTTTTCTTAAATCTTATCTTCTTAATCTTATTTTATCTTAAATTTTGTCTTATTTTATCTTAAATAGTATAAAAGCAGAGGCTTGGGTAGTGGAGACCAAAAAGTTTCTTCTTTATAACTTTTTTTTAAATGACACATTTATCATGTGTTTCCCTGAATGAAATTTATAAACTTTTTTGGGCATTTGTAATTTTTTTTAAGAATGTATAATTTCCATGGCATTTATGTAATTTCTTGCACAAATTAAAAATTACCTTCCCTGATAGAAAACGTTGGCATATAGCAAAAACGTCTCTCTCTCTCTCTCTCTCTCTCTCTCTCTCTCTCTCTCTCTCCTACTTTTTTGTCATTTAATTGTGATAATTTTCCTCAACTACAAATGGTATAAAAGGTATTTTTGGATTTAATATTTTACATATACATTTTTAACAAGCAATATTTTATTTTTAGATGCATACATATTATTTATTAATCATATTTTCTTGTCATAATAAAAATTCCAATATAAAATTTATTTATCTAGAGCCCGGCCGTATGGACGGGCCGCTTCAACATGTGATCACCGCAACTTGAGCTGTACCCCAGCCTGGCCTTATGTGACGGATCAAGATCTGACTTTACTGGGACATGTCCGTCCAAACATGATCTTTAAGACTTCGAATTGTGAAAGCAATATAAAGTGGGGTCCAAGTTTATTCAGCCCAAATATAAGAATCCAAATCCAGATCTCTAGCAGGGTCAGTCTGGTTTCTAGTTCATGTAGCTCCAAAAGTGACACACAGATCTGACATATTTTAATGGCCAGCAGTCTTGGGAAACTCTAGCTAAGACCCGATCCATTAACAGCCATTGACTTAGGGTTGACAAGTTGGTGCTAGAGTTTACCAAAGTTTCAAACAGGTTTGATTTGGTTTAGATCCTAATAAATCCTTCTCTCTCTCTCTCTCTCTCTCTCTCTATATATATATATATATATATATATATATATATATATATATATATATATATATATACATGAGTAATCTGTTCCTTAGGCCCCCTTCTTCATTAGGTTTTGATAGGCCCTTTAAAAATGGTAGTTTTAAGTATTTTTTTCTCACTTCTAACACCCTAGATGTGATCTGTAGGTTTTGTTTAGTGGAAACCAGCTTTTGGATCACCAGACCTGTATACAGGTTTTTCTGGTGATCCAAAATCAATGGCTATGAACACTACAAGAAATCTGTGGATTAGCGATGGCCGCAATCCGTCGCTGTAGAACTTAGCGACGACTATCTTTCATCACAAATTTTTAGTCGCTAATTAGCAATGGAACATATATGTCGTTACTTTTGTCGCTAAATTACGACGAATTAACGAATGCTATGATTCGATGCAAGGCTGCCGTTAATCTGCAGAGATTTGGGTTTGCGACAGATATGAATCTGTCGCTATTGTAGCGGCAGAATTGCGATGGATTAAAATCCGTCGCACAACATCAGCCGATTCAGTTTTGTGACGGTTAAATATCCATCTCTGATCCGTCGCTAAATTGGAGGCCGATACTAATTAGCGACAGATAAAATCTGTCGCTAATCCATCACAAAAAATTTAAAAAATTTAAAAAAATGTTTAAAATATAAATATCGATAAAAAATTCTCGTGATACAATTTATATATCCTGTGTATAAAAAATAAAGTACACAAAAAAATACATATACAAAGAAACTAAAACAATTTACCGATCCACTATAATCTTCGCCAAGTTCTAATTATTTACAAGTGAACATTTACAAAGAGTTTCTTTTGAAACAACAAGAAGGTACAACAAATTCAACACATGAATCTAATCATCGCCAAGATTCTATGTGTCATCTTCTTCATTGTCTTGATCTGCCCCTTTAGCTCATCTACGCTGATTATCTCTAGCATCCTACAAGAGAAAAGAAAGGTTAGTATTGATAAACAAAATATAATGAAATAAATTATATGCAATGCACCTAAGCTAAGGCAATCAAAGTAACATGAGTGAATTACACATAGTCTAGCTAGCAATAAAGTGAATGATATTAACAGAATTCAGATGTATTCTAAGGCTGACAGAAAAAAAATCATAATAATTCAATCATGCAAATATATGTTCTAAGGTTGTCAAAAAACTCTAATAGTGATTCAATCATGCATATATGTGTTCTAAGGTAGTGAAAATTTTTTCATAGTGATGGAATCATGCTTATATGTGTTCTAATGTAGTAAAAAAACTTTAATAGTGATTAAATCATGCATATATGTGTTATAAGGCAGTAAAAAACTTTTATAGTGATGAAATCATGCTCATATGTGATGAAATCATGCATATACTAGCTTAAAATCTAACGACATAAAACAAATGATATGAAACTTTCATACATGATAGGCACCTGCAGACGAAGTTCTCTTGTCCTAAAAAAAGCTGCACAACTCACTACGGACAACGTCGGAAATTGCTTCATATAAATAGTCACGCATTGTGTCCTTAACAAGCTGGCGGACACCATCCCAAGAATTAGGCGGGTCAGTCAGATGCTTTGAGCTGATGCTGGCAGAAGAACTCTGAGAGTCGTAACTGGAGGAGGTAACGACTGGTGAGGTGTTCATATTACTCCAAAACTTGAACACATGACCCTTTTGGGGTTCATCTGTTGCAGTCACCCATGTTGCAGAATCAAAAGGCAGATGCCGAGTGGAGTCATCGTCATATCGCTCTACCATTTGTTTCTTGTATGACTCCTACAAAATAACGATTACAGTGTGGATTAATAATTAAGAATTATAATGTTTATGAAAACTTGTATATTATAATATTTTATTAATACAATAAATACATATGGTTGTCGTTCTCGCCTTCTCTGATACGAACTCTCCCGTGATCTTATGTTTATGTGTTTTAACAAACACATCCTTGTATGGCACACTGCCTTCTTTTTTTGCTTTCTGCGAAGTTAAATGATAAAAAAATGATTTAACAGGTATGCAACAATACTTATAAATTTGACAATATATATTAATGAGTTACCATTTTCTTCAAGTGACTCCCAAAAGTTCTAGATCCACCTGTGTGTAGATGGGCATCGGGCATCGTCGCTCGGTTTTGTGCAGCCTTCACTGAGTGGTTTTAAAATTCATGCCTTGCCCACTTGTCGCACATTACATCCCAAAAATTTGACTTGATAGTAGTAGGGTCATGGCCCTTTCACTGTAGTGGATCATTTATCCCGCTAGATATTTTTCTTGCTGCAGTTTTCATATTGTGCAGCATGTCTGCAAATCGACTGGCAACCATCTTCTGCCACACCTTCCTCGCGTCCTACTCCTCCATCGTAGTCGCGAAGCAATTCAAAGCCTAAAAATAATTTCAGAAAGTTAGTAGACATGACTATAACAAAAAATTAAATATAAAACATATTAACTATGAGAAACGATTGTATACCATGAATGAGGAGCACAATCTGTCCAACACCTCCTTCGGGTATTCTTTCCATTGAGCGAACGGTCCTGGTAGATGTTGAACTAGTGATTGCCTAATCTCTCGTGTTACTTATTGTGGGTCGAACCTCACGGTGCACATGAATTGGTACACATTAACTATCAATATACAATATTTATAAGATAAGTATAGGATAAGTGAAAATGAAATACTTACGGTCGATTATAGATATACACTATTTGAATGAGTCATCGTGTGTCAGACTGAGAAGACCCTGTATCCGAAATTGTCTCGAGACGTGTATGAATAGCTAGTGTAGGTGGGTCATGTGTAGGTGAAACATCATCTATAGAAAAATGAGTTAGAAATTCACACAATGCGCATTTAAACTAATCAAGTATGCAATTAGTTAAATGATATACCTATCGAAGCAGTCCGTGAAGATGAAGGCTGAGACGGGCTACCACTAGGTGCTCGATCACTGTGACATCCATGAACCATATTCTAACAAATAAAAAATGTCATGCAATATATTCAAACTTTGCAATACCTTCAAATCATTGTAATACATTTCAATACATTCAAATCATTCACAACAAAGATTGCAATACATTAAAACATAAGATATAACATCACTTGCTAATCATGGATAATTTATCTTTAACTTGCAATACAATTGGATCAGTTACACAACTCTATATCTTCATGGATACATAATCAAATCGAAAATAACTTCATGCAAGATATTCAAATATTGCAATACAGTCAAATCATTCAAATACGTTACAATATATTCAAATCATAACTTTATACCTATCAAAGATACATAATCAAATTGAAAATAACTTTATGCAATACATTCAAACATTGCAATACCTTCAAATTATTGTAATATATTTCAAATCATTGCAATACATTTCAAATCATTCATATCAAATTTGATGAAAAAAATATCAAATTTATCATGCATTCGTGGTAGATGTAATGATTTGATATATATCACACACACACATATACATATATATATATATATATATATAATGTCATTCAATCACAAGAACTATGATGCATGCATTGATAACTTAATATTTTCATGTGCAAAACCATTTGTTTGAAGCATGTTTGAAGCATTGATAACTTATCATTCATTTTTATGTGCAAACTCATTCATAACACGATACATTCATTTGAAGCATGTTTTCATGATACAATTTCACATAAAAGTCATAATCAAATTGAAAGTAACTTCATGCAAGCATGGATACAATCACATCAAATATTGTAATACATTCAAATCATTCATATCAAAATAATGTCAAACATGTATCTGCATCAAACACACTCCAATATCTCGCTAACTACTACCATGACTAGCATGGAATCCGAACTCTAAAAATAAGAACACTTCTATTTTCATACATTAAAATCGTGCTTAGCATGAGCTCCGAACTTCATCAAAGCAGTCCTAGATATCTACAACTAAGTGAGTGTGTGAATAGAAAAATATTGCATCCAAGAAACTAAATAACCTGTGATGTGCATGCATCACTTATTCACCATGAGTATTTACCTGATTTGCAGTAAGGTCAAGGCAGGGAGCGAAACCCCCTACTGGAACAATCAGAGGAGACAGGAGGTGGGACCCCCTAAAGGGAAGCATCGGGAGGCAGGGACTGAGCCCCCTACCGGGAATCAATCATGAGGCAGGGGCGTCTCGCCCCCTGCCGAGGCAAAATTTTCCGGCAGGGGGTTTCGCCAACCCCCTGCCAGGAAATCAGACAAGGGGCAGGGGGCTTCACCCTTTGTCAAAATTATCAAGGATAGGGGGGCGAAGCCACCCCCTGCCAGAGAAAACAAAAGGGCAGGGGGCTTCTCCCCTGTCAAAATTATTAAGGACAGGGGGGGGGTGCGAAGCCACCCCCTGCTTGAGAAAACAAAATGGCAGGGGGCTTCTCTCCATGTCGATCATAACGAGGACAGAGTTTTCAGTCTTTATTTTAATTTTTTCAAAACCTTGATGTGGGGCCCACTCAGTTGATGCCACATTTGGAAGAGTTTTGATCCAGTTTTGATGCCACATCTGGAAGAGTTCTGATCCAGTCAGAATTCTATTTGGTTCAAAAAAACTGTCAATTTCAATTCCAAATTTTAAACCTCTTTTTGAAAACTTTCATTTTCAAGTTTTAAAAATTGCTTTTGAAAAATCAAGTGGGGCCCACTATGGGTGGTGCCACATTTGAAAGAGTCATGGTTAGATTAGGGTTAGTCAGTGTCCTAATTAGGTTAGGAGTTTGAAAAGGTCCAAATTGATTTTAAAATTTTATTTTACTTTAGTATTTTCAAAACACATTTTTAACTTTTAAATTTAAGCCTTTAAAAACCAAATGTGGGCCCACAAGGGTTGGCGCCACATTTGGATTGGTTTTAGGGTTTTATTAGGTCTTAGGTAGATTAGTTAGAGTTAAGATTAGGTTAGGAGTCTTTAAAAAAAATCGCTCTATATGGCATATCCAAACCCATTTAGAAAGTTTTTTTTTCTTTCTAAAAATAACAACTTAAAAATCTATAAAAGGGGCCAAGAGGGGGGGTTGTTATCATCGCAAAATTTTTCCTCCCTCCCTCTGTGAGAGTGAGAAGAATGATTCTGCGAGTCAAACTCGACCAAAGTTTTGAAAATGGTTTTGAAAATTACTTGCCTCCGTTTTGAAAATTTGCGAAAAAATTTCGTAGAGTGAGATCCGTCTGTCGGTACGAGGTTCAACTGTTCCTGACGCCTTTACCAGGGGTAATTGAACCAAGGATCAAATGTGCACTCTGACTAAGTTAAATTATCTAAATTATGCTCTATTTTCCTAGAATGCACAGAGAATCAGGCATGTGCTATGGAATTTTGAACAAATACAAGTTTTGAAAGAATGATGTTTACTTGAAAAATTGAAATATGCTTGGAAAATGATTGGAAAAGTACTTGAAAATTGAATTCCTGGGAAAATCATTGAAGTTCATTGAAAATCAGAAACTTGCATTGGAAAATGAATACTTAGGAAAACTTGAACTTTGGAAAATCGATTTTGAGATTTAGATTGCTTTTCTGAGGAAATAGATTTGAGAATTATGAGAAAATCAGGAAGTTCATTGGAAAATGACTTTTGAAATGGAAAATGGATTCTCAGGAAAATGGAAAACCTGAGAAAATTGGTTTTGAGATTGGAAACTTGGAATTGAGAATGTGGAAATCTTAGAAAATATTGATTTGAACTTGAGAAATACTTTGAAATCTCATTTGAAAATTCAGAATCCTGAGAAAATCAAATCCTAAGAAAGACTTGGAATTTTTTAGGAAAATCAATTTCTCTGAAATTGAAATTGGGAAATGAGTTTGGAAATAATGCAATTTGAATGAACGAATGGATTTGAAAGACAATTTCATTGAAGAATTGGAAAATCCTTTTGAAATTTTGAGAAATGCAGTGCATTTTTTAAGTTAGCCTAAGAGTGTAGACTGAATGTGGCTAATACGAAGATCATACATCTTGGTTTTCTTCGTATTCTGACTATGACCATAAATATAAATCCCACCGAGTTTATAAACTCCATAAGAGCTTGTTCACGTGCCATTTGTGTCAATTATAGTGATTTTAAAATAAATGCATATGAATCATACATCAAATATTGGAATTTTGCAGAAATCAAACTATATGCAATGCAGTCCTATTCTAAGCAGGAAATGTAAATTCTTATTCTAAATTATTACATTTGATATTGCATTAAATTGAAATAAAATAAGAATAAAAGTTAAGTCTTCTTCTTGAATGTTCCTGCAAAACTAGAAAACAATATTAGCACAAAAATGTAGGTTTTTCTGAATTTATCCAAAAATATTAGAAATTATCAAATATTATTCAGAAATAAACCCAGAATCATACCCCCTTTGATATAAACATGATAACAAATGAATAAATTTCAAAAATAAGCTTCGAAATTCGAAATTAGGATCAAAATGACCAAAATGCCCCTGATGACCTTGAAATCAGGTTTTTCTGAAAGAATTTTTGTAAAATTTGAAATTTTGAAAATCAAATGAAATAAATCAAACATAATATGATGAAATATGATGATGTGCACGAAAATTTATGGAATTATAAATTGAAATTTCGAAATAATGGTCAAAATGACCAAAATACCCCTGATAACAAGACTATGGCCTTGAAACCAGGGTTTTCTGAAATAAATTTTACAAAAATGAGAAATTGAAATGCAAATGAGATTGAAATTAACTCTAATATGACATTCCATGCTTATTTATATAAATAAAACCCTAAAATGACAAAAATATCATAAAATATCAAATTTAATTGATTTTCGCCTCATTTTCGCTTCTGAATTTAAAAATAAACTAACATACAAAGCAAATGAACTTGGAATTGAGCCAAATTTGGCATGAACACCTAGACTAACCCTAAAAACAGAATAGAATCGAAAATCTATTTTTTTGTTATTTTCTTAATATAGAAAATAGCTAAAAATCCTAAAAAATCCAGAATTTTGCCTAAAATGTTGATTCTAAATTGGATTTCGGATATCAAACTTCCATAAAAATTTTCCAAATTTTATGGGTGACATAGAACAGTAAAGCAAGGATTTTTGAATTTTACAGATTTTGGTTTTGACCTATGGTCGGAGCTTTACAGCTCTGGCAAATCGGAACGGAATCCGGCGACTCTAAGATTTAGGGGAAAATGACAGGTTTTGGCAGAAAATGTGGGACAAATAGTAGATTGATGGTAAAATGGCTAAAACAGTGGGAAAGTGTCTCCCAGGAAATAACCATTAGATATTAATAAGAGTGGAAATGAACATATGACTAAGAGATAAATCTAAATGCAATGTGAAATATGAAACCTATAAGATGATGTTAATAAAAAAAATGAAAAAAAACATTAGGGAGGCATGAAATTGATTGATATTGGCTACTAACATGAGAGATTCGATCCATCTACCAGATGGATCATCTCACATATGTTGCATTAATATAGTAAAATGGACATGCTTATAATACAATGAGATTACTTTGAAGAAAAAAAATAGTAAAATAGGAGGGGCTTACCTTGGATTTGGGTAGGAATCGGCTGCAATGGAGGGGATGTTGAAGCACCTTTGAAGCGAACTCGATGTCTTGTTGCACTGGTACAAGTGGCTTAGCCGTATGGTATGGTGTTGAAGTCGAGGTAGGCTGGAGCTGAGGATTGTAGCTGGCTGGAGATCCGGCTGGTGGTGGCGCCTTGCTGGGAAGGAGGTTGAAGATGGTGTGGAGGAGACTGCAACAATGGCAGCAAGAGAGAGAGCTTGAGAGGCTAAGGGAGAGAGAGAGGTGGGTTGTGCCTCCAAAAGCACCAGTCGTGTGTTCCTTTTCTTCTTCTTTTTTTCTTTTAAATAGAAACTCCAACTTAGGTTTTGATCATCCCCTAGACTTAGGGTTGAGAGGCTTAATGAAAAGGAAGCCCCCCTTTTGGTTTACGTGAATGAGCTGGAGTAAGTAGGGAAAGGAAAAGTGGAGGGAAAAGAGGAAGGAAAGAAAGGGAAGAAAAAGAAAGGAAAGAAGGAAGAAGAAGAAAAGGAAGAAGAAGAAAAAGAAAAGGAAAGAGAAAGGGAAAAAGAAAAAGGAAAGAAAGGAAGGGAGAGGGGGGCTGGAGGTTTGGGCGACTCCCTCGCAGGTCCCACCTCACAAAATAAAATAAACAAAATAAAATAAAATAAAATAAAAACAAATAAAAAGAAAATTGAAAAGAAACACATTTTTTTTAATAAAAGGGAAATATAAATGGATGGGCTATCTCAGAGTGGGTTCAAATTCCAGTTTTGAAATTCATTTTGACAATTAGAGGGGTTAAATAGTCTTTTCAAAAAAATTCTAGACAAAACGCGCTATTTTTGGCAATTTTTGAAACGAGATCGGATTTTGAAGTTCAATATTTCGTTGCGAAACAGATCTAGTGTAGAACTTGAAAATTTGAGTTTGAAATAAATCCAGATTGTTTTTCTCGAGAAAATATTTCCAAATTTAGACTCCCGGGGGTAAAAATGTTAATTTTGGAAATCTAGGGTTTGAAATTGATTTTTGAAAACTTTTAAAACTCGATCTGGATTGAAATTTATAAAACTGGAGTTCTGGACTTCGAAAGTGAAATGAAATATGATGAAATGTTATGAAATGCTGAGAAATGATATGAAATGATGAGGAATGATATGAAATGCTATGCGAAATGCAGACCCTGAATAAAGAATTTTGGATTTTAAACCCCGATTGACAATTATACCAGTTCAAAAAGTATTAAAATTGATAAAATTTGCAAAATGGTTGAAGAAATGGTTTTCAGGCCCTACCGAGCTAGAGTGACACTGAAAATTAGGGTCTAAGCTGAATTGAAATGAAATGAACTATATTGAGCTGGGTTTTAAAGTTTCAGAACTCAAGTGAACTGACCAGACACTGACTCAACTGACCTTTCTGACTAAATTTTTAAGAAAAGCTGTCATTTTTAGAGAAATGGTGCGGAATGGTCACTGGAGTGAGGTGAACTACAAATCTGAGCTGGGTTTGAGCTAGATTAAAGGTCAGTAATACTGAAATAAACTAAAATTGAAGTTCGAACACTAGTTTAATCGACTAGACTCAGCTCAATTTCAGCTGAAAGAGCTGAAATAGGCTAAAATGGGCTCCTAGACACTTGGAAATGATTTTGAACTGAAACTAGAGCACTTGAACTCCTGGTGAGTTCAAGTTAGACTCTGGAGAATATGACTGACTGTGAATGACTGACTTGAAGACAATTGACTTGGATTTGAGTGAGGAATGAGCTCATTTCTAAAGAAATGATCCCATTTTGGCAAGAATGGTCAGAAATGAAAATGGTTTGTTCATTGTGAGCTCAGATGAGCTTGAAATGACTGATATTCTAACTGTTCTGAACTGACCAATGAGCTTGGTTGACTCTGACTGACTGGGGTTCGGGATGACCTAGGGGTAAAGTAGTAACTTTCTTAATGAAAGTGGGTAAATTTGTGATTTTCTGAAATTGACTCAGGGTTTGACTCCTACATTGACCTAACAGGGTTGGCACTGAACGAAGAGGGTTGTTTGAGAATGGATGAGGAAAATTTGGGGTGTTTACAGGGGTCGATCTCTTTGCTACTAAGCCGACTTGAGGACGAACTTAGTGGCAAAGGAAAAAACACATCAAATTTGGGCTATAAAAATGCCTCAGTTAGAAGGATTTGACTGGGTGTGAAGAAATTAGCCCTTTTGAAAATGGTAGATATGAGATGAAGAATGAAGAAGAAAGATTTACTTCGAAGAAGTAAGATTCAGGTTTTGCCCTTAACCTGAATGGGACGGGAAATACTTCGTGTAGAAATAAAGCTTAGGTTTGACTCTTAACCTGATCGGGAAATGAATTACCTCATCAGAATGAGGCTCAGGTTTAACCCTTAACCTGATCGGGAAATGAAATACCTCATCAAAATGAGGCTCAGGTTTAACCCTTAACCTGATCGGGAAGTGGTAATGGTAAGTTGGCGAATAAGACAATTTTTTTGAAGAAGAATAAGGCGACTCTTTCGACAACGCGAAAGATGACAAAGGCGATCCAAAGAAACAAGGTGATTCTTTCAACAACGCGAAAGATGACAAGGTGATCCAAAGAAGCAAGGCGATTCTTTTGACCATGCAAAAGATGAATTCTTTCGACAACGCAAAAGATGACAAGGTGATTCTTTCAACAACGCGAAAGATGACAAGGCGATCTAAAGGAGCAAGGCAATTCTTTTGACAACGCAAAAGATGAATTCTTTTGACAACGCAAAAGATGAATTCTTTCGACAACGCGAAAGATGGCAAAAGTGATCCAAAGGAACAAGGTGATTCTTTCAACAACGCGAAAGATGACAAGGTGATCCAAAGGAGCAAGGCGATTCTTTTGACAACGCAAAAGATGAATTCTTTCGACAATGCAAAAGATGAATTCTTTCGACAACGTGAAAGATGACAAAGGTGATCCAAAGGAACAAGGCGATTCTTTCAACGCGAAAGATGACAAGGCGATTCAAAGGAGCAAGGTGATTCTTTTGACAACGCAAAAGATGAATTCTTTCGACAACACGAAAAATGACAAAGGCTATCCCTTCAGAGAGAAGGCTAATCTTTCAACAACGCAAAAGACGATAAAGGTTACTCTATCGAGGAGGTAAAAGGTTATGCCAGAATATGTCAAGATGGACATCGAGCTCTTCACTTCATGTCAAGATAGTAAGAAAATATTGCGAAAATGTTAAAAATTGTTTGTTGATTCAAAATACTTGAAACTGATGTATATTGGTATAAAAATCTTTCATCTTTTCTACCCAAAGTATTACCTCCAATTGGGCTAACTCTGTAGAATCAAGATTCAAATTCAAATCGCTTGTGATTGACTTTCTTTCAAGGAAGTTATCAATTTCCTTGATATGAGCAGAAAAAAAGAGTATTCTTGATATTGTGAAAGCAATTGGTGAAAGAATATTGATAATAGAATTTCACAAATTTTAAAGAAGATTCTTGACAAATTTAGTAGTCTGATATCCTGGGATTCTTTTCTCATGATGATCTTTCTGCGCTTTCTTTTTGACAGAATTGGAGCTCTCTTGGGTTTTTGGGAAATTTATTACATCATTCTTCATTTTGGAGATGTCCTGACTTTTCTCTTTTTTTTTTTGGAAGGGTACGTGTAACGCCCCGAGGTTTTAAAACCTTTAAAAATGCAGATTTTTTTTTTAAACAGCGGAAATAATTTTTGATTTTCGGTTTCCTAAACCTCAGGCACGCCACATTCCAATTAACAACAAAAACAACAATAATTTATATCAACATTATATACATAGTCTTTTCACAAGGTTCAAAAATGAAAACATTTAGGATTAAATTTAAAATAAATCCTAAATTAATCTCAGGATCTTGGGAATCTGGATTCTTCGATGCCACACTTGTCCAACATCCATTGTAAGATTTCCTATTCCATATTTGAACCTGAAATCCCCATAAAATAGGGTTAGACTTATGATAGCCAAGTAAGTCATTAATCAAAACCATACAATTCAAATATTAAGCATGATTTCAATAATTTATAAATCAAAATGCATTTATTCAAGAACAATTATGCAAAATAAGGCAATTAAAAACAATTTAAAATAATGCATAATCTCAGATCAAATTCTGTGAAAGAAAGAGGTCATTGTTTCGATATTAACGCCCTCCTGGTACGGTGGAGAGTACTCCGATCTCAAACTAAGTATTCCGGGGGTATATTATTCTATTGTGGATTACCCGGATACCTGAGTGAAACGGGCTCCCATGCGAGCAGTCAACGACCGGGAAGATTCTCAGCAATGGCGAGCAAACAAGGAGAGTTGGATGCATCCACTGGCATGCGGCAGCCTTGAGACCTGTTGTCTCGACCTCCTCAACCCGAGTGACAGGAGGTCCAGGGAATCTATCGCTCCCAACAATTATCATCTTCACAATGTCACTCCTGGTTGTACCACTACCCCTTCCAGGGTAGGCTAAACCTAGATGGGCTTGAAGGATTCTTTTATAGGACTTTTCATCTTTTTAAAAACTAGGCTCAATAGCCAAATCATTCCTTTCAAATAAACACGGTTCATATGTATCCAGCCCATCCAGAATTTTGCTCTATCATAACGAGCATTCGCCTGTGAAGGCGAGAATTAAGTTTGTGTAGACATGACTCATGCAGCAATAAAATCTTTCAAAAATCAACATGCTATACAAAATTCTTCTATTTATCAATATCATCAATGTCTTAACCATAGTATTCGATTTAAAATCATAAGATTTGAAATTGAAATATGCAGATATTGAAATATGCATTTGATCATAAATCAAATTTAGATAATCATGCATGAATCAAAAACATGAATCAAAAGCATGTCTAATATAAAATTATAAGATTTTGATAGAATAACTTACTTGGATTTCGATAGGATAAAGCGCCCGTGCTTTGATTTAATCTGATAGAATTCATTATATTAGTTAATATTTTTATATCAAATTTTGAGTAGTATTTGCCCTATGATTTAAAGAAGTATCTTTTGAAGAAATTATTAAAAATCTAAAAAATTTATTTGTAATTGACTTTAAAACTTTTATAAGAATTTTCACAGAGTTTCCTCTGTAATAACTCAAATGTTCGAAAAAAGGTTTGAACTTGAATTCGAGTTGTAAGAATTCGAACATGACTTTGCGTCACAAATATTTTTATAAAGGTTTTTCAAAAATTTTGATTTAAATATTTAAAAGGATTTTTGAAAAATTTTAACAAAATTTCTTTTATAAAAATCAATTTTTTCTGAAATAATTATAAAAATTTTGATATATCTTCTACTAAAAATTTCTAAACTATCTGAAAAGCTTTTGCCAAAATTCTGATTAAAATAATTAATTTTTAGAAATTATTTAAAAATTTGGTCAGAATTACTGCTATACTAATTCTACTTTTTTCAAAAATCTTTAAATCATTTTGACAGAACTCCTGCTATAAAAACTTAATTTTTCAAAAGTCTTTTATAAAATTTTGCCAGAACTACTGCTAAAGTAGTTTGGAATACTTAAAAATATTTAGAAAAATTTGAACAGAACTTCCCTTGCGTAGAGGCTGGGTTGGATTAAATTTTGACAAAATTGTCAAAATTTAAATCCACACAAAGTAGAATTGGGGTTTAGAAGGAGAATTTGAATTCAGAAGATGGTTCTTGAATACTAACCTTGTTTAGTTGATTTGAGCAGCGCTTCCGCTATCCAAATCTGACTTTTCTGCTAAGTTTAGCAGAACTCCTGCAGGTAGTACTTCTGAGGCTGTTTCTGATCTAACGGAGCTTCTTGCAGAAGAACGGACTTTGCTAAAAGAAAGAGGAAAAGGGCTAGAAGAGGTTTCTCAGAAAAAATCTGAGATTCTACGGAGGTTTTGGTTTAAAAGTTAGAGAGAGAAAATCAAAGGTAGAGAGAGAAAGTAGGAGAGAGAGAGCTTAGAGAGAGAGAAGGGAGGGTTTTGAACTTGAGTAGAGAGAGAGGGGGTGAGGGGTATTTATAGGAGAGAGAAGGGAGGTCGCCCCCCCCCTTGTGGGGCCCACTTTGGTGACATTTGTCACCAAAGTAAATAAAAAATTATTTTTTTGAATGACACTTGTCATTCTTCTGACAAGTGTCAAAGAGAGAGAGAGGCTTAGTGTCACCTCCTCACTGAGGAGTGACACTTGTCCTCCCATGGTTTTGGAAAACCATGGCCTGTCCATGGTTTTGGGCCAGTGGTTTTTCTAAAACCATGGTCTGAGATTAAAATATTATAAATTAATATATTTTATTCAATTTGCTACTTTTTAATACCCAAGTTAACCTTGGCTCAATTCCATCTTTCAGAAATGCCATAGGAGATTTAGAATTACTTGAGTGTCCTTCTGTAGTTCAATAAATTACATAGCCTGACATTGAAAATGGTAAATTACCATTTTCGTCCCTGACAATTTTATTAATTCCCTGAAAATATCCTAAAAGAAAGATTACTATTTTGACCTTATATAGTTGGGTATTTTACCGAAAAATGCCACTGAATTGGCAAATTACTAAGCTACCCTTTGACAATTTGATTAATGACTAGAATGTCCCTGAATTCTGATTTTTGAACAAGCCTCAACAAAATTTTATCAGGATTTTAAATATATATTCAGATCTTTACTTTGAACAATACTAACCATAAAAATAAGGGTTTTAACACTATAATTCACATTCATAATAAATAAAAATTAAAACTTGAATTTTCTTCAGAATTTATAAATCATTAAAAATTTTGGGTATTACATTCTACCCCCCTAAAAGAAAAAATTTCGTCCTCGAAATTTATGTACAATTTAAATAAACAATTTTGGATACTTCTCTCTGATGCTGTTTTCAGGTTCCCAAGTACATTCTTCAATTCCGTGATGCTGCCATCTGACTTTAACCAGAGGAATAATCTTTGTTCTCAAAATTTGATCTCTTCTATCCATAATTTCTATAGGCTTTTCCTCAACAGTCATGTCTTCTCGAATTGCTATATCTTGATGCTGGATAATATGAGATGGATCATAAACATATTTTCGCAGCATTGAAACATGAAATACATTATGAATCTGTGCATACTGAGGAGGCAATTCGATTCTATAAGCAGTTTCACCGATTCGTTCTAGAATCTTAAAAGGTCCTACAAATCTAGGACTTAACTTTCCCTTCTTTCCAAATCTGAACACACTTTTGGTTGGAGATACTTTGACGAAGACCATATCATCAACTTCAAAAGTGAGTTCTTTCCGTCTTTGATCAGCATATCCTTTTTGTCGGCTCTGGGCAGCGCGTAGTCTATCTCGGATCAAATTTACTTGCTGAGTATAATGTTGTAGTATCATTGGTGACTCTAACTTTCGTTCACCAATTTCATTCCAATAGAGTGGCGATCGACAAGGTCTTCCATATAAAGCTTCGTATGGCGCCATTCCAATACTGGTATGATAACTATTATTATAAGCGAATTCAGCTAGCATAATATGAATATCCCAATCTCCTTTCCATTCTAGCATACAGGCGCGTAACATATCTTCCAGAGTTTGAATAGTACGCTCTGATTGTCCATCAGTTTGGGGATGAAATGCAGAACTGAACTTTAACTTTGTTTCCAAAGCCTGCTGAAGTTGGTTCCAGAATCGAGAAGTAAACCTGGGATCACGATCAGAGATAATTGAAAATGGTATTCCATGTAGTCTTACAATCTCTTGAATGTATAAATCTGCCAAACTTTCCAAAGATTGACTTATACGAATAGGTAGAAAGTGAGCTGATTTAGTTAATCGGTCAATAATAACCCAAATTGCATCGTGCTGTTTTCGAGTTTTTGGTAAACCCACTATGAAATCCATAGTAATTTCTTCCCATTTCCATTGTGGAATTTCAATTTGTTGCATCATTCCACCTGGCTTCTGATGTTCTGCCTTAACTTGTTGGCAAATCAAACACTTTGAAACATAATTTGCCACATCTCTCTTCATACCAGTCCACCAGTACTTTCTTTGCAAATCTTTGAACATCTTTGTACTTCCTGGGTGGATAGTATACTTGCTTTTATGGGCTTCTTCAAGGATTTCATTTCTCAATTCAGGGTTATTTGGTACCCATATTCGATCATTCATCAAAATACTCCCATCTTCTTTAAGTCGAAAAGAAACATCATCTTCCTGTTGGGCTCGAGCTAAAAATTCTTCATGTTGAGAATCCTTACTTTGTTCAGAAATAATTCGGATGAGGATTTCTGGTCGAACAATTAAGTTTGATAATAAAATCCTTCCTGTATTAGTTGCAAAGGGTTTCCAATTAATGAAATCTTCAATAAGTTTCCATTCTTTGTCTATGAGACTTGCCAAAGTGTCTCTAGTTTTGCGACTAAGAGCATCAGCTACAATATTCGCCTTTCCAGGATGATAAGAAAGTGTGAACTCATAGTCTTTAATAAATTCTAGCCAACGTCGCTGTCTCATATTCAATTCTTTCTGCGAGAACAAATATTTGAGGCTCTTGTGATCACTGAATACTTCAAATTGTTCTCCATATAAATAATGTCTCCAGATCTTTAGTGCAAAAACAACTGCCGCAAGTTCTAAGTCATGGGTTGGATAATTCTTCTCATGATTTTTCAACTGTCTTGATGCATAAGCAATAACTTTTCCGTGTTGCATCAATACACAACCTAGACCAGTACCAGAAGCATCTGCATATACCTCAAATCCACCATGTCCCGAGGGTAAAGTAAGCACTGGAGATGTAGTGAGCTTTTCTTTCAAAATTTGGAAACTTTCTTCACATTTAATGTCCCAATCAAATTTAACACCCTTCTTCAGAAGTCTAGTCATTGGTGATGCTATACGGGAAAAATCTTGAATAAATCTTCGGTAGTATCCAGCAAGTCCAAGAAAACTTCGAATATCTGTAATATTCTTAGGTTGTTTCCATTCTAATACTGCTTCCACTTTAGCAGGATCTACTGAGATTCCATCTTTTGAAATTACATGACCCAAAAGCATAACTTTTTCCAGCCAAAATTCGCACTTAGAAAATTTGGCATATAACTGATTTTTCCTCAAAGTATCCAAAATAATCCTTAAATGTTCCTCGTGTTGTTCCTTATTTTCAGAATAAATTAAAATATCATCAATAAAAATAATCACAAATGTATCTACAAACGGTCTGAACACACGGTTCATAAGATCCATAAAGGCTGTTGGTGCATTTGTAAGTCCAAAAGGCATGACAGTGAATTCATAATGTCCATACCTTGTCCGAAAGGCTGTCTTAGAAATGTCTTCTTCCTTGATTCTAAGTTGATGATATCCAGATCTAAGATCAATCTTTGAAAATACCTTAGCCTTCTGTAATTGATCAAATAAATCTTCAATTCGTGGCAACGGATATTTATTCTTTATGGTAACTTGATTAAGAAGTCTGTAATCTATACATAATCTTAATGACCCATCTTTCTTCTTTACAAATAATACTGGTGCACCCCAGGGAGACATACTTGGTCTAATAAATCCCAGCTCCATTAATTCCAATAATTGTTTTTTTAATTCTGTGAGTTCTGCTGGAGCCATCCTATAAGGAGCTTTAGAAATTGGTGCAGTTCCTGGCATTAACTCAATACCGAATTCTATCTCTCTATGTGGAGGAAGTCCTGGTAATTCATCAGGAAAAATATCTGAAAATTCATGAACAATATCCAGACTTTCAAGAGAAATTTCTGCTGGTCTGGCAAGAGTAATGCTGACTAGAAAGGTTGTACATCCATTCCTCAAATATTTCTGGGCCTTTAAAGAAGAAATAACTCGATTTTTAGGAGTAGAATTGGATAATCTAAATTCTACCTTAGGAATACCTGGTTGAGAAAAAGTAACTTTTCCTTCCTGACAAAATATTCTTGCATGATGTTGATGTAGCCAATCCATACCCAATATAATATCAAAATCTGACATGTCTAATAGAATTGGGTCAGCAGGTAAATTCTGTCCTTCAATATATACTTCTAGATTCGGCAAGTATAACCCACAAAAAGATTTACATCCTACTGGGTTGACCACTTCCAGAGCACAGTTCAAAGACTTGATAGGCATATTAAGTAAAGTAGTAAACTTCTTGGAAATAAAAGAATGAGTTGAACCGCAATCAAATAGAGTAAAAGCAGCATGTCCAGCTATAGATAAAGTACCTTGAATCAGGTCACCCTTAGGTAGTTGATCAACATTGGCGGTATAAACGCGACCTGGTACTTTTTTATTCTGCGGTCGTTGTTGTTGTTGTTGTTGCTGCTGTTGTTGTTGCTGGTACGGATACTGAGGTTGTTGCTGAGGGCGAGGTCTAATAAGGCCTCGAGCATGTTCATCCATTTCCTTTTTATAGCAGTCTTTAATGAAATGGCCAGACTTACCACAATATAAACAACCACCAGTTGTTCGGGGGCAGGGTTGTCCTGGATGGGATCGATAGCAATTCTGACACGATCTAGCTGGTAGTTGTGTAGCTGGTAATTGTGGTTGATTGACTTGAAACTGCTGTCGTGGCCTCTTTGCTGGAGGGATGAACCTTCTTCCTTCAAAATTTCTTTTAGGCCAACTCCTTTGGCCTCTGAATTGAGAAACCGTTCTGCCAGATTGATTCTTCTGTATTTCTTCCCAATCTTCTTGTATCAATGTAGCTATTTCCACCGCCTTGTCTAAAGTTTCTGGCCTACTAGTGAGGACTTTGGTTCGTAGAACTGGTTTCAATCCTCTAGTAAATTTCATTGCCCTCTCATCTTCCGTATTATAGACATTTGGGCAATACTTCTCTAAATTTCTGAATTTAGTAATGTATTCAGATAAAGAGAGTCCTCCTTGTAGTAATTCAAGGAATTCCCTCATTTTACGGCTTCTTTCATGCTTGGGGAAATATGCAGCATAGAAAACTTCAACAAATTGCTCCCAAGTAACGGATCCATTGCTAAATTTAATTTCTAAGGTGGATGCCCACCATCTTTCTGCATCTCCTTTTAATCTGTATGCTGCATAGTTCACCTTACGATCTTCAGGTACGGTCAGAACACGAAAAATCTTTTCTATTTCTCGGATCCAAACCTCAGCAGCTTCTGGATCCATCTTTCCTGAAAATGTAGGTGGATCTAATTTGAGAAACTTCTCATAAGATACTTCATTATGGTTTTGATAGGATTTTGAAGATGTAGTTGAGTCTTGCCTATTCTGATTCTGATCTCTTATAACAGCTGCCAAATTATTTAATGTTTCCATAATGAATTCTTGTTGACCATTCTGCTCCTTGGGTTGCTTCTTTGATGTTTGACGAGGCATCCTTGATAAATAATGATCAGACTTAGATTAAAGTAGAAAGAACATTTATTCATATGAACATATATATACATCAAAACCCATATTTACAAGAATTTACATATTTAACAAAAGTAAACAAAAGATATCCTATGGAAGCTTGAGGAATTTTCCCAAATAATTCCTCTTGTTTCAAATCCGCTCTGGTGGATGAGAAGGCCCTGCAATATTTGGATCTATATTATAAACTTGTTTATCTGGATTTCCTAAATATAAGCTAAGGTCATCCGTAGGTTCCCTTGGGGTATATATAGAATCAGGAGGTTGAAGTGAAAATACAAAGTCCAAAGGAGTTAAAGTGGGTGCAGGAGCAGGTATTATGGTTGAGTCGGATGAAATGACAATAGGTTCCATTGGAGGAGGAGGAGCAAGAATATCCACACGGGATTGTTGATCTGGTAGGTTTTCAGCGGCTTGCTGTCTTTTAATGCAACTCGTCTTCACTTGGCATTCTTTTTCTATATGCCCAACTTCTCCACAAAATAAACATTCTTCCAATTCCAGTGAGCAAGGTTGTGATAAATGGGTCTGTAAACACCTATGACATTTTTCTAAGTTTTCTTTTTCTTTTGTAAGACTTAGAACTTGATTTTCTAAATTATCCACCAGCCGTTTTTGTACTGTCTGTGATTCTTCTAGCTTTTGAACATCCTTGACAAGTTCTTTAATGATATTGACCAGATCTTGAGGAGTCATCTATAAGAAGAATAATGATTTAACAATAATAATAATAAAATAAAAATCTAAAGTACATACTTACAGTGTAATGTATGAACAAGGTGGATCTCGAACCAGATTTCCAAAAACTCTGCTCTGATACCAACTGTAACGCCCCGAGGTTTTAAAACCTTTAAAAATGCAGATTTTTTTTTTTTTTTAAACAGCGGAAATAATTTTTGATTTTCGGTTTCCTAAACCTCAGGCACGCCACATTCCAATTAACAACAAAAACAACAATAATTTATATCAACATTATATACATAGTCTTTTCACAAGGTTCAAAAATGAAAACATTTAGGATTAAATTTAAAATAAATCCTAAATTAATCTCAGGATCTTGGGAATCTGGATTCTTCGATGCCACACTTGTCCAACATCCATTGTAAGATTTCCTATTCCATATTTGAACCTGAAATCCCCATAAAATAGGGTTAGACTTATGATAGCCAAGTAAGTCATTAATCAAAACCATACAATTCAAATATTAAGCATGATTTCAATAATTTATAAATCAAAATGCATTTATTCAAGAACAATTATGCAAAATAAGGCAATTAAAAACAATTTAAAATAATGCATAATCTCAGATCAAATTCTGTGAAAGAAAGAGGTCATTGTTTCGATATTAACGCCCTCCTGGTACGGTGGAGAGTACTCCGATCTCAAACTAAGTATTCCGGGGGTATATTATTCTATTGTGGATTACCCGGATACCTGAGTGAAACGGGCTCCCATGCGAGCAGTCAACGACCGGGAAGATTCTCAGCAATGGCGAGCAAACAAGGAGAGTTGGATGCATCCACTGGCATGCGGCAGCCTTGAGACCCGTTGTCTCGACCTCCTCAACCCGAGTGACAGGAGGTCCAGGGAATCTATCGCTCCCAACAATTATCATCTTCACAATGTCACTCCTGGTTGTACCACTACCCCTTCCAGGGTAGGCTAAACCTAGATGGGCTTGAAGGATTCTTTTATAGGACTTTTCATCTTTTTAAAAACTAGGCTCAATAGCCAAATCATTCCTTTCAAATAAACACGGTTCATATGTATCCAGCCCATCCAGAATTTTGCTCTATCATAACGAGCATTCGCCTGTGAAGGCGAGAATTAAGTTTGTGTAGACATGACTCATGCAGCAATAAAATCTTTCAAAAATCAACATGCTATACAAAATTCTTCTATTTATCAATATCATCAATGTCTTAACCATAGTATTCGATTTAAAATCATAAGATTTGAAATTGAAATATGCAGATATTGAAATATGCATTTGATCATAAATCAAATTTAGATAATCATGCATGAATCAAAAACATGAATCAAAAGCATGTCTAATATAAAATTATAAGATTTTGATAGAATAACTTACTTGGATTTCGATAGGATAAAGCGCCCGTGCTTTGATTTAATCTGATAGAATTCATTATATTAGTTAATATTTTTATATCAAATTTTGAGTAGTATTTGCCCTATGATTTAAAGAAGTATCTTTTGAAGAAATTATTAAAAATCTAAAAAATTTATTTGTAATTGACTTTAAAACTTTTATAAGAATTTTCACAGAGTTTCCTCTGTAATAACTCAAATGTTCGAAAAAAGGTTTGAACTTGAATTCGAGTTGTAAGAATTCGAACATGACTTTGCGTCACAAATATTTTTATAAAGGTTTTTCAAAAATTTTGATTTAAATATTTAAAAGGATTTTTGAAAAATTTTAACAAAATTTCTTTTATAAAAATCAATTTTTTCTGAAATAATTATAAAAATTTTGATATATCTTCTACTAAAAATTTCTAAACTATCTGAAAAGCTTTTGCCAAAATTCTGATTAAAATAATTAATTTTTAGAAATTATTTAAAAATTTGGTCAGAATTACTGCTATACTAATTCTACTTTTTTCAAAAATCTTTAAATCATTTTGACAGAACTCCTGCTATAAAAACTTAATTTTTCAAAAGTCTTTTATAAAATTTTGCCAGAACTACTGCTAAAGTAGTTTGGAATACTTAAAAATATTTAGAAAAATTTGAACAGAACTTCCCTTGCGTAGAGGCTGGGTTGGATTAAATTTTGACAAAATTGTCAAAATTTAAATCCACACAAAGTAGAATTGGGGTTTAGAAGGAGAATTTGAATTCAGAAGATGGTTCTTGAATACTAACCTTGTTTAGTTGATTTGAGCAGCGCTTCCGCTATCCAAATCTGACTTTTCTGCTAAGTTTAGCAGAACTCCTGCAGGTAGTACTTCTGAGGCTGTTTCTGATCTAACGGAGCTTCTTGCAGAAGAACGGACTTTGCTAAAAGAAAGAGGAAAAGGGCTAGAAGAGGTTTCTCAGAAAAAATCTGAGATTCTACGGAGGTTTTGGTTTAAAAGTTAGAGAGAGAAAATCAAAGGTAGAGAGAGAAAGTAGGAGAGAGAGAGCTTAGAGAGAGAGAAGGGAGGGTTTTGAACTTGAGTAGAGAGAGAGGGGGTGAGGGGTATTTATAGGAGAGAGAAGGGAGGTCGCCCCCCCCCTTGTGGGGCCCACTTTGGTGACATTTGTCACCAAAGTAAATAAAAAATTATTTTTTTGAATGACACTTGTCATTCTTCTGACAAGTGTCAAAGAGAGAGAGAGGCTTAGTGTCACCTCCTCACTGAGGAGTGACACTTGTCCTCCCATGGTTTTGGAAAACCATGGCCTGTCCATGGTTTTGGGCCAGTGGTTTTTCTAAAACCATGGTCTGAGATTAAAATATTATAAATTAATATATTTTATTCAATTTGCTACTTTTTAATACCCAAGTTAACCTTGGCTCAATTCCATCTTTCAGAAATGCCATAGGAGATTTAGAATTACTTGAGTGTCCTTCTGTAGTTCAATAAATTACATAGCCTGACATTGAAAATGGTAAATTACCATTTTCGTCCCTGACAATTTTATTAATTCCCTGAAAATATCCTAAAAGAAAGATTACTATTTTGACCTTATATAGTTGGGTATTTTACCGAAAAATGCCACTGAATTGGCAAATTACTAAGCTACCCTTTGACAATTTGATTAATGACTAGAATGTCCCTGAATTCTGATTTTTGAACAAGCCTCAACAAAATTTTATCAGGATTTTAAATATATATTCAGATCTTTACTTTGAACAATACTAACCATAAAAATAAGGGTTTTAACACTATAATTCACATTCATAATAAATAAAAATTAAAACTTGAATTTTCTTCAGAATTTATAAATCATTAAAAATTTTGGGTATTACATTCTACCCCCCTAAAAGAAAAAATTTCGTCCTCGAAATTTATGTACAATTTAAATAAACAATTTTGGATACTTCTCTCTGATGCTGTTTTCAGGTTCCCAAGTACATTCTTCAATTCCGTGATGCTGCCATCTGACTTTAACCAGAGGAATAATCTTTGTTCTCAAAATTTGATCTCTTCTATCCATAATTTCTATAGGCTTTTCCTCAACAGTCATGTCTTCTCGAATTGCTATATCTTGATGCTGGATAATATGAGATGGATCATAAACATATTTTCGCAGCATTGAAACATGAAATACATTATGAATCTGTGCATACTGAGGAGGCAATTCGATTCTATAAGCAGTTTCACCGATTCGTTCTAGAATCTTAAAAGGTCCTACAAATCTAGGACTTAACTTTCCCTTCTTTCCAAATCTGAACACACTTTTGGTTGGAGATACTTTGACGAAGACCATATCATCAACTTCAAAAGTGAGTTCTTTCCGTCTTTGATCAGCATATCCTTTTTGTCGGCTCTGGGCAGCGCGTAGTCTATCTCGGATCAAATTTACTTGCTGAGTATAATGTTGTAGTATCATTGGTGACTCTAACTTTCGTTCACCAATTTCATTCCAATAGAGTGGCGATCGACAAGGTCTTCCATATAAAGCTTCGTATGGCGCCATTCCAATACTGGTATGATAACTATTATTATAAGCGAATTCAGCTAGCATAATATGAATATCCCAATCTCCTTTCCATTCTAGCATACAGGCGCGTAACATATCTTCCAGAGTTTGAATAGTACGCTCTGATTGTCCATCAGTTTGGGGATGAAATGCAGAACTGAACTTTAACTTTGTTTCCAAAGCCTGCTGAAGTTGGTTCCAGAATCGAGAAGTAAACCTGGGATCACGATCAGAGATAATTGAAAATGGTATTCCATGTAGTCTTACAATCTCTTGAATGTATAAATCTGCCAAACTTTCCAAAGATTGACTTATACGAATAGGTAGAAAGTGAGCTGATTTAGTTAATCGGTCAATAATAACCCAAATTGCATCGTGCTGTTTTCGAGTTTTTGGTAAACCCACTATGAAATCCATAGTAATTTCTTCCCATTTCCATTGTGGAATTTCAATTTGTTGCATCATTCCACCTGGCTTCTGATGTTCTGCCTTAACTTGTTGGCAAATCAAACACTTTGAAACATAATTTGCCACATCTCTCTTCATACCAGTCCACCAGTACTTTCTTTGCAAATCTTTGAACATCTTTGTACTTCCTGGGTGGATAGTATACTTGCTTTTATGGGCTTCTTCAAGGATTTCATTTCTCAATTCAGGGTTATTTGGTACCCATATTCGATCATTCATCAAAATACTCCCATCTTCTTTAAGTCGAAAAGAAACATCATCTTCCTGTTGGGCTCGAGCTAAAAATTCTTCATGTTGAGAATCCTTACTTTGTTCAGAAATAATTCGGATGAGGATTTCTGGTCGAACAATTAAGTTTGATAATAAAATCCTTCCTGTATTAGTTGCAAAGGGTTTCCAATTAATGAAATCTTCAATAAGTTTCCATTCTTTGTCTATGAGACTTGCCAAAGTGTCTCTAGTTTTGCGACTAAGAGCATCAGCTACAATATTCGCCTTTCCAGGATGATAAGAAAGTGTGAACTCATAGTCTTTAATAAATTCTAGCCAACGTCGCTGTCTCATATTCAATTCTTTCTGCGAGAACAAATATTTGAGGCTCTTGTGATCACTGAATACTTCAAATTGTTCTCCATATAAATAATGTCTCCAGATCTTTAGTGCAAAAACAACTGCCGCAAGTTCTAAGTCATGGGTTGGATAATTCTTCTCATGATTTTTCAACTGTCTTGATGCATAAGCAATAACTTTTCCGTGTTGCATCAATACACAACCTAGACCAGTACCAGAAGCATCTGCATATACCTCAAATCCACCATGTCCCGAGGGTAAAGTAAGCACTGGAGATGTAGTGAGCTTTTCTTTCAAAATTTGGAAACTTTCTTCACATTTAATGTCCCAATCAAATTTAACACCCTTCTTCAGAAGTCTAGTCATTGGTGATGCTATACGGGAAAAATCTTGAATAAATCTTCGGTAGTATCCAGCAAGTCCAAGAAAACTTCGAATATCTGTAATATTCTTAGGTTGTTTCCATTCTAATACTGCTTCCACTTTAGCAGGATCTACTGAGATTCCATCTTTTGAAATTACATGACCCAAAAGCATAACTTTTTCCAGCCAAAATTCGCACTTAGAAAATTTGGCATATAACTGATTTTTCCTCAAAGTATCCAAAATAATCCTTAAATGTTCCTCGTGTTGTTCCTTATTTTCAGAATAAATTAAAATATCATCAATAAAAATAATCACAAATGTATCTACAAACGGTCTGAACACACGGTTCATAAGATCCATAAAGGCTGTTGGTGCATTTGTAAGTCCAAAAGGCATGACAGTGAATTCATAATGTCCATACCTTGTCCGAAAGGCTGTCTTAGAAATGTCTTCTTCCTTGATTCTAAGTTGATGATATCCAGATCTAAGATCAATCTTTGAAAATACCTTAGCCTTCTGTAATTGATCAAATAAATCTTCAATTCGTGGCAACGGATATTTATTCTTTATGGTAACTTGATTAAGAAGTCTGTAATCTATACATAATCTTAATGACCCATCTTTCTTCTTTACAAATAATACTGGTGCACCCCAGGGAGACATACTTGGTCTAATAAATCCCAGCTCCATTAATTCCAATAATTGTTTTTTTAATTCTGTGAGTTCTGCTGGAGCCATCCTATAAGGAGCTTTAGAAATTGGTGCAGTTCCTGGCATTAACTCAATACCGAATTCTATCTCTCTATGTGGAGGAAGTCCTGGTAATTCATCAGGAAAAATATCTGAAAATTCATGAACAATATCCAGACTTTCAAGAGAAATTTCTGCTGGTCTGGCAAGAGTAATGCTGACTAGAAAGGTTGTACATCCATTCCTCAAATATTTCTGGGCCTTTAAAGAAGAAATAACTCGATTTTTAGGAGTAGAATTGGATAATCTAAATTCTACCTTAGGAATACCTGGTTGAGAAAAAGTAACTTTTCCTTCCTGACAAAATATTCTTGCATGATGTTGATGTAGCCAATCCATACCCAATATAATATCAAAATCTGACATGTCTAATAGAATTGGGTCAGCAGGTAAATTCTGTCCTTCAATATATACTTCTAGATTCGGCAAGTATAACCCACAAAAAGATTTACATCCTACTGGGTTGACCACTTCCAGAGCACAGTTCAAAGACTTGATAGGCATATTAAGTAAAGTAGTAAACTTCTTGGAAATAAAAGAATGAGTTGAACCGCAATCAAATAGAGTAAAAGCAGCATGTCCAGCTATAGATAAAGTACCTTGAATCAGGTCACCCTTAGGTAGTTGATCAACATTGGCGGTATAAACGCGACCTGGTACTTTTTTATTCTGCGGTCGTTGTTGTTGTTGTTGTTGCTGCTGTTGTTGTTGCTGGTACGGATACTGAGGTTGTTGCTGAGGGCGAGGTCTAATAAGGCCTCGAGCATGTTCATCCATTTCCTTTTTATAGCAGTCTTTAATGAAATGGCCAGACTTACCACAATATAAACAACCACCAGTTGTTCGGGGGCAGGGTTGTCCTGGATGGGATCGATAGCAATTCTGACACGATCTAGCTGGTAGTTGTGTAGCTGGTAATTGTGGTTGATTGACTTGAAACTGCTGTCGTGGCCTCTTTGCTGGAGGGATGAACCTTCTTCCTTCAAAATTTCTTTTAGGCCAACTCCTTTGGCCTCTGAATTGAGAAACCGTTCTGCCAGATTGATTCTTCTGTATTTCTTCCCAATCTTCTTGTATCAATGTAGCTATTTCCACCGCCTTGTCTAAAGTTTCTGGCCTACTAGTGAGGACTTTGGTTCGTAGAACTGGTTTCAATCCTCTAGTAAATTTCATTGCCCTCTCATCTTCCGTATTATAGACATTTGGGCAATACTTCTCTAAATTTCTGAATTTAGTAATGTATTCAGATAAAGAGAGTCCTCCTTGTAGTAATTCAAGGAATTCCCTCATTTTACGGCTTCTTTCATGCTTGGGGAAATATGCAGCATAGAAAACTTCAACAAATTGCTCCCAAGTAACGGATCCATTGCTAAATTTAATTTCTAAGGTGGATGCCCACCATCTTTCTGCATCTCCTTTTAATCTGTATGCTGCATAGTTCACCTTACGATCTTCAGGTACGGTCAGAACACGAAAAATCTTTTCTATTTCTCGGATCCAAACCTCAGCAGCTTCTGGATCCATCTTTCCTGAAAATGTAGGTGGATCTAATTTGAGAAACTTCTCATAAGATACTTCATTATGGTTTTGATAGGATTTTGAAGATGTAGCTGAGTCTTGCCTATTCTGATTCTGATCTCTTATAACAGCTGCCAAATTATTTAATGTTTCCATAATGAATTCTTGTTGACCATTCTGCTCCTTGGGTTGCTTCTTTGATGTTTGACGAGGCATCCTTGATAAATAATGATCAGACTTAGATTAAAGTAGAAAGAACATTTATTCATATGAACATATATATACATCAAAACCCATATTTACAAGAATTTACATATTTAACAAAAGTAAACAAAAGATATCCTATGGAAGCTTGAGGAATTTTCCCAAATAATTCCTCTTGTTTCAAATCCGCTCTGGTGGATGAGAAGGCCCTGCAATATTTGGATCTATATTATAAACTTGTTTATCTGGATTTCCTAAATATAAGCTAAGGTCATCCGTAGGTTCCCTTGGGGTATATATAGAATCAGGAGGTTGAAGTGAAAATACAAAGTCCAAAGGAGTTAAAGTGGGTGCAGGAGCAGGTATTATGGTTGAGTCGGATGAAATGACAATAGGTTCCATTGGAGGAGGAGGAGCAAGAATATCCACACGGGATTGTTGATCTGGTAGGTTTTCAGCGGCTTGCTGTCTTTTAATGCAACTCGTCTTCACTTGGCATTCTTTTTCTATATGCCCAACTTCTCCACAAAATAAACATTCTTCCAATTCCAGTGAGCAAGGTTGTGATAAATGGGTCTGTAAACACCTATGACATTTTTCTAAGTTTTCTTTTTCTTTTGTAAGACTTAGAACTTGATTTTCTAAATTATCCACCAGCCGTTTTTGTACTGTCTGTGATTCTTCTAGCTTTTGAACATCCTTGACAAGTTCTTTAATGATATTGACCAGATCTTGAGGAGTCATCTATAAGAAGAATAATGATTTAACAATAATAATAATAAAATAAAAATCTAAAGTACATACTTACAGTGTAATGTATGAACAAGGTGGATCTCGAACCAGATTTCCAAAAACTCTGCTCTGATACCAACTGTAACGCCCCGAGGTTTTAAAACCTTTAAAAATGCAGATTTTTTTTTTTTTTTAAACAGCGGAAATAATTTTTGATTTTCGGTTTCCTAAACCTCAGGCACGCCACATTCCAATTAACAACAAAAACAACAATAATTTATATCAACATTATATACATAGTCTTTTCACAAGGTTCAAAAATGAAAACATTTAGGATTAAATTTAAAATAAATCCTAAATTAATCTCAGGATCTTGGGAATCTGGATTCTTCGATGCCACACTTGTCCAACATCCATTGTAAGATTTCCTATTCCATATTTGAACCTGAAATCCCCATAAAATAGGGTTAGACTTATGATAGCCAAGTAAGTCATTAATCAAAACCATACAATTCAAATATTAAGCATGATTTCAATAATTTATAAATCAAAATGCATTTATTCAAGAACAATTATGCAAAATAAGGCAATTAAAAACAATTTAAAATAATGCATAATCTCAGATCAAATTCTGTGAAAGAAAGAGGTCATTGTTTCGATATTAACGCCCTCCTGGTACGGTGGAGAGTACTCCGATCTCAAACTAAGTATTCCGGGGGTATATTATTCTATTGTGGATTACCCGGATACCTGAGTGAAACGGGCTCCCATGCGAGCAGTCAACGACCGGGAAGATTCTCAGCAATGGCGAGCAAACAAGGAGAGTTGGATGCATCCACTGGCATGCGGCAGCCTTGAGACCCGTTGTCTCGACCTCCTCAACCCGAGTGACAGGAGGTCCAGGGAATCTATCGCTCCCAACAATTATCATCTTCACAATGTCACTCCTGGTTGTACCACTACCCCTTCCAGGGTAGGCTAAACCTAGATGGGCTTGAAGGATTCTTTTATAGGACTTTTCATCTTTTTAAAAACTAGGCTCAATAGCCAAATCATTCCTTTCAAATAAACACGGTTCATATGTATCCAGCCCATCCAGAATTTTGCTCTATCATAACGAGCATTCGCCTGTGAAGGCGAGAATTAAGTTTGTGTAGACATGACTCATGCAGCAATAAAATCTTTCAAAAATCAACATGCTATACAAAATTCTTCTATTTATCAATATCATCAATGTCTTAACCATAGTATTCGATTTAAAATCATAAGATTTGAAATTGAAATATGCAGATATTGAAATATGCATTTGATCATAAATCAAATTTAGATAATCATGCATGAATCAAAAACATGAATCAAAAGCATGTCTAATATAAAATTATAAGATTTTGATAGAATAACTTACTTGGATTTCGATAGGATAAAGCGCCCGTGCTTTGATTTAATCTGATAGAATTCATTATATTAGTTAATATTTTTATATCAAATTTTGAGTAGTATTTGCCCTATGATTTAAAGAAGTATCTTTTGAAGAAATTATTAAAAATCTAAAAAATTTATTTGTAATTGACTTTAAAACTTTTATAAGAATTTTCACAGAGTTTCCTCTGTAATAACTCAAATGTTCGAAAAAAGGTTTGAACTTGAATTCGAGTTGTAAGAATTCGAACATGACTTTGCGTCACAAATATTTTTATAAAGGTTTTTCAAAAATTTTGATTTAAATATTTAAAAGGATTTTTGAAAAATTTTAACAAAATTTCTTTTATAAAAATCAATTTTTTCTGAAATAATTATAAAAATTTTGATATATCTTCTACTAAAAATTTCTAAACTATCTGAAAAGCTTTTGCCAAAATTCTGATTAAAATAATTAATTTTTAGAAATTATTTAAAAATTTGGTCAGAATTACTGCTATACTAATTCTACTTTTTTCAAAAATCTTTAAATCATTTTGACAGAACTCCTGCTATAAAAACTTAATTTTTCAAAAGTCTTTTATAAAATTTTGCCAGAACTACTGCTAAAGTAGTTTGGAATACTTAAAAATATTTAGAAAAATTTGAACAGAACTTCCCTTGCGTAGAGGCTGGGTTGGATTAAATTTTGACAAAATTGTCAAAATTTAAATCCACACAAAGTAGAATTGGGGTTTAGAAGGAGAATTTGAATTCAGAAGATGGTTCTTGAATACTAACCTTGTTTAGTTGATTTGAGCAGCGCTTCCGCTATCCAAATCTGACTTTTCTGCTAAGTTTAGCAGAACTCCTGCAGGTAGTACTTCTGAGGCTGTTTCTGATCTAACGGAGCTTCTTGCAGAAGAACGGACTTTGCTAAAAGAAAGAGGAAAAGGGCTAGAAGAGGTTTCTCAGAAAAAATCTGAGATTCTACGGAGGTTTTGGTTTAAAAGTTAGAGAGAGAAAATCAAAGGTAGAGAGAGAAAGTAGGAGAGAGAGAGCTTAGAGAGAGAGAAGGGAGGGTTTTGAACTTGAGTAGAGAGAGAGGGGGTGAGGGGTATTTATAGGAGAGAGAAGGGAGGTCGCCCCCCCCCTTGTGGGGCCCACTTTGGTGACATTTGTCACCAAAGTAAATAAAAAATTATTTTTTTGAATGACACTTGTCATTCTTCTGACAAGTGTCAAAGAGAGAGAGAGGCTTAGTGTCACCTCCTCACTGAGGAGTGACACTTGTCCTCCCATGGTTTTGGAAAACCATGGCCTGTCCATGGTTTTGGGCCAGTGGTTTTTCTAAAACCATGGTCTGAGATTAAAATATTATAAATTAATATATTTTATTCAATTTGCTACTTTTTAATACCCAAGTTAACCTTGGCTCAATTCCATCTTTCAGAAATGCCATAGGAGATTTAGAATTACTTGAGTGTCCTTCTGTAGTTCAATAAATTACATAGCCTGACATTGAAAATGGTAAATTACCATTTTCGTCCCTGACAATTTTATTAATTCCCTGAAAATATCCTAAAAGAAAGATTACTATTTTGACCTTATATAGTTGGGTATTTTACCGAAAAATGCCACTGAATTGGCAAATTACTAAGCTACCCTTTGACAATTTGATTAATGACTAGAATGTCCCTGAATTCTGATTTTTGAACAAGCCTCAACAAAATTTTATCAGGATTTTAAATATATATTCAGATCTTTACTTTGAACAATACTAACCATAAAAATAAGGGTTTTAACACTATAATTCACATTCATAATAAATAAAAATTAAAACTTGAATTTTCTTCAGAATTTATAAATCATTAAAAATTTTGGGTATTACATTCTACCCCCCTAAAAGAAAAAATTTCGTCCTCGAAATTTATGTACAATTTAAATAAACAATTTTGGATACTTCTCTCTGATGCTGTTTTCAGGTTCCCAAGTACATTCTTCAATTCCGTGATGCTGCCATCTGACTTTAACCAGAGGAATAATCTTTGTTCTCAAAATTTGATCTCTTCTATCCATAATTTCTATAGGCTTTTCCTCAACAGTCATGTCTTCTCGAATTGCTATATCTTGATGCTGGATAATATGAGATGGATCATAAACATATTTTCGCAGCATTGAAACATGAAATACATTATGAATCTGTGCATACTGAGGAGGCAATTCGATTCTATAAGCAGTTTCACCGATTCGTTCTAGAATCTTAAAAGGTCCTACAAATCTAGGACTTAACTTTCCCTTCTTTCCAAATCTGAACACACTTTTGGTTGGAGATACTTTGACGAAGACCATATCATCAACTTCAAAAGTGAGTTCTTTCCGTCTTTGATCAGCATATCCTTTTTGTCGGCTCTGGGCAGCGCGTAGTCTATCTCGGATCAAATTTACTTGCTGAGTATAATGTTGTAGTATCATTGGTGACTCTAACTTTCGTTCACCAATTTCATTCCAATAGAGTGGCGATCGACAAGGTCTTCCATATAAAGCTTCGTATGGCGCCATTCCAATACTGGTATGATAACTATTATTATAAGCGAATTCAGCTAGCATAATATGAATATCCCAATCTCCTTTCCATTCTAGCATACAGGCGCGTAACATATCTTCCAGAGTTTGAATAGTACGCTCTGATTGTCCATCAGTTTGGGGATGAAATGCAGAACTGAACTTTAACTTTGTTTCCAAAGCCTGCTGAAGTTGGTTCCAGAATCGAGAAGTAAACCTGGGATCACGATCAGAGATAATTGAAAATGGTATTCCATGTAGTCTTACAATCTCTTGAATGTATAAATCTGCCAAACTTTCCAAAGATTGACTTATACGAATAGGTAGAAAGTGAGCTGATTTAGTTAATCGGTCAATAATAACCCAAATTGCATCGTGCTGTTTTCGAGTTTTTGGTAAACCCACTATGAAATCCATAGTAATTTCTTCCCATTTCCATTGTGGAATTTCAATTTGTTGCATCATTCCACCTGGCTTCTGATGTTCTGCCTTAACTTGTTGGCAAATCAAACACTTTGAAACATAATTTGCCACATCTCTCTTCATACCAGTCCACCAGTACTTTCTTTGCAAATCTTTGAACATCTTTGTACTTCCTGGGTGGATAGTATACTTGCTTTTATGGGCTTCTTCAAGGATTTCATTTCTCAATTCAGGGTTATTTGGTACCCATATTCGATCATTCATCAAAATACTCCCATCTTCTTTAAGTCGAAAAGAAACATCATCTTCCTGTTGGGCTCGAGCTAAAAATTCTTCATGTTGAGAATCCTTACTTTGTTCAGAAATAATTCGGATGAGGATTTCTGGTCGAACAATTAAGTTTGATAATAAAATCCTTCCTGTATTAGTTGCAAAGGGTTTCCAATTAATGAAATCTTCAATAAGTTTCCATTCTTTGTCTATGAGACTTGCCAAAGTGTCTCTAGTTTTGCGACTAAGAGCATCAGCTACAATATTCGCCTTTCCAGGATGATAAGAAAGTGTGAACTCATAGTCTTTAATAAATTCTAGCCAACGTCGCTGTCTCATATTCAATTCTTTCTGCGAGAACAAATATTTGAGGCTCTTGTGATCACTGAATACTTCAAATTGTTCTCCATATAAATAATGTCTCCAGATCTTTAGTGCAAAAACAACTGCCGCAAGTTCTAAGTCATGGGTTGGATAATTCTTCTCATGATTTTTCAACTGTCTTGATGCATAAGCAATAACTTTTCCGTGTTGCATCAATACACAACCTAGACCAGTACCAGAAGCATCTGCATATACCTCAAATCCACCATGTCCCGAGGGTAAAGTAAGCACTGGAGATGTAGTGAGCTTTTCTTTCAAAATTTGGAAACTTTCTTCACATTTAATGTCCCAATCAAATTTAACACCCTTCTTCAGAAGTCTAGTCATTGGTGATGCTATACGGGAAAAATCTTGAATAAATCTTCGGTAGTATCCAGCAAGTCCAAGAAAACTTCGAATATCTGTAATATTCTTAGGTTGTTTCCATTCTAATACTGCTTCCACTTTAGCAGGATCTACTGAGATTCCATCTTTTGAAATTACATGACCCAAAAGCATAACTTTTTCCAGCCAAAATTCGCACTTAGAAAATTTGGCATATAACTGATTTTTCCTCAAAGTATCCAAAATAATCCTTAAATGTTCCTCGTGTTGTTCCTTATTTTCAGAATAAATTAAAATATCATCAATAAAAATAATCACAAATGTATCTACAAACGGTCTGAACACACGGTTCATAAGATCCATAAAGGCTGTTGGTGCATTTGTAAGTCCAAAAGGCATGACAGTGAATTCATAATGTCCATACCTTGTCCGAAAGGCTGTCTTAGAAATGTCTTCTTCCTTGATTCTAAGTTGATGATATCCAGATCTAAGATCAATCTTTGAAAATACCTTAGCCTTCTGTAATTGATCAAATAAATCTTCAATTCGTGGCAACGGATATTTATTCTTTATGGTAACTTGATTAAGAAGTCTGTAATCTATACATAATCTTAATGACCCATCTTTCTTCTTTACAAATAATACTGGTGCACCCCAGGGAGACATACTTGGTCTAATAAATCCCAGCTCCATTAATTCCAATAATTGTTTTTTTAATTCTGTGAGTTCTGCTGGAGCCATCCTATAAGGAGCTTTAGAAATTGGTGCAGTTCCTGGCATTAACTCAATACCGAATTCTATCTCTCTATGTGGAGGAAGTCCTGGTAATTCATCAGGAAAAATATCTGAAAATTCATGAACAATATCCAGACTTTCAAGAGAAATTTCTGCTGGTCTGGCAAGAGTAATGCTGACTAGAAAGGTTGTACATCCATTCCTCAAATATTTCTGGGCCTTTAAAGAAGAAATAACTCGATTTTTAGGAGTAGAATTGGATAATCTAAATTCTACCTTAGGAATACCTGGTTGAGAAAAAGTAACTTTTCCTTCCTGACAAAATATTCTTGCATGATGTTGATGTAGCCAATCCATACCCAATATAATATCAAAATCTGACATGTCTAATAGAATTGGGTCAGCAGGTAAATTCTGTCCTTCAATATATACTTCTAGATTCGGCAAGTATAACCCACAAAAAGATTTACATCCTACTGGGTTGACCACTTCCAGAGCACAGTTCAAAGACTTGATAGGCATATTAAGTAAAGTAGTAAACTTCTTGGAAATAAAAGAATGAGTTGAACCGCAATCAAATAGAGTAAAAGCAGCATGTCCAGCTATAGATAAAGTACCTTGAATCAGGTCACCCTTAGGTAGTTGATCAACATTGGCGGTATAAACGCGACCTGGTACTTTTTTATTCTGCGGTCGTTGTTGTTGTTGTTGTTGCTGCTGTTGTTGTTGCTGGTACGGATACTGAGGTTGTTGCTGAGGGCGAGGTCTAATAAGGCCTCGAGCATGTTCATCCATTTCCTTTTTATAGCAGTCTTTAATGAAATGGCCAGACTTACCACAATATAAACAACCACCAGTTGTTCGGGGGCAGGGTTGTCCTGGATGGGATCGATAGCAATTCTGACACGATCTAGCTGGTAGTTGTGTAGCTGGTAATTGTGGTTGATTGACTTGAAACTGCTGTCGTGGCCTCTTTGCTGGAGGGATGAACCTTCTTCCTTCAAAATTTCTTTTAGGCCAACTCCTTTGGCCTCTGAATTGAGAAACCGTTCTGCCAGATTGATTCTTCTGTATTTCTTCCCAATCTTCTTGTATCAATGTAGCTATTTCCACCGCCTTGTCTAAAGTTTCTGGCCTACTAGTGAGGACTTTGGTTCGTAGAACTGGTTTCAATCCTCTAGTAAATTTCATTGCCCTCTCATCTTCCGTATTATAGACATTTGGGCAATACTTCTCTAAATTTCTGAATTTAGTAATGTATTCAGATAAAGAGAGTCCTCCTTGTAGTAATTCAAGGAATTCCCTCATTTTACGGCTTCTTTCATGCTTGGGGAAATATGCAGCATAGAAAACTTCAACAAATTGCTCCCAAGTAACGGATCCATTGCTAAATTTAATTTCTAAGGTGGATGCCCACCATCTTTCTGCATCTCCTTTTAATCTGTATGCTGCATAGTTCACCTTACGATCTTCAGGTACGGTCAGAACACGAAAAATCTTTTCTATTTCTCGGATCCAAACCTCAGCAGCTTCTGGATCCATCTTTCCTGAAAATGTAGGTGGATCTAATTTGAGAAACTTCTCATAAGATACTTCATTATGGTTTTGATAGGATTTTGAAGATGTAGCTGAGTCTTGCCTATTCTGATTCTGATCTCTTATAACAGCTGCCAAATTATTTAATGTTTCCATAATGAATTCTTGTTGACCATTCTGCTCCTTGGGTTGCTTCTTTGATGTTTGACGAGGCATCCTTGATAAATAATGATCAGACTTAGATTAAAGTAGAAAGAACATTTATTCATATGAACATATATATACATCAAAACCCATATTTACAAGAATTTACATATTTAACAAAAGTAAACAAAAGATATCCTATGGAAGCTTGAGGAATTTTCCCAAATAATTCCTCTTGTTTCAAATCCGCTCTGGTGGATGAGAAGGCCCTGCAATATTTGGATCTATATTATAAACTTGTTTATCTGGATTTCCTAAATATAAGCTAAGGTCATCCGTAGGTTCCCTTGGGGTATATATAGAATCAGGAGGTTGAAGTGAAAATACAAAGTCCAAAGGAGTTAAAGTGGGTGCAGGAGCAGGTATTATGGTTGAGTCGGATGAAATGACAATAGGTTCCATTGGAGGAGGAGGAGCAAGAATATCCACACGGGATTGTTGATCTGGTAGGTTTTCAGCGGCTTGCTGTCTTTTAATGCAACTCGTCTTCACTTGGCATTCTTTTTCTATATGCCCAACTTCTCCACAAAATAAACATTCTTCCAATTCCAGTGAGCAAGGTTGTGATAAATGGGTCTGTAAACACCTATGACATTTTTCTAAGTTTTCTTTTTCTTTTGTAAGACTTAGAACTTGATTTTCTAAATTATCCACCAGCCGTTTTTGTACTGTCTGTGATTCTTCTAGCTTTTGAACATCCTTGACAAGTTCTTTAATGATATTGACCAGATCTTGAGGAGTCATCTATAAGAAGAATAATGATTTAACAATAATAATAATAAAATAAAAATCTAAAGTACATACTTACAGTGTAATGTATGAACAAGGTGGATCTCGAACCAGATTTCCAAAAACTCTGCTCTGATACCAACTGTAACGCCCCGAGGTTTTAAAACCTTTAAAAATGCAGATTTTTTTTTTTTTTTAAACAGCGGAAATAATTTTTGATTTTCGGTTTCCTAAACCTCAGGCACGCCACATTCCAATTAACAACAAAAACAACAATAATTTATATCAACATTATATACATAGTCTTTTCACAAGGTTCAAAAATGAAAACATTTAGGATTAAATTTAAAATAAATCCTAAATTAATCTCAGGATCTTGGGAATCTGGATTCTTCGATGCCACACTTGTCCAACATCCATTGTAAGATTTCCTATTCCATATTTGAACCTGAAATCCCCATAAAATAGGGTTAGACTTATGATAGCCAAGTAAGTCATTAATCAAAACCATACAATTCAAATATTAAGCATGATTTCAATAATTTATAAATCAAAATGCATTTATTCAAGAACAATTATGCAAAATAAGGCAATTAAAAACAATTTAAAATAATGCATAATCTCAGATCAAATTCTGTGAAAGAAGAGGTCATTGTTTCGATATTAACGCCCTCCTGGTACGGTGGAGAGTACTCCGATCTCAAACTAAGTATTCCGGGGGTATATTATTCTATTGTGGATTACCCGGATACCTGAGTGAAACGGGCTCCCATGCGAGCAGTCAACGACCGGGAAGATTCTCAGCAATGGCGAGCAAACAAGGAGAGTTGGATGCATCCACTGGCATGCGGCAGCCTTGAGACCCGTTGTCTCGACCTCCTCAACCCGAGTGACAGGAGGTCCAGGGAATCTATCGCTCCCAACAATTATCATCTTCACAATGTCACTCCTGGTTGTACCACTACCCCTTCCAGGGTAGGCTAAACCTAGATGGGCTTGAAGGATTCTTTTATAGGACTTTTCATCTTTTTAAAAACTAGGCTCAATAGCCAAATCATTCCTTTCAAATAAACACGGTTCATATGTATCCAGCCCATCCAGAATTTTGCTCTATCATAACGAGCATTCGCCTGTGAAGGCGAGAATTAAGTTTGTGTAGACATGACTCATGCAGCAATAAAATCTTTCAAAAATCAACATGCTATACAAAATTCTTCTATTTATCAATATCATCAATGTCTTAACCATAGTATTCGATTTAAAATCATAAGATTTGAAATTGAAATATGCAGATATTGAAATATGCATTTGATCATAAATCAAATTTAGATAATCATGCATGAATCAAAAACATGAATCAAAAGCATGTCTAATATAAAATTATAAGATTTTGATAGAATAACTTACTTGGATTTCGATAGGATAAAGCGCCCGTGCTTTGATTTAATCTGATAGAATTCATTATATTAGTTAATATTTTTATATCAAATTTTGAGTAGTATTTGCCCTATGATTTAAAGAAGTATCTTTTGAAGAAATTATTAAAAATCTAAAAAATTTATTTGTAATTGACTTTAAAACTTTTATAAGAATTTTCACAGAGTTTCCTCTGTAATAACTCAAATGTTCGAAAAAAGGTTTGAACTTGAATTCGAGTTGTAAGAATTCGAACATGACTTTGCGTCACAAATATTTTTATAAAGGTTTTTCAAAAATTTTGATTTAAATATTTAAAAGGATTTTTGAAAATTTTTAACAAAATTTCTTTTATAAAAATCAATTTTTTTCTGAAATAATTATAAAAATTTTGATATATCTTCTACTAAAAATTTCTAAACTATCTGAAAAGCTTTTGCCAAAATTCTGATTAAAATAATTAATTTTTAGAAATTATTTAAAAATTTGGTCAGAATTACTGCTATACTAATTCTACTTTTTTCAAAAATCTTTAAATCATTTTGACAGAACTCCTGCTATAAAAACTTAATTTTTCAAAAGTCTTTTATAAAATTTTGCCAGAACTACTGCTAAAGTAGTTTGGAATACTTAAAAATATTTAGAAAAATTTGAACAGAACTTCCCTTGCGTAGAGGCTGGGTTGGATTAAATTTTGACAAAATTGTCAAAATTTAAATCCACACAAAGTAGAATTGGGGTTTAGAAGGAGAATTTGAATTCAGAAGATGGTTCTTGAATACTAACCTTATTTAGTTGATTTGAGCAGCGCTTCCGCTATCCAAATCTGACTTTTCTGCTAAGTTTAGCAGAACTTCTGCAGGTAGTGCTTCTGAGGCTGTTTCTGATCTAACGGAGCTTCTTGCAGAAGAACGGACTTTGCTAAAAGAAAGAGGAAAAGGGCTAGAAGAGGTTTCTCAGAAAAAATCTGAGATTCTACGGAGGTTTTGGTTTAAAAGTTAGAGAGAGAAAATCAAAGGTAGAGAGAGAAAGTAGGAGAGAGAGAGCTTAGAGAGAGAGAAGGGAGGGTTTTGAACTTGAGTAGAGAGAGAGGGGGTGAGGGGTATTTATAGGAGAGAGAAGGGAGGTCGCCCCCCCCTTGTGGGGCCCACTTTGGTGACATTTGTCACCAAAGTAAATAAAAAATTAATTTTTTGAATGACACTTGTCATTCTTCTGACAAGTGTCAAAGAGAGAGAGAGGCTTAGTGTCACCTCCTCACTGAGGAGTGACACTTGTCCTCCCATGGTTTTGGAAAACCATGGCCTGTCCATGGTTTTGGGCCAGTGGTTTTTCTAAAACCATGGTCTGAGATTAAAATATTATAAATTAATATATTTTATTCAATTTGCTACTTTTTAATACCCAAGTTAACCTTGGCTTAATTCCATCTTTCAGAAATGCCATAGGAGATTTAGAATTACTTGAGTGTCCTTCTGTAGTTCAATAAATTACATAGCCTGACATTGAAAATGGTAAATTACCATTTTCGTCCCTGACAATTTTATTAATTCCCTGAAAATATCCTAAAAGAAAGATTACTATTTTGACCTTATATAGTTGGGTATTTTACCGAAAAATGCCACTGAATTGGCAAATTACTAAGCTACCCTTTGACAATTTGATTAATGACTAGAATGTCCCTGAATTCTGATTTTTGAACAAGCCTCAACAAAATTTTATCAGGATTTTAAATATATATTCAGATCTTTATTTTGAACAATACTAACCATAAAAATAAGGGTTTTAACACTATAATTCACATTCATAATAAATAAAAATTAAAACTTGAATTTTCTTCAGAATTTATAAATCATTAAAAATTTTGGGTATTACAGTACGTCACAAACTCCTTCATCTTGGAAATGCTATGATCCTTCTTTTTTTTCAGGGATTATATTGATGGTTATTGGCTCTTTGGGTGGAAATCTCTTGATGATAGCAGAAATTAAATATTTTTTAGAGTTTGTCGGGAGGCTCATCGCAGTCGCCTTCATCTTGACGGTGATCTGAACTTTCCCTGGAAGGATCTGTCACAAACTCCTTCATCTTGGAGATGATCCAAATCTTCTTTGGCCCCGGGGGTCTAACTCGCATAATTCGTCTTCATCTTGATGACAATTGAGAGATCCCTTTTGCAGATATTTAATTGCAGCTTAAGTGATTGAGGAGATATGAAAATTGAATAGATTTTTCTGTATCACCCAGGATATTTCGAATGCCTTATTTTCCAAGAATGATCTTTAAAAATATGGCATTGACTGCGATCAATATCAATCACTTATGGCTTTGCGACAACATTAAATTTCCTTTGCTGGCTATATCGAGGATTTATTCTTCATCCTTTTGTTTGGCCAATAGAAAGATTTTGAATCCTTTTTCGCGAAAGTTTTGCTCTTTCGGAAGTAATGCTGAAGGTATTCTGAGATAGAGATTTTGTGCAATAAAGAATTTAAAATCAACAAGTATTAAATGACAAATTGGCAAAATATTCTTGAAATCCTTAGTGAAAGAAATTGCTTGAGGACTAATTGACACATCCATGACTAAATTGTGTCCTGAAAAGACTCAGTAAAAGATCAACTCGAAAGTTAGGTTTTGTTTTGACTTACCAGCTCGAAAGCAGGATTTGGGTTGACCGATCAGCTCGAAGGCAGGATTTGGGTTGATCGACCAGCTCGAAAGCAAGATTTGTTGACCGACCAGCTAGAAAGCAGGGTTTGTTGACCGACCAGCTCGAAAGCAAGATTTTGAAAGTGCACTAGGATCGAGGCAACGAGCACTAGAGGGGGGTGAATAGTGCTTTTAAAACTTTCTGCGGAATATTTAAGGATTTTGCAAATCTCAAAGCAAACACACAAAGAACACAAGATTTTATCCTGGTTCGGTCAAACCCGACCTACATCCAGTCCCCAAGCAAAACCAGCTTGAGATTTTTCACTATCAACCTTGTAAACTACAAGATCACACAGACCATAACCGGTCCCACTTTCAGTAACAATCCTACTGAAAGCAAACAACTCCTTTACACCAAGGAGTCCTTCTTTTTACACAAAAGAAATAACAACTTACAATACAACCTATGAGCCTTCCTTTTGAATGCAAATGAAATGCAATTGGCTATTGAGGTTGTTGAAACACTTTACTCACGAATTCACTATCTCTCAAAGTGATTTGAGTGAAAAACTGAAGTGAAAATATCACGTGAGTGAGAAAACAAACACTTGAATGGACAGGAGTGAAAAGCAAGAAGTAATTCAATATAATTCTATTGAATTTCATGTTTTTGAGTGTAGAATGCACTCATATTTATAGTTAAAAGATTCCATACGTTGAGAGTATGAAAGGGTGTCAAAACTATCCATTTTGAATGATCAAAACGTTTGAAAAATGAAAAGACACGCCTTTTTGAAGTTTCAGGAAAACATCAAAATTAGTCGAGTGAAACATCAGTTAGTCGACTAATAGTTAGTTATTAGTAGACTGACAGTTATCGTCGGTCGGCTGATCTGTTAATCGAGCCGTTTGAAAATCTGAACTTTTGAAACTTAGTCGACTTGAGAAAAGTTAGTCGACTGATAATATCATCAGTAGACTGAAAAACCTTTTAGTCGACTGCTGCTAAAAACTTCTGAAAAACAAACATTCTGTTCGGTCGACTGATAAAAAGCATTAGTCGACTGCTGCTAAATTTTTTTAGAAAACACATGTTCTGTACAGTCGACTGAAAAACCATTAGTCGACTGCTGCTAATTTTCCAGAAAACAGATATTCTGTCCAGTCGACTGATAAAATCTTCGGTCGACTAATTTGACACGAATGACTTTTTAGAAAATATGGTGCGAAAAGGATTAGTCGACTGATAAGTCTATTGGTCGACTAATAAACATGAAAATTTAAGAAAAGAGTTTTCTAAAAAAAAATTCAAAAGAGTTTCTTTTAGAAAAGTTTTTCTAAAGACTTTTAAGGTGAAATGCAACCTAAATATGCACTCTAAGTAAGGCTCTTACAAGAATCTAAGACTTTTAATGAATTAAACATTTGCACACTAGTCTTCAAGGATTCTTCACTGAATTCTTCAATTTCTTCATAGCCTTAGCTGAAATGCAGTTGATTCCACTTGCTCATCATCAAAACCTTGTACTTGAAGTATCATGTATGGCTTTATTGTCGTAACAATCTCCCCCTTTTTGATGATGACAAACTTAATCAAAGATGAAGCATTTAGATGCATAGATGGAGATTTTACTCCCCCTATCAATATGCTGCAAAACATTAAAAGTTAGCACATTTAAAGCACATATATCACATATTGATTGGTTTGCATTTCCATTCATCATGTATTCATGTATTTAAAAATACATTCATTCAAAGCTTTCTTTTTCTCTTAATTTTGCATTTCTCATGCAAGATCTCCTGTAATGTAATTGCTATCATCTTTTTCTCAAGATCTCCTTGCAATTTCAAAGTAATGCTATCTTTATCTTTTTCTCCCCCTTTGTCAGAATCAAAAAGAGTAAGGGCAAAAATAGCATAAGCAGAAATAGAGATAAGTTTAAAATATTACAACCCATAAAGTATGTTTTTCAAAGATCAAAGATCAGAAAAGAGAGTTTAGCAAATCCTTAATGGCAGTTACATCCTTCTGAATTGAAGCAAGTTGTTGAGTCACATCTTCACGAAAGGTGTGTTGATGCAGCTCCAAAGCTTCCAGTCTCTGCATAACTTCATCATGGTCTTGATTTGTCGAAAATTTCTTTCTTTTTGCATGAGATGAAGGTGTCGCAGAAGGTGAAGGTTCAGAAATAGATGGTTCATTAGGATCAGATGGTTCAGTTTGATCAACATTTAAGGGAGGCAGATATTTAATTTTCATTCTTTTAAAAATTGTTTGATCAAAGAACTCTTTTTGCTCAATGTACTTTTCATTTGTTAAAGAAACTTTAAAATGTCTAAAAATACGGGTTAAAAGACAACCATAAGGAAGAAATGGTTTTTGTTTCCACAAGTTTGTAAAATACACATTGGCCCAGTTGACAGAAATATTTCCAAATAAAACATAAAGAGCCGTAGATAGATCTGTGGAATAATAATCAAAAGAACCAGTTTTGGGTAGAACATTGTGGGCAAGGATTCGTCCAGCAATGCGTGCACGAGTTTGAAGATTAGTATTTTTGAAAGGAGGGCAGTGAGGTGCTTCTGGAAGAAGAATTTGTTCAAAAACTCTTTCATCATTCAATTCAATAGTGTTGAAAAGAGTGTCTGAAGGTGGAATTTCAAGAATTTCTCCAAGCAATTTCGAATCAAACTCGATTTCAACATCACGAACGAGAGAAGACAAAACTCCAGTTTCATGATTCATTTGTAAATTCGTGTAAAACAAGTGAATAAGAAAAGGATAGTGAAGGGTATCTGCACAAGCATCAAAAAGATGTGAAATACCAGAAAATAATTCTCTTATTTTGTAACGAGAAAATAAGTGAAATATAACATTTCGGCCTGGTAAAATAGGTAGTGCAGAAATTGATCCAAAAGTGTCATAGAGAAGAGGGTTGCGAAGTAATCTTAGTGAAAAAACCATGTCTTGAAGTAGGTGTAGGAGGAGGAGAACCTAAACCTTTTGCAGATGCAGACTTCGTGCGAGGCATGGTTACCAAAATATCGGCTTCCAAATAACGTCCGGCAAGGGGAAAAAACTTTCCAGCGTTCAAAAACAAAGGACGATGCGGTGGCTGACGGTGAGGAGAGGTCGGCCAAAAAAAAGGGGATTCCGGCAATGCACTGTCACGGCAAGAGAGTTCTGGCGTTTGAAGATTACGGCCACAAGATTCCGGCGTCTCCCTGTTACGGTAAGAAAAACCCGGCGATGATGGAGTTGAACGGCACTCCGAGAGTTTTTCGGAAGAGAGAGAGAGAGGCAAAAGAGAAAGAGGGGTTTTTGGTTTAAGGGTTTCATTTTTTTTTAAAAAAAAATGAAAAGGTACAAAGTGAAACGATGCCTCTTTTGTTTTTTTTAAAAAAAACGGGTTTTAAAACAAATCCAAGGGGTGTCGGGTCCCTTCACTTAAATTTTTTAAAAAAAATTTAGTCGACTAAAACTTTATCGGTCGACTAAAAAAGTGCGACATATTCTAAAAATATCATCAGTCGACTAGAAATATATCGGTCGACTAATATGGTGCGATACATTCCAAAATATAAAACACCAGTCGACTAGAATTTTATCGGTCGACTAACATTGTGCGATTTTGAGATTTTGTTAAAAAATCAGCATTTTTATAAATCCAAAAATGAGCAAATACCTAGTTCTCTCCTAATTCTCATAAAATCTTCATTTTTAAGAGGTTTAGTGAAGATATGGGCATGTTGTTATTTAGTGGAAATAAAATTTAACGAAATATCTCCTTTTAACACATGATCTCTTAAAAAATGATGTCTAACTTCAATATGCTTAGTTCTTGAGTGCTGAATAGGATTTTTCGAAAGATTTATAGCACTAGTGTTATCACAATAAATAGTTGTTGTGGAGTAATTCAAACCAAAATCTTTTAAGGTCTGTTTCATCCAAAGTACTTGTGAACATGCTAAACTAGCTGCTATATATTCAGCTTCAGTTGTTGAGAGTGATACTGAATTTTGCTTTTTACTAAACCAAGAGACTAAGGAATTTCCCAAGAAATGACAAGTTCCACTAGTACTCTTGCGATCAGATTTACTTCCTGCAAAATCTGCATCACTATATGAAACTAAATCAAAGGAAGATGATTTTGGGTAAAACAAACCGAAATCTGAAGTATCTTTCAAATATCGAAGAATTTGTTTTACTGCAGTTAAATGAGATTCCTTTGGATTAGCTTAAAATCTTGCACACATACAAACACTAAACATAATATCAGGTCGACTAGCAGTTAAGTATAATAGAGATCCAATCATACCTCTATAGAGCTTACTATCTACACTTTTACCATTTTCATCTTTATCAAGAGAAGTAGTTGTACTCATAGGATTCCTTCTTGATTTCGATGAGTCCATCCCAAATCTCTTGAGAAGTTCTTTTGTATACTTAGCCTGATTGATGAAGATTCCTTCTTCAGTTTGCTTTATTTGAAGTCCAATGAAGTAGTTTAATTCGCCCATCAAGCTCATTTCAAACTCTTCCTGCATAGCCTTAGCAAATTCTTTACAAAGAGAATCATTAGTAGAACCAAATATTATGTCATCAACATAAATTTGCACAATAAGAATATCTGAATTAAAATGTTTAATAAATAAAGTGGAGTCTACCCGACCAATGGAAAGACCAGATTGTTCTAGAAAATTTCGTAGTCTTTCATACCACGCTCTTGGTGCTTGTTTGAGTCCATACAGAGCTCTTTTCAATTTGTAGACCTTTTCTGGATATTTCTCATTTTCAAAGCCTGGGGGTTGCTTTACATAAACTTCTTCATTGATGTGTCCATTTAAGAATGCACTCTTAACATCAATTTGATATAACTTGAAGTTCATGTAACTAGCAAAAGCAAGCATCATACGAATTGACTCTAATCGAGCCATTGGTGCATAGGTTTCATCAAAATCTATGCCTTCTTCTTGATTATAGCCTTGTGCCACTAGCCTTGTTTTGTTACGAATGACTTCACCATTTTCATCCAGCTTATTTCGGAAGACCCATCTTGTTCCAATTACTGGATGATCCTTTGGTCTATCAACTAGATCCCAAACATCATTCCTAGTAAATTGGTTAAGTTCTTCAGACATGGCTAAAAGCCAAAATTCATCATCACATGCCTCATTGATATTATTTGGTTCTAATTTAGATATGAAAGCAACATTTGCAATATATTTTTCTAACTGCCTTCTAGTTTGGACATCACTCTTTATTTCACCAATAACTTGTTCATGTGGATGATTAGGAACTTCTTTCCAAACCGGTTGAAGAGGAATATTTTCTTGAGAAGTACTCTCTATCAAGGGTTCTACTTGAAGTATTGCTTCTTCTTCTTCGCTTAGAGGAATAACCTGCTCACAATTCTCATCAAATGCAACATGTAGAGATTCTTCAATACAAGATGTTCTTTTATTGAAAATACGATATGCTTTACTTCTAGAAGAATATCCAAGAAATATTGATTCATCTGATTTTGAATCAAACTTATCAAGATTATCTTTGGTATTTAACAAGAAACATTTACTACCAAAAATTTTGAAATATGAGATCTTTGGTATACGATCATAATACAATTCAAAACATGTTTTATGTAAAATTGGTCGAATAAGAACACGATTTAAGACATAACATGCTGTATTAATTGCTTCAGCCCAAAAATATTTTGGTAAATTTTTATCTTGAAGCATGGTTCTAGCACATTCTTGCAAAGTTCTATTCTTTCTTTCAACAACTCCATTTTGTGGAGCCGCTCTAGGAAAAGCAAAGTTGTGAGATATACCATGTAAATCACAAAACTTTAGAAAAGATTCATTTTCAAATTCACCACCATGATCACTACGAATTTTAATAATAGATGTAGATTTTTCATTTGTAATTCTTCTACAAAGTTTAGAAAATTCTGAAAAAGCATCATTTTTGCTTTTTAGAAAAATCACCAATGTAAACCGAGAATAATCATCTACTATAACAAAAGCATACTTGCTACCATTCAAACTTTGAATTCTAGATGGTCCAAATAGATCTAAATGTAAAAGTTCAAGAGGACGTTTTGTTGAAACTACATCTTTAGCTTTAAAAGAACTTTTGATTTGTTTACCCCTTTGACAAGCATCACATAAGTGATCCTTTTTATATGGTATTCTAGGTAGGTCTCTTACAAGATCATTCTTGGATAATTTTGAAATAATTTTAAAATTAACATGTCCAAGTCTCTTGTGCCATAACCATTGAATTTCATTTGAAACAATAAGACATTTTTCATTAAAAGAGGGTAATTCATCTAGATATAGTTCATACACATTGTTTCTTCTTTTACCTTTAAAAATGATCTTTTTAGATTGAAAATCAGAAATTAAGCATAAATCATTTTCAAAAGAAACATGAAAACCTTTATCACATAATTGACTAATAGATATTAAATTATGCATTAAACCATCTACTCAAAAAACATTTTCTATCAAGGGAAATTTTGGATTACCAATATTACCAATACCTATCACTTTTCCCTTGTTATTGTCACCAAAGGTGACGGTTCCTCCATCCTTATTTTGGAGGGTGGAAAATAACTCCAGCCTTCCAGTCATATGTTTGGAACAACCGCTATCCAATATCCATTTGCTCCTTATGTTGTGTACCTATAACAAAATCAGAAAACAGAGCATTGGACCCCTTTCTATTTTCGGGTCCATGAGAGTTAGTCTTAGGAACCCATATCCATTTGGATTTTGGTTTCCTTTGATAATAAATATTCTTTCTATAAAAGGATTTAGAATAAACATTTCTAGATGCATTTCTATTAGAACTAGAAAATTTAGTTTTATGAACGAAAGGTTGAGAATAATGTCTTTGATTTTTCACCACATAGTTTGGTCTATTTTGAGTATCAAAGAAGCTATATCCCAATCCGGTTTTATTAACCGAGCATCTTTGAGAACCAAGAAGTTTTTCTAGATTCTTTTGACCATTTGTGAATTTGGTCACTATAGAAAGAAGATCATTTGACTTTTCTTTAAGACTAAATATTTCATTTTGTAAGAGATTGGTTCTAACTCCAATTTCTTTTATCTCAAGTGCTTGGAAAAAATTTTCCTTCTTGAAATCTTCTATTTCTTGAAGTAACACTTTATTTTGAGAGTCAAGAGTTAAATTTTCAGTTTTTAACTCTTTATTTTTAGAACTAAGACTCTTAAATTTAGCATATAAATCATTAAATGCTTTAAATAACTCATCATAGTCAAATTGACTTACCGAATCTTCTTGTGCTACAAAACACATGTTGGCGACTTCTTCATTTGATTCTTCATCGGAAGAGGAGTCACTATCATCCCAACATGCTTGAAATGCCTTTTTCTTCTTGAATTGGTCCTTGGGCTTGAATTTGAGAAGAGGACAATCTTTCTTGATATGTCCTGCCTTTTTGCAGTTAAAGCACTTTACTTCATTGGGAATGGAAGAATCTGCTTTCTTTGCCTTTCTTTGAAATCTTCCCTTTTTGATGAATCTTCTGAATTGCCTTGTGATGAGGGCAATATCTTCATCTTCATCTTCTTCAGAATCTTCTGAGTCAGAAGTAGCCTTAAAAGCAAGAGACTTTTTTTTAGGCTCTTCTTCTTGTCTGTCTTGAAGTTGGACCTCATATGCCATTAGGTTACCAACTAAGTCTTCAAGAGTGAGAGTATTGAGATCATTTGCTTCTTCAATAGCAGTGGTTTTTCTTTCCCATTCAGGAGTTAAACACCTTAGAATCTTTCTGACTAAATCCACTTGTGAATATTCTTTTCCAAGGGATTTCAAAGTGTTAGTTATATCGGTCATTCTAGTTACCATGTCCGATATAGATTCATTTTGCTTCATTTTGAACAATTCAAATTTATGAACTAAAGAAGCAATTTTAGATTCTTTTACCTTTGACGTACCTTCGTGTGTTACGAGAAGAGTATGCCAGATTTCATTAGCTGTAGAGCATTGAGAGATGCGATTGAACTCTACCTTGTCAACGCCACAATATAAGGCATTCATTGCCTTGGCATTAAGTGAAGCAGTCTTCTTTTCATCATCGGTCCATCGACTGAAATCAGTTGATGGAGTTTGGTACTTTTCTGAAACAACTCTCCAGATATCGAGATCCATGGATTGCAGGAATATTGTCATTCTTACTTTCCAGTATCCATAGTTTGTTCCGTCGAAGAGAGGAGGACGAACGGAGGAGCTTCCTTCTTTGTGCTGAGATGTTGTAGTTGCCATACTAGATGATGGTCAAATCAAAGTAATAGAAAACCTGTGCTCTGATACCAAATGAAAGTGCACTAGGATCGAGGCAACGAGCACTAGAGGGGGGGTGAATAGTGCTTTTAAAACTTTCTGCGGAATATTTAAGGATTTTGCAAATCTCAAAGCAAACACACAAAGAACACAAGATTTTATCCTGGTTCGGTCAAACCCAACCTACATCCAGTCCCCAAGCAAAACCAACTTGAGATTTTTCACTATCAACCTTGTAAACTACAAGATCACACAAACCATAACCGGTCTCACTTTCAGTAACAATCCTACTGAAAGCAAACAACTCCTTTACACCAAGGAGTCCTTCTTTTTACACAAAAGAAATAACAACTTACAATACAACCTATGAGCCTTCCTTTTGAATGCAAATGAAATGCAATTGGCTATTGAGGTTGTTGAAACACTCTACTCACGAATTCACTATCTCTCAAAGTGATTTGAGTGAAAAACTGAAGTGAAAATATCACGTGAGTGAGAAAACAAATACTTGAATGGATAGGAGTGAAAAGCAAGAAGTAATTCAATATAATTCTATTGAATTTCATGTTTTTGAGTGTAAAATGCACTCATATTTATAGTTAAAAGATTCCATACGTTGAGAGTATGAAAGGGTGTCAAAACTGTCCATTTTGAACGATCAAAACGTTTGAAAAATGAAAAGACACGCCTTTTTGAAGTTTCAGGAAAACAGCAAAATTAGTCGACTGAAACATCAGTTAGTCGACTAATAGTTAGTTATTAGTAGACTGACAGTTATCGTCGGTCGACTGATCTGTTAATCGAGCCGTTTGAAAATCTAAAGTTTTGAAACTTAGTCGACTTGAGAAAAGTTAGTCGACTGATAATATCATCAGTAGACTGAAAAACCTTTTAGTCGACTGCTGCTAAAAACTTCTGAAAAACAAACATTCTGTTCGGTTGACTGATAAAAAGCATTAGTCGACTGCTGCTAAATTTTTTCAGAAAACACATGTTTTGTTCAGTCGACTGAAAAACCATTAGTCGACTGCTGCTAATTTTCCAGAAAACAGACATTCTGTCCAGTCGACTGATAAAACCTTCGGTCGACTAATTTGACACGAATGACTTTTTAGAAAATATGGCGCGAAAAGGATTAGTCGACTGATAAGTCTATTGGTCGACTAATAAACATGAAAATTTAAGAAAAGAGTTTTCTAAAAAAAAAATCAAAAGAGTTTCTTTTAGAAAAGTTTTTCTAAAGACTTTTAAGTTGAAATGCAACCTAAATATACACTCTAAGGCTCTTACAAGAATATAAGACTTTTAATGAATTAAACATTTACACACTAGTCTTCAAGGATTCTTCACTGAATTCTTCAATTTCTTCATAGCCTTAGCTGAAATGCAGTTGATTCCACTTGCTCATCATCAAAACCTTGTACTTGAAGTATCATGTATGGCTTTATTATCGTAACAGATTTGTTGACCGACCAGCTAGAAAGAAGGATTTGTTGACTGACCAACTCGAAAGCAGAATTTGTTGACCGACCAACTCGAAAGCAGGATTTGGGTTGATCGACCAGCTCGAAAGCAGGATTTGTTGACCGACCAGCTCGAAAGCAGGATTTTGATTAAAAGATTGAATTTGATGATTTGAAATTGATTGACATTGATGAAGTTGTAACCCCAAGGCTTAGAAAATGATAGATATTGATAAAGTTGTAACCTGAAGGCAGAAAAATGACTGATGTTGGTAAGATTGTAACCCGAAGGCTTGAATTTGGAAATTGATTGACCCGAAGGTCGAAATTAGAAATTAGTTTACTGGGAACGACATGGGTTCAATTGAGAACAACATTGGTTCTCTGGGAACAACATGGGTTCAATAGGGATTCGGCCTAAGAACGACATTGGTTCAATTAAGAATGACATGGGTTCAATAGGGATTCAGCCTAAGAACTATCAATTTCATAGGAATTTAACCTAGGGATCACATCGATTCAGTAGGGATTCAGCCTACAAACGATTAATTCCATAGGAATTTAACCTAAGGACCATAGTTTAAGAATGAAGGATTCAACTTGTGAGCTTTGAATGGACTAGGTGCTAAACTGGGTTTTGAAGGAAGATTCGAATCGGAATTCAAATCTTCAAGGGAAAACTAAATGAATTGGGTTTTGAAAGAAAATTCGAGTCGGAACTTGGATCTTCTAGACCATTTACTAATTTGCAGAAAAGTTTGAGTAGGAGTTCAAACTTTTAAAAGAAAGCTAAGCAAATCGGATTTGGGAGAAAATTCAAGTCGAAACTCTAGTTTTCTAGACCGATTCTAGACATTTGAATTAGATTTGAAAGAAAACTCGAGTCAGAACTCTAATTTTCTAGACCAATTTAGAAGGAAAAGAAAACTCGGGTCGAAACTTGAATCTTTGAAGGAAAACTAGATCCATTGTGGAAGGAAAAGAAATTCGAGTTGGAACTTAAATCCTAAAGGAAAAACTGAAAAAAATCAGAAGGAAAGGAAATTCGAGTCGGAACTCAAACCCTAAAAGAAAAACTTATCCAATTTGGATTTAAGGAAAAGAAATTCGAGTCGAAACCCAAATCCTAAAGGAAAAACTTATCCAATTTGGATTTAAGGAAAAGAAATTCGAGTCAGAACCCAAATCCTAAAGGAAAAACTGAAAAATTTTAGAAGAAAAGGAAATTCGAGTCGGAACTCGAATTCTAAATGAAAAGTAGATTAATTTAGAAGGAAAAGAAATTTGAGTTGGAACTCGAATCCTGAAAGAAAAGTGTATCAATGTGGACACTGAATTTTAAAGTATACCAGTGTGAACACCTGATTTTGAAAATGTACCAGTACACACATTATGTTTTGAAAAATTACCAGCATGAACACTAGTTTTTTTTTTTTTGAAAAATTACCAGCACGAACACTGGTTTTTGAAAGATTACCAGCACGAACACTTGTTTTTTGAAAAATTACCAGCACGAATATTGGGTTTTTGGAAGGACCAATTCAATGATTGGTTTTTGGGAAGGACCGGTGCTAAATCGGGTTTTGGAAGGATCAATCCGAAGATTAGTTTTTTCAGAAGGACCGATGCTAAATCGGGTTTTTGAAGGACCAATTCGAAGATTGGTTTCTTGGGAAGGACTGATGCTAAATCGGGTTTTGGAAGGACCAATTCGAAGATTGGTTTCTTGGGAAGGACCGATGCTAAATCAAGTTTTGGAGGGACCAATCCGAAGATTAGTTTTTTGGGAAGGACCGATGTTAAATCGGGTTTGGAAGGACCAGGTGATAAACTGGGTTTAGAAAAACTAGTGCTAAACTGGGTTTGGAAGGACCAGGTGCTAAACTGGGTTTAGAAGGATCGGTGCTAAGCTAGGTTTGGAAGGACGAGGTGATAAACTGGGTTTAGAAGGACCAATGCTAAGCTGGGTTTGGAATGACCAGGTGCTAAGCTGGGTTTGGAAGGACCAGGTGCTAAACTGGGTTTAGAAGGACCAGTGCTAAGCTGGGTTTGGAAAGACCAGGTGATAAACTGGGTTTATAAGAACCAGTGCTAAGCTGGGTTTGGAAGGACCAGGTGCTAAGCTGGGTTTAGAAGGACCAATGCTAAGCTGGGTTTGGAAGGACCAGGTGATAAACTGGGTTTAGAAGAACCAGTGCTAAACTGGGTTTGGAAGGACCAGGTGCTAAGCTGGGTTTAGAAAAGGCTTAACCCGAAGGCTTATTTTGACAAGATGGGCAAAAATGGTTTTGATAAAGGACTTGACTCGTAGGTCGACTTTGAAAAAGATTGATGTTTTAAAAAGTGTTTGTTGGTCACGATGGGAGATTTTCAATCTTTATCTTCGTGATGACTTTTGGACGACTTTGTCGATGTCTCAGGATTATCCCTTATCCTGAATGGGAAACTCAGGTTTATCCCTTAACCTGAAGGGGAAATGAAGATGATGCATATGTATGCAAATGAATGCATGCAAATGCAAATGAATGCAAAATGATGTAAATGGGTGCACATGCGTGCAATATGAGAGATTTATTTGATCCTGCCTGCATACAAGATGTTTTGAAGATAATTTTCAAAATAATGCCCCAGTGTAACTGGGAAAGAAGAATTTGACCATTATTGAAGATAATATATTAAGGAATTATAAAGGATGGAATAGAGGATTTAAGTATAGAAAATTTTCAAATGTTCCACACCATCGGCATTGATGAGCAGATATGAATTGCGGGGTAATGCTTCCTTGACAACATAGGGCTCTTCCCAATTCAGCAATCATTTGCCACCTGGGCGGTGCTTGAGATAAGCCATGGATCTGAGCACTAGATCATTGACTTAGAATTCCCTTTCAATGACAAATTTTGCATATTGTCTGGCTATCCTCCGACGATATGACTAAGCATGCTCTGCTGCTCTGAGCCTTCTTTCATCGAGCAAATCAAGTTGTACCAGTCGCTGCTATTGATATTGATTAAGTGGTAATTCCAAAAGTGATGCAAACTTCAGGGCAAGCTTCTGAACATGTAAAGGCAGTACTACTTGAGTTTCGTAGACAAGTTCTGACGGAGTAGTATTAGTTGGAGTTTAAATGGTGGTTCTGTATGCTCACAATTCATCATAGATCTTCTCATGCCAATCACGACCTGTTTCCAAAGTTCACTCCAGGATTCGAATCAGAATTTTATTGGTGGCCTCTGCCTGACCATTCCCTTGAGGATAATAAGGAGCGGAGAAATGATGTTGAATTCTGAACTTCAAGCAAAATGTCCTCATTCTTGAAATGACTGCCATTGTCCAACACGATATTGTGCGGTATGCCGAAATAACAAAGGACATTCTTGTGGATGAATGAGACCATGTATCAACTTTCTAGTGTACGCAAAGTGATAGCTTCGACCCATTTAGTGAAATATTCTATTACGGCAAGAAAATATTTGTAGCCGTTTGAAGTAGGAGGAGTGATGGGGCCCACAACATCAAAGACCCACATAGAAAATGGCAATGGAGAGATGACAGATTGCAAATATGTTGCTGGCACATGAATAGAAGGTGCATGTATCTGGCATAGAGCACACTTCTTCACAAAATGGTAGCAATCTTGCTGCATAGTTTTCCAATAATATTTTGTCTAGATGATTTGCTCGATAAGAGTTTGGTAGCCGACGTCACCATCGCAAATGCCTTCGTGTACCTCCCACATGACTTATTTGGCTTCATCTTCGTCTAAGCATCTGAAATATTCAGAACTGAATCCACGATGATAGAGAACATTGGCGAGAATAAAATATCGGGCAGACACGCGCTGAATCGCTCGTTGCTCTTGCTAGTGATACTCTGAGAGAATGAGACAGATGTCTTCTCCTTGATGGGAGCCTTTCTGAGACTGTCTTCAGTTTGCTCAGACATCATCCTAATCATCATTTTCTTGAACATCTGATATGCAGCAGGATCAATGTCATCTTTATTATTCGGTCTTTATCTTCTGGCAAATCTTGGAGAATTCATTTCTTCTTGCCTGCTTCTAAAATCGCTGATACACTGATACAGTGGTGTCTTCTTGCTTGATCTAATCTGAACCACTTGGGAATACTGATGCTCTCTGCAGAATGGATGATTAAATTTCGATAATGAAGATTCTGGATAGAAATGAATATAGGAAAAATATTTGATGAGAATTTGGTAGACAATTGGAAGAACATCTCATTACTAGGGATTGAGTCGCCGCTGGAGTCACGACAATTATGTTGTCATTCTTTGCGAGGAGAACGAACAACTGCAAATATGCCTTGTCACCTAGACGAGGTCGTCAAACCATGATAGAATGAAAATTGAAGGATTTTTTTATTGAAGGAAAAACATGATTGCATCAATAATAAACTTAGGAAAGAGGGGCCAGACAGACAATTTGCCATCACTCTTTATAATCAGCAGAGACACGAGGACCGAGAAAAAGTGGAAGAGTAACAAAAGAGTCCTAGCCATATCTGGCAGAATGGTATGTTCCAGACCACTGCGCTGATGCAAGGTTGAACTCTGGCATAACCCCTGATAGTAGTCGAGCTTCTACGTGCTTCTGTCTCTGAGAAAATTGCCTGACGCATCACTCTGAATAGTAGTAGGTACAGGAAAATGGGTCAAGTAGCTTGAACTGCTTGCCATACACATATGTATATCTGAGAAGAAAGCGAGCCCTGCAGTGCACACGACCATCACATACTGAATTCTTTCTCGAGTTGTTCTGGATAATGAGATGACTTCTGCGAATGCCCTATACTGTCAGTAGATCTCGATCAAGTTCACATATTTATTTTCACTTTCTTCAATCAGTGGCCAAGACTTGCGCCCTGTCATGCGAGCTAAAGCATCTTTAGGGTCCAGACCCTTGACATTGATAAAAAATTACTGCTCTAATGGATCTCCAGGCTGACCGGCTGGCTCAGGCAATTCTATGATCTCTAAAAACTCATCCATCAATAGGGTCATCTCGCCCCACGGGAACCAGAATGTGCAAGTGTGCAGATTCCACCGCTCTGCCAATGCATGGATCAGACTGTCGTTGACTGCCAACATTTCCACTACGGATGCCAGTTCCAACCCGCAATCGCTCAAGTGGTCCAAAAACATATGAGAGAAGTTCTTGAACCAAGTATAGTACCATCGGGGAAAGAAGGGTTCGGTGTTGAGAGCTCGATGCTCGAGAAGACTTTGCTGCACCTCGTAGGAGATGTGACCCTCAGGAAAAACAGAGTCGAGCTGACTGGATGCCATTGGACTGAAAGATATGAAGATTGAAATTAGACTTTTGGAAAAATACAAGAATTTTGAAAATTGCATGCAGGATAAAATGCAAAAGCTGAAAATTCAAAGTCTAGAGGAACGGAAGAATGAAAAATCACCTGGAGTTTTGAAGAAAAGGTGGACAATTTGGAAAAATCGTTTAGGGTTTTTGAGAAAAAGAAAATATTTCACAAAAGATGGAAAATGAGGTATTTGGAAAATTGTCTAGTATTTTGGAAAAATTGAGAAAAATATGGAAAAATAAGATGAAAATGAATATTATACATTCAATTACAAATAATTATGCACATACAGCAATCCGTAAGAAGCTGACTCTAAATGCATCCATTTTGAAAGAGCTTTAGGATCTTAATCCTGACTCTAGGCTCAGATCAACTGTGTTCAATCATGCTATGCCAATATACTCGAGCCAAGGCTCGATGTACGTGGCATAAAAATTTATCTCTGGTTCTAGGCTTGTGTTTTCCCAATATTCTTGAGCACCTGCCGATATACGTTGGACTATGGCCCTTGGTACGTGGCAGGGGGTTGTTAGCCCAAATAAGTAGCCCAGTTGTGAGGCTCTGTCCCGAACTATGGTTCTGAAAGAGAGTCCAGCAATGTGAAGACCGGGTAGACATAGGTGGGGTGGTTTTTGAAAAATGATCACATGCAGACAAATAGAGGGCTCTAAGTCCTAAAGAGATAGAATTTTGAAATATTTGAAGATGCAAGCATTGTTTTTATACAATTCTTAGATTGAGAAGTGTAGTATTTCAGACTTAAGTCTAAGTGAGCATGAATAGTTCTCCTCAATTGGTCCTACCAAACCATGCCTAGTCTACATGCAATCCATGTCAGCTAGGTTCAAGTCTAGGCTCTTAGGTTCACATGATATCAGAAAGTAAAAGCTGACATTCCATAAAACACGATTTTGATAATTGAACTAAGTCAAGCACACAATTGATCAGGCGAATACAGGTCTCATCATGGTCGCCAAACCTGTTATCATCGCAAAATTTTTCCTCTCTCTCTCTGCGAGAGTGAGAAGAACGATTCTGCGAGTCAAACTCGACCAAAGTTTTGAAAATGGTTTTGAAAATTGCTCACCTCCGTTTTGAAAATTTGCGGAAAAATTCTCTGGAATGGGATCCGCATGTCAGTACGAGGTTCAACCGTTCCTGGCGCCTTTACCAGGGGTAATTGAACCAAGGATCAAATGTGCACTCTGACTAAGTTAAATTATCTAAATTATGCTCTATTTTCCTAGAATGCACAGAGAATCAGGCATGTGCTATGGAATTTTGAACAAATGCAAGTTTTGAAAGAATGATGTTTGCTTGAAAATTTGAAATATGCTTGGAAAATGATTGGAAAAGTACTTGAAAATTGAATTTCTGGGAAAATCATTGAAGTTCATTGGAAATCAAAAACTTGCATTGGAAAATGAATACTTAGGAAAACTTGAACTTTGGAAAATCGATTTTGAGATTTAGATTGCTTTTCTGAGGAAATAGATTTGAGAATTCTGAGAAAATCGGGAAGTTCATTGGAAAATGACTTTTGAAATGGAAAATGGATTCTCAGGAAAATGGAAAACCTGAGAAAATTGGTTTTGAGATTGGAAACTTGGAATTGAGAATGTGGAAATCTTAGAAAATATTGATTTGAACTTGAGAAATACTTTGAAATCTCATTTGAAAATTCAGAATCCTGAGAAAATCAAATCCTAAGAAAGACTTGGAATTTTTTAGGAAAATCAATTTCTCTGAAATTGAAATTGGGAAATGAGTTTGGAAATAATGCAATTTGAATGAACGAATGGATTTGAAAGACAATTTCATTGAAGAATTGGAAAATCCTTTTGAAATTTTGAGAAATGCAGTGCATTTTTTAAGTTAGCCTAAGAGTGTAGACTGAATGTGGCTAATACGAAGATCATACATCTTGGTTTTCTTCATATTCTGACTATGACCATAAATATAAATCCCACCGAGTTTATAAACTCCATAAGAGCTTGTTCACGTGCCATTTGTGTCAATTATAGTGATTTTAAAATAAATGCATATGAATCATACATCAAATATTGGAATTTTGCAGAAATCAAACTATATGCAATGCAGTCCTATTCTAAGCAGGAAATGTAAATTCTTATTCTAAATTATTACATTTGATATTGCATTAAATTGAAATAAAATAAGAATAAAAGTTAAGTCTTCTTCTTGAATGTTCCTGCAAAACTAGAAAACAATATTAGCACAAAAATGTAGGTTTTTCTGAATTTATCCAAAAATATTAGAAATTATCAAATATTATTCAGAAATAAACCCAGAATCATACCCCCTTTGATATAAACATGATAACAAATGAATAAATTTCAAAAATAAGCTTCGAAATTCGAAATTAGGATCAAAATGACCAAAATGCCCCTGATGACCTTGAAATCAGGTTTTTCTGAAAGAATTTTTGTAAAATTTGAAATTTTGAAAATCAAATGAAATAAATCAAACATAATATGATGAAATATGATGATATGCACAAAAATTTATGGAATTAGAAATTAAAATTTCGAAATTATGGTCAAAATGATCAAAATGCCCCTCATAACAAGACTATGGCCTTGAAACCAGGGTTTTTGAAATAAATTTTACAAAAATGAGAAATTGAAATGCAAATGAGATTGAAATTAACTCTAATATGACATTCCAAGCTTATTTATATAAATAAAACCCTAAAATGGCAAAAATATCATAAAATATCAAATTTAACTTGATTTTAGCATGATTTTCGCTTCTAAATTTAAAAATAAACTAACATACAAAGCAAATAAACTTGGAATTGAGCCAAATTTTGCATGAACACTTAGACTAACTCTAGAAACAGAATAGAATCGAAAATATATTTTTTTGTTATTTTCGTAATATAAAAAATAGCTAAAAATCTTAAAAAAAATCCAGAATTTTGCCTAAAATGTTGATTCTAAATTGGATTTCGGATATCAAACTTCCATAAAAAAATATCGAATTTTATGGGGTGATAGAATACAGTAAGGCAAGGATTCTTGGCTTTTACAGATTTTGGTTTTGACCTATGGTCAGAGCTGTACAGCTCCGGCAAGTCGGATCAGAATCTGGCGACTCTAGGATTTAGGGCAAACTGACAGGTTTCAGGAGAAAATGTGGAAAAATAGTAGACTGATGAGAAATGGCTAAAACTATGGCAAAATGTTGTTGACAGACAGAGGAAAATTTGATCTTTTTACAGTATTGGGATTCGGATTACGGTTTGGAAATGGGCATACTGTTATAAAAGACTTAGATCTCTGGAAATTTTGGATATTAGAATCTGTCAGACAGAAAAGATAAATCCAGGACAAATACTGAGATAATCCCAAAAATCCCCAAATTTTGGTAAATGACAAGGTAATGGGTTATGAACAACTTTTATGTAGAATATTTTGACATTCGGGCTACGGGTTGAGCGGACACTGCACATTAGGGTTTGTCTGTACCCAGACAAGGAAAAATGAAGATTTTTCCAGAGGTCTGGAAAAATCAATTTTTAGCAGAAACAAATCTACTTGTAAAGATCCCAAATTTTTTAGACAATTAGTAGATTCCGCAGTGAATCTATTGTAAATTTTAGGGGAAGATTCGAATCTTTCATCTAGGGGATCTTCAGCCGACAAGTCTGCTAAAACAGAACTTGGAAATTCTGGAAATCTGAATTCCCAGATTGGGATTCAGTTTTTTTGAGAGAGTTCCAAAACCCAAATATAACCAAATTTTTGGGCAGGAAAACAAAGACTAATGAATAATATTATCATGCATTTTTTGGATTTTTTTAACGAAATATTTCACATAAAATCATAACTAAATCATATGTCTAAGTGAAAAACTTAGGAATTAACCATTAGATATTAATAAGATTGGAAATGAACATATGACTAAGAGATAAATCTAAATGCAATGTGTAATATGAAACCTATAAGATGATGCTAATAAAAAAAATGAAAAAAAAAACATTAGGGAGGCATGAAATTGATTGATATTGGCTACTAACATGAGAGATATGATCCATCTACCGAATGGATCATCTCACATATGTAGCATTAATATAGTAAAATGGACATGCTTATAATACAATGAGATTACTTTGAAGAAAAAAAACAGCAAAATAGGAGGGGCTTACCTTGGATTTGGGTAGGAATCGGCTGCAATGGAGGGGATGTTGAAGCACCTTCGAAGCGAACTCGATGTCTCGCTGCACTGGTACAAGTGGCTTAGCCGTATGGTATGGTGTTGAAGTGGAGGTAGGCTGGAGTTGAGGATTGTAGCTGGCTGGGGATCCGGCTGGTGGTGGCGCCTTGCTGAGAAGGAGGTTGAAGATGGTGTGGAGAAGACTGCAGCAATGGCAGCAAGAGAGAGAGCTTGAGAGGCTAAGGGAGAGAGAGAGATGGGTTGTGCCTCCAAAAGCACCAGCCGTGTGTTCCTTTTCTTCTTCTTTTTTACTTTTAATTAGAAACTCCAACTTAGGTTTTGATCATCCCCTAGACTTAGGGTTGAGAGGCTTAATGAAAAGGAAGCTCCCCTTTTGGTTTACGTGAATGAGCTGGAGTAAGTAGGGAAAAGAAAAGTGGAGGGAAAAGAGGAAGGAAAGAAAGGGAAGAAAAAGAAAGGAAAGAAGGAAGAAGAAAAGAAAAGGAAATGAAGAAGAAGAAGAAGGAAAGAGAAAGGGAAAAAGAAAAAGAAAATAAAGGAAGGGAGAGGGGGCTGGAGGTTTGGGCGACCCCCTCACGGGTCTCACCTCACAAAATAAAATAAAAAATTTAAAAAATAAAAACAAACAAATAAAAAGAAAATTGAAAAGAAACACTTTTTTTTAATAAAAGGGAAATGTAAATGGATGGGCCATCTTAGAGCGGGTCCAAATTCCAGTTTTGAAATTCATTTTGACGATTAGAGGAGTAAAATAGTCTTTTAAAAAAAATTCTAGATAAAACGAGCTATTTTTGGCAGTTTTTGAAACGAGCTCGGATTTTGAAGTTCAATACCTCGTTGCGAAGCAGATCCAGTGTAGAATTTGAAAATTTGAGTTTGAAATAAATCCAGATTGTTTTTCTCACGAAAATATTTCCAAATTTAGACTCTCGGGGGTAAAAATGTCAATTTTGGAAATCTAGGGTTTGAAATTGATTTCTAAAAACTTTTAAAACTCGATCTGGATTGAAATTTATAAAACTGGAGTTTTGGACTTCGAAAATAAAATGAAATGTGATGAAATGTTATGAAATACTGAGAAATGATATGAAATGATAAGGAATGATATGAAATGCTATGCGAAATGCAGACCCTGAATAAAGAACTTTGGATTTTAAACCCCGATTGACACTTATACCAGTTCAAAAAGTATTAAAATTGATAAATTTTGCAAAATGGTTGAAGAAATGGTTTTCAGGCCCTACCGAGCTAGAGTGACACTGGAAATTAGGGTCTGAGCTGAATTAAACTGAAATAAGCTGAATTGAGCTGGGTTTTAGAGTTTCAGAACTCAAGTGAACTGACCAGACACTGACTCAACTGATCTTTCTGACTAAATTTTTAAGAAAAGCTGCCAGTTTTAGAGAAATGGTGTGAAATGGTCACTGGAGTGAGGTGAACTACGAATCTGAGTTGGGTTTGAGCTGGATTAAAGGTCAGTAATACTGAAATGAACTAAAATTGAAGTTCGAACACTAGCTCAATCGACTGGACTCAGCTCAATTTCAGCTGAAAGAGATGAAATAGGCTAAAATGGGCTCCTAGACACTTGGAAATGGTTTTGAACTAAAACTGGAGCACTCGAACTTTTGGTGAGCTCAAGTTAGACTCTGGGGAATATGACTGACTGTAAATGACTGACTCGAAGACAATTGGCTTGGATTTGAGTGAGGAATGAGCTCATTTCTGAAGAAATGATCCCATTTTGGCAAGAATGGTCAGAAATGAAAATGGTTTGTTCATTGTGAGCTCAAATGAGCTTGAAATGGCTGATATTCTAACTGTTCTGAACTGACCAATGAGCTTGGTTGACTCCGACTCACTGGGGTTCGGGATGACCTACGGGTAAAATGGTAATTTTCCTAATAAAAGTTGGTAAAATGGTGATTTTCTGAAATTGACTCGGGGTTTGACTCCTACACTGACCTAACAGGGTTGGCACTGCACGAGGAGGGTTGTTTGAGATTGGATGAGGAAAATTTGGGGTGTTTACAAGGGTCGACCCTTATGCTCTCTCCCTCCATTTCTTGTTGCTACTCTCTCCTCTCAGCGTCCTCTCCTTTCTCCATTAAAGTTGCAGCTACCCAAGGTAAGTTTTATTTATTTTTATTATTTTATTAAGTTTATTACAAGTTTTTCATGTATTTCACCTTTATCGCTCTTTATTTGTTGGATTCAAGCTTAGCTTTCGTTCAAGAACCTTAAAATCGATTCAAGAAAGCAATCTAGCGTTGTTTTAGGATATTTTTCATGATTTCAATCCATTGAGATCGTTGGAAATATTGTTTTTTATATTTAAGCCAAATAAAAGATGAGATTCGCTCGTTCAATGAGTCGAATCTCTTTTTTTGAAGGCTAAATCAAATTCTAACTGTTTATTGCCAGATTTTTTTTATCATATTAATATTTATTTTACTCATTCAAGCATCAAATTCAAATTCGTGATATTATTTGCATGTTTTTCTTATTATTTTTCAAGTTTAGATTAAGGTTTTTTAAGTTTTATCAATAATATGCGATCTTTGATCTTGGGCACGCAAGAACCATGTTATTTCATGTACGTTTTTCTGTCAAAAAATCTGATTTTTTTAGGGTTAAACTGTGAATATGTTAGTGATTTCCTATAAAACAATCAGATTATTTTAGGTTTTGTAACTCTGTAAAAAAAATAGAAAACCGAACCTTACTTTTTAAACTGTGAAATCGCTATGTGGATTCGGGAACAACTTGCCAAGGCAATATCTCCCTCATCAGAGATTCGATTGATAATTCGTAAGTTGCAGTGTCTTCATTATCATGTCTAGTATTTCATGTAAAATTTTAAGTTTTTTATGCATCTGTTTGCTATTTTTACTCTGACAAAAAGTAGAATTTGTTTTACAGAGCCGTTATGCATTGTCTAAACCCTAGATTGACTTATGTCAATCGTATCTCCCTCATCGGAGATCTGATAGATAATATGTAGATGAAAAAACCTTTTTCTGTGTGTCTATTTTTATCTGATAAAATTTTATAATTTTTGAACATGATTTGATATATTTTCCTGTACCCAAAACTGAATGTATTTATTTCAACTCGTTACATATAAGCCAGAATCAATCGTATATCGTTGAAGCGATATCTCCCTAACCGAAGATGATTTTTTCAATCTGTGAAAAAGTAAATCTATGTTTTCTGTCTAGTATCTCTCTCTAAATTTTTATAAATTTCTATAGTGATTTGATACCCGATTTGGGTTGACACTGTGACAGGTATGTGCCCATGGGCAAAATTACGTACTTTAGGGTTTTATTCAATTTTCATATTAAAATAATGTCAAAAACATATTTTTTTGAATGTAGTTTAATTTTACATTTATCAAAACTATTCATGTTGATTTTTACAGAGTTTTTAATTCATTTGATATATTATTTGATTAAATCATGAAAATAGGGTGCCCGCGGAGTCTCGGTTCGAGTAAAACACTGACGAAAATCAATATTTTTGTGATATTTCAATTTTTTGATAAAAAGTTTTATGTTAATAATATTTTATCATATTTATAATCATGCTAGGGTGCTTCACACCCGTTTTGGTGTTTATTTGAATCTATTTGAGCCCTAAATCCAAAGTTTTACAAAAATCTTTTCTGAAAATCCTGATTTTAAGGCCATAGTCTTGTTTTCAGGGGTATTTTGGTTATTTTTTTCAAAATTTTGAATTTTAAAGTTATTTATTTTTATTATTTTTTTAAATTTTTATATCATATTTTATTATGTTTATCTTAGGAAAACATAGACAAAGGCTTATATCAGGATAAATCCAGTAATTTCCAGATAATATTGGATAAATCTAGAAAATCTGACATATTTTCACTAACAAGCTTTCTAGTTTTGCAGGGACATTCAAGAGTGTATTTTCTTTTATCTCTTTTCTCTTTTTGTGTAAATTATAATTATAAACATTGGAATAAAAAATTAATTTCCTTCTTAGAATAGGATTGCATTGCATATAGTTTATTTTTACAATAATGTTAATGTGTGATGGATGATGATTCATGCATATTTAAAGTCACCATGGTCTACATGAATGTCATGTGCACTAGCTTCTAAGGAGTTGATAAACTCGGTGGGTTTCGTATTTGTGGCCATAGTCAGAATACGAACAAAACCCAGATTTATCATCTTTTTCTAAGTCACAAATGACCTACACTCTTAAGCATCTTCTGAAATCATTGCATATTTCAAAGCTTTCCAAGTATTTTCTCCTTTTAGAACCAAATGAGATATTATTCAATACAAATTCGTGGCTATAGTCAGGGATATGTAGAGAATGTATTTCATCTAAGTTCTATAAGGCACAAAATTTCTTTTTCAAATGATTTTCCTCAAATCCTTTTTCAAAATTGCATTCATTTATCTAAGTTAGAGTGCATCATGAAAAGAATTTCATAGGGCCACACGCCCATCCCTTTTTTCAATTTTATTTCAGAAAAATTGATTTTCTCAAAATTTACCCAAGTTTCCTTCAGAAATTGATTTTCTCAAAACATCAAAATTTTTCAGAAATCGATTTTTTTTTCTTCAGAAATGTTTTCTAAATGCAATTCACGATTTTTAATTATTCCTTTTCTAAGTATTTTCCAATTATTCAAAGCATACATTATGTTTTCAATCTGCATTTTCTGAAATTCATAGCACATGCCTGATTCTTTATGTATCTAGGAAATAGAACATCGATTTACACAAGTTGAGCAAAGAAAAGCATAAGATTGATCCTTGGTTCGATTACCCCTGGTTATGGTGTCAGGAACGGTTTAACCTCGTACCAACAGGTGAGTCCCATTCTTCAAAATTATCCTACATTTTAAAATGGAGGTGAGTTATTTTCAAAATCTTTTTCAAAGGTTAGTTTGACTTGCAAAAGTAAAATTTTGCAATGATAACAACTTAGTTCGAATCCTCACTAGTATAAAAGCGCAAATTAAGATTCGGTTAAGTTTAGCTTAAATCTAGGTTAAATCTGATTAAAAATAAAACCTCTGATTTAGAATAAATTCTCAACTTGACATTTATTCTGAATCTTCGTTAATACTTGAATTATAATTAAATTTATAGCTTATGTTCAAAAAATATTTTAGGCTTAATTTACTATTATTTCTCGAAAAACATCAAAAATTTACGGGTTTTACATCCTTCCCATCTTAAATAAATTTCATACTCAAAATCTAACTAGGGTTATTCGTCGATGAGATTCTAGATGATTTATTATTATTATTTATATGTTTAATAATTATAAAATTTTTATGAGTATTACATTATTCTCCCCTGAAAAAAAGAATTTTATCCCCAAAATTTAATATCAAGTCATAAAATATTTAAGAAAATTATTTTCATAGCAGTGCATAAATAAAATATTTGTTCTAGTGACCCTACTAGGCATATACATTCTAAATTTATGATAATTAATAAAAATAAAAGCAATATCAGAAAATCATAACATCAAAACTAACAAAAAAAGAGCATACTTACAGCGTTGGTGGTCGGTTGGACGAGCTTTGAATCATACTTTTCTTATACTCTGATACCAAGTTGTGACACCCAAAATTTTTATAACCCCAAAAATGGTGATTTTTTTTTTTTTGAAAACCCTTTTAAATGATTTAAGAAATATAACATAAAATTCATCGGGTCTAAAATTTGGCGTGCTACTTCACATAATCACTTGCAATCATACAATTATGGAATTTGAAATTTAACAAATAATTAACCATGCATAAAAGTAAAATCAAATGTCCTTAATGTCCATAATTAATTACAATTATCCTTGAATTGAATTTAATTAAAAATAAAATCAAAATCTAAAATTCTTATGAAGGCAAAGGAAAGGTAGGCTCAGTCCCCGTCGTAACCTTCTGCCTTCGCATGTAAGTCGCTACTCATTACCTGAAAAACATTAAGTCATATAGGGTCAAACATAACATGTCTCAGTAGACTGAAATATACTAAACTTGTAAAATAGAATATGAAGTAAGAATTTCATCAAATTTTTCATAATTTAGAATTTTAATTGATGAAATTAAACTAGTATGCACTGATTCATTCATTCAAAGCAATTAAGATGCATAAACATTTAAGATGCATTATCAGTTAATATGTATGGACTTACCAAATGCAAAAACCCTTTGATGCATGCATTGTTTCTTATCTTTAATTACATTTTCTTTCTTAAATGATGCATGTTATGCCTAACTTTTGAACTTACATATTAGGTTTCACTTCTTAGCCCCGCTGGTATGACACAGACTTGAAAACTGGATCGGGGCTGTGGTGCAAAAATATTTTTATACATAAGGGGTGACTTTAATCTGGCCAGGCACCTTTCTCCATTGACATGGTGAGGGATGATAATTTGAGAGAGATTCTCAACACCTTTAATCCTGATGCATCAGATTTTCTCATGAGTATCTTATCCCACTACGTTGCAGTCTATTGCAAAGGTTTTCCTATAAAATCGTGGGAGGGAAGAAACAACCTTCCATGCTCGAAACTTACTTGACCCACAAAGTTTTTGTACCACTTGTCACTCTCCCAACAAGTATCCTTTACTTGATTACTTAATATCTTTTATAAATCATAATTGAATCCATAAAAAGAATTTGACCTCTTATAGTGTAATGGATGCATTTACGCAGCAGTGAAACATTTATTCATGCTTTTAAACTTAAACATGTGCATATATATAAATAAACATTTGATACATTTTTATGTTTTGGCAATCACATATGCATGTACATGGGTAATGCGGTAAAAAAATATGTCTTTCATGCATCCACTTAATTGTAACATCAAAGACATCATCATCATGATAACATGTTCAAACATGCAGCTACACCCAACATTTAAGATAAAACATTTTGCTTTACATGTTGGACCCTTCAGTCCCTTAATTAATGCTTAACCCCCCTTTAAAAAACATGTTTAATTGTTACAATATTCATTCATGTCATAAGGTAGGTATATCATATAATGCATAAACTCAGACCTGTATATGCAAATACATTATGCAGACTAGCCATATGAAAATTTCACAAAACATAGGTAACTATGCATATATTGGGGTTGGACCCTTAGACCAACTCCTAATTTTGAAACTCTCAACTTTGTTTGACTGTTACAGAGTTCACAGAAAATTTTTCATTCAGTGAACCGAGCTAAAATTTTTATAAATCATAGGAAATTTTGTCAACTTTCCGTAGCCGCAAATCATTCATAAAAATTCCTCCATATGAAGGAGTTACGAACGTTTTACTACAAACATATTATATTCTATTCCAACTATCACAAAACTGTGCTCAAACTATGAACAGAGCTCAAAATTTCACAGAAGATAGAAACTTTTGTTAGCTTTCTAACACAATAAACTGCTCATCAAAACTCCTCTGGACAAGAGAGTTATGAGTATTTTAATGGTCGGATGTCTGGCCAAAAAACTCTAATTCTGGGTCTATGCATTCGGGTGGACCGAAACCGGGTCACTCGAATCTGTACACCCATATTTTTTTGACATAAATTTAATTAAAAACTAAAATAAAACTACACATCTAAGTTTGATCTTATCTAAATGAGATAAATCATATTTTTCCTCAGTCGTTTGGCCAGAAAAATTGACATGTCTCTCACATGCATTATTTTCTCAGAAATTATTTCAGTAAAATACATAATTAATTAACTAATTCATAGAATTTACTTGTAAATAAAATTTAGAAAAATCTACAAAAATCACAAATATCTATATAAACATAATCTACCAACTAAAATTAAAAATTGCATGAATCTAACTACAAAATTCATGATTTTCCTAACTTTAACACTTTTTTCTAAAAAAACCTGATCTGACTAAAATTGCAATATCTTAAAAGTTCAACCATAAAAATTCTCCAAATTTTACAGAGTGTCCACAAAAACCTACTCTACTAATCCAAATCAATACTTACAGAAAAATTCTGGCATGATTTGCGTATTTTCAAAATTTACAAATTTCTTTTCTGAGAAACTAGTTTTTGGAAAAAGGCATATTTTTAAGATGGTTTTCTCTTAGAAAACTATTCTTTTTCCATAGTTTGATAGCCCTAAGCCAAACCCACGTGTTAAAGGGTTTGTTTATGGTCTATTCTCATGAAAAACTCATGGAATTCATACCATGAATTTTGTTTTGCAAGAAGAGTATCAAAAAATTCGTTCATACATGAACAAGTGGGTCTTTTTGCACGATCTGGCTGTTCCACGCGTACCATGACCTCAATAGAATCTCCTAACACCACTTTGAACCATGTGGTAACCTCTCATGTTTACCCAAGGGAGAAAACACCAAGGGATTTGGTGTGGAAAAGAGAGAAAAAGAGGAGAAGAGGAAACAATTTGGGAGAGAGATAAAAAACTCCAAAAAGAGGCTAATAGGGGGGGGCATGAACCCCTCCCATGCTTTTATAGATGCTAGGGAAGGTCAAGGGTTGGAGTAAATCCTAGCTCTTGATCTAGATCAAGGTTGGTTTTCTTTTCTCAAATGTCTTCTACCTTCCTTTTCTTCTTTTTCTTATTTACTTTCTCTCTCTTTTTTGTATTTTATTTTAGCTAGCTTAGGTTATTTATTTTTATTTCATATATATCATATAGTACACATATTATATGATATAAATAAAGTTATATACATGGGATGGTCGACCTATATTGTCCAAGCCCCTTTCTAAGTTGAAAATGTCAACTTGCTTGCCAAGCAACCAAGTTGACTAGTCAATGTTTATTATATTTTTTTCTTTTTCTTTCTTTTCTTTTTTCTTTCTTTCTTCTTCCTTTCTTTCCTTTATCCAGCCCTTGCTGGACCCTTCTAGAGTCCTCTAGGGCCGGTCCCCCTCTTATGGGGCTTAACTTTTGAAATATAGAATTTTTTGACTTTTTCATTTTAACTTTATTTTTAAGTTTATTTTTGTTTTTACTAATTTAAACTTTAAATTAGGATGCCACATAGGATGGGATGGCCCACCTATGGACTCCTACCATTTTATAAACTTTAGTTAATTTTTGAAATCCATTCTATGAAATTCCAACTTGATTCAATTTAAGTTTATTTTAAATTCAATTGGGATTTTTCCTAAATGAACTTGTAATTCACATGAAATGTAAATACATGAGATATAAATTGAATCTAGCCTAATTATGTTTTAGTAATTATATTTTTAACATTTTAAATATTTAAATTACTTATTTTAATTAATTTTCCTAAGGTAAACCTAGATTTTAAAAGAAACAATTTAAGAAAATGTACTTCAGATTTTCTAAAAACCCTAGGCATGTAGGGGTTATTTTCATACCTAATTATTTATTTTTTCTAAACCCCGCAAACCCTCATTACACCCATATTTAAATAAGATCCAAATTGACTTTAAATTTAATTTATAATAAATTAAATTCTTAATACAAATTCCTTTGGAATGAATTAAATTCAAATATAATATAAATCCAATGTAGTATTGTATTTAAATCCGCTTTCATTCCTTGATTATTTTTTAACTCTTTCTAGTACACAAATTAAATCTCAACTTAGCATTAAGTAAGATTCTATATTTTATAAAAATCAAATTTTAAATTATTTTTTAATTACCAAAATATCATAATTATTATACTAAAACTTAAATTCAAATTCTAAATTTAGTTTCACAAAGCTTTAAATTTTGAATTGACATCCAATTAAATCTTGATTTAGAATTGAATCAAACTCAAATCTAATTAAAATGTTTGAGACATATTTATTAAATATGAATTCAAATCTATATTCAATTCGAATTCGAATTGATAAAACTTCAGAAATTTAAACCAAAATTTAATAAGACCTCAAATTAAAATATATACTTAGTTCAGATCTTTACTAATATAAAAGCTCAAATTAAGATTCTGTTAAGTTCAGCTTAAATCTAGGTTAAATCTGATTAAAAATAAAACCCTTGATTCAGAATAAATTCTCAACTTGAAATTTATTTTGAATCCCCCTTAATGCTTGAATTATAATTAAATTTATAGCTTAATTTTAAATAATATTTTAGCCTTAATTTACTGTTATTTCTCAACAAATATCAAAAATTTATGAATTTTACATAAACTATGGTAAAAGTTTGAAAAGTAGAAATATTTGCTATATTTGGCAAGTCATAGATCCATGAATTGATAAATTTCATAGTACTTCACTAGTGTGGATGTAGACATAATGATGTCCTATGGTATGGTTATGAAAGAGCTGTAAGAACCTCATGTCTATGTGAGACCCATATTATGATGTATTCACTTTTTCTTTAGAACCATGAACTGCATGGCTCAGTATGTAGTGAATGATGAATACTTGAAATAAATTATTGTACATTAAGTGTTATGATAAAAATTGTGACATGATAAAAAAATAACCTAGTTTGTGAATAGCCACATGATAGAGATATATCATGAATAAGAAACCCAACTAGTGTATGTAAAACATCATGATGTCATGGCTAAACCTATACTATATGTGAAAAAGTATCATGGTTCATATGATGATGGAGTCATGTGAGAAATAACTCAAAACACGTGAGAAAAAATATCATTGATATAACCTAAGAAATTGTGCAAGTTTATTTGATTTATGTTTTATCATGAAATGCTATATCTGATACATGATGCACCAATTATAATGCAATATAATTGTTCTCCACATATGATAAAGTGGGAGATGTTGAATCCAGAAATTGGATCCACTATGAAAACTCAGTCCAGTGTAGGATCCGGATTTAGTGGTCTCATGCATGGAATTCAGTGGGCTACATTTGTGAGTTTATTTAGTGTGTTATGGTTGGTTACCTCACATTTATTGATAAGTTATCATAATGTAGTGGGCTCATAACTCGATGACGAAGGTAACGGCTACTCAAATGGAGGCTATAAGATCTCAGCACTTGCGCACAAGGTAGATTATCCAAGTGCGATATCCCCTTGACAGAGTTAGTTTATCCAAAATCTCCCATCTTCTTTCCTCTCTCCTCTATGGTGCTCCACCCTCTCTGTCCACACCACGATTCAAAGACTTACATATTCAATTACACGCAGCAGGTTGTGGGAGCTAAGACTAAGTACTTCTGGAGTAAGAACTACATATCAAGGGCTGCGTCGACTCTGTATTTGGCCTATGAAAATAGGCCTTACTTTAGACAGGCTACAGTGGTATTACAGTTAACGGTGCGAGCATAGGAAGATAACTTCATTTATTCGTTGTTGGAATTTCATAACAGGTTTGTTTGGAACTTGGAAGAAGGCACCGTCTCAATCAAAACCTTATCTTTGAAATTAAGAGATGGTTTAGTATTAAGTTTAGGTTCAAATGGCTTCAAAAATGCTGATTGCAGGCATTTCATTTGGTAGTGTGGAAGTTGTGGGAACGGAGAAATCGTGCAGTATGAAGAGAGAGATTTGGGTTGTCTGCAATGAAATCTGCTTAAAGTTGCGCTGGTCTTATGAAGAAAAATTAGTCGTACAGTGTTGGTTTAAACATAAAATTGTAATAGAGGTTTGGAAAGCACCTTTGCATCAACACCACCTAAACATACAGTTGGTCTAAGTGTGATGCTAACAACATTCTTATTGCCTATACCTGTAGAACTTAGAAAGGGTGGTTTATGCATGCTGGTGCTTTTAGAAGCCTACGTGACTCTTTGTTCCCTGAAACTAACGTCTTCAACGTGGTGCTTGAACAGGCTGCTCAGGCTTTTTCTCTCATTGTCATAAACTATAATAATGCTAATTGAACTACCTGGATGAAAGGAGTCTTGGATGGAAGGAAATTTCTCATGCCCTAGAATGATACGGTGAAGCTCCATTTATGCAGAAGTATCACTTAGAAGATTCTTGATATTGTTCTGTGTCATTTTTTTTTTTGTATTCCTCCGGATGTATAACATGTACAGTGGAAAGACAAACCTCTTAATTAGAAGTGTATATAGACAGTTAGCAGCTGAGTGTCAAGGGAGGGGGCCCTTCAGCCCTCTATTTCCCTAAACATGGTCTGGAGGCAATAGCATTATTAAAGGGCTCTACTACATGATGCATTGGAAGAGTCCAAATCCACTAACCCTAGTATTTTAAAAAGGCTGAAGAAGAAGACAAGATGGGAGGCCAAAGAGAGAAGAGAGAGGAGAAGAAAGAAGAAGAAGAAAGAGAAAAGGAGGACGAAGAAGAGAGAGATACCTTGCACTTGCAGCCGGAGGAGGGCTGCTTGGCGGTGAGAGATCGCAGAGAGAGGAGGGAGCAGGCACTCCGGCAGCAGTGGTCACCCGAGCAGGGAGGAGGGAACAAGCACTCCCATGGCAGAAGAGAGATTAAAAAAGGGTTTGTGGGGCCCTTTTAAAATACCTGGCTATAACGACGGCTGAAATGTCATCGTTATGGAGAAAGATAAAGGCTATAAAAGCGACAGACATGTCATCGTTATAGAGAAAGACTAACCTCTTTTATCTTGTCATTATATATCAATAGCGGTGATATTATATGCCCGTTAAATATTGCCATAAAAGTTTGTTAATAGCAATAATTAACGGTCATATAATGTCGTCGTTATAAGCATGCCTATAATGGTGATATCTAAAGTCGATGTTATATGTTTGTTTATAACGACGAAGTATTTAACGGCTATATAATATCACCATCATAAACATACCTATAACGATGATATATAAAGGTGTTGTTATAGACATGTCTTTAACAACGACATTTGTACGGGACCAAAGCATTCATGGGATATCTAAAGTCGTCGTTATTTCTAAGTCAATAGTGACAACTTTTTTTTCGCCATTAAATACATGCATCCTTGTAGTGTATGTATTACCTAATTTTAACCATGAATTTTTCATATTTTTTTGTTTTTAGTATTTAATTTTTCAAAGATTTTCCTTTAAAAAGCAAGAAAAAAATAAATTTTGAAAATTTGATGAGAAATTTATAGCTAAATAATTGCCATTTAAATCTTTCTTCATGGCCAAGAGCAGATCCAGAGGCGAGGAGGGGCTCGAGCCCATCCTAAAGTTTTGAAAATTTTCAACTGAAGTGAGAAAATTTATCATAGATCGATGATTTTTTTTATGATTGAGGGTATTGATTTAGATTTTTTTTTTAGATTTCATGAACATTTAATTAGGGTTTTAAGGCTTTTTGTGCCATTTTTCTTTTCAATTAGCATTAAAGAACAACTCCCAAAGTTTTGAAAATTTTCAACTGAAGTGAAAAAAATTTAATTAGCATGGATCTATAAATTTTTTTTATGATTGAGGGCATTATTTAGATTTTTTCTAGATGTTATGAACATTTAATTAGGGTTTTAAGGTTTTGTGTATTATTTTTATTTTTGATTAGCATTAAGCATGATTATATTAATGAATGTTTTATAATAATTACTTTTTTAAAACATATTATTAGTATAATTTATTAGTAATTATTTTTTTTATTATGCATTTTGTGCCTACTCTAATAGATTCTTGGCTCAACCACTAACCATGGTGGTTGCACACTTGTCAAGGACCTATTCATTTTCCGATGCGGCTCATCATTAACCTATTCATTTTCCGATGTTGCTCATCATTAATTTGTTTCAAACCCCCGCTCATCATTAACCTATTCATTTTCCGATGCGGCTCATCATTAATTTGTTTCTGCCCTATTGACTGTCATTGGTAACATACTGACAGATATGAAAGCAGGTTATATGTTCCTCCCTGGAACACGTAGGTGCGTATTCTCGGGTCTGAATGAGCACCACGTATGTAAGCACATGGGGCTCATTTCCCCGTGTGTGTCTGCATCACATGGCATCAAAGTCTAATGCATTTGCAAAGACTTAAGTACCCTTTCCCGCCATTAGCGCCATGAAACGATGTTTTGAGTAAAGGACAAAATGTCCTTCCGCTAGAGTTTGCAAATACTTAAGTACCCTTTCCCGCCATTAGCTCCATGAATCAATGTTTCAAGTAAAGGACAAAAATGTCCTCCCTCCAGAAAGGGATAAAATCATCATTGTTTTTGCCCTAAGGAGTAAACTCCTCTGCTTTAACAGGAGCTCCTCGCAATATGTCACCCTAAACGTTCCAGATCACCCTTTGACGACACACCATCTACTGTAACAGAAGCTCTCTTTAACGACACATCCTTTGTCGTCATCTGTTGTCGTCGGAGAACCCTTTGCCATCATATGCTGCCACCAAAGCGTAGTCAGAGCACCGTTGCCACCATCAGCTGCATCTACTTTCTAGGTGTTTCTTCTGTAAAACCTTGAAAATTTTGAGTCTTTTTGCAATAAATAAAAAAATGATAAAGGATTGTTGTGTTCGTATTGGTAGTGTGTTAGTTCGGCTTTTCCAGAGAACAAAGTCATAATCGAATGAGGGGACTGTGCAAAACAATCATACCTAAGAAGGAAAGAGTTAAGAAGCAAAAGAGGAAGAGACGTCTTAGAATTTGAGACCCCTGTCCGCGGAAAAAATCCAAGAGAAACGTCTATGTTAGGGATTTAGACGGATGGTCATAAGTGGATAAGAGGATTTTAGTTGCAAGAAAGAGCAACTAAAGAGAAGTTGGTGCAGTTGTCAGGACGATGGACTCACAGGTTCAAATCCCTTGGGTGACATAACGTTTTTATTATAGAAAACATTTTTGTGTAAAAGGGCCACGTTGGGAATGGTAGAAACGTGGGAGTTGGACAAGCCTAAAATTTTGGCTTTTTCCACTTAACTTTTCCAAAAAGTAAGGGGAATCCCATGTGACATGGGAGAAGGGTACCATTTAAGAATAAAAAAAATGGTAGTTAGAATAAATTTTTGCTAAGGAGAGGGGGGCGATTTTGGAAATTTCTAAGCACCCACTAAAAACGTGGGCTAGAGGTTAGGGTAGGGTTTGAAAATCAAAACTCCCCTAAGTGGGGAGGGAAGTTAAAATTAGAAGAGAAGGGGAAACTGATGGATGTCTTTCTCTCTTCCTCTCTCTCTCTCCCTCTCTCACGCCTACCCTCTCAGCCCAGCTGTGTGACCCCTCATTTTCGTTGCTCGGCCACCATTGATTCCGGCAAAAAGCTTGCGCGGGGAAGAAGAATGCTTTATTTTCGGATTCGCATCTACACGAGGTAAGAGGCATCATATTTTTGTGCATGTGTTTGGTGCCCTGTAGTACCCGTATATTGTTGCATCCTTTCGAACATACCTCAATTTCGTTCCTAGTTGACTCAAAAACCATACATAGGAGTGTAGGGTTTACTGTGATTTTGTTGAGTACTTGTTGCAAGTGTGTTAGATATTGCAGCACAGCCTTGTTCGTGTGTTAAAAACTGTGCAAACGCAGTAGGTGTGAATGAGTATCAATCGTGTTTGTTAAATCCTTATTCATGCATCAAGTTCCTTAGATTGGATATTGATGTTCATCTCTATTCAATGTTTTTTTTTCTTCTTCTCCTAATGTGCATTTTTGAGACTTGTATCTCTATCATATTTTAGAGTGGAAATGAAATGGTCTTTGGGTGTCGAGTTCATGTAGGTTACAGTGATTTCTATAGTGTGTTGATTTTAAGAAAATCATATAATGGTACTCAGCCCTCGTCAAGTGCTTAACCTGTAGTGACATAGAAATTGTGGTTCTTCATGCATCCTATATATTGGTGATATGAGCATGCCCTGATTTTAATAAATTAACATGTAAGCACTTGTTTAGCCTAAATCGGGTTGTAGGATTCTGGTAGACATAAAATCAGAAACTCTTTTAACAATGAATAGGTAATCCCAGAAAGAGAACAAAGTTCTACGTATGTATGTTTCTTTTATGCTAGAGTTACTCAGATTTCAGAAAAGATGTCTCGTTGATCTAATAATTTTGTTTTGTAATCAAACTGTCGAGTTCCATGTTTAATGATAAATAGTAATTGTTATGTTTCTGATTTGCGTATTTGTAGCAAAGTAGAAAATTTGTGTTATGTTTAATCCAATAATAATAATAATAAAAGAAAAGGGTGTAGTTCGTGTTCTGAAATGTATTAAGTCTCTGATTCTGCAAGTCTTTAATATTGATATATATACATATTGGATGTTGATCTACCCGCTCTAGCTTTGAATTCGATATTGGATCTCCTAATTTATAAACTTAGTATGAAAATTATGTCATCTTATCATCATATCACTAATCAGTGTGAGTTACTTCAGGAATTAAATTTTAGCGTTAAGTCTGTGTACTTTGCATCTAGGTGTTATGTAACAAGTTCATAAGAAATATTTTTTTTTATTATCAGTATTAGCATACATGATGATACAGGTCTTTGACATAATGGCCATTAACAGAACTTGATATTAGTATTCAGCCCTATGGCAATTCGCTTTTCCTTATTCTCTATGCTAGTGACAAGAGCATCAAACTAATTGGGGTCATAAGTTCCTACAATTAACTCATTGATAAATTGACTTAATGTGTAAGAGTGTGGATAGAAATGCAGGGTGTTATGGTGCTTTATTTGGTGATTGTTTTACTTTCAATGCATCAATTGAAATTGACTTTTATTATATACAATGATAGAAGGATTTTAGGTGTTATGTACATGACAAAAATTAGTTATCATTCTGTGTTAGTGGACCAAGAGTCCACACTCACACACAGGCATGAGTGTTTACACTTACCTGTGCGTCATATATGCATGTAAGTAAAGAAATTTCTGCACCTATAGGGGTTCGGGTAAGTGGCAACCAGCTTACAGTTGTTGTTTACTAACCCAGAATTTTAGTGGCGGGGGTGGTGCCTCCATCTTGTGGGCTATTAACGTATTTCAGCAAGGGACCCACAACCTCATATGCATATCCGGGTTGTTATTGGCTCGTTCCGCAAAGTCGATCGTGGACCATAGCAATCGCAACTGTGGCATGTCATATCCAGATCCGAACCACTACCTAGTTGACTCAGCAACCTTGGAACTGATCCTAGTGGGATTGGTCGGATGTTCACACCTATGGTTGGAACTATGGCTTTGTTGCCACGAGCCATCCTCCCAGCCAAAACAAATAAGGAATAGGCGACAATTACCTTATGTGATTCTAAATTGAAAATCCCATTGAACCAAGTGACCTCGGTGGGTCCGTGAACCCAACTGAAACCTAAGCAGTACCTTGGAAGGTATGTGCTAAGTGGTCCAGAGTGTCCTTCAAGCAAATGTTTGGATTACTATGACACACGAAACATGTGTTATCAAGCGATAAAAAGTATTCAATGATCGATATCCTGAAACTAAAGTTGTAATCATGGATTTTGGTATAAAGAGAATAGATATATATAATACAATATTTTGTGAGACTAAAAGCTTAGTGCAATCTTATAAAGGCTAAAATACTTATATTCAGCAAATGTCAAGCATGTACATAATCTTGTTCTAATTGACAATCTAAAGAAAAATAAAAATTTGGTGGGCTTTTTTGCCACCATAGCGTACACATACACCCTTTTTCAAAAGTTGCATTTTTGCACTATTGATCCTTGAAACGGATGATTAGCTTGTTCTCGAACTGTGAAATTTGACTTATACTTGTTATTCTCCCTATACATGAATGTTATATGTGAGACTCACTTTAGTGCACATGTTGAAATAGCATGATGAATTTATCATATGATTGTGAAAAGAGAGTTATGCGTCAATGAATATAGCACATAAATGAGATACCCATGACATAGTCATGTTAAACATGGGTTGCATATGTGATTGCCATATGAAGGTTATGACTAATGTTTCGATGAATGAATTGCTTGTGGTTAAATACATATTTTTGTTATAATGGCACAAATAAAAGAAAAACTACAAAGGCACGATGACACAAATTGAAACTGGGCATGTCAAATCCTTGTGGTGCCATATGGACACCTATGATGCTATGTGAATTGCATATAATTGAATCATGATTTCATGTTATGACATGTTTACGTGCTGGGTGATCTATGTGTGTTCTGAAAAGCTTGCATAATAAAGGACATTTTCATGCCATGATCATGTGAAAGCTTAAAATCAAGCTTACAGCTCCGCAAAAAGCTGATAGTGCCCTAATGAGCACTTATGAATTGTTAAAGTTGGGTTATGCCATGTGGCAACACAACCAGTGGTGTACGATATGTATTCCCTAGCACCAAAAACAATGGCTAAACTAATACATGGCGACATAAATAAAAATTCTAGACTTTGGGTACACCTGAAAGACGGTGTATGTTACTGGATCCATGGTCTACCTTGGAGAGGGTAGATGGTACAAACTTTGTTGGACATTCTAGTTTTTTTGAGAGTTAGGCATCTCACTCGGTCCCTAGTCCTCTGAGTTAGGGGGCTAGGACTACCAATTCGTCCTAGGTGGTTGATCTAAGTCTTCTGCAGAAGTACAGGGTGCATCCTAATTCTAGTTTTAGCCATTGGGGAGTACTTTCTCGGTCATGAACCGTCCCCTTTGGACCTCCGTACGGCTAGTCATACATGATATTAATTGAAAAAGCATAAAAAACTCCTGTGTGGTCTCGGTCCGCTACAATGTCGAATGTATGTGCGTACCCACAGGGTAATTAACAAGATGAAACATAAAGTTAGAGCATTTCTGAAAGATCTTCAAGTAGTTGCATAATGCTTGATATTGAAATTGTTAGAGTACGTTGTGATTCATGTGGTACGTAACTCAAATATGTTTTCCTTTACATGAAAAATGTGATACCTTAAATATGATGTGTTGTACAATGGTGTCTATGCTTTATGTAGACTTTACATGAAATGCTTTAATTAAGTCAAGTGTACATCCAAATTAGTTCCAAAGTTTGTTACTGCCCATATAACTATGTAGCATATATACTTGTACACATGACACTGAGCACATTCATATGGATATTATGTTTCTTACTCAGACGGGGTAGTTTGAACCCTTATGAATTAATATTTTCAGGAAATAGATGAAGGCAAGCAATTGCGGTCGTCGCTGCAGACAGTTCCATGAGACCATATCATCTTTGGATGTCCTGAGGAACTTTGCCTTTAATAAATTCATTAAATTTGTAAATTATGACTTGCAAAATTTCAAGGCAAAATTTTAATTTGCCTAATGTTATTAAGTTTGTGCTATCACCTATAACCCGCCCAAATTATTTGACTAAGAGATTATTAAAATACTGTCGCTGTAGTTTTAAAAAAAAATTTATTTCAAAATTTTTGAGTTAAATATTTGGGGCATTACATCTCCTCCACTATCGGATTAGCAAAACTTGTGTCCTAGAAGGTGAGTTTTGTATAAGTTTTTGTTATGTAAACAAATCTATTTGTAAATCCGAATGCTAAATCTTATAAGTGGTTATACTATACATGCTAAATAACACCTATTTTCATACTGAAATAAGAGTCGTGAAAGGCAATGATATGTACTTATGAAGGCTAAATTTCTACAATGATTTGTAAGTTTGAAATTAACAAAGAGTTATACATTTAATACAATAGTGATTTGTTCGATACATCAACAATTTATACGTTTGAAGAAGTAGCGATTTACGATTCATGATTTATACATTTAAAGCAGCAACAATTTATACATTTAATGCATTAGCAATTTATGATTTATAACGATATGTACTTATGAAGGGTTCGATTTCTACAACGATTTATACATTTGAAGGAGCAATTTGTACGTTCGATGTAACAACGATTTATACATTTGAAGCAATAGTCATGTGTATTTATGATTTATGAAGTTACCACGATTTGTACGTAAGTTTGCTAAATTGTACTACGATGTTTACTTAGGAAACCAAAATATTACAACTATTAGTACTTATGAAAGGTGCGATTTGTACAATGATTTATACATTTGAAGCAACAACGATTTATATGTTTGATGCAGTAGCGATGTATAATTATGAAGTTACCTCAATTTGTACTTAATTTTGCTAAATTGTACTATGATGTTTATTTATGAAGCCAAATATTATGACGGCTTGTAATGTTGGTGATTGTTTTAGAATATATAGCCAAAAAAAACTCAAAACGACCTGCGAATAGGACTCCGACGGTGCTAAATTTTTGCAGAGAGAAACTAGACTCAAGCATGAATCAGATCAAATTTATGAATCATAATTTGGATTCCAAAATCTTTAGATATACTAAAAACAAAAAGCTACAAAAATTCAAGAAAAATGAAATTCTAGAATTTCACACTTTTATCTATTGCATTAGATCAAAGGATGAAATTAAAAATTCATGGAAATAAGATCTAATCATTTAATCACTTAACCAATCTAAATCTAAAAGATCTAACACAATTAAAATTATAGAATCATGAGATTAACTAAAAAACTCAAAAGATCAAAAGAAACTATAAATACAAATCCATGTAATTCCTTGCATAGATAAAAAAGAGAGAAAAAAGAAGATTCATTAATTTCTTGAGAATCTGATTACTCTTCAACCAAAAAGATATGCAACTTCACTCCGAATTGAGCTCCAATCATGTCTCTATTGCTGAATTAGAAAGAAGAAGAAAAAAAAAGAAGAAGAAGAAGAAAATGGTACTGAATCATTGTATGTTACAACCGCTTCCCCAAGTATATATTATTACAAATTATCACATTTAGCAATAACTACAATTCGTAAGACAAGAAAGCCTTCGCCATTTGAGGGGATGACTCTTGGAGAAATCATCCGCCAATCTGATATATGTGAGGGTTATGTAAGAACATTGAGAATGAAAAAGACAGGAACAAATTGTTGGATATTTATTATGCGGAGCCTGATCCTTCAGATATTGAAGATGAGAAAGATGAGGAAGAACTAAAGATGAAGAAGAAGAAGAAGGATGACGAAGAGAAGGAAAAGCAAAGGAAGAAGGAGGAGAATGAAAACTACGCGCACTTATGAGGCAAAAGGATTTCTTCTTGCCGACCATGCAAAATTAAATCTAGATGCACATCATTCTTCATGTTATCTGCCATGATCGTCAGTTGCATCGCACTATACTATGCATCGAGTTGTTATTTACCGTGCCAATAAAAAAAATGACTTATTGTATATGTGTGTTGACAATAGTGATTCAAGAGACAACGATTTAATGACATCTACGACGCCGCGAAGCGATTTCAATTTTAATCGCTAAATAAACAATGATTTGAATACGCACATCGCCACCGCAATCGTGCAACAATGTAAATGTCGCACGCACATGTTTCAATATCATAATACAAATATCATACAAATCGACACTAGCAAACACATAATATGTTACAAATCGATATACATATCACATAATATATTACAAATCGATACAAAAATTCAACATAATAGCTTACAAATCGATATTAACAAACAAAACAATATCTCACAAATTTATAGTATGTTACTACAATCGTGATTTACGTTATACTATTCCAATATTTTCTATACAAAGGCAAATCGTTGTTGCTTACATAGACGTCATTACTTAAATCACAAACATCACAACCGAAATCTAGGTCTCACAAGGCATATCGATTTTTTACAACGAGCGGGATGTGAAACGACGTTTCTTTCACAAATGAATGACACATATTTTCGTAACAAAGGCAAATCATTGTAGCAATTTATGATTCATGATTTACACATTTAAAGCATCAACGATTTATCCATTTAATGCTATAGAGATTTATGATTTATAAAGTTACCAAGATTTGTAATCAAGTTTGCTAAATCATACAACGATGTTTAATGTTGAAGTCCAAACGTTACAACTATATATATATATTTATGAAGGGTGCAATTTCTACATTGATTTATACGTTTGAAGCACCAATTTGTACGTTTAAAGAAGGAACCCTAAAACCTAAAACCCGAAACCCTAACCCTAAACCTAAACCTAAACCTAAACCTAAACCCTAAACCCTAAACCCTTAACCTAAACCCTAAACCCTAAACACTTAATATCTTACTAAACCCTAAACCCTTAATATCTTACTAAACCCTAACCCTAAATCCTTAATATCTTACTAAACTCTAACCTTAAACCCTAAACCCTAAACCCTAAACCCTAAACCCTAACCCTAAACCCTTAATATCTTACTAAACCGTAATGCTAAACTATAAACCCTTAATATAACCTTAAACCCTAAACCCTTAATATCTTACTAAACCCTAACCCTAAACCCTTAATATCTTACTAAACCGTAATGCTAAACCATAAACCCTTAATATATTACTAAACCCTAAACCTTAAACCTTAAACCCTAGACCCTAAACCTAAACCCTTAATATCTTACTAAACCATAACCCTAGACCCTAAACCCTTAACCTAAACCTTAAACCCTTAACCTAAACCCTAAACCCTTAATATCTTACTAAACCCTAACCCTAAACCCTAAACCTAAACTCTAAACTCTTAATATCTTACTAAACCCTAACCCTAAACTCTAAACCCTTAATATCTTACTAAACCGTAATGCTAAACCATAAACCCTTAATATATTACTAAACCTTAAACCCTAAACCCTAACCCTAAAACCTATAAACTAAACCCTATACCTAAACCCTCGATTACGAAGATGATTCATTATATTGATTTATAAGCTATAAACAGGAATTTTCATATCGATTTGTATGATATTTGATCATCAATTTGCATTATACTATGACAATATTTTTGTAACAAAGGCAAATCAACTAAACATTACAATGATTTTTATGATATCAATAGGATTTGCCATATCGATTTAAGAAAATGTTTTGATTCTTAATATCAATTTAAGATATTGTTTTGATTCTAAATATCGATTTTTAAGATATCAAAACGAATTTCCAAATCGATTTATGATATTATTATGAATCTTAATATCAATTTTTGTACTGATTCTTCATATTGACTTAAGTTATTGCTTTGATTCTTAATATTGATTTATATGTTATTATTATGATTCTAAATATCGAGTTATATGTTGATTTTGTATATCGATTTATAGGCTATCAACATGAATTTCTATATTGATTTGTATGATGCTATGACAATATTTTCGTAACAAAGGCAAATGGACTAAACCGTTGTTACTGAACAAATCGTTGTAATGATCGGCGTTCATAAATAAAAATCAAGCAATCGTTTAGCGTTGTGTATAGTGAAAATGCCACTGATTTGCTTTTATGAGTTGTTCCTATCGCGATTTACACAGTTGAGTTAATAAACGTCTGAAATGGTGAATTATGAAACGTAAAAGCAATCTACTAGTAATGAATCACTTTGCATAAATTTTGATAAATGGCTGAAACAATTTGCACAAACGTGCGCTGTACTCATGCACCATGATTTTTATCCAGATGTGGTCGACATAGACGTCATTGTGTAAATCGTTATACCATTGTGATTTACACAATGACGTTTGTCTTTTAGACAATGAGCTTTGTCTAAGTGAATGACACGTGCCATCGCGATTTACACAATAACGTATGAAGGCCACGTGCTATCGCGATTTGCTTTTATAAACACATATCGTTCTCACCGTAATTTCGTAACTACAAATCCACATGATTTAAAACCACATTCATATACAAAAAATATTAGAATTTAGATACAATACATCATGACCAATGGTTTGGCTTAGATACAATATCATGACAAGTATGAAACTCACATCCAAATTAGTGATGAGCTTCTAATGTAATTCAGGTGCAGGAATGTGGAAAGCTAATTATAGGAGGATATTTTCGTCAAACGCATATCTATCTTTATGAGACTCCCATTTTTACAGAAGTGATCACCAAAACATCCATATCGTTCATCGTCGAGTTCATTTCCTGCTACAAAGCGATTTTATTTGCAGTTGCGGATACATCCTCTCCAAGAAAATGAGCTTATTAGTAATGGCATGCCACTGCACCATTTTCCTTGGGATGAGGCTGATAGAGACTCGAGCAATGGTGCACCTTGAGAATATGCTTCACAAACTTCAGCTCAGGCATTGTCCCCTTGAAGAGCCGATGGGCTACATCATAAATCTCTTTTACATATTTGTCATTAAGTATATCAAAGACAAATACGTAAAAGCAACTTATGATGTAGCCCATCGGCTCCTTCAAGGGCTCAGTGCCTGAGCTGAAGTTTGTGAAGCATATTCTTAAGAGTGCACCACTGCTGGAGTCTCTATCAGCCTCAGCCCGAGGAAAATGGTGCAGTGGGCTGCCATTACTAACGAGCTCAGTTTCTTAGAGAGGATGTATCCGCAACTGCACATAGAATCACTTTGCAGCAGAAAATGAACTCGACGATGAATGTTATGGATGTTTTGATGATCTCTTCTGTAAAAATGGAGTTTCTAAGAGATAAATATACGTTTGACAGAAATGTTGAAGAAGGAGAAGAAGAAGAAGACGAAGACAGAGGAGAAAGAAGAAGAAGAAGAAGAAGTTGTGTTGCCACAGAAAAGAGGAACAGAGGTTAAATAGACTAGGGTTTTACACCTCGACAATGAGTCAGGTCGGGTCGGGTAGGGTTTTATATATATATATATATACTAGTGTTCCAAATCGATTTAAGATATTGTTTTGAATCTTAATATCGATTTTTGTGCTGATTCTTGATATCGATTTAAGTTATTATTTTGATTCTTAATATTGATTTATATGTTATTGTTATGATTCTAAATATCGAGTTATATGTTGATTCTGTATATCGATTTAGAAGCTATCAACAGGACTTTCCATATCGATTTGTATGATGCGATCAATGGGACTTTCAAAATTGTAGCTCTGTAGGCTAGATGAGACAATGATTTATACATGTGAATGATACCTATTATAATGATTTGTACATGTGAATGATACATTATTAAACAAAATTTATGTGCTTTTTAGATGAAGCCATTTTCATGAATGGTGATGCAAAAAAATATTAACAATTCTATTTTTGTGGCTCACGATTCATGAAAATGGATTCATCCTAAAACTCTTTCTTTGTGAACAAAATCGATACGGAAGTTCAGCCTAATAGCTTACACATCGACACTATAAAACACATAAAATCTTATAAATTGATGTACATATGGCAAAATATATTACAAATTGTGTCATATCTTACTAAACCCTAAACCTAAATCCTAAACATTATACCTAAACCCTAAACCCTAAACCCTAAACAATGTGTATAACGATGTGTAAATTTGAAGGCTAGATGAGACAATAATTTGTCTGTGCAATTGTATCGCGGTTTGTACTCATGCAAATTGCGATTTTCATCCAGTTATGGTCGACATAGATGTCATTATGTAGATCGCGATAGGACAATACATGGTATAACATCTTACAAATCGATACTAGAAAATACCTAATATCTTACACATAGATATACATATCGCATAATATATTAATCATCGATACGGCAATTCAGCATAGTATTCTTAATATCAATTTAAGATATTATTTTGATTCGTAATATCGATTTTTATCATGATTCTGTATATTGATTTATAATCTATCAACAAGAATTTTCATATCACTTTGTGGCCGACAAAGATGTCATTGCGTAAACCGCCTTAAACGTGAACCACTAAAAGGTATATGTTATTTTATTATAAAATCTTTGGCGGGTCCCATAAGCATTGAACTCCTCTGCTATAAAAGGAGATCCTTGCAATATTACCCCATAAATGATCCACAAAAAATCTAACACTTTGCCTTCTCCTATAGAGCTTCCTTTGTCGTCTCAGTGAGTTTTTGTGTTTTGTAGGTTACCAATGGCTTATATTCGTAAGAGAAGAAACACTTCATCGTTCCAAGGAAAATCTACAACCAAAATCGTCAAGCAATATGCTTTGTATGAGCAATTAGAAGTGTACTATAAAATATTGACAATTGAGAATGACAAAAAAAGGGAGCAATTGCTGCTAAAGTATAGAGCAGAGCCTAATCCATCAGATATTGAAGATGATGATACAACGAAAAATGCTGAGAAAGAAGTACAGATGGAAAAGAAGAACAATGATGACAAAGAGAAGCAAAAGGAAAGGAAGGAGGAGGATAAAGCAAAGGAAATCAAGGTGAAAGAAGGAGGAGGTGGACGATAGGGAAAAGCAAAAGAAGAATAATGAGGAGGAAGAGAAGCGAAGGCAAAAGGAGGAGGAGAGGGAAAGACAAAGGAAGAAGAGAAGGAGGAAGGGAAGCAAAGGCAGAAGAAGGAGGAGGAGGAGAGGGAAAAGCAACGGAAGAATAAGGAAGAGGAAGAAAAGCGAAGGAGGAGGAAGATAAGCAAAGATAGTTTAAAAAGGAGGAGGAGGAGGAAGATAAGCAAAGACAATTGAAGAAGACGGAAGAGGAAAGGCAAAGGAAGCAGATTCTAGATGAGGAAGATAAGGAAAGGCAAAGGAAGGAGAAGGAGGACGAAGAAGAGAAAGAAAGACGAAAGAAGGAGATGCAGGATGAGGAAGAGAAGGAAAGAGAAAGGAAGAAGAACGAGGACGAGGAAGAGAATGAAAGACAAATGAAGGATAAGGAGGGCAAGGAAGAGAAGGAAAGAGAAAGGAAGAAGAAGGAGGACGAGGAAGAGAATGAAAGACAAATGAAGGATAAGAAGGACAAGGAAGAGAAGGAAAGAGAAAGGAAGAAGCATGAGGAGGAAGAGAGGGAAAAAGAAAGGGAAAGGAAAAAGAAAAGGATGAACGCGAAAGAGCAAAGGAAGGAAGAAGTACAAAAGCTATGGAAGGGAGGGGATGAAGAGGAGCCAACTGTGACAAAGGTATGTTAATCGCTACTGGATGTAGCGATGTATTGTTGTAGGTATTATTATGTATAGCAATTACTATGAATTGCGATTACTCTATATATCGATTACTATTATAACGATTACTATGTATAGTGATTACTGCGATAGCGATTACTGTATAGCGATTAATTGTGATTTGATATTTTATGTTATAGGTTGGTCAGAAGAGAAACAAAGTAGCAGGTAAAAAACTGAAAGGGCAGTGTCAGTGGCCTGTAGTTCTGTCGTGGTAAAGAAAGCTGAGTGAATATCAGAATGATCGATTACGAATGATGCACTTTGATGGCTTTCTGGACCAACATTATTTTGAAAATTGCTGGAACACCATGACCTACCTTGTTAATAAGTGGAACCATAAGACGAACATGTTTCAGTTTAAGGTCTTTGAGATGACCATGACCCTAGAAGATGTGGCACAGATTACGAGTCTCAAGTGCCATGAAAGTGTTGTCCTGACAAGAGATTCAAACTATAACCCAAGGAACAATTACACGGCCCTTCTAGGAATGTCGATGGAGGAATGGCGTGAGTGTATTTTTGGTGGAGGCAATTTCTCAATGATGAAAGTTTATTTTTTTCGTAATAAATGGGAAGGTCGGTTTGCTGTATGTGCATTTAAAGCAGCTGACCAAGAGTTGTGCAGCTTCCTTCTTTATTTTTTTAGACTTACTTTATTTTTTGATTCTTCTGATTCGAGAATAAGTTACTTGTGGCTGCAGTTTCTGGAAGACTTAGATGAAATCGACAACTGGGCATGGGGTGTTGCTATGCTCGCACACTTGTACAATCAACTTTACCATGCGAGTAATGGTACAAAAATCGTCGGTGGGTTTTGGCCATTTGTTCAGGTATTTATTTATTAAATATTTACTACTTGTGGACTAAGCTCGTTGAAGGTTGTAGTTTTACTAATATATTGATTTTGTAGGCCTGGACGTGGGAGCATATTGTTGCCTTGCATCCTTTGTGTAGCCCTGCAGTTTGTGGTTTTCCCAGGATCGACCAGTGGGCTTCAATAAATGTCAAGGAGGAAAATGCTCAGTTCATTTTAGATGGACTACAATTAAATGAGGTAAATGGTTTAAAATCTTTGTAATGTTTAGCATTCTTAAGTAATAATCACTTTAGGATTTTGTCTTCCTTTGTACAAATCGTTATCTCCTTAACATTTAACTTTTATCAGCATAAATCTTTATAATGTTTAGCATTCTTATATAATAATCACTTTAGGATTTTGTCTTCCTTTATACAAATCGTTATCTCTTTAGCATTTAACTTTTATCAACCTAAATCGTTATAATGTTTAGTATTCTTAAGTAATAATCGCCTTAGGATTTTGTCTTCCTTAGTACAAATCGTTATAACCTTAACATCTTACTTTCATTAGCGTAAATTGTTATAATGTTTAACATTCTTAAGTAATAATTGCTTTAGGATTTTGTCTTCTTTTGTATAAATTGTTATCTCCTTAGCATCTAACTTTCATCAGGGTAAATCATTATAATGTTTAGTATTCTTAAGTAATAATCGCCTTAGGATTTTTTTTCCTTAGTACAAATCGTTATATCCTTAACATTTAATTTTCATTAGCGTAAATCGTTATAATGTTTAGTATTCTTTAGTAATAATCACTTTAGAATTTTGTCTTTCTTAGTACAAATCATTATATCCTTAACATCTAACTTTCATTAGCGTAAATCGTTATAATCTTTAGTATTCTTTAGTAATAATCACTTTAGGATTTTGTCTTAGTACAAATCGTTATCGCATTCAACATTTTGCATGAATAATTATGTCTATATCTAAACCACAATCTCGAATGCACAGGTTGTTTGGAGACCCTATGTAGATGTGGAGGACAAAGACAAAGAGGTTGTTGTGGCTGTGAGACTGTCTGTCTGCGATATTTGACTCTTTAGCAAATGTGAAGCCGAGTTGCAGCATGACAGTCGAGTACTCCTACAAGCTGACTTGGGACAATCGATACCAAAAGAGTCTGTGCTATTTAGAAGAAAAATGAATAGTGGTGAGAGCAGGAACATGAATTGGCATAAACGCTTCAGGAAACAATTAGATAACTGGAACAAATGAGGTGTTTGTACCATACCATATGATTATAAAAAACGATAATATGACCCCAACTATTTCAAACAATATTGGCAACCCATGCGTCCAAATCGACAAATTGAGAAGCAACAACCTGAAAGTAAGGACACTCTTGTCCCCCGATCATGTCGTCTTCCAGCATAGACATAACGTCCCTTGTGTCCCTTTGGCACTTCCTGTGATTCCATCTGTTACAGTACACGATAGGGAGCAAACACTGCTTCGAAAGGAGAATGTATCGTCTAACAGAAGGTTCGCGATGTTGGAGAGGGAGAATAAGGAGTTACAGAAGGACGTGCAAAATTTGGGGAGACAAATTGGGTCACTGGTTGAGATGATTACCAGTGGGTTTAATGAGATCAAGGGAATGAAGAGGCCACCGAATAAAAAGACTCCACCAAGGGAAAGAAAGAGATGATTTGTAGGTCCATTTGAGTCGTCAAGTGCCAGTGAATAAACATAGTATGTGATTTGTGTATCCCGATAATTCTATGTTGTAATTCATTCATTCTTTGTTGTAATTATATAATTCTTTCCTTAATAAGTGTGACACAGATAGCGATTAATAAGTGTAATTATTTAATTTTTTCCTTACGTTTACTATGATAGCGATTACTTTGTAGCGATTCATGTGATAGAGATTACTTTATGTAGCGATTACTATGTATAGCGATTATGAAGTTATCATGATTTGTACTTACGTTTGGTTAATCGTATAACGATTACTAGTTTTGAGTTTATTATGCATAGAGAATCTTATAATAGTGATTACTCAGTATAGCGATTATGAAGTTAGCGATTACTACTTATAGGTAGCTAATTCGTATAGCGATTACTGGTTTAGGATTTATTATTTATAGTGATTCTTGTAATAGCGATAAGTCAGTATAGCGATTATGAAGTTAGCATGATTTGTACTTACGTTTGCTAAATCGTATGGTGATTACTGGTTTACGGTTTATTATTTATAGCATTTTCTGTGATAGTGATTACTTAGTATAGCGATTAATCAGTATAGAGATTATGAAGTTACCACAAATTATACTTACGTTTGCTAACTCATATAGCGATTACTAGTTTTGAGTTTATTATGTATAGTGATTCTTGTAATAGCGATTATTAGGTAGAGCGATGATGAAGTTACCACGATTTGTACATAGGTTTGCTCAATCGTTAAGCGATTTCTGGTTTAGGGTTTATTATTTGTAGCATTTTCTTTAAGTGCAAGAAACGACCTATAAGATTAGTTTTGGGTTTAGGGTCTAGAGTTTAGGTAAACGTCATTTGACACACTACTGATGTTAAGCGGCATGTCATTCATTTACATGTACTAACATTGTTGCGATGATAGTAGCAAATGAAATAACGTCTTTTATTTAATACACAATTTAATTAATTTATTTAATATAATCTTAGGAGGCGGTATGTATGAAAATGGGTGGGACGTGAAATGATTAACTTCGGTAGTGTGTTCCGCAAGGAACACACGACATTTCCATTAAGAGCAAGGAACATGCGATGTTTCATTTTTCTGCTTCGTGAACAACGAACAGAAAACCTGACGTATCAGTTAACCACCATCATCGTAAAAATTGTATCAATGTCGAAGAAGAAAGTTGTGATTCAGTCGACCGTCCACAAAAAAAGGGCACCTTCGATTGCTTTATCCTACTTCATCTTTTTTATTTAGTTTACATTTCACTTACTGAATATAATGCAAGAGTTCCTTTACTGAATATTCAGCTAATTTCAGTGCAACATCCACAAACAAAGTGCCTGAAAACTCAACAAAATGCTTGAATAGAACATCGACCTGATGCAAGATGAATTTGTAGGACACACTATCAATAATTTTGTACGTATAAAAGCACTATCTGTTATACATTTACGTATGTCGTGGTCATGTATATTAACAAGTATATATTTGTTATAAACAGACTATACACGATTTCATCATGTATATTCAAAGTAAGGGATTATCCATGCTGGTACGCGTCGTCACCCCTTATTTTATGGTATATTGGTTATCTTATATATTTATTTTCTTTTTTGATTTACTAATGTACATGCATGTTTTAAACTTACTATTATTACTGTTTCGTTCAACATAGTATCGTTCGTCGAATGCCACACGCGACTGGATTTCTAGATGACTACAATACTGGGGTGATGATGACCAAATGCCAGACTTCTCGTCAAGCGAAAAGGTTTATGACCATATCGATGTGCAAGATGTTAAATCGATTTAAGATATTGTTTTAATTTATAATATTGATTTCTATGTTGATTCTTAATATCTATTTTAAGCTATCAATAGGAATTTACATATCCATTTAAGATATTGTTCTGATTCTTAATGTCAATTTATATGTTGGATCCTAATATTGATTTAAGAAATTGTTTTAATTCATAATATTGATTTCTATGTTGATTCTTAATATCTATTTTAAGCTATCAATAGAAATTTACATATCCATTTAAGATATTGTTCTAATTCTTAATATTGATTTATATGTTGGATTTTAATATCGATTTAAGATATTATTTTGATTATTAATATCAATTTATATGTTGATTCTTAATATCTATTTTAAGCTATCAATAGGAATTTACATATTGATTTAAGATATCGTTCTGATTCTTAATATCGATTTATATGATGAATCCTAATATCAATTTAAGATATTGTTTTGATTTTTAATATCGATTTCTATGTTGATTCTTAACATCGATTTTCAGATATTGATTTCTACATTGTGGCAATCGAAAAAGCATTGAGTCTTTTACGTATTGGATGTACGAAAATAAAAAATATGGTTATACAACTCCTTGGACTATAACATTGGTGTAGACCATGATATTGTGCATTTGGTAATTTTCTATCTATAAGATTATTGTATCTTCTACCGTGGCCCAAAATTTATTTGCTTTTGCATAAACCATAGTTTGGATTTTTCAGAGACATGTTGGGTGTCGACATTGGCCCGTGGAGGTTTTACGTCGTCGTGGATGCTCTTTTACAAAATAATGGCATCGATTGTGGCATCTTTGTAATGAAGTATATTGAAACAATATACTATGGACGAGTACCAGAATTCACCGTTGTATGATATACACTTAAACATGTTTTATTATCCTATATTATTGTTGACTACATTTCTATATTGATTTGACTATCGGTTTTTATTTTTTCAGGATGATATTCCTGGATTCCGCACGGAACTATGCGAAAAACTGATGTATTTTCTAATTGCAATGGATACAAAACCCCAGACTACAGGAATACCTAGAAAGCAATGAAGGATGCGAGGCCCCCAGGAGTAAGAGGAAGTTGTTTTAAACGTCTACCTGTTCTTAAGGATAACGTGAAGAGGGTTATGTTGTACTGCTGAGAGAGAGAGAGCAATTTTTGGTTCAACATTCAATTTCCTGAACAAGAGATTTTTTTTGTGTACAGACGTTTGTAACATATTTTGTAGACTGTGTATACAAATTTTGTAAGACTGTTCAAAATTCGCATTGATTCATAAACCAATATTATGCACTGACACATGTGTGTTGAATACGCAAATTGCTACTTCAAGCACGCAAATCACAAAAATGTCAATTACGCAGGCACATGTTTCAAAATCATAAAATAAATATCTTAAAAATCGAAACATCTTACAAAATTATGCAACTGGCACTTGTTAATATCAATTAGTAAGCTATTATGCTGATATAGTATCGATTTGTGAGATATTGTTTTGTTTGTTAATATCGATTAGTAAATTATTATGGTGAATTGCCATATATCGATTTGTAAGATATTATGTGTTTTCTAGTGTCGATTTGTGAGATATTGTTTTGTTTGTTAATATCAATTTATAAGCTATTACATTGAATTGCGGTATATCGATTTATAAGATATTATGTGTTTTCGAATGTTGATTTGGTGATATTGTTTTGTTTGTGAATATTGATTTGTAATATATTATGCTGATTAGTCGTATATCGATTTGGAAGATATTATGTTGAATTGCCGTAAATTTATTTGTATGATATCAAGCCAAAGAGAATTACGAGCTTTCTTAGAAATGGTCACTTTTAGGTCATTAATTGATGAAATAGGGAAAGGTTCATCAGCGGGTTCAATCTTTGGCTTCTTAATGTCAGTCTGATTACTGTTTTTGTCAGCACACCCTCTCCTCTCGAAGAAATTAATGAGGCAAAACCGCATCCGCAACACGCCTTTTTTAGAATGAAGCTTCCCGATGTAGTGTCGATTTGTTGAGATTGTTTTGTTTGTTAATATCGATTTGTAATATTATATTGAATTGTCGTATATCGATTTGTAAGATGTTATGTGTTTTCTAGTGTCGATTTGTGAGATATTGTTTTGTTTGTTAATATTGATTAGTAGGCTATTATGGTGAATTGTCGTATATCGATTTATAAGCTATTATGTATTTTCTAGTGTCGATTTGTGAGATATTATTCTGTTTGTTAATATCGATTTGTAAGCTATTACGCTGAATTGCGGTATATCGATTTGTAAGATATTATGTATTTTTGAATGTCGATTTGGTGATATTGTTTTGTTTGTGAATATTGATTTATAATATATTATGATGATTTGTTGTATATGAATTTGAAAGATATTATGCTGAATTGTTGTAAATCAATTTGTAAGATATTAAGCCAAAGAGAATTCTGAGCTTTCTTAGAAATGGTCACTTTTAGGTCATTTATTTGATGAAATAGGGAAAGGTTCATCAACGGGTTCAATCTTTGACTTCTTAATGTCAGTCTGATTACTATTTTTGTCAGCACACCCTCTCTTCTCTCGAGGAAATTAATGAGGCGAAACCGCATCCTCAACACGCCTTTTTTAGAATGAAGCTTTCTGATATAGTGTTGATTTGTTGATATTGTTTTGTTTGTTAATATCAATGTGTAATATTATGTTGAATTGTCGTATATCGATTTGTAAGATGTTATATATTTTCTAGTGTCGATTTGTAAGATATTGTTTTGTTTGTTAATATTGATTAGTATGCCATTATGGTGAATTACCGTATATCGATTTGTAAGATATTATGTATTTTCTAGTGTCAATTTATGAGATATTGTTCTATTTGTTAATATCGATTTGTAAGCTATTACACTGAATTGTGGTATATCGATTTGTAAGATATTATGTGTTTTTGAATGTCAATTTGGTGATATTGTTTTGTTTGTGAATATCAATTTGTAATATATTATGCTGATTTGTCATATATCGATTTGGAAGATATTATGTTGAATTATCGTAAATCGATTTGTAAGATATCAAGCCAAAGAGAATTATGAGCTTTCTTAGAAATGGTCACTTTTAGGTCATTTATTTGATGAAATAGGGAAAGGTTCATCAACGGGTTCAATCTTTGGCTTCTTAATGTCAGTCTGATTACTATTTTTGTCAGCACACCCTCTCTTCTCTTGAGAAAATTAATAAAACAAAACCGCATCCTCAACACGCCTTTTTTAGAATGAAGCTTCCCGATATAGTGTTGATTTGTTGATATTGTTCTGTTTGTTAATATCGATTTGTAATATTATGTTGAATTGTCGTATATCGATTTGTAATATTATATTGAATTGTCGTATATCGATTTGTAAGATGTTATAGGTTTTCTAGCGTCGATTTGTGAGATATTGTTTTGTTTGTTAATATTGATCAGTAGGGCATTATGGTGAATTGCCGTATATCGATTTGTAAGATATTATGCACAATTGTTGTATATCGATTTGTGAGATATTATGTGTTTTCTAGGGACAAGTTTTATGATATTTATAGTATGATTTCTATTGTAGAATTACAACAAAGAATTATAACATTACAACAAAGAATTATAGATTTACAACAAAGAATTATAGAATTACAAGAAAGAATTATCGATTTACAACAAAGAATTATAGAATTACAACAAAGAATTACATAATGCTAAACATTACAACGATTTATACTAATGAAAGTTAAATGCTATAACTATTTTGTAGCTGAAGAATCCACACGTGATTCCTGTGTTGTGTTGCTCACTTTTGAATTAAACTGAGTTTGTCATTAAACATAACAATATCAAGCACTACAATAAGTTCAACAAGAAATACAAACAGCATCCCAAAATTATTACATACCAAAAGACTTGTCAAACTCATGTCATCTTTTCACTCAAACAGGTCGGGTGGATTGCAGGTTTCAACGTTGTAATGCACGTCTGTAGGGTATTACTGCATGTTGAAAATTACACAAGTTAGATATTGATAGGTTGCACGTAATACAATTTACATGAGAAGCAATATATTGTATTACATACCTATTCATGTGAAGGGCTTGGTTGCTTAAGGGTTGGTTGTTTCTTAGACATTTTCTTGCAAACCAATTTCAGTGAACCCTTTGTCCTCCGACGACTGCGATTAGAGGTAAGTTTCCTTTTAATACCCTTTGCTAGGTGAATATTTCTATCATAATAAGGTTTACTCTTGACTTGTCAAAGATGATGTTTACACTTCGGTGCAACTTCTCACAAGGGTTAAGGGAAGCATGATTTTCACCTACATTGTTCGATCCTGTTATCTTAGATTGGTCTTCATGAGCTACAACAAACTCATGGTGAATTAACTGCACTTTTTCAAGCAATTCTCTTGACACTTTTCTCATACATACATAGGCTTCTTCGCTTTTTGATGCCAAATCTGCAACATGCATAAGTGACCTACATAGTTGTTGGTAATGAGAGGCTATGTGACACTTCTCATCAACACCAGATGGACTGACATTATTTTTATCCAATAGTTCAATCTTTGCTTGTCTCGTCCATCTTCACATTATATATGACTCATGTATTTCTTGTATCTTCTCTTGATTAAGTGCCTTTAATGCATGATGACATAAAATACCTTTGAATTCAAACATTTTGCATGTACATTCAACTGTTTTGTTGTCAACATTGTACGTAACATGTGCTTCTTGCCTTTTTGGATGCTCTTCACCCTTCCATACAATATGGTATTTGTGCATATTCCTATATTGCATATGTCCTTCTATGTTGCAATTGATGATCTGTATAACCTTCTTCTTAGTCCATTCAAATACAGTTAGTGTATACAGATCTGCAGGTAGCGTCAATATTTTCATGCTCAAAGTTACAGGGCGGGTGTTAAAGTATTTCACATCTTGTTCAAGCTCATTCTGTCTAAGACCGTCTACAAATATTTCATACTGTTTCATGAAGTGCAACATTGTTAAACATGAATACAAGGTTTTTTTCAGTGTGGCATGCATAGATTCAGCTCTTTGTGTGCTTATCATATCTGCACAAAAGTATTATCTTCCATATGTTAATGCCCACTTCTCTTTGTCTGCATATAAATGTTGTAACTACACACAGTCTTCAAGGTCGTACATCTGAATCATTTGCTCTCAATCAGACAGAAAAGTGACCTCGTCCATGCTCTCAAGTACACACTTTCTAAACATTTTATTAAACCTTGTCTTCTGATTAAAAATGTGTTATATGTTCTTTGCTGCATTTTGAAAGATATGTCACAAACATAGGCGATGATGTGTATATGGCCATACATGAGACACTGCAGCCGCAATTGCATGATCACCATTTGTAAGTACAACTCCAGGGTGCTTTCCATTCATTGCCCGTGTAAATACTCTGAACAACCATTCAAAGGTTTCCTTGGTCTGGTCATATAAAAAAGCGTTGCCTAATATGCAACTCCGTGAGTGATGGTTCACTTCGACAAACTGCGCAAATGGCCATTGTTCCGTATTAATCTTCATTGTCGTATAAAAAATAAGTGCATCATTGAAGCATTCATAATCTACTCTTGACTTTGAATCTACCCAAAATATATTCAGAGCATACTCATCTTCATCTAGTTGCATTGCACTAAAAAAACTAGGGTCATTGCTTGAATTCTTCTGTAGGTAATCAACCAAAGAACATATTCCTCCATTCTTCATGTTGTCTGATCTCTTTCTTCTTAAATGGTTTCTTAGATCCATAGGTGTGAATGATACATTCTCGCGACCATCATCTATGCACACGCACAAATTGTATGTCTTGCTTGGTGCAATGTCGGCGCTATCAGCTATTTCAGCAACTGCAACATGCACTTTGGTTACTTTATGATGTGACCTTAACATATGAGTCATAAATGAAGGGGCAAATTCATGGTTATTATCATTGATTAAAGTACAAACTACATATTTCCCATTCGGAAGTCTTCTTAACACCATTCTCGCTGGACAACCGCATCTTGAATCTGACTTGCTCCTTGTTGGATTTCCACTTGACTTCTTTCAACCTTGCTTAGAACAAACATATGCCTTTCTCACCACGACACCCTGTGCATTTTTTGCCCAAGAATACCTTCTAACACTGAATCCAAGTTTTAAGGCATAATCAATGTAAAATTTGTATGCAACTTCCTCATTATTAAATTGCATTCCCTCTACGGGAACAAAGCCAAGTGTAATATCATGTAGACTTGAGGTACCTGCACCTTTGTCAAGTACACTGTCATGATCATCTACCTCATTATCGAATTGCATTTCGTCTGATGAAATATCATTATCGAATTGCATTTCGTTTACTGGAATATTCAAGTCTACAGTGAATCCAATGCCTGCACCCTTATTATCATTTGCATCAATAGTGCACATATTCACTTCTTTAGGTGCGTCGATAGTATGGATGTCCATTGCTCCATGACTTTCCAGTGATTGAGACACATCATCTTCATTGCAACCAGTTGATATGCTCAACACTGTCATGAGCAAAACATCAATTTGTATCAGCCAACGCATATGTTTACAGCAATTCAGCAAAATATATTACAAATCGATAATAACAATTAAAACAATATCTCAAAAATCGACACTGAAAAATAAATAATATCTTACAAATCGATTTACGAAAATTCAACATAATATATTACAAATCAAGATTAACAAACAAAACAATATCTCACAAATCGACACTAGAAAATACATAATATCTTATGGATCGATATATGACAATTCAACATAATATATTACAAATCGATATTAACAAACAAAACAATATCTCACAAATCGACACTAGAAAACACATAACATCTTATAAATCGATATACGAAAATTTAACAAAATATATTATAAATCAAGATTTTCAACCAAAACAATATCTCATAAATGAATCTAGAAAATACATAATATCTTACAAATCTATATATGACAATTCAGCATAATATATTACAAATCGATATTATCAAGCAAAAAAAATATCTCATAAATCGATACTAGAAAATACATAATATATTACAAATCGATATACAACATTTCAGCATAATATATTATAAATCGATATTAATAAACAAAAAAATATCTCACAAATCGATATACATGTTACTACAACTGCGATTGGTGTTACATTGAATATACTGAGTGAATGGACGATACCGGATGGGGTAGAGGCCCTTACTCGCATCTGTAACCAAGCATTCTTGTCAACAGGTCCCATTATCTTACAAATGTCTTCAAGTTTCCAACCGTTGAAACGATAAAATCTACCTGTAATAACAAAACAACGCCTTAATGACACTTACGACGACATATGTTCTTCAACAATAGCATGATGACATGGAAAGATACTCACGATGTGACCTTAATGGCACTTGTTGGAATGTTTGTACGTCATTGCTTTTTTTCATACTGCCTAATGAAAATGAAGAAGAAGAGAATACTGTAAAAAGAGATGGACGACAAATCCCCCTATGACGCCCACCAATGATTGAACCAACCGCTCGATTTATAGTTATCTCCACGAGGTAGGAACGAACCCAGAAAAGTTTTATATCTAACACATGGCAGGAACGAGAAGGCGGCCATGTGTTGTAACAAAAGCTAAAAACAAAGGCAAAACATGCAAATCTATTTACGGGGAGCGGGAGGACATTTTGGTTCAACACATATCTATCTTACGAGAGAACATTTCCGTCAAAAGCATATCTACCTTTTTTATATGTTATTTTATTATAAAGTCATCGTGGGCAACATTGGCATATGAATTATCGCGGGTCTCAAAATATTCCTCCGTACACACCAGAACACGCAATTTGTGTTTCGGGGAGAACACACAACACCCTCTCGGCAAATATGGTGATATTTTAGCGATATAATGTCATAAGTACATTTGTGGTGTTTCATTTAATAAAATATATTGCAGCTTTATATCATTATTTACATTTTATCATGAAAATGTTAGAAAAAAAGGTACTGAAAAAGTTAATGGATTTATGGATCGTCAACATTATTCCATCTCTCTCTCTCTGCTATTTAGAGTACAAAGAGAAGCATTTCTTTTTCTCAATGGTTTGAAACCAACGGTTGAGTCATATTTGACTAAATTTTTTACCATTTTTTATTTTTTTTCAAAATTGTGTTTAATATAATTCTGAAATTATTTAAATTTTGCCCAATTTTTGTTGATAAAAACTGGGGACAAATAAACATTCTAAAAATAATTTGAGAAACTCAGCATTGATTTTATTGCCATTTTTAATTTTTATAAACTTGGCCAAAACATGCTTTTTCATGAAAAATAGATTGATCAAAAAGTCATTACTCCCTTTTGGATTTCAGGGGGGGAAAATCACCTGGATTACAAAGGTGTTTGGGAGACAAAACCCAAAAATAAAGAAAAGGAAAAAAGAAAAATGAGGCTGGCCAGCACTAAGCAACAACATCCCGGCCATTTTCCAGCCGGTGGCTGGCTGGAAAATGGTCAAAATATTTTAAAAAAGCTAAAAATGAAAAAAGAGGTTGGCCGTTTTGATTGATAAAAAGTAAAAAAAGGGAGGCCAGCCATTTCCGGCCAGTGCTGGCCTCCTTTAATAAAACATAAAAAAAAGAGCTAAAAATTCTGGCTAATTTTCGGCCAATATCGGCCCCGAAAATGGCTGGAGGTGGTTGAGGGGTGGAGCGATGGTGAGAGGGAGAGAGAGTTGAGGGTGTTTTTTTGTTTTTTTTTTGTGTGTGTGTGTGTGTGTGTGGGGGGGGGGGGGGGGGAGGGAGGTTTTTTCACATAGCTAGGTTTTAACAAAACCTGTCTTGAAACCCGGTTTTGGTGTCACCCAAACATACCAAAACCTGGGTTTTGGCCACAAAACTTGGTTTACACCCATCCAAACGGTACCTTAAAGAGTTGAAAAAGTTTATAACAAATTTTAAAAAGTAAGCTTTATTTTACAATGATTAATTTTAAAAATAAAAGCAACTTTTTTCACCCCCAAAAAGTCAAACTTTATATTTTCAAAAAATATCACGTTTTGGTCACTTTAATATGTTTTTGGTCATTTTTTTCGATAGAAAAAGCTAGGTTAGGCATACCCTACCAGTTATACAACCATACCATTGAGATTCTAACTTGCAACATCAACACAAGGTGACGTGCACTAATTGCTCCTGCCAGACAAGCAGAGCCCCGTTGGTGTTTTTGGTCACTTCAACTGGACATTAGTAACTTATAGATAAAAGGGTATAAGACATATTAACCTTAAAATTAGCATTAGCACTTTATCTAACTTTCCCATATTTGGATTCATATTAACATTTTCTATCTAGTCTGTCATCATCAAGTTATTGGTTAGGAGCTACTATAGTTTGCCACCCGAGAAAGAATGGCCGCAGTTCAAAACCCTTTAGGAATTCTCCTTTGCCACAAGGTTGACATAGTGACAAAAGTTAAAAATGATAAAAATATCGGCAGCCAAAATGTAATGCTTCAAAATTTTTAACTTGAAAATTTAAGAAAAACTTTAATTTTTTTGTAATTGATCACTTTTAAGAGTTAAATCGATAGCACAATAAAAAATTATTCGAAAGATTTAAATTAGTAATCTTAGGCAGGTTAGAGAAAATACATGTTAACAAGGAATGAATCACAATCTTATTGCATCTGGGTTAGTTTCCATATACATAGATTTTGAAATAGAGATGGTAAAATTTTAAAAACAACTCATTCCAAACAAAGCTTTAAAACATAATTGAATTGAAAATTGAGTAATATCAACGAAAACAAATAGAATGTGGTTCCGTGACTAATCTGTGTCATCATCACTCATAACAACAGCCTAATAATCACCTGAAATGAAAAGCTGTAAGACTACATCGAGTTTAGTAGGTACAATAACATAAAAAACTAACACATACATGACAAACCAAAAAAATCTCCTTGACAAAGATTTATCGGCTTAAAACTAAAATCCTTGGGAGGCTTATTTGAAAAACGTAAAAGCTTTGGCCAATATATCAATTAAGACAAAGCTTTTGTAGATATATCAATTAAAGCTAAATTTTGGTGGTTATTTGAAAACTAACGCCCCCACGCAAAACCCTAATTTCTTCCTCGCCTTTATAGGAGGGTGTCGCCTCCAAAAACCCTAATGTCGGCGAGCGGGTCTGCGGAAGCGCGAATCGTTCTGCGATGTAATTGTCTCTGTTGCTAGATCTTAGAGGTTCCCATCCCCTTCTTTGTATGTGTTCTTCGAGAGATCTCTTGAAAACAACGATAATTAGGCGTTGGTTTTGTGTTATTTGAATTAGACTTGTAGAAGTACGTGCTGCCGACTAATTCGATTAGGGTTTTGTGCTTAGCCTTTCTGCTAATTGCTTTGGTAGGTTGTTGTTAGTTTGTCATTAGCTATATTTGATGCCGTTGTGTCTTGTTTGATTATGGTTTTTTTTTTTTTGTTGATCGTCTTTGCTACTTTCTTTCTTGTTTGGCGGATCTCTTACGTGATACTTTAAGTATGTGTTGCGTGTCACTGTTCAAAGAATATTTTATTAGTGGGTTTCGTGGATTCTAAGTCATCAATCATGTGGGGCTTCAGTTTTGTGCAAAAGAAAAAGTGCGCACACGCAATAGTGAAGATGAAAAGGTATTTTAGTTCGTTTGTTGATCTAGTCAATACTTGCACTTGTTCTCCTGGTGCTTATGATGTCTCAGAAGATGAACTATTTAAAAAAAGAAAAAAAGGAAGGGTGTTGAGGTTGTGTTTGGCCTACTTCTTCTCGGTTGAACAAAGGCTAGAGAGAATTCCGCTGATATGATCATTTCTTTCAGGGAGTATTTTTCTCAGGTGCATGCATGAGTTCTATTTCTCTGCTTATGCAGGAAACTGGGATGGGTTGGGGTAATGCGCTGGGAATCTTGATGGGATATTGCGTTCTAAAGCACAACGCAATGTCCTGACTTGTTCCAATTTCTAGGATAACTGGAAGCTCCCCAAGAACTCCTTAGATCAGCGTTATCCCTCTGTGTTCTTTTGAGTAGTTCAAGTAGCTAGATGTGCCAGGTCTTCGATGTAGTTTATGTTCCCTGTTTCGATCCCGTATAATTGCATGCCATATCTGTAGAAGTTTTTTTATTGTCTCAAGTTGATAATATAACCAGGGGCAGTGGCAAGCTCTATAACAGTAATGTTGTAGGCATTGGTAGGAATTGTACTCTCTTTAGCTTTAGATTTTTTTCATGCTAAAAATGTTGTTTTGTTCTGATTCTATTGTTTTCCTTTTTTTTATTTTTTGTAGTGTTGAAGAATAGCATCTGATGGCTCCAACACCACCAAAAAGTGGCCTTTTTGTTGGACTGAACAAAGGGCATGTTGTAACCAAACGTGAACTAGCTCGTCGTCCATCAGATAGAAAGGGTGTAAGTTACAATTCTCTGCAGTTATTTGTGTGCTCTATGATGCCTCGTGCTGTGCCAGTTTATTGTGTTTCTGCTAGTATACATTGTTTTATTGGTGTTCTGCATTTAGTTTGCTATGAGGGTTTTCCAATCTCTATGTTTCCGTTTATTCTGGTGCATCTTATGGTTGGCAATGGTTCCATCATGGGAGAGATAACAATTACCACCTGAGGATTGGCTTTTGAACTTCAAGTCTTTCATGGCATGTGACATCTTTTCTTTTATTGCTATGCAATCTATATTACCTAGGCACATCTGTGGGCATCAGTATTGGATGGATCTGGAGTGTCAGACATGGCTAGATGCATGGACTCGCCTGTGTGTGCGTGTGTAGAAAGGGTGCAAAACTAGCAATTAATATATGAGAGGTTAAAGTAAAGAAAATGTATGTTCACCAGTTGGTTGTTTGGTGAGTATTATTTCAAGACTAAAACATGAAGATCACCATGTTTTCTGGAAACTTAACCTCAAAGTTTTTGTTTCCTTCCACACATAGACATGCATGCGTGCATGCTTATGCATGCACACACATGCAAAAAGTGATTTTTCTAAATGGTACTTACTCTTTGACATAATTAAAAAATGCGTCTAACCTTTGGAAAATTTTGACAAGGGCACCAAACTTTTGATTGTTGATAAAAAACAAGTTTTTTTAAAATTGTACTAACTCTTCTTAGGTTACTACAAATAAATTATCTTTTTCGCCCTCTAGAAATGAGGAAAAGTGGTCTTGGTGTCAAATGCAGCCCTTTGAAACTGGGTTTTGGAGTGCTTATGAACTAGGTTGATTTTAATTTGATATGCCATCTCTTAATTTTGTCTCAACCATCATTGGTTCAGCTATAAAATATATTGATTTCTCCAGATCATCATCACCTCCCCCATGTCAACACACCAGTTGAACTTGAATAAGAAAAGGGAGAGAGCTTTGTGGAGAAGAGTAAAAGTGTTTAAAAAAAATAAGGGGCGCACTTAAAGTTGGTATAATTTTCTCACTATTTGGATGCATTTATAAATGACTGTTTTTCATTTTTATTTATATTAATTAGTTATTTTCATGTTTGATAGTTCTGTTTTTATTTTTAATCAAGTTTTCATAAATAGAAATAAAAACCACCCTTTTATAAAAAAGAAAGGGGCCCTGTTTTTTTCTTTTATATTTCTTTTTTTGTTCGGACACTCCCACTCGCCTCATCTTCTTTTCTTCCCTTCCTCACCCAGCTATCTTCTTTGCTAGAAAAATTTCTGGTGATGACAGTAGAAATCATTTCTTGGAACTCTCACTTGTCGAAACTCCAGTTTTTAATTCATCGTGTGTTCAAGTGTTCTTTGTAAATTTACTTTAGGCTTTCAATTTTGGGATCTAGACATGTTTTTTTTTTCTAATATTACGTGCATCTTGATCACTTCATAACATAGAGTTTAATGGAGGTGGTGTGTGTTCTGCTGCTGAGGATGGTGATTACTTGATGTTCACAAAATCTTTGCAGTTGTGTTGTTGATGAGATGGCCATCTTCTCTAATCTTGCAATATATTTCTTCTTCCTGCATTAAGTTGACATGATTGTTCATCTAATAATGTCTTCTGAGTGAATTTATGCTGATGAATTAGCTTGATCTATATTCTTGTGCAGAAAAGCAGTAAAAGATCACATTTTGTCCGCAACTTGATCAGAGAGGTTGCTGGGTTTGCACCCTATGAGAAGAGGATTACTGAATTGCTAAAGGTTGGGAAGGACAAGCGAGCACTAAAAGTTGCCAAAAGAAAGCTGGGAACTCACAAAAGGGCTAAAAGGAAGCGTGAGGAAATGTCCAGTGTTCTTCGTAAGATGAGGTACTGCATCTAAGAGAATCAAAACACAAAAACTCTTGCACTGTGAACATACTTACCTGCAAGCATGTGTTTTCATCAATAATATATTTCTTAGAAGTTACAAAATGGGTTGCAGAATCTGAATCTGTGGTGCTTTGCCGTGAAAGATCAAGGTGTCTGTATCTATCATTTTTGTTGATTTAAAATGAATAGCAATATGATGTTCCTCTGAATAATGTTGTAAAATATAAACAGTTTTCTCTTTTTGTCTTTTAGTGGATTCTCATAACCTGCTAACTGCCATTTTACCAAGTTATATGTTGTTTATCTAGGACGCTAACAGTGTGGAGTTTTTTTATTGAGATTAACATATTATGCATCTCTTCTGTCTTCACTATGTTATCTTTTCAGTCTATTCTGCTCAAATGAGCCCTGAGGGTTTTGGGGAGTTGCTTGTGTTTTTATCAAATTGCATTTGTAGCACTCATGTAAAAATACCTTCAAGCTCTGAAGCTCTTACTATTATTTGATTCAGAGTGCTTGTTTGTGCGAATGATGTCAAGTGGTTCAATAAGTTTTGAAAAGCACATGCTTGCCTAGCCTAGTTATTGAGTTGCAATTACAAAGCTTTGGGGACCTAAAAAGTTGGGAATGCATTATAAGAAAAATTTTGGATTGGAAATTCTGTCATTTATTTAACTGCCTTATTGCACCACCAATTTAATACATAAAAGGAAAAACAAAGAAGACCAAGAAAAAAAAGTGATTGTTGTCAAGTCTACCCATGGTCATTCTACATTTTAAATTTCCTGATTTCAAATCTTCTATCTTTCCCATATGGTTAAGGTCATGAAGGTGCTCCACCAAAACCTTGTTAAATAATTCCTATGCTTGGGAAACGGTGATGAATAGTTTTCATTTTAAACCACATGATGTGTACACTGATTGGAAAACTATGCTTCTTTATAGTGGAAGAATGGAGCTACGGCTGCTGAAATGGGATCTTTGTTTTTGTTCCATATGGACATGGATTCTCATGTGATTAAGCTTATATTCTTGTGACTTGGTTACGGCTGCACTATGTCACATGGGTGTGGGTGGGATGCGGGTGCGGGGATGCAGCACTTCCAAAAAACCCAGGTGCGGGGGTGCGTCAAAAATATAAAAAATTATATATATATATATATATATATATATATATATATATAAAATCCAAAAGTTGGACATAAATGACCCTGGGTGCATTGACTGCACCCAGGGTCAGGTTGACCACATTGGGTGCGGGTGCGGGTGCGGGTGCGGCACCTAGTTGGAGAATCCCTGTGACATATAGGGCAAAAAAAAATTCTTGGCAATTTTTTTAAGTCTAAAAAATTGGACCAAAATGACCCTGGGTGCGTTGACCGCACCCGCATTGCGTCGACGCGTGTGCACCCTACAAGCTGAATCCCTGTGACATAGCGGCTTCTGTAGCTTGTTTGGAGTTCTGCTAGTGTTGCCAGTGAGTTGGCCTTTCTATAAGTTTGTTGGTAACATCTGGTGTTGGCTCATAGGGCTTCCTGGTAGAGTAGGTACTTAGAATCTTGAACATAATAAAGGTTTATCTATCTGCTACGATATCTTATTAGTACTTCTAATATGATATTAGGTAACTTGTACATGAAGTTTAAATATTTTCATTTATAATCACAGTGAAGAAAAGGTTTTGATAACTTCAGTGCATTAATATTTTTTATTTGTCTGCAATTCATTTCAAATTCAATTTATATGAAAAGCTCAAATGGGAGTATATTCAAAAGTAAGGTTTCAAAGTAATATAATGAAAATAAATATATAAATCGGCTTAACCTGGATTTATTTACGCCTTCAGGACAAGTCTTATGACTTGCACCAGTTTGGAGTAAATCCTTATGAGTCTTCTTGAATACCATGCAATCTCATACCTGAATTTGCAGCAACTTTTGGGTTTTGAGGTTGTTGGACTGACATTTGTATTGTTTTGAATGCACATTTGATAAGATAATTTGCTAGTTTCTACTCTGACTTTTGCTTTACAGGTCTGCTGGAGGTGGTGAGAAGAAGAAGTGAGCGGATGACCACCAACTTCAAGTGAAGCCCTTGATACATTTTTCTTCTTGAGTTTGTCATTGAGTTTCTCAAACATCTAGGATTAATTTTTGCTATTGTTATTTTGAGGCTTGAGGCCAATTGTTATTATGCAAAGATGAGATATATTTCTTCATTTAAATTGAGCTTGTCTTTGATATGTTGGACCTCACCTGACTTTTGATTGTGGGTCATATGCTGCAGGTGCTTGTTTCATCAATTTGTTAGTACAAGGAAAGTTAAGGCAAACTTATCATCTCTTGGAAATGAGGCACAGTCAAAATGCCTTTTCATCTCTGTTCAAAACACAAAACAATGTTGATAAAGAACACTTCTATTTTGGGAAATTCTAGAATTCATTAAAGTATAAGGGGGCAAATATATAGTATCAGATAGATGGTAATTAATGATTTCACAAAGTTCTTATAAATATGCTCAGCTTTTTGTGGTTTTGGTTTTTTCTGTAACTTTTATAACTTGATGATCCTGATTGTGATGGTGATAACCATTTCCTTATTTTGTTCTAATGTTAAACCATGGTCTCATAGTTATGTTTGAACAGTTGAAGTGTCGACCATCTGAATTAGGAGAGCAAGGGATGAAGAAATCCTAGCTTATCTCACTAGATATTTTATCATATTTAGTCTCAAGCTGTGGTGGCCAGCTGACTCAGTTTTGTCGTATATCTGTTTTACTTGAGTCTGAAGAACCTCATTCAAATTGGTGACTCATATAATCCTGAATTGATCAGAGTCCTTAAATCCACATGATTGAAATGTCTTTAGTGCCTTTCTTTTGAATTGATGTCAATACACCTTTTTATGACTACACCAGTAAGGTAATCTTGAAGTGAAAAGCTTCACATTCTTGCAACTCTGTTCAGAGTTGCCACTAGACGATGGTCCGGTATCTAGTGAGATAAGCTAGGATTGGTAGCTTCTTTAATTACTATGACAATTCTTGTTCACATTCCCAATATTTGTTAACATCTCCGTTGATGCAATGCACTGTACGACCCTGAATTTCAGAATAGGATATTTTTGTTTGTTTTTTCATTTATATTATTTAGTCAAACAGGGGTTGCTCACTAGTTTACTGATATTTAATAGGAAGTGTTGAAATTTCTTGTTGGCAGCGATGAAGCCTTATGAGGAATCTGTTGATCAGCTTAATTGCTGATATGATGCTTTCCATATGCAAAGGATTTCTGAGCAATGTTCTGTTCAGTTTTTTGTGTCTTTTTTTACGCCTGGATTAGAGGGAAGACAGACTTTTCTACTTATAGGGTAATTGCAAGAAGTATTCGTGTCTTGGAATTTATTGTTGGCAACGATGATGTGAGGAACGTGTTGATTCGGGTTAATTGCTGATATGATGCTTCCAATATGCAAAGCATTTCTGAGCCATGTTCCTTACAGTTTTGTGCTTTTTTACATCTGGATTGGAGGAAGATTATGAGAAACTTTTCTTCTAATAGGGTGATTGTCATGTTCAGTATATTAAGGATTTCGAAGAAGCTTATTGTTGATTTGTACAGGAAGTTTTGGTGTTTTGGAATTTACTGTTGGCCGTGATGAAACATTACGAGGAATGTGTTGATTCAGCTTAACTACTGATATGATGCTTTCTATATGCAAAGGATTTCCGAGCCATATATATATTTTGTTGGTTTCCTGTTCTTTGCCGTTCTTTGGGCCTTTGAGCATTTAGTTTTTATATTTCATACTTGAATCTACCCGAATTCTAACCCATTGCCTGTTGTTCTAGATATGCTTTCTTCCCTCCCTCTCCCGGTCTAAAATTCATGATACACCTTTTTATGACTACACCAGTAAGGTAATCTTGAAGCGAAAAGCTTCACATTCTTACAACTCTGTTCAGAGTTGCCACTAGACGATGGTCCGGTATCTAGTGAGATAAGCTAGGATTGGTAGCTTCTTTAATTACTATGACAATTCTTGTTCACATTCCCAATATTTGTTAACATCTCCGTTGATGCAATGCACTGTACGACCCTGAATTTCAGAATAGGATATTTTTGTTTGTTTTTTCATTTATATTATTTAGTCAAACAGGGGTTGCTCACTAGTTTACTGATATTTAATAGGAAGTGTTGAAATTTCTTGTTGGCAGTGATGAAGCCTTATGAGGAATCTGTTGATCAGCTTAATTGCTGATATGATGCTTCCCATATGCAAAGGATTTCTGAGCAATGTTCTGTTCAGTTTTTTGTGTCTTTTTTTACGCCTGGATTAGAGGGAAGACAGACTTTTCTACTTAAAGGGTAATTGCAAGAAGTATTCGTGTCTTGGAATTTATTGTTGGCAACGATGATGTGAGGAACGTGTTGTTTAGGTTAATTGCTGATATGATGCTTCCAATATGCAAAGCATTTCTGAGCCATGTTCCTTACAGTTTTGTGCTTTTTTACATCTGGATTGGAGGAAGATTATGAGAAACTTTTCTTCTAATAGGGTGATTGTCATGTTCAGTATATTAAGGATTTCGAAGAAGCTTATTGTTGATTTGTACAGGAAGTTTTGGTGTTTTGGAATTTACTGTTGGCCGTGATGAAACATTACGAGGAATGTGTTGATTCAGCTTAACTACTGATATGATGCTTTCTATATGCAAAGGATTTCCGAGCCATATATATATTTTGTTGGTTTCCTGTTCTTTGCCGTTCTTTGGGCCTTTGAGCATTTAGTTTTTATATTTCATACTTGAATCTACCCGAATTCTAACCCATTGCCTGTTCTAGATATGCTTTCTTCCCCCCCCCCCCCCTCTCCCGGTCTAAAATTCATGATACACCTTTTTATGACTACACCAGTAAGGTAATCTTGAAGTGAAAAGCTTCACATTCTTGCAACTCTGTTCAGAGTTGCCACTAGACGATGGTCCGGTATCTAGTGAGATAAGCTAGGATTGGTAGCTTCTTTAATTACTATGACAATTCTTGTTCACATTCCCAATATTTGTTAACATCTCCGTTGATGCAATGCACTGTACGACCCTGAATTTCAGAATAGGATATTTTTGTTTGTTTTTTCATTTATATTATTTAGTCAAACAGGGGTTGCTCACTAGTTTACTGATATTTAATAGGAAGTGTTGAAATTTCTTGTTGGCAGTGATGAAGCCTTATGAGGAATCTGTTGATCAGCTTAATTGCTGATATGATGCTTCCCATATGCAAAGGATTTCTGAGCAATGTTCTGTTCAGTTTTTTGTGTCTTTTTTTACGCCTGGATTAGAGGGAAGACAGACTTTTCTACTTAAAGGGTAATTGCAAGAAGTATTCGTGTCTTGGAATTTATTGTTGGCAACGATGATGTGAGGAACGTGTTGTTTAGGTTAATTGCTGATATGATGCTTCCAATATGCAAAGGATTTCTGAGCCATGTTCCTTACAGTTTTGTGCTTTTTTACATCTGGATTGGAGGAAGATTATGAGAAACTTTTCTTCTAATAGGGTGATTGTCGTGTTCAGTATATTAAGGATTTCGAAGAAGCTTATTGTTGATTTGTACAGGAAGTTTTGGTGTTTTGGAATTTACTGTTGGCCGTGATGAAACATTACGAGGAATGTGTTGATTCAGCTTAACTACTGATATGATGCTTTCTATATGCAAAGGATTTCCGAGCCATATATATATTTTGTTGGTTTCCTGTTTGCCGTTCTTTGGGCCTTTGAGCATTTAGTTTTTATATTTCATACTTGAATCTACCCGAATTCTAACCCATTGCCTGTTCTAGATATGCTTTCTTCCCCCCCTCTCCCGGTCTAAAATTCATGAGCGTGTGATGAAAAATTATAATTTTATTGTATATAGTATGAAAAACATATTATAACATGCCAACATCGCTAACAAGTGGCTATATCGAAGGGTCTCCTAATACTTCTACTCCTTGTTGCCTAGGCCTGCGGATAGTAGCATGTGTACAGCATGTATAATTGTATATGCCACAATATGCTCTGGTTTTCCATATTTGGCAGGAAGAGTAGGCATTGTAAGCCGAGTCCCAGCACCTTTTGTTCTAGGGGTGGACAGCTATGTTCTAGCATGTTTTTTTTTTGCTATCAACTGTGGTCCTTGAGGGCTTATTTGATGGTGCGTACGAAAAAGATGTCAAGATCGGTGTTTTTGACAAACGTTGGATGTGGCGGACACGCATAATGCCGTCTGCTGTGTCCAAAAAACTGCATTATTTTTGTTCCACTCTTGCTGCGTCAAAAAAATTGCATTATTTTCGTTCCACCCCCTTCTGTTACTAAAGGAACAGGGATGAGGGAAACCAAATTAAAAGAAAAATGTTTTCATCGATGGGCATGCTTGGGGTTGATTTCCCTCTTGTTCAGCGACCAGAGGGGTTGAGTTCTCTCTCTCCTAAGCACCACTCATATCTGTCTCTCTCCACATAGGCATATCTCTTCTCTTCATCTGCTTACCGATTTTTTCTCTTTTCAGCCAATTTTCTCTTAAAATGGCTTCTGCTAAAGGTACCAATGTTGCATCTGACCCTGCTCCTCTTCAAGCAGAGAAGCCTAAAGCAACAAGGGCGAAGAAGCCCGCTTCTCCCAAGGAGCCTAAACCCAAGGTGTTTACATCTGGAGCCCCCCTAGGGCTCCTCACCCTCAAAATGGCTTCTGCTAGAGCTCCCCCTATTGCATACTGAGATGCCCATCTTCGATTTTTCTCTATTTTTGTAGTTTATGTTTGTTTTAGTAGTTTTGTCTTTGATTTTTCATCCATTTCTTTGGATTTAGTCTGAGATGCCCATGTTTTGGTTTGGTTGATTTCTTTGTTCTCTGCTAGTTTTTTTAGAATAGTATTTTGTTCAGTAGATTTCATTGTTTTCTTGTTGTTTTTAGAGATGCTCCTGTTCTGTTTGATCCAGTTTATTCTAGTTCTCAGTTGCCCATCTTATTGATTTGTTGATTTTTGTTGTATTTTTGCTAGTTTTAGAGATTCTCATCTTCTCTTTGGATAGATTTCTTTGCTTTTGGTTAGTTTCTAGAGACACCCACCTGTAGTTTCGTTAAATTTTTTTGTTTTATGTTAGGTTTAGAGATACCTATCTTTTGTTTCTAGAGATATCATAGAGCTTATTTGAGTAAGTTCTTAGATATAATCCTCTTCTAGTTTCATCTATTTACTTGGTTTCTCTTAGATTTGGGAGATAACCAACTTGATCTCTTTTTCAATGGTTATTAGTTTATAGATTGGTCTCTTTTTCAATGGTTATTAGTTTATAGAGATGCCCATTTTCCATTCTGGTAGATTTTGGGGATAATAAGCATGTTAATTTATTTTATGGTTTGTATATAATCCATAATAAACATGTTAAAACATTGATATAGTTAGGTGGATCAAGTCGTACGATCCAATCCAAAATGAAGTTATCCAACCCATTATCAATGTGTGTTCATATTGTCCATGCACTGTGTAAAACAAACATTGAACTTTGGAACACAACATCCAAGCACGGTCCAAACAAACGGTGAACTTGGTACAGTTGTTACGGAATGAACAAAGTCAGTGTTCTGTTTTGTTCTTCTGTTCTGGAATTTCATGGACAAGCCATCAAACAAGCCCTAAGGGTGTCAATAGTTGCTATGGGGAAACCGAATCTTCTGATTTACACAAAATAACACCCTGACTTCCCTTTTGTTGCTCGAGAAGTTCATGTCCCTCCTTTGTTTTGAACCATCAAATGTAATGCAGCAATGCACCCCTCTGATGTTAATCAATCACGCTACAAATTACGTCATGTTTGTGATGCCAATTTCTTTTAATAAAATTTAGTTCGAAGAGATGCACTGTCTTAATTGAGACTTTCGTTTTTTAAATCTTTTGGGGGACCATCCTCAGGCTTTCCTGGCCAAAATTAAAGAGTAGTTTCACTGTGGGTTTGGAGTTCACAGATAGCCTCTGCTACAGTCTGAATGCTAACATTTGATACGTATACTTGGCAAATATGAAGCCTTGATTGGTTCACTGCCAATTGTTGAATGAATGCTTATTCCTTGCTCAGCTGACCAGTCAGCCCAAAGGATTGGTTTCCAATGGATGGATATCGTCAGGGAAAATGCTCCATGCTGAACAAGTTTGTCCTTGTTTGAAGCTGTTATCACTTGGTTTGGATGTGGACATTGTAGAAGTTAGCTTCATCAATTAATATGGTGCCAAACTCTGATATCACAAGCAATTTTCCCTCTAAAGCAGTACTCATGATCTAATCAGGTAGAGTTAAGTCCAGTCTAGTGGGAATGACAATTGAACAGGATACCAGATTGGGATGTTTATTGTCATTACCTCCTTAATTACACTTGTGTTTTTATTTAATTCTGACCGATTGAGCATTGATCAGAAATACTGAAAGCACTATGTTACATGATATTCTTGTTTTATTTTCCATTGAGAGCAGTATGTAAGGGATACAAAACGAGACACATGAAAAGAGGCTGTTGATCCTGTCTAACCTGATACACTTTTAAGCTGGAGTAGAATCGTTGCTAGTTGCTACCTAATGAACAATGAAGAGGGAACAGTTAGCAAAGGATCAAATTTTAACAAATAGTTGTTTCTCTGTAAGTCACCTTGAATCAAAGTATAAAGACAATGAAAAGTATTAGGAAACAATATGAAGTACTGCCCTTAAGGCCTGATGCACTTCGCCATTGCATGGAGCTTATATTTCATGCAATGACGATCCTGTCGATACAAGTAGCACTCACCAAATTCAATGTGTTTTCTGGAGGGAATTGAAACATTCTCATGTCGGGATAACATCATACACATATAAGGGCTGAGCGCCAATTATGCCCTACATCACCTTATCTTTGAATCAGATCAAGGGAATGAAGCAATGGTTTGTATTGTTCATTCCTTGCTTACCAATGCCACAAAAGGGATAGACATAGGATAGATCCTAGAATTAAGTGGTGGGTATTGAAATGAGCTAAACAAGGAATCTTTATAGAACAGGTAGCTAAGGAAGCTAATTGGTGTCTCGAGGAGGATGCATAATCAATGTGGTATAAGATAGCGGGTTGCATGTGAAATGTAGTGAAGGAGGTTTTGGGTGAGTCTAAAGGCGGTGCACCACTAGGTAAGGATACATCATGGTGGAACGAAGATGTCAAATTAGCTATTAAGGTTAAAAGAGAGTGTTACAGAAATCTCAGTAAGAGTCGTGATAATGAGAATTTGGAGAAGTATATGGTAGCAAAGAAGGAAGCTAAAAAAGTAGTTCGAAACACGAGAGATAAGGTATATAAGGAGGTCTATGACAAGTTGGATACTAAGGAGGGCGAAAATGATATTTATAAGCTTGCAAAGATGATAGATATGAAATCGAAGGATCTAGGTATGGTTAGATATATCAAACATGAAACACAAAGGGTTTTAGTTAAAGATGAGGAGATTAAGGAGAAATGGAAATATTATTTTGATAAGTTGTTTAATGGAAGGCATGCCCAGGATCTTGGTGACTTCTCTATTCCTTTACATGAAATGAATCATGACTTCATACGCAAGATTCAAAAGAAAGAAATTGCAGAGACTTTGAAGAAAATGCAATCCAGAAAAGCAGTTGGCCCGGATGGTATACCTATCGAGGCTGAAAAATGCTTGGGGGAGAAAGGTTTAATATGGTTGAAAAATCTTTTTAACAAGATTTGGCGGACAAATAAGATGCCTAATGAGTGGAGGAAGAGTACTTTGGTGCCTTTCTATAAGAATAAGGGTGATATGCAAGATTGCGCAAACTATCGTGGTATAAAACTCATGAGTCATATTATGAAACTTTGGGAGAGGGTGATTGAGTATAGGTTGAGGAAGGTGGTCATGATATCAGAGAATCAATTTGGTTTTATGCCTGGAAGATAAACTATGGAAGCTATACATCTTCTTAGACAACTTATTGAGAGATATAGAGGGGAACAAAGATTTGCATATGGTTTTTATTGATTTGGAAAAGGCATACGATAGAATACCTACGGATGTTCTCTGGTGGACAATGATGAAGAAAGGTATCTCTCTCAAGTACATTAGTATAATTAAAGATATGTACGAAGGAGTAGTAACCAATGTCCGCACTTGTGGAGGGGTGACAACCAACTTTCCTATAACGGTTGGGTTACATCAAGGATCTGCATTAAGCCCTTTCCTTTTTGCTATAGTGATAGATGAACTTACAAGATCAATTCAAGAAAATGTGCCATGGTGTATGTTGTTTGATGATGATATTATTTTGATTGATGAGTCTAGAGCTGGGGTTAATGCTAAGTTAGAATTATGGAGACCGACTTTAGAAGCAAGAGGTTTTACGTTGAGTAAGAGTAAGACAGAATATATGAAATGTCGGTTTAGTAAGCAACGAAGTAGTGATGAAAGTGTAGTGAAACTTGGTGAGCAACAAATAGCGGTGGATGACTGTTTCAAATATTTGGGATCTATCATTCAAAAGAATGAAGAAATTGATGGTGATGTAAATCATAGGATTAAGGTTGGGTGGATGAAATGGAAAAGTGCAACTGGAGTGTTGTGTGATCGTAGAATGCCATTGCGGTTGAAGAAAAAGTTTTATAGGATGACAATTAGACCCGCTTTACTATATGGTACGGAATGTTGGGCTGCCAAGAGACATCATTTGCAAAAAATGAGTGCAACTGAGATGTGTATGCTTCGATGCATGTGTGAAAATACACTAAAAGATAAGATTCGGAACGAGAAAATTCGTAAGAAGGTAGGCGTTGCATCCATTGAAAATAAGATGAGTGAGAATCGTTTACGATGCTTTAGGCATATTCGACGAAGGCCTAATGATGCTCCGGTTAGAAGGATAAAGAAATGAGAAAATCTATTAGCTAAAAGAGGTCGGGGTAGGCCTAAGAAGACTTGGATGAAGATGATAAGAAAGGATGTGAATGCTTTGATCGAGGACATGACATTGGATAAAAATGATTGAAGGAGAAGGATTCATGTGGAGGACCCAAAATGATTTTTTTTTTGTTCATATCGCTGACCCCAATTGTTTTTTCTGCAGTTTTTCACGTAAACTTTGGCATAAAGCACACTTTTGTGATGATTCACCAGATACCCTTAGCTTTAATTTTGCAAACAGGCCTCCTGATGCTTCTGACTTTTCCATTCTCCAAGTTTCATACATCCTTTTTCTTTCACCTGTTCCTGAACTGACAAGATTATGACATGGATAAAACTCATTGGGAATCACCAACATGCTTTTTTGACATAAGCACCTATCTTGTCATAGGTTGCAGTCATTTCTTTGTGGGAATCCCACCTTTACCGAAGTAGAAAACAGATACATTTGAATATAAATGGAAATGTAAATAAAGAGGTTTTAGATGCAATCGGGCTTTATTCAGGAAAGCAGGACAAGTTAGGCGATTGTAGTGTGGAGCACAAACCCACACCCCAACTTAAAGTTTTTGGAAATGTGGGTGCATCAAACATCTCCTGAGGGACAAACGAGTTCCAAAGAGGGAGAGACAGACAGACAGAAATACAGAGGTGGATTCTCATTCTCAGAATCTCAATAACTGCCCGTCTATAAACTAATGGGCAAAAGAGCCGTATGCCAAAATTACATCTCATCTACCAAATTGCAGTAATCATGTAAAGCACAACAATTGGAGAAAAAAGAAAGGGTACTTCCAATTGAACTTGAGAGATTAATTACATTTTGAACTTCTGTGAGATCCTCTCCACTCCTTCCTTGCATTCTTCAGTGAGCCGCTTCACCCCATTCTTAACTGTTGAACTAAAACCAGCAACCGACGATGCAGTGCTCCGGGATAAATCTTCACCAGTGTCTTTCAAAGCTGAAACCACAGTAGTTTTGACCTCTCTGACCTTCTTTGCTGCCTCTGCTGCTCGTATTTTCAAAAGCTCAATTATCAACTTTATTTTTTGAATAATTCTTTCAATGACAGCGAAGGATTTCCCTTTTACTTCACTAGCCATAACCTCAAGCTTCTTCACCAACTTTTTACCCCGACCAATTGTTTTGTTTGTCCGAGATTGCTCACTGGAAAACTTTTCAACATTTAGCCATGTCACTTCAGTAATAGCATCATCCTGGAGCTCACTGTCAACAACAACTTTGATGCCATGCTGCTCCCAACGATCCCTTGCTTCTTCTAATGCCTTGGTATGTTCCTGTGCTCTCTTTGCCTCATCCTCGGCCCATGCCCTGCAAATCACCAATGAGTAGCATCACTAGTGTGCGACTTGGGAGAAGCGTTAGATACAATCCTTTCAACGACCACCATCAGAGAAGCTATGGGCAATAGAGGCTGGGGAACAATATTTTCAGGTATGAACCCAATAAACTCATCTGTTAGCAAATCTCTCTTAGAGTAAGTTGTTTATCAGCCTTTTCTTATAGAAAGCATCACAAAGTTTCAAGCAGTTGAATTCTTCTGGGAATCATCTAGAAGTGCTGGCTATCAAGATACTTTTCAAAGATCGCTTGATAGTCATGGACAAGCGATAAGGAGAAAACTAGTACCACAATACACTGTTGGACATAAAGGAAGAAACCATAGACAAGGAATTTTATAATGTTATGAGCACCAGAAAGAGCCAGCTTCCACATTCCAGTGAAAAAAGAAACATCCGCCAAATATATTAGTCATTTTTCTCATAATACCTTACAACACCATGGTCTACAAATCCAAGCAGAGAAGGTTCAAATACAATTAGCAGGTCATCATGTCACAATAAGCTGTCAACCTGTGCCAGGTTTAGATTTTGCATAGTGCAACTCAAAATGTGACAACATCGAGTGACTGAATTCTTCAAACCATGGACACAAATATCAGTCTGTCAGCCCAAAAAAAGGGGATGCCCTTTATAATGAGAGATTACTGCAGTAAATTTATTTAGACAAAATTTCAATCTGTTGTGATACTTTTGAGTTTTTATTGTTTTTGGAAGAAATCTTTTAAAACTGTGATGAATTGAAGAAAAAGTCAAAATTTGTGATTATCCCTTAAACTATAATGTTACAGAGAGGAAGATACAAACACAGATAGTTCCAGATTCAATGACCTAAGTTGGTTATGCACCAATCAATATCATCTGATGTTCTGGACTAACAACCAACTAAAACCAGTTGACAAGATCCACAATAATACATAGTTAAATATCCCTTGCTAACAGCAGTACTAGGACCAATGACTGCCTGCAAAGTTGCCCTGTTGTACTCATGATTTCAAGAAATACTCTTTCCATAATAAAGTTTTCTCCATTTTTAATATCCTAATACAAGTAATCCTACGAAAAACCATATCCAAAAAAGCTGAAACTTGGAGGTGCCCAGAGGAAAAAAGCATTCACCTTTAGTTCATGAAGTCTATCATCACTTTGGAAGAAGAATATTTCAATATAACAGTGATTGTGACTGACAAATAAATTTCCTCACAGAATATTGAATGGGGCCTGAAATATTTACTGCTGTAAAATGATAATCTACATATCACTAAACTAGACGCTTAGCTGTAACAGAAAAAAAGAAAATCTTTAACAAAAAATGGAATAAAGAAACACAAGGGACATTTTTACAAGGAAGAGTTGTTCTCACAGAACAGTCAACACTGAATGGTCTATTACTTGGTGGAAGTGAAGGATGAAGAAAGAAAAACCACACAAAACTTGAGAGGCTCAAATAGTTAATGGGGCCTCGATAACATCAGAATGTAGGTTTTCAAAGACCCAATAACCCATTACTCTTTAGTTTTAGGCTTCATCCTCAATATTATGCTCTACAAAGCATTATTTTTAATTTATTCCTAAGAAACCTTCATTTTGTTAAAGGAAACTTTATCATGCAACTCTCCTCGTTAATAAGCCAGTAAAGGTGCAGTCCCAGTCAATAATCCCATGGATATGGTTTGATTAGAACCTATAAACACAGAAATATCAGAAAGAAAGTGCACCTGGCCATAGATAAAGCTTTTCTTTCAACTTCCAGCTCATACTGCAACTTAATAAGAGCCTGGTTTTCGCCTTCTGCTTCTTTACGGAGTTTATTAAATCTATCTCGCTCAAAAGATATCTTTATCTTGTCACTCATGAGACTCTGCAACTGCTCCTCCACCTCATGCCTTAATTTTGACAGAACCTCCATTTCAGATTCAACAGCAGCCCGCCCCTTCAAAAGCAGACTATTCTCCTCATTCCTTTCAGCCTTGATCTTTTCCAGTTCTGCTGTAGCTTCTTCAGCTAATTTCTCAACCACAAATATTTTCTCCCTTTCAATTGCAAGTTCCCTCTCAAAGCTTGCATGGAGATCCTTCTCAACTTGAGCTACTAGAGCAGAATGTGCAGCCACAGCTGTATCGGCCAATGATTCTGCTTCAATACGAGCAAGCTCCTCTCCAACAACTTCTGCAGCATCACCAACAGCAATAGCAATAGCAGTTTGTGCTTTTGTGACTGGTTTATCAGGTTGAAATAATCTTGTATAACCTATGTTTAGACAACAAAAAGACAGTCAAAGTGTATTTTCTAGTGTTTGAATGAAGCATTTACTTACATGTAAATATTGAATGAATATTTTCATACCAAAAGCAAGTGCTGTTATCCCTTGTTCTCCAGCAGATACATCAGCCATAAGAGCAGGCCAAGCATCTGAACTTATTCTATCTATGTCAATGAAGCCAGAATGCTGATAAAGCGTCTGAAAGCAAGTAATGCAAAGCTTAAGTTTTCTACCTCCATAAAAATCTGAACTACTAAAATAACTAGATATTGAATAAGAATAACCTTTTTATCAACTTCTGGGATCTGACGTTTCTCAACCGCCATCTTCCAACTCACCAGGTCCTGACGTGAGAGAGGGCTGTAATGCATTTTTGGGTGGAAGGAAAAAGTTAGGAACCAAAAGACACATCAGTTTATGCAATAAAGAAAAAAGAAGACTGTTATATCATCTAGCCTGTTTTATGAACTTCAGGTGCAGATTATGAGAAATGCACATTGACAAGGACCATATCTACGAGATACCAAGTAAGCTACCTGTCAGGGGAAAATAAAAAATTATCTTGCTCCCCTTCACACGAAAGTTTGCTTGAGATAAGTCCTGCTTCTGCCAAGCCTATATTGTACATTATCAGTTAGGTGACCATGCCATATACATAAAAATAAAAACTTTCAAATTTCAACAAGCCCAGTGGAACTTCCTCGAGGCCTAGAAGCAAATCTTATTGATCACCTTGAATTGATGTAAAGTCAGGGTCCTGAGGAGCAATATCATCAAACGCAAGGTCTGTAACATTTTCAATATACATAGCTGGGTACACCTTTGATATTGAATTCCTGAACATGGAAAGCAGTTACTATGCAACTGAACAAAAAAGCATCAACAAGAAATGTTATTAATGTGATTTCCTGATGCTTTGATGCTCCATTTTAAATTATTCTATACCAAAAAAGGCTTGAGAAACTAAACCAAATGCCCTCGAACAAAAACACAATTTATTTGTTCAAATTGTAATAAACAAGTTTTTTCAATTTTCACATGCATTCACTTAATTTTTTACCTTCTAATATTTTATTGGCTATTATTTTGCTAATAATTGCATACAAAACAGAAAATGAATAATGCTCCATTTAGTTCATTTTGCCAGTGAAAAAAGTGTTATTTTCCCTAATCACTGTAACAACAAAAATTAATTGGAAGTGAAGATTAATAAGTTACAGGAGAGAAAGTGACTCCAACTCATAAGAAATCATATTCTTTTAATATTAGAATGAGTTATTCATGATTTGAGACACTTTGAAACTAACTTGTTTTATCTTATTCATTATCTTCTAAAAATTTAGGATAAAAAAAGAACACAGGTAACTTGCTGGTAAACTTTCTCTGGACTAAGTATCCATAGGAATCCTTGGCTACTCTAATAATGATGCAGACATGTGGAACATTCATTAGTCATCCTGAATTCATGATGCTTGAAAACAGAAAGATACAGCTATTTGATAAATCAACAGGAAAAGGTCACAGTGCACACCTTGAGAGAGCACTACTTGCAGCAACCAGCCATCGGGCATATTCACGACGTGTGCAAAGATCACCTGGCTGGACATCAGGCTCAATAACCTGTCAAGATAGGTGCATTCAGATTGACATTGGCATCTAGTGATGCAAAAGCTATAAGCACCACTACATATAATTCTCAAATGGAACAGACTTCCACTAAGCATTTAGTTATTCTACATTAACAACAAAAATTACTATCTCAAAATCCACTGTATTGTTGTTTAACCTTTAGATAAGAAATAGAATAATCCTTTCATTCTACAACAAGCTGAACACTAAGTGCATCATGGGCTGAGAAGATAAAACAGAACCAAGCAACTCCACGAAAACACTTGAAGAAACGAAAATGGCTTACTACAACCTGATGTTATTACATTCCCATCTTACTAGTTTGGTACAAAGCACAATTTACATCAAGCCAAAGTAACAAATCTCCTTCTCGGAGATCTCGGCAAGAAAATATCTCACTGATATTTCGAAAAAACAGGTTTTGTTAGGAAAAAAAACAGGAAAACATTGTCATATATAAAAGTATAAAGAAGATAACATATATAAATATATAAAAAATTAAAAATAATATAAAAACATTAAAAACATGTTTTTACCATGTTAATTGTGATAAAAATGTGATATTTTCAAGATAGTAAAATAAGAAAAAGCAAATTTCTATTACCTCACAAACTGAACCCTTGCTCATATGACATTTATCTTAGAAGCACCATGCTCCTGTGAGCTCCCAAAAGAGTTCATAATGTCTTTGCAACAGTTGGGAAACGCAAACCTTTTGCCCCCTCAAAGTTGCCAAAATAATTTGCACTAAAAGAACATTCTAAGAGAACAGTGCAACAAAGAACTAAAAGGAAGATAACCAGATATGGCAAAGATGTGCACATTGAGCAGGATATCTGAGGCCAGGGACAGAATTATTAATGAAATACATTAAATGAAGTTCATGGATAGCATCGAGAAAACAGAATGTCATTTGCAGAGGGGCATGAAGCAATAGAATTATAAGGAACAATGTGTTGAATGCTAACAGAACTAGGAAAAGGGGAGCACCAGTAAAATCGTGGGAGAGAGATAGCAAGATATAATAGCAAAAAACATCCAGTGTCTAAGGGATGGATAGTGAGAGGTATCAATGTATTTATAATAACCAGAGGGAAGGGTTGTAATGAAGTATGCAGAATTACAAGCCTAAGATGAAAAAGCATCAAACAAGTCCAATAGTGGACAATTACAAAGGCACAATAAGCACAAAAGTGCATAAGCAAGAAGTCTACGATGGGACAATACAAAAAGCCTCAAAAGGCAATACCAACAAGAATAAAATATTATTGAAGGAGGCTTGGAATACAATACAAGAACAAAGGGGAACACCCCTTATTTATACACAACCAAGGAGAGAGGGGAGACCATTGGGAGCTCCCCTCATAGAGTCGTTGGGGAGCTAACGGTCATATTTATGACCGTTGGGGACCTAAATGGTATTAAAAAAAGGAAAAGAAAAAGAAAAAATATATTTTAAAAAAATATATAAAAACTAAACTAGAAATATAGTTGTTTCTAGAAAACAACTATAGGTATATAAGAAAAGATGAAAATGCCCCTATCGGGCAAACTCAAACAAAATAGATTATATATATATAAGTATATATATATAACACTCTTCCTCAAACTTACGGGAAAATAACCGAAAGTTTGCTAAGGAGAAAAATAAAGCGAGGATCAGGAAGAGCTTTTGTGAAGAAATCCACTAACTGATATTCTGATGTGACATATGACAATGCAATAATAGTTCCTCTCAGATATTCATCACGTACATAATGTCAATCCACCTCGATATGTTTAGTGCGCTCATAAAAGATGTGGTTGCTTGCGATGTAAATTGCACTCTTATTGTCGCAGCACATATTCGAAAGAGTGAAGATGAATATTCTCATATCACCGAGAAGACTTTGAATCCATACAAGCTCCATGGTTGTAGTAGTCATTGTACGGTATTCAGCTTCAGTTGAGGATAGAGATACTTTATGCTGCTTCTTGCATCTCTATAAAATCATAATCACCTAAAAATACACAAAAATCGGTAGTTGAGACTCTATCATTTGGATTTTCACCCCAATCAGTATCAGTATAGGCATGTAAATCAAATGAAGAAGATGAGGATAGAAAAACCTCCTTGGTTATAGTATTCTTGATATATCTGACAATTCTCAAGACAACACTCATGTGCACAGTGGTAAGAACATGCTAAAACTGACTAACGGAGTGAATTGCATGAGCTATGTCTGGCCGAGTGATGAACAAGTATGTGAGCAACCCAAAAAGTTAGTGGTAAGGAGTAGGATCTTCAAGTAGAGTCTCATCTTCAAGCCTCAATTTAACATTAATTACTTTTGGAGTTTCTATCTTCTTATCATCTGAAATACCAGACTTGGTACAAATATCAGTAACAAGTTTCATTTAAGAAAGGATGTACCCTCTGGGGGAGTACACAACTTCAATACCTAAGAAGTATCTTAAAAAACCTAAATCAGACATATCAAAGTTTCCTTTTAAAATATTTTTAACATCATTGATTCTTTGTTTGTCACTTCCGATGATAATCATATCTACATAAAGTAGAAGAATAGCAACCATAAAACATGTACTTTTAACAAAAAGAGCAATGTCAGTATAACATGAATGAAAATCCAGATGAGTCATTACATTACCAAATTTATCATGTCAAGCTTTTGGAGCTTGTTTTAGACCATATAAAGCCTTTTTAAGTTTAAGAATTTTACTTTTTTCAATACAAAACCCCGAAAAAGGATCCATGTAAACATCTTCATTTAATTCACCATTTAGAAAAGCATTCTTCACATCTAATTGGTAGATGGACCATTTTTTAATAGATGCAATGACTACGAGGGTCCTAACACTAGTCATTCTAGCTACCAGGGTGAATGTTTATTCATAGTCAATACCATATTCTTGAGAGTACCCTTTGGCCACTAACCTAATTTTGTATCGTTTTAGAGACCCATCACTCTTGGTTTTAACCTTAAAACTCATCTACGTCCTATAAATTTCTTTTTTATGGATAATGAAGTTATTTTCCATGTTTTAACTTTTCTAAAGGCTTTAAATTCTATATTCATAGCTTCAACCCATTGAAGAAGATTTTTTGCTTCATTATAATGTGATGGTTCATGATAGAAATATAATGCTATTAGACATGACCTATATTTTGGTGTTAATGTGTCATAAGATACAAACCTATTTAGTGGGTTGGAAATATGATTGGATCACTTAAGCGAGGTTTCATCTAACGATGAATTTGAGAATATTTTTCTAAAGCATTTAGAGGATTCCTTTCTTCACACAGGGTATAAGTTTGCATAGGTTTATCAACAATATCATTATTTATGGGTGATTCTTCATGTACATTATCATCACCATTTTCATTAACATTTAAGGGATTATCCCTTATGTCATCCAAAGAATCATCCCAAGACTTCAACTCTTCTTGGGGCAAGAGATCAAATAAAAAGGTATAATCAACTTCATTGTTTTCCTTTGTCTTCTCAAAACCATTTTCATTTTCCAAAAAGGTTACATCTTTATAAACATATAGTTTGTTACTCTTAGGATCAAAACATCTATATCCCTTTTGGTTTTCTCCATAACCCATGAATACACATTCAATAGCTTTTGGAGACAATTTATCTCTTTTATAGAAAAGCATAAAACACTTGCAACCAAAGATTCACAACCGATTGAAGTTGGGTATTTTTTCAAATAATTTTTCATAAGGGGATATGTTTTGCAAGGATGATGAGATCATTCTATTTATCAAATAAGTTGATGTTAGAGTGGCCTCGGCCCAAAAACTTTTTGGAATGTCTTTAGAAATAAGTAGTGTCTTAGTGGTTTCTAAAATATGTTTATGTTTTCTTTCGGCTAATCCATTTTGTTGGGGAGTTCTAGGACATGATTTTTTGTGACAAATTTCGTTTAGTTCTAAATAATTTTGAAATTCATTTGATAAGTATTCACCACCCGAATCAGAACTAAGAATAGAGATATTGCTTTAAAATTGATTTTTGACAATCATATGTAATTTTTTAAAGAAAGAAAAGACATCGGATTTGAAATTAAGAAAGTATATCCATATATATCAATTGAAATAATCAATAAAGGTAACATAATATGAATATCCTCCTTTTGATATGACGAGAGAAGGTCCCCAAACATCTGAATGCACTAATTCAAAAGGTTTCTTAGAGACAAAGGTTCTATTCGGAAAGGGAATGGATTTCATCTTTCCAAAGATACAATCTTTGCAAACTATTTTTTTTTCATTGCAAAATTTTTCCCCAAAGGAAATAAGATACATCTTTGAGAAGCTTGGGTGTCCAAGTTATTTATGTCAAGTTTCAATATTTTTATCTTGGACATAATTACAAAAAGAGTTTAGAGGAAGGTTTAGATAGTTCATGTAATAGAGATCTCCCTTCTTATGACCTTGCCCAATTTGCTTCTCAAACTGGAGATCCTGTACGGAGCAACCCTTAAATGAGAAGGAGATTCCACATGCATGATAAAAAATTTGTTAAACAGAAAGAAGATCTAAACTTAGTTGAGAAACAACCCTTACTTTTGGAAAAAAAAAATAGAGGAATTTAAAGTTTTAACACTTTTAATTTGTAAAGATGTTTCATCAACAGTTGAAACATAAGGAGGTTTTTGAATTAGTGCATAAGTCGGGTAAACCATTCTCAAGAGGTGTCAATGAAAGGAGGCCCTAGAATCAAGGATCTAAGAAGACATACCTGGAAGAGAATATGAGGCTATTGCGACACCCGATGTGGATGAAGATTTGAGTAGCATTTGAAGTGCCTCTGATAATTGAGCAAGAGAAAAGAAATCTTTTCTTTTAATTGATTCTTCCTTCCTTGGTGTGGTTTCTTCAACAAAAGCAATTTTGTTCTTAGGGTTTTCATATAACTTGGAACAATTAGGTCGTATATGACCCGGTTCATGGCAATGATGACAAATAGTTTTCTTGTAGCCTCTATCATAACTATTTTGCCTCACAAGTGTGAAGGCTTGTAGGTTTTTACATGATTGTTGGGTTTGGACACGACTAACACTTCATCTTCTCCTTTTATCATACCAAGAGGAGTCTTCTCTTGGCATATTTCGGCAACGACATCCTCCAAAGGAAAAGGCTTAGATCTATGAAGGAGAGAAGATCTAACTTGTTCATATTCAGGCCTAAGCCCATGTAAAAATTGAAAAAAATGCTTTTTTTATATTTGCTCTCTTCTTAGTTCAACATCTTCACTAGCAACCCACTTGGGTTCAAGAAGAAATAGTTCATCCCATAAGAAACTAAGAGTGCTAAAGTAATCATGGACACTCGCGTCCCCTTGTTTGATGGTACATATTTTTTCTTAAAGAAAGAATTGTCATGCAAGATTTTTTTGTGTATACATACCTTTCATGAAAAATCATGCCTCGTTTGCCTTACGAAATTTAGCTAAGTTGGCACATATCTTGAGCTCAACATTGTTCATAAACCATGCGAGGATTTTGGCATGTTTACTTTCTCAATCTTCTATCTTGGATTGATGATCCTCAATAACTTTTATGCGAGCATTTCCTTCTAGAGCTTTTTTTTGCCCTCCTTCCATCTTGGTGAGTTTGAGTTGAGGTTCTAGAATAGAGCCCATCACATATCCCCAAAGCTTCTTGCCTTCAAGATTATTTTCTATGGTGAATACCCACATCATGTAATTGATACCATTCAACTTGAAGGAGAGATCAATCTTTTGTTAATTCTTCATTGTGGCTTAGAGAGAAGAAAGACAAAGAGTACGAAAGATGACCTCCACTTAAATTGCGGCAAGAACTTTGATTTCTGAATCACGATCTTTCAATGGTCACCTTTCAAGAGACCAAGAGCACAACCTTGCTCTGATACCATGTAATGAAGTATGCGGAATTACAAGCCTAAGATGCAAAAACATCAAACAACTTCAATAGTGAACAATTATAAAGGCACAATAAGCACAAAAGTGCATAAGCAAGAAGTCTACGATAGGACAATACAAAGAGCCTCAAAAGGCAATACCAACAAGTAAAGAATAAAAATATTATCGAAGGAGGCTTGGAATACAATACAAGAACAAAGAGGAACACCCCCTATCTATGTCACATGGGTGCGGGCGCGGGTGCGGGCGCGGGCGCGGGTGCGGGCGCGGGTGCGGGTGCGGGTGCGGGTGCGGGGATTCGGCACTTCCAAAAAACCCGGGTGCGGGGGTGCGGCAGGGGCAAAAATGTAATATATATATATAAGGGGTCGGGGAATAGGTTTTTTTTTTATTTTTCAGCTGTCAGCAGCTGACAAACAACTGCTGTCAGCAGCTGACAGACAGCTGCAGCTGTCAGCAGCTGACAGAACAGCTGCAGCAGCTGTCAGCACAGCTGACAGACTCAGCATAATTTTTTTTTAAAAAAATTTCGAGAAGCCCATTTGGGCAATTTTTTTTTTTTTTAAAATAGACCTTAATGATCCTGGGTGCGGTCAACGCACCCAGGATCGGGTTGACCGCACCCGGTGCGGCACCCGCACCCGCGTCGAGTCGCGTCGACGCGAGTGCGGCACCCTCCTAGCCGAATCCCTGTGACATAGCCCCCTATTTATACACAACAAAGGGGAGAAGGGAGACCATTGGGAGCTCCCCTCATAGAGTCGTTGGGGAGCTCCCAACAACTCTATGAGTGGGGCTCCAAATGGTATTAAAAAAAAGGGAAATAAAAAGGAAAAAATACATTTTAAAAAGAAATATAATAACTAAACTAGAAAAATAGTTGTTTCTAGAAAACAACTATAGGTACATGTGAAAAGACGAAAATGCCCCTATCGGGCAAACTAAAACAAAATAGATTATATATATTAACAAAGGTGTCATACTCGTCTCATATTTGAGGAATGCATTTAGCCTTTGCAAGCCCTAGTTCTTATTATCTAGAGTTATAAAAACAAAGTTTCTCCTAAAGGAGGGTTTTCGTTGAAAAAGTAAACAAATACAATGAAAGTGTATAATTTCAAAAGCCCACAATAAAATTTCACAGAGAGATATGTGGTCCTTTAACCTTCTCTTTCCTTATCTTCCCATTTTGATGTTTATAGAAATCAAAAGCACAAAATGTGCAATGTTAATTTAAAACAAATGTGAAGTTTCTGACATAATTTGACATCAAAACATAAACCATTACAAGGGTAAGAAAACATTGTTTCTTCACTGTAGTTCAGTGGGAAGGCTTTCCCCAGCAGGTAATCATTCAACAAAAACAAGCACACAGATACCACCTTTACACATGACTGTCCAACATAAGCTTATGCAGTTACAAGAGATGTGGTCTTCCCTTTAAAATGAAAATTTGTGAAAGAATTGTGATAATAAAGATCAGTCACTCTATGTCACAAGGATACTCCATCTCCATTCCCATACTATACCCCCATATACTGTTATTAATGGAGAACTCCACGATGATAGCCATCTCGCTTATGTTAAAGTAGCAACCAGAAAATTCACAAACGGATCTATGCAAAGGATAGACTGGAAATGAAAGCAAGAAAAATAAGCAGCTTCTAGCACCAGCAATTACTTCAGTTATTACCATTCATAACATAGTAGGATACCTTCAAAACTTGCAATGCTGCCAAAGCCTGCCCCTGAACCTGGTCAATGACTGGAGGAACCACTACTTTCCCAGGAGTCACCTGTAGAGCTGCAGAAACTAAAGATGGAGCAGGTATTCCAGCATAGGAAAAGGTAATTTCAGGACTTGGTGACACAGTGAAAGAGCTGCTTCTATCAGTTTCACAAACCCCACTAGAGTACGGTTCATTTCCATGTAAAGAAGATTCCAAAGTATCAGCTGTATCCACTGACTCATCCCCATCTAAAGTGCTCCCATTGAGAGATGCATTAATATCATCAACAGGAAACTGTGACATTGATTCATCCAGGTCAAAAGTTTGCTCTCTTGAGGTGGATGTAACAAAATCAGACTCCAAAGAGGAATCGTGATGACCACTTGGTTCAAGAGGTAATGAGAATTCAGAAGTCGGTGGGTTTTGGCAAAGTTCATTACCAGAAACACAAGGCACATCGGTATGGAGATTGGAATGTTCAATTTTCACTGAGACAACATTTTTTTCATGAGAGCTAACTAGATCAATATCAGGTGTAGGAAAACTAGCTGGATGATCAGTGCCTATATTTTCTTTGCTTGTGTATATGTTTGCCATGTCAGAGGATTCATGTTTGCTAATTGTTTTTAAGCTAGACATATCAGGACAATCATCAGTAACTGAGGCAGGCGTATCAGATGTTCCCAGATTTGAATCAGGTAATACAGAAAATTCATCAACATCAGAGTGCAGTTGAACTTGTTTTCCCACTTCATCACTAATAACGACAAGATTGTTGGATTCAACCACATTAGATTTTGACTCATCAGGTTCAACAGTTAGTGTTGAGGTCACCTCATCAGGTCTGCTTTCAGAAGAAGCTTCACTATATTCTTCAGATGGAAAAGAGTCCTTAGTTGTACCTGTATTACATTCTGAACCAGACAAGGTTTTGTCTGTAAGCACATTGTTCTCATCTGATGACACAGACTTGCACTCATTTCCCAACTGATCAACTTCATCACTGTTTTCAGATGCCAATATTGCTTCTTGCTGCAAAGTCAAGGGTTTCATCTGCTCCTTAACACCTGGAGAAGGTAACAGGATCAGAAAGAAATACATGCTACAGTGTGTAACTATGGAAAACTAACAAATGACCTAGAAGCAAAATTATTGTCAAAACTACCTTTAGAAGGATTTTGTAAATAAATTTAAAGCTACAGCTAAGCAGCTTAAGATTAAACTAATTCCATACAGAAAATATGCTAAATAACCATAAGAATAAGACATGCTGCCTGATAAAACTAAGTTATCTTACTTACCAGCAGAAATCCTCTTGCGTAAAGACAATGATGCAAAAGCAACCCCAGCAGAAAGTATAATGCCAGCAACACCAGCTGTCACAATCCCTGAGATTAAGCTACTAAACAAGTGTCATTAGACCACTACAAACCTGCAATTTGATATATCCAACTTAATGAATTCCAAACAAATAGATAAAAAAAACTTCAAATATCATGTCTAATCAGGCTAAATCAATAATCAGTCAAAGCTGATCATCAAAGGACTAATTTAATTTCTAGCGAGAAAGGGTGTAAGGCCTGTAACAAAAAAGGTCTGCACTAGTCTAATGAGGTTAGATTTGTTGAAATATGTTAATTCAACAGAATTTGTGAAATTACAACAATCTGACTCAAATACATCCAAACATATTCCAATGTTTTCTCATGGTTTGATTCGATTCAGACCAACATGAACCAATTGGACAACTTTGTCATGATACAGCAGTTTTTGTTATTACTGGGTAATTTTCAATGCCCACCAAATCCTAGTTACTATATCCACCAAAGTTTTCTCATATTTTGAACAACCCCAAATTTTTGCTACTTTTAAGCAGAAACCCTCATCTCCACCACCCTTGGTTTAATTTTGGATTATTGTTGATTTTGAAGTCAAAATTATCATGTCACCTCTATAAAAATGCATTTATAATTTCCCCTCATGCTCACTATAAATTTATTTCCGACCTCTAAAACATACCAAATATCTATTGAAAACCAGTTTTATTGATTGAGATGAAGTTGTTGGGCTAAGAACGAGTGAAAAGGTCAAAACAAAAATGGGCTTTAGCTACTTTTTATAAGGGTAAATTGGTTATTTCAACATTAAAATATTAAAGGGAGTTAATGTTAAAATATGTATTTTTCTTATGTATACATATAAGTACATGTATGTATGTATATATATATTTATATTGTAATTATTTTCAAATGTAATTTTTATTTTTTATTTATTTTTTGTGTTTACTTGTTTCAAATATTTGGGATCTATCATTCAAAAGTATGGAGAAATTGATGGAGATGTAAATCATAGGATAAAGGTGTTAAAATATGTAATCTCATATAATATCTCATATGTAATCTCATAGACATGTAATGTTTTATCTCCTTTCTAGTTAGGATTTTTCATTTAATTAATTCTAGTTAAAATACAACTAGAATTAGCCAAACCAATCCATCATTGGACTGATTTGGCCTTTACCTTTTTGACTAGTCAAAAAGGTAAATCCAAAAAGAGTTGTTGGACTCCCCAACAGCTCTATTAGAGCCCTTGGAGAGTCCAACAGCTCTCTTAAGGCTTCTCTCTACCTCTCTATAAATATGGGGCTATTCCCCTTGTAAATACTTACTCTTGTTTTTTGGGTTTTTATCTCAAATCAATAAAATTGTTTGTTTTTCATTTTTATACCTGTTTCGGGTGGTGTGTATTCTTAAGTTCTCTTTGTGAACCTTTGTGGTTCTTATGATGTATTTGTGAGAACTTGTTGAGAGACATTTGTTGTAGCGTATTTTTCACTTTCTTACATGGTATCAAAGCAAGGTCGGTGGACGTGTATTGGGAAGCGTGCCATGCAACTACTCTTCAAGAAAGTGAAGTCTCTTTGAAGGAGTGCTCGTGTGTAGCCTTGAAGGGCGTGGAAGGCTACTTATTTTCGATCTTTGTGGTTAAAATATTCCTCTTCCCACTTGCTTTTCTTCTTCCCCTCTCATTCCCAAGCTTGTATAATGGATGACAATGATAATGTCACCATTAAGTCCATAAAACTCAACGATTCAAACTATGTAACATGGGCTTCAATCATGAAGCATCTTATTTGGGGAAAGGGTTTATGGGGCTTAGTTGATGGAACCGATAAGAAACCTAAACTAACGCTCACTAAAGAAGAAGGTGGAAGAGAAGTACCTCTTTCGGAGGTGGAAAAAACTAAGGCCATCTCCACATATGAAAATGAATGGAAAGAATGGAGAATGGGTCACGCCAAGATCATGTCTTGGCTAATTTCTAGTGTAGACATAAAGAAGTGTTCAAGTCTCACAAAATTTGAACATGCTAATGATGCGTGGGAATATCTTAAGAGAATGTATTCTCTTAAAGATATTGCTCATATATGTAACTTACAAGAAAAGGTTCGGAATATGGTTCAAGAAGAGAGAAGTATTAGAGAATACTACAATAGCTTATCCGAACTATGGGAAGAGTTGACTCTTCTTGAACCAAAGTGGCATTGTCCACAAGACATTGAGCTTCGCCAAAATCAAGTAAATGCGGAGCATTTTTTTCAATTTATAAATGGGTTGAGACCCGAATTTGAATCAACCAAGTCCGCTCTTCTACATCGGGGAAATGTTCCCTCTATTGAAGATACCATTGAAGAGCTAAGTATGGAAGAAAATAGACTCAAGAAACGAGTCGACAAAAGCGATGATGATACAATTTTAGCTGTATCTAGACCAGATAATCACATTCGCACATACAAACCTCCACATATTGGGAGAATAAACAATGAAAGGCAAGAAGGCGATTTTGAAAGGAGAAAAGTTATTTGTTATTACTGTCATGAACCCGGACATGTTAAAACTTACTGTCCAAAGTTGAAAAAATCTTATGAGAAGAAGGTAGCTGTTGTTGAATCAAAAGAATCAAATGAGACATCCATTGGAAACATGTCTCTGTCTCAGCTGGTGGAGGCTCTACAGCCTCTTCTTAAAGGAACTTCTCCCTCAGCTGGAGTTGCGATCTCTTCTGTTGGCACCTCCGATCCAGGTAAACCCCTATGGCTTCTTGACTCTGGTGCTTCTTTTCACATGACACCAAATTTAAAATTACTGTCGCATTGTTATGACTCAAGTGGATCGAGTGTTTTTACTGCGGATGGAACATCCCTTGAGATAAAAGGAATAGGAAATTTCGAAAATAACTCTCAAAACTCAAAAGGATTTTGTGTTCCAAAGATTAGATATATCTCCAAACTTAATCTAAATCTCTTATCTGTTTCTCAATTAACTGATCATGGGTGTAATGTTTCCTTCTCTTCTCATGATTGTCAAGTACAGGATCACCAGTCAGGGAAGCTGATTGAGGAAGGCCATAGAGAAGGAGGCTTATATTACATGAATTTTTTGGAATTACCCAAGAAAACATTATGCTGCAATGTTCAAAAAGTAGGCTTGGATCTTTTACACCAAAGATTTGGTCACCCTTGTATATCCAAGCTTCAGTACTTTCCAAACATGGAAAAATTTTGTAATTTTGAAACTTTCACTTGTGAAAAATGTATTCTTGGAAAAATGAAACGACTAGCATTTCAAGAAAGAACTTTTGTCTCCACTCGACCACTTGAATTAATTCACTCTGATGTTTGGGGTCCTGCACCAGTTACGTCAAAAGGTGAGTTTTTATACTATGTAATTTTCGTGGATGATTTTACACGATATACCTGGATTTACTTTCTTAAACACAAATTTGAAGTGTTCTCTTTTTTTCAAATATTTCATATTATGGTCAAAAATCAATTTAAGAATGATATTTCAATATTTCGCACTGATTCAGGGGGAGAATTTTTATCAACTGAATTTAAAGAATATTTGAACTCACATGGAATTTCACACCAAAAATCTTGTCCCTATACCCCTCAACAAAATGGGTTAGCTGAGAGAAAAAACACAGACACATTATAGAAACAACTAGAACACTACTTATCACACATCAAGTTCCTAAAGTTTTTTGGGCCGAAGCTATTTTAACTGTTGTGTATCTTATTAATAGGATGCCCTCATCCTCAATAAAGAATATTTCTCCTACTGAAAAGCTTTATAAACAAAAACCTGATTATTCTAGACTGAGGGTGTTTGGGTGCAAGTGCTTTGTTTTTACAGATAAGAATGATAAATTCTCTCCCCGTGCTATACCCTGTACTTTTTTAGGATATGCAAATAATAAAAAAGGATACAGATGTTTTGACCCTAAAAACAACAAGTTATACGTTTCAAGGAATGTATCCTTTCTAGAAAATGAAAGTTTTTTTGAAAACAAAAATTCTACTGAAATAGATGAGTATTCCTTCTTGTTGGATCTAGTTCCAAAGGATAGTGAAAGAGAAATTGATCTAGATGATTAGATGGATGTGATTGATTCTGATCCTCATAGAAATAGTCAAGATTGTATTCAATACTCTAGACGAGGAAATTTAGAAAGACAGTGTGCCCTGGATAAATACACAAGGGAACATGAATCTGCCTCTTCATCTAGAAAATCCACTAGGATCTCGAGGGTTCCTGCAAAGTTTGTGTCATATCAGTCTTTTTCACCAAAACATCAAGCCTTTATTGCTCTAATTCATTCCTATGAAGAACCTCCCAGTTATGATATAGCCAAGGATCATCCAGAATGGGTCAAGGCTATGAAAGTCGAATTAGAAGCCTTAGAAAAAGCAAATACTTGGACCATTCAAGACCATCCTTCAAACAACAAGAAACCTATTGGTTGTCGCTGGGTGTACAAGGTGAAAACCAAGAGTGATGGCACTCTTGAAAGATTCAAGGCCCGGTTGGTGGCAAAAGGCTATTCTCAAGAATATGGAATAGACTATGAAAAGACCTTTGCCCCAGTAGCTAGAATGACCACTGCTAGAATCCTAATAGCTCTTCCATCAATAAAGGGATGGCATATCTTTCAAATGGATATTAAAAATGCTTTTCTAAATGGAACTTTAATTGAAGAAGTATACATAGACCCATCACCAGGAATGAATATACCTAAAGGGAAAACACTTCGCCTAAACAAGGCTTTATATGGTCTCAAGCAAGCTCCAAAAGCTTGGTATGATAAGTTTAGTAAGGTTATGCTTGATTTTGGTTTTCGATTTTGTCTTACTGACACAACTTTGTTTGTTAAGAATTCTGATGCAGGTATTATCATCCTTCTACTCTATGTTGACGACATGATCATCACTGGAAGTGATAAACAGGGAGTTTATGATATTAAAAAATTTCTAAAAATACATTTTGAAATGAGTGATTTGGGTTTTTTGAAATATTTTTTTGGTATAGAAGTTGCCTACTCACCTAGAGGTTACTTGCTAACTCAATCTAAGTTTGCATTAGATATTGTTGCCAGGTCAGGTATTTCAGATGAAAGACATGTTGATACTCCTGAGATTGTGAATGTCAAAATGAAGATTGATGATGGAGAGCCACTCGAGAATCCGACTCGGTATAGGCAACTTGTTGGGGCTCTATCGTATCTATCTATCACAAGACCTGACATTACACATGCGGTCCATACAACCAGTCAATTTCAACATGCTCCAACTTCTGTTCATATGGGAGCAGTTTTGCGTATTATTAGATATATCAAAAATTCTATTTCTCGAGGATTATTTTTATCCGCTTCCTCTAACTTAGAATTGTTTGCTTATACTGATGCAGATTGGGGTGGTGATCTAAATGACCGCCACTCAACTACAGGTTTTTGTGTCTTTTTAGGAGAATCCTTGGTGTCTTGGCGATGTAAGAAGCAACAAAAGGTCTCTCTCTCATCAACTGAAGCTAAATATAGGGCAATGGCTACAACTACTATGGAATTAGTCTGGCTTCGACGTCTACTTTCCGATATGGGAGTTGAAAGTCCAAAAGCATCAAATCTGTGTTGTGACAACAAGAGCTCTATCTATATTGCAAGCAATCGGACATTTCATGAACGCACAAAGCATATAGAAATGGATTGTCATTATGTTCGAGAGGAATTTTTGCGTGGCACCATCAATCTTCCCTATGTTGCTTCAGAATATCAACTGGCCGATTTCTTCACCAAGCCTCTCGCTGCTCCTAGGTTTCACTTTCTCTTAGGCAAACTTTCGGTTATCCAACCGTAAGTTTGAGGGGGAGTGTTAAAATATGTAATCTCATATAATATCTCATATGTAATCTCATAGACATGTAATGTTTTATCTCCTTTCTAGTTAGGATTTTTCATTTAATTAATTCTAGTTAAAATACAACTAGAATTAGCCAAACCAGTCCATCATTGGACTGATTTGGCCTTTACCTTTTTGACTAGTCAAAAAGGTACCTTTTTGACCAAGTCAAAAAGGTAAATCCAAAAAGAGCTGTTGGACTCCCCAACAACTCTATTAGAGCCCTTGGAGAGTCCAACAGCTCTCTTAAGGCTTCTCTCTACCTCTCTATAAATATGGGGCTATTCCCCTTGTAAATACTTACTCTTGTTTTTTGGGTTTTTATCTCAAATCAATAAAATTGTTTGTTTTTCATTTTTATACCCGTTTCGGGTTGTGTGTATTCTTAAGTTCTCTTTGTGAACCTTTGTGGTTCTTATGATGTATTTGTGAGAACTTGTTGAGAGACATTTGTTGTAGCGTATTTTTCACTTTCTTACAAAAGGTTGGGTGGATGAAATGGAAAAGTACAACTGGAGTGTTGTGCGATCGTAGAATGCCATTACGGTTGAAGGGAAAGTTTTATAGGATGACTATTAGGCCCGCTTTACTATATGGTACAGAATGTTGGGCTGCCAAGAGACATCATATTCAAAAAATGAGTGTACCTGAGATGCGTATGCTTAGATGGATGTGTGGAAATACAATAAAAGATAAGATTTGGAACGAGGAGATACGTAAGAAGGTATGTGTTGCACCAATTGAAAATAAGATGAGAGAGAATCGTTTACGGTGGTTTGGACATATTCGGCGAAGGCCTAATGATGCTCCAATTAGAAGGATGGAGAAATGGGAAAATATATTAGTTAAAAGAGGTCGGGGTAGGCCTAGGAAGACATGGATGGAGATGATAGGAAAGAATATGAATGCTTTGAACCTCACCGAAGACATGGCATTGGATAGAAATGATTGGAGGAGAAGGATTCATGTGGAAGACCCAGAATGATTTTCTTTTTTGGTTCATATCGCCGACCCCAATTGTTTTGGGATGAAGGCGTAGTTGTTGTTGTTGTTGTTTGCATCTACTAGTTGTTGAGCTAGCTGTTAGGAGTGCCTAACGGTTAACTTGTCTCTCTCTTATTCCCTATCTCATGTATATATATGGGCTCTCTACCCATTATCTTGTATGCTTTTAGTGACCATTATTCATCAATAAAATATTTTTTTTATGTGTTGTTCTCTTGCTCTCATTCTCTTTGCCTTAGTGCATTTGTTTTTGGCCTTGGTGGCTTTTTGTATTGCCCTTGGTGGCATGTGTTGTTGGCTTATTGCCCTCTTGTATTTTTTGTACTCTCTTGTTATTTGATTACAGTTAACTTATGGTTGTTTGCTTAAACAAGATAAGAGTTTGGGGGTATCCGAAAAATAAAAAAACTTTGGTGACCAAAAAGTTTGGGTGATTTGAAAAGTAACCATATTTTTAAAAAGTGAACCCATTCACATGATGATTCTGGCCACGACCATATGAGAGTTGATCTGATTTTTAATAGAGTTACAACAGAGTGCATAAAAAGAACAATTACTTAATTTTAAAAGCCAATATTCTATCACAAGCAGGTAAACAAAATGACCATTTGCAAAAGCAAGTGAAGAAAAAAGAAATCATTACAAGACATGAACATGCCACTGTTTGTGTCCAATTTGCTCCTCCATGCAACACAAAGAGAATATTGGTAGGATATTTGAATCTTATTGTGTAAACGAAGCTGTGTATTGCTTACGGTGGATTCAATATTTAGCCATGGCACAAAATAACTTATGACAGATTGTTAGCCTGGAATGATGACCAAAGATAATTTGGAGAACAGGTCATGGAGTTTAATGAAATCACTTTTGGAAGCTCTTATCAAGATGAGCGGAGCCTGACCAGAAAGTTAACCAAAGTTAGTCCAAAACATAGTAGCTAAACTCCCCCTTGGCCATTACTTGGAGCTTACCTTCCTCAGCAATGATTAATTGGGAGAAAAACGGATCAACCACAGCATGCAAACTCCTTGTCAACTCGCAAAATATGATTGATCGGCAACATTGTGAATATTACATTAAAATCCATAAATAGCTATTTTTTTGAAATATAAATAATAAAAATGATCTAATTATACTCTTAAAATTGGTGGCACGTTAATATTTTAATTATATAATGCCATCATATCAAAACTACACTACTTATAAATAAATTCCAATTAAAAAGAATAAAACCAATATGTAGAATTTATGACAGAAAAATACTGAAATTAATGAAATTGAAAGCAGATAATATATAATCTACTTAATTCTCAAAAATGGTTAGTTTTAACTTTACTATCAGACATACTGGATTAACAGTTTTTAATGTACATAAATACTACTGATTTTAAATTCATAGTGATTTAATTTATTATATTAATAATTTTAAACATACATAAAATACTATTAGTTTTATATTCATATTCATTTTAGTTTCATATTATCTTCACATTATCATTTTCAAAATTTTGATTTGTAATTATATAATAAAATACTAACCTTTTTTTATCAACAAATAGTAACCTCTTTCAGCAAAATAGTTAGTAACCTTTTGATCTTGTAGTTGGTATTGGAAAAATTAAAATAAGCAAATCTCTCTCAATGCAAAAACCCATTTCTGAATTGTTTATCACTTGGGTCTATTGATGAGTTGATCATGTCTCGATTTTCCTTGCAAATCATGGTCGCCAACTCAGCCTGATACTGAAAAGATATCACGGCTGGGTTTGGATCTCAGGATCTAGACCCAACCCGGTTTTAATTTAACACATGTTCATTAATGTCATTAATGGCATAATGTAATTTTATGTTATTATGTAATGGGTATTTTCATACCCTAATAGTTGTATCAGCATATATTTAAATGTAAGCCAATACCGCAGACCCTAATTGGGTTTTCTGCAGCCACCGACGCCTCTCTCCCTCTCTACTCCTCTTCCTCTTGTGAAAATAGTGGAGTACCATTTTCTAACATGGTATCAGAGCGTCAAATCCTTCCTTGAAGATCGCGTTCTCCTATGAGCATTCAGTCCAGCCCCTTAACCCTCTTCTAAGGTATTTTTCTCTTGGTTTGTATTGCTTCTTCTTTTCTTCCACAATCCAAAATATTCGATTCCTTCTTCTGTTTATTCCTCCTCTCATTGTTCTTTCTTTCATATTGCTGCATCCGATTTCTTTCATTCAATAACCTAATCATGCAATATCAAAACTCTTGTTTGCGTGATTTCAAAGATTGAAATCACATCAAACTTGCTCTTTTCTTTCTGCATATTGACGTCAAAACTGAATCTGACCTGAACACGATCTGTGTTCTGTCTTGATCATGGTTGCCAGTTGAGGAAGCGGGAGCGGGAAGCGATACGGGAAGCAAGGCACTTTCAAAATTTTAGGAAGCGAGGAAGCGTGGGACCACTTAGGACCGATTCGGGAAGTGTCTCGGAAGCGACCTAGGAAGCGTCTCGGAAGCGAGGGGGAAGCGAAAAAAAATAAAAATAAAAAATAAAAAATACAAAAAAATTGAAAAAAATAGGGGAAGCGTGATGGGAAGCGCGCTTCCCATTAAAGGGAAACGCGTCCCCCCATTAAAGGGAAACGCGTCCCCCATTAAAGGGAAACGCGCTTCCCAAAAAAGGGGGACGCTTCCCCCCACGCTTCGGAAGTGCGATGTTTTGCGCTTCCGAAGCGCGCTTCCCCTTTTAGCTAGGCGCTTCCGGTAACCCTGGTCTTGATTGATTAACAACACATTATCTTCCTCTCTACTTTGGATTTTTCTCATTTAGAAACAAACCACGTTAAATAAAACACGTTATTTTCATATTAAGGTGTTTTCTTACCAATTGAATCCTTACTTTCCTTTAGAGAAATTTGTTTACTGCATATTCTATTTTTTCTGCCTCGAGTCTGCAGGTTATTCCAAAAAAAAAAAAAAGGCAGCCGAAATTTCTGAAATTCAGTCATTTGTTCTAAATTCTTATTTTGTTTGCTCTAAAGTGACCCCCTCTTTCTAGCCTCTTAATCCTCCTCGTTTTCCGCTTTCCATTGACTATGGATTCCTTTTCTTCTTCACAATCTGGCCTTTCTTCCAACTTTCTCAGTTAGCTTGTGTCTGAGAAACTGAATAATTCCAATTTTTTAACCTGGAAGAGACAAATCATTTCATTTATAAGGAGTCGGGATCTTTCTTGACATCTGGATGGCTCTATTCCTGTTCCTCTAGAGTTCGTATCACAAGGCAAGAATGAGGAGGGAGACACTGCCATTACCTTTGTTAGAAATCCAGAGTACGTAACCTGGATGAAGCGAGACCAGGCTTTGGTTGCCTACATCACTTCCACCATGTCACAAGCTATGTCACATGGGTGTGGGTGCGGGTGCGGGTGCGGGTACGGGTGCGGGTGCGGGTGCGGGTGCGGGTGCAGGTGCGGGGATGCGGCACTTCCAAAAAACCCAGGTGCGGGGGTGCAGCAAAAATATAAATATAAATATATATATATATATATATATTGGACATAAATGACCCTAAGTGTGTTGACTGCACCCAGGGTCAGGTTGACCGCATCGAGTGCGACACCTAGTTGGAGAATCCCTGTGACATATAGGGCAAAAAAATGTTTCTTGGCAAAAAAAAAATTTAAGTCTGAAAAATTGGACCAAAATGATCCTGGGTGTGTTGATCGCACCCAGGGTCGGGTTGACCGCACCCAGTGCCACACTCGCACCTGCGTCGCGTTGACGCGGGTGCGGCACCCTGCTAGACGAATCCCTGTGACATAGGTCACAGGAGGTGCTTGTGGCAATCCCAGATGACTGCTCAGCTATGCAGTTATGGCATCACCTTGTTCAGACATATTCTCAAGTTTCTCAGGCTAGAATATTATTTTTAAAGAAAGAGTTTCAAATGTTGAGGAAGGGCTCCATGATTGTCATAGAGTACTTAAACAAAATGAAGACTATCACAGATCAGTTGGCCATCGTGGGTTGCGCGGTCAGTGACAAAGATATGGTGCAACAGACTTTGAGCGAGCTGGGACCCGATTATCACATGATGGTTACTTCTTTGCTGTGTTTGCCAGACTTACCCACATTTGAAGACCTTCGTGCTAAGCTCTTACAGTATGAGAGGACCTTGAAGGGATTTTCTGAAGGAATTCACAACCCCATTAGAGCACACGATGTTCTTGCCACAGGGGTTACTTATGATCGAGGACGTGGCAGGTATGAATCTCGCGAAAGGGGAGGTCAAGAGAAGAATGGACAAGGAGCCCGTGAAATATTACCTACTCCCAGTATGCCTCCTAATCTACGAAGGCAAAGGACAATACCTACCTGCTTTCTCTGCAACAAAAGGGGGCACATCAAAGCAAATTGTTGGCATAACCCGCAAAACAGAGAAAAACAATTGGAGACAAGAAAGAGAACCAATACATTGCAGAATACTGGAGCAGTCAAAGAGTTGTTATTGTCTGCCTTGGCTGAACTAAACATCAAACAGAATGATCAAGGTATTTGGTATGTTGATTCTAGTGCAGCCACTCATGTCACTGGTGATGCTGGTAAGCTCCTAAATCTTGTTCTTTGTGTTGGTAGAAATAGTATTGTCACTGGAGATGGGTCTTCTCACCATATTTCATACATTGGAAATTCTGTCATTCCTATGTCCAACTCTTCCCTTACTCTTTCAAATGTCATGCATGCTCCTAATCTATGTCACAGGGATTCAGCTAGCAGGGTGCCGCACCCGCGTCGACGTGACTCGACGCGGGTGCGGTCAACCCAATCCTGGGTGCGTTGACCACACCCAGGATCATTTAGGTCCATTTTTTTTTGGATTTTTTTTTAAAAAAAAAATTGCCCTATGAAATGGGCTGCGGAATTTTTAAAAAAAAAAAATTTGTTGACAGCTGCTTGCTGCTGCTGCTCTTGTTTTATAAAGGGGCACTTTTAAAACCATCTAAAATTGAAGAGCCTTTTCAATCCAGATCCTTCTTTTTCGTAAAGGATTTTCTCTCTCCATAATAAATGATAATGATGGTGGTAGCCTTGCTGGCTATTAGTATTCACTGTTCTCCTGACGAGATGGGTGCTCTAGCTGTAGCTTTGTGTAGACCTCTCTTTTCCACATGTCCAATCCAATAAATTTCTTTCAGTTGTCGTGCAGCTGTATATAAAATGAAATTTGAAGAATCCTATGGCGTGGCAGTGGAGTCGTAGGCCTCATGAAGACTCTCTCTCCAACAAACCACATCAAACCTTGCGCTTATATTTTTTTTCGTGAAGACAAAGGAGTTTCAGACATGATTGAATCATGACAGTCAGCAGAACGCAGCAGGCTGGGTCGATCAGATTGCCAATCCTTTCGTTTCATCAATTTTGTCTTGTTGCCTCAAAGTACACAACAAGTAGAACGTGGGTAACGAGTCTTCAAACAAACACACCAGCAAAAAAAATTGGAACCCCGACCCGCGTCGGGGGAACCCCCGGACCCCTTATATATATATTTTACATTTTTGCCCCTGCCGCACTCCCGCACCCGGGTTTTTTGGAAGTGCCGAATCCCTGCACCCGCACCCATGTGACATAGCTCCTAATATTCATAAAAATATTGTTTCAGTCTCAAAGTTTGTCGATGACATTAATGCTTCAGTTGAGTTTACTCATTTTTCTGTTCATGTTAAGGACTTTCACACGAGGGAAATGTTCGCTGAAGGAAAACGATAAAGGAATATATACGTGTTCCAAGAGATCCTTCCTCTCGTGTTTAACACTTGAAGTTCACCACATCATCTCCAGCTTCTTCAGTTTTCCCTGAAAGTGTTCTTAATATTTCTGAATGTATTGAACCGAATCTTTGGCATGGTCGTATGGGTCATTGTAGTAGTCGTTTTATTGATAAGTTTGTTTCAAGCAATCTTATTCCCAAGTCAAGTCTGAATTTAAGTGTCGATAATAAAAAATGTTCTAGTTGTCTTTAGTGTAAGAGTCATGTTCTTCCATTTCATTTCATTAATAAGAGCTTCAAGACCATTTGAAATTATATATTCTGATGTTTGGGGTCTGGCTCCAGTTCCTTCCATGTCTGGCACTAGATATTATCTCATCTTTGTTGATAGCTATTCTCGATATACATGGATCTTCTTTATGAAAAGTAAATCTGAAACCTTCAAATTGTTTTAGAATTTTCATTCATTTGTTCGAAATAAATTCTCTAAAAATATTACTTGTTTCTAATGTGATGGAGGGGGTGAGTTCTCTTCAAATGACTTTTTTTAATTTCCTTCAGACAAATGGATTAAGTAGGCAGGTGTCTTGCCTTCATACCCCTCAATAGAATGAAATTGTTGAACGAAAGCATCGTCGTCGAAAGTGTAATGAGTATGATGCATGATAGTAATCTTCCAGTTACATTCTGGGCAGAGGCCTTTCATACAACAGTCTACGTCATAAATCGATTGCCCATGAATATCTTGGAAAGCAAATCACCATATTTTTCTTTACATGGTGTACATCCAAATTATCATGATTTGCGTGTATTTGGGTGTGTATGTTATGTTCATGTTGACAGTTCAATGCGACACAAGTTTCAGGATAAGGCCTTACGGTGCAGATTTGTGGGATACACTGATGATTACAAAGGATACAAATGCTATGATCCCGTGAGCAAGCGCATCAAGATATCAAAAAATGTTGTGTTTGATGAATCAAATTTTGGTCATAATGTTGACACTCCTCCTGAAGTTTAAATTTATCACCCTTGGTTGAACTCAGATCTCTTTTCTAGTATTGACGGTGTTTGTTCTTCAGACTGTAATCAAAGAGATGAGGGAAACGTGTCTACAACTGCGCAAAAAACTCAAAAAAGTGTGATCTTTGAACCATCATTGGCCCCCGAAAGGTATAAAGGCATTGTTTACTCTCGACGTGCGAAGGAGATATTCCCAAGATCTAGTCAGGAGCTGAACTCCCCTTCTGCTTCTGTTCAATCCCTTGTTCACAGAAGGTTTACCCGACCTCGGCATCCTATTGATAGGTGGGTTAGCTATGAGAACTTCTCAATGGATTTTCAACTTTTCTTAACCTCACTGGGCAAGGAGGATCAACCCACCACATTTTATCAAGCAATAAATTCTAAAAGATGGATTGAAGCTATGAACGAAGAAATGAAGGCTCTTCATGAATGTGGCACTTGGGATATTGTTCCCAGACCACACAATCGAAATGTAGTTGGGTCAAAGTGGGTGTACAAGATAAAGTATAAGCCGGATGGTACTATCGAGCGATACAAAGCTAGATTGGTTGCCAAAGGTTTCACACAGGAGCAAGGACAAGACTATGACGAGATGTTTTGTCCAGTGGTGAAAATTGGCACTATCAGAGTCATACTATCTTTGGTTGTTGAGCACCAGTAGACCCTCAGCCATCTGGATGTGAAAAATGTGTTTCTACATGGAACTCTGAAGGAGGAAGTATACATGAAGCAACCCACTGGGTATGCAAAAGGAAACTCCAAAGACTACGTGTGCAAGTTAAAGAGAGTTATATATGGCTCGAAGCATGCTTCTCGATCTTGGTTTGACAGTTTCTCTCTTGAAGTGGAAAATATGGTTTTAGTCGGTCTCTTCTTGATCATTCCCTTTTCATATTCAAATGTAAAGATATAGTTACCCTGTTATTGATATATGTCGATGACATTATCATTACAGGTAACTCTAATGAACATATTGATCAGGTTAAAGAACTCTTGAATCATAGATTCAAGATGAAGGATCTTGGTAAACTGCGATATTTTCTTGGAGTAGAAGTTGATAGGACTATTGAAGGCATGACACTTACCCAACATAAGTATACCATTGATATTCTTAGCAGGACAGGTATGCCAGATTGCAAGCCCTTGAGCACACCTAGTGTACTTCATCAGAAACTCAGTGCACAAGATGGAGATTTGTATGAGGATCCTACAGGATATCGCAGGATAGTAGGAATGCTTCAGTATCTTACCTTCACTCGACCTGATATTGTCTATTCTGTCAATCAGGTATCTCAATTCATGCATGAACCACATGTTGGGCATATGGAAGCTGTGAAACGCATTCTTCGATATTTGAAGAGAACTATTGGAGATGGTCTTGTGTACAGAAAGAGTATGGATGGCTATTACATGCATGAACTTCTTATTTATACAGATGCAAATTGGGCAAGAGATCCAGATGAGCGCAGGTCAATCTCAGGGGACTGTATTTTCATTGGCCTAAATCTTGTCTCCTGGAGCAGTAGGAAACAAAAGGTCGTAGCCAGGTCGAGCACAGAAGCTGAATATAGATCAATGGCAGTTGCTACAGCCGAAGTAACATGGATCAGGCACCTCTTGACAGAAGTAGGAGAGTCAATTTCTAAATGTATTCTATTGTGTGACAATCAAAGTGCCATCATCATGTCATTTAATCTCATCTATCAGAGTCGTGCCAAGCACATTGACATTGATCAACATTTTGTACGATAGAAGGTTGAAAAGAAGGAAATTGAACCAAAATTCATTCGGACTGCTGATCAAGTTGTTGATCTGTTTACAAAGGGGCTTATCAAAGACAAGTTATGGATGTTGAAGGGCAAGTTGTTCATGGTTCAAAACCATGTACAACTTGAGGGAGGGTAAAAAGATATCACGGTTGGGTTTGGATCTCAGGATCCAGACCCAACCCGGTTTTAATTTAACACACGTTCATTAATGTCATTAATGGTATAATGTAATTTTATGTTATTATGTAATGGGTATTTTCGTACCCTAATAGTTGTATCAGCATATATTTAAATGTAAGCCAATACCGCAGACCCTAATTGGGTTTTCTGCAGCCACCGACGCCTCTCTTCCTCTCTACTCCTCTTCCTCTTGTGAAAACGGTGGAGTACCATTTTCTAACAGATACCATATTGTGATTCATCGATGTTAGCCGAGGAATCACCGATCACGGGTGCAATGATCCATAAAGATGACAAAACACCTATGTCACACGGACTCGGCTGGGAGGCGACGCACCCCAGTCGACACGCCCCGACACGGGTGCGGGTCCGTCCACTTTATAGACTCGGTCAACTTTGACCGAGTCTATTTTGGTTCATTTTTAGGACAAAAAACTAAAAAAATATATTTTTTATATATTTAAAAAAACATATATAGCCAGACTGTGAAATGCAGTTGCACAGTCACAGACTGTGCAACAGTCACAGTCTGCATTGCAGTCTGTGCAACTGCATTGGGTGTGATCAGGCATGTGTTCAGGATTTTATTTTGATAGGCAGGTTTAATCTTTACGTAGTTGGCATTTTTTGTTGGGATAATCACATATATAAGATTTTGAAGACCCATTTGTTTACTGTTGCTGTTTACTTTTATATATAATCAGTGAATCTTATACATATCAGTTGTTGTTTACTTTTTAAATATATATATATATATATATATATATATAGCCGAGTCCCCGTGTCCAAAATTTTTGAAATTGCGCCGCACCCGTGTCGCACCCGCACCCATGTGACATAGCAAAACACCATATTGGCATAATTTTACCATTGGTTATTATTGAATTGTAACTCCAAATTATTTTCAAGTTTGGTAACTCCATATTATATTAATGATGGATGCCCTTCCCAGCATGATTAGCTATAAAGAAAAGGGGAAAAAAGGCAAAAAACTTATCACAAATAACATATGTTTTAATCCTTGAGATACCAAACAGACGAACCCCGGAAGACACATAAGAAAAACAAAATGCTACAGAGGGGATGCAAATTAAACAAATAATTTGGAAAGACACTATTGTTGGATATCACAAGCAGTCCCACGGCATGAGCTCAACTGGATGCGCCAAACAAGTGCAACTGTCCAGTGCCATAACTGTGAGATGCGACAAGTCTCCTAACCATGTTTCATCCACCAGTGTTTTTTCACAAGCAGAATATACCACCAGTATTGCATTCTTTATATGCCATCTATTAGGCTTGACTCCACAAATATGTTGTACATAACAACCAAAATATTCCAGTATGCTAGGGTAGAGACAATTTGAAAAAGAAATCCCAGTACTCTTGCAATGCCAGGTTGTTGGTCACACGTCACAGAGCAAAGTAGAGAAACTTCTAACTAACCAATACTAGCTATGGTCATGACAGCTGATAGAGATTACTTATGGTGACTTCTTGCTTCGATTTAACAGCATATCGCACTTCTCCAAGACATTATTTTTTTACTAAGATTTTACAATGCTTATTAAAATTAACTTCTCACAAAAAAAACATCATAAACGAAGATAAGAAAAACATCTTCAATGAAAAGGGAATTGCACATAAGCACGGAATCATCTAAGGAGACCTCTATTGAGAAACAAGCTCAACCATTGTTTGCAGAATTCCTAAAACCACCCAGAAGAATGAGGTTCTATGCAGCCATATTAAGCTTTCAAGAAGTATATAAGCTAGATTTAGCACCGATTCTTCTTTTTTGTTATCCTGATTCATAAAAGCATATAGAACTATAACCAAACAAAATTAAAAGCCACTTTTGTGCAATCTCAATCTTAAAGGCAGTGCAGAAACTCCAGCATCACATCTTCCTGAACACGTCCTAATTTCACCACTTAGCTCAGTGAGTCAAAGAATCTCTCATTTTTCTCCCTCTTCATTCTTCTTACGTATGAAAGAAAGAAAGATCAGCAATGAAACAGTGAAGAGAACAAACAAAAGAGCAAGTCGCAAGGTGGTCTTAACACATCACCACTGGTTAACAACACTACAAACATCTGCGAACTGCCTCACCAAACCCCAGGAAGCCAAAATTTGAGATGCCAACATGAGCCATCCTACAGATTCAAGCGAATGCAGCACGAAACATAGAAGATTTCAAAGTATCCATTACAGCCAAGACTCACAACACATTTGCAAATGCGCAAAGTGTAAACACAAACACACACACAAAGCAACCAGCACCGAGCAAGAATAACCAATTGGGCAGCCGCATCACATACCCAATCTAAAGATGTCAAGAAAACAACAAAATCAATAAATCCGAGCCCCCAAAAAGTGAATCAAACACAAGGAAAACCCTAAGCCGAACCAGAACTACAGAGTGCACCAAAGAAGCAGACGCAACCAAAACACATACATAATCCACAAAAACCAAATTGAAGCACAAACCGAGTAACTACTCGAAATCACGATTCACGAACACCAAATGCCAAGCAAGTCCACAACTAATCACTCCTACCTCCGAATCGGCTCCTCCGTTCTGATCCTGAGTCCGACGAGAACCAGCCGGAGAACGACTCCGCGGAGCCCTTCTCCTGCTCCATCCACGACCGATCGTCGGGGACCCCATCAACGCCGCCGTCTCCTCTTCCTGCGACGGGGCTTGCATGGATCCTCCAACACAACGGACGAACACTTCTCCGGAAAATTAGAGAGTTCCGCCTGACAGAATCCGGGGAAGAACGCGAGAGAGTGCGGCGTCGGAGTTGGTAAGAATTGGGAGACGAGGGAATTCCCAAAGACGCCATCGAGTTTCAGATGAAGGGAAGAATGGAGAATTAGGGTTTCGTTATTTGGGTGGGGGAATTTACAGAGGGAAGGAGGGTGGGTGGGTGGCATCGGAAGGACCAGCGACGACGAACCAGAAGAAGAAGAAGAAGAAGAAGAAGAAGAAGAAGAAGAAGACTGTCGTGTGATTGTGATTTTTGTCTTTTTTTTGGGTAGTTTACAGAAATCGGCTCAAATGTTCAACTATTTAGAATAAGCACTCAACATTTCATTTATATCTGAAAGACGGTCGTTCAGTTGCTCTTTGGCCTTTTGCTTAGGCCAAACAAGAAAAAGTCTAAAACGCCCTCATATTTGATTGACCTAGGATGAGTTGTCCTGTTTAAAAGGACAAGAATGTCGTTTAGTAGTTCAATGGGGGTAATTGAAATGCAGTAGTTAAAACAGGATTTGAAATCACGTGGTGCAGCAAATCTGAACCCAATCCAAATATAAGTTTGATTCTTATTTTTAGGATCTATATCTAGAAATAAACTGTCAATTTTGTCCAAGATCCAATCAAAGCCTATCCGTTTTCATCACTAATTGGAAGGCAATTAATTTATTAGCTATGAGGCATACATGGGGTGAAACGTGTCAAATCATATAGATTCAATCCCATATAGTCTAATTTGATCCTGTTGGACACACATTCAGTTATGGGATATGTCACAAGGACACGCTATAAAGGACACGAGGACACGTACTTTTTTATTAACGAGAGGGTAAGTTGGAGTATCCATGTGACATAGGTTATGGGTCAACAATTTGTGTCAGTCCGAACTTCTGCATTTTATTACCTTGGATCTTAAATCCAAGGATTGAATTTGGCATAGGCATCTTGAATCCATGGGTTTTACAGATACAATATCTCAAACTCTTTTATCCAAGATCCAAAACTACCCCCAAGTTCATGAATAGTTAAACACGAGAGTGAAGGGTCGGAAAAAATACTTACTCTCTCTCTCTCTCTCATCAAGCATATAATGGAAATTTGAACTCGCTTTGATCCACGATGCTATTGGAAAATATTTTGGTGACTGTATAATGGAAATTTTCAATGGGGTTTATGGTGGTAGCAGAGGGATTGGGCTATTAGGCCGGAGACCGGAGCTCACCACCAACCTTTGTAGGGGTGCGGGGGTGGAGCTCCCGCAATGTGAACTCATCTAGTTTTGTAATTGTGATTTATATAGCTGTCTTCTTTGCAAGTTGTGTATGAGAGTTCTAGTTGTATTGAGGATTAGGGTTTTCAGAGCTCTGTATTTAGTCCATGTATTTTCCCAGGTCTGCATGTTGAATCACGTAAATCTTGAATCTTCTCTTGTTCTTTTTTTCTCTTTTATCTTGTGGTTTGCTTAGTTTTTTTTTTTTTTTAAGGTTTTAATAATAGTAGACAACTTTAAATCCTAATCTATATATCACCAAGCTGAGGGAGGGTGTTGCGTGTGCACCCCCCGGAACACGCACCGTAGCTACAGTGCGTGTTTCGGGGTCCCCACTGAGCGTCGTGTGGCGCTTAGTGGGGTGTACGGGAGAGACGTACACCGCATTACATTAACCTGCCGAATGTACAGCGGTGCACGGCTCCCCTGTACACCCCACTGAGCGTCGTGGGGCGCTCAGTGGGAACCCAAGAACATGCACTGTAGCTACAGTGTGTGTTCTTGGGGGAAACATATAAGCTGCCCGCCCAAGCTGAAGAAAGGTCTGGGTGCATGTCCCCTGTCACCAAGCCCAAATTGGGTGTAGTTTACAGTGGACAAGAGGGCCTAGGGTTTTCGCACCAATGAACTCACAAGTTAATGGTTTTCCTCAAATATCCAGAAAAAACAGAAAGATCCTTAATCTCTTCTATTAGTCTTGCTATTTCTTGTTGGGCAATTCCATAAGATATTTCAAGTTTTTAAATAAATACCTATAAAATATAAGCATTTATGAAAAATAAACCTATAAACAACAATCCAAAAAAACTTTTGATATTTATCAAGGGGAAACCTTAATTCAGGTGGCGGGCCAGGGAGAGAATAATACCCTACCATATGGCCTATTCCCAAGTAGTTAAACCCCCTCAGTCTCACTCATCAAAGAGCTTGCTGCTTCGGCATTGCAGCTAGGGGTGTCAACGGGTCGGGTTTAGTTCGGACCCAGGTGAAACCAGACTTGGACCAAATTTTGGGTATGGTATCGGATCCAGATTCGGGTTGAATCAGTTCACTATAAGAAAAATCATACCCGGACCTGATAAGAACTACATGAACCATACCCGGTAAAACCATATTCTTTATCATTTTTATATTGAAAAATTGTGGGTCTTAATCAGAACTCGGGTCGGGTCTGCAAGAATAAAATTTCACAAATTATACCCCCATCCATGTATTAATTGGGTCTTCTTATTTACCACACCGAGACCTTATAAGGTTTGGTTCGGGTCAGGTCCTGGTAAACCAGGCCCGTTGACACCCCTGCTTGCAGCAAGAAGCATGCACTCTGGTTATTAAACTTTCAACGTCCTTCGTGAATGCCTTAAGCCAACCCACTTAGCCAGATGTGCAGATCTCTTATGGGCTTTTGATAAATTGCTTAAATACACAAAAGAGTAAAAATGTTTGCAAATATAAAAAGAAAATAAAACAATCTAAAGTATGCAAATCTAACAATATCATTGTAATATCACAATAGCATGTGATATTTTTAAATAAACAGACTTCATAATATTTGTTTTAAAGTCAAAAGTGGGCCTCATGTTTCTGGATTTCTTAATATGGGCTTCTGTTTTCATGAAAAGGGCCAAACAAAAGCCTACCCCTATTATTATGCATTATCTCATGTTAAATCTTAAGTCATGCAATAAAACGTTCATGTCAAATGTTTAAAATATTTAAACATTTCTATAGGGATGAATGAGTGTTTTCAATTTAAGAGGACAATACAACTAAGGGTGTCAACTGTCCTGTTTGGTTTGGATCCAGGTAGAACCAGACCTGGCTCTGATTTCCGGGTATGATATCAGGTCCAGATTCGAGTTTAATCGGATCCACCATAAGAAAAAACATATCTGGACTCAATTAGAACTACATGAACCAGATCCAGTCATACCCGGTAAAATAATAATTTTTATAAATTTTACATTGAAAAAATATGAGTCTTAACCGAAACTTGGGTCGGGACCGGGTCTGGTATAAAATTTCACAAACTATACCCAGCTCCATGTATTAATCAGACCTTTAGGTTCCGGTCTTAATCAGGTTCTCTTATTTATCACCATCCCCCGACCCTACAGGGTTTGGTACGGGTCAGGTCCGGGTAAACCCGACCGGTTGAGACACTTAAATACAACAAAACAAAAACAAATCAGGTTTTTTTAGATGATGGATGTTGACTTGATTGGCAGTTTTTAAGAAATCCATAATAATTTTAAAAAATTAAAAAAGGCGAAGCCTATTTCAGTGTGAATCAGTGGGTCACGTAATGCTGACAGCAACCACTTGACCCCGTTTGATTGGACATTCCACGCATCCCAGGAACAACGAAACACCATTCCACCCCCCTTCCTTGAGACGGGAGAATGGGACAGTGTTCCCACTCGTTTAAAAAAAAAGGTCAGGCAAAGGGAGGGGTGTACCCAACTCCCCCGTCATTCCTCTCTCTCTCTCCTTTTCGATTTAGGTTTGAATTATAGCTTTTCGAATTAGGGTTTCAAATTAGGGCTTTTCAAATTAGGGTTTGAACTAGGACTTTCAATTTAGTATTTGAATTAGAAAATTTTTATTTTAATTTTATAGTTTGAATTAAATATAAAAATTAAGAAATTTCTTTGATTAGGGCTTTGAATAAGTTTTTTTTAATTAGAGTTTTTATATTTAATTTGATTAAGGCTTTTTCCTTTTGATTTTTTTATTAGGGTTTGAATTAGTATTTTTTATATTTAATTTTATGATTCATTTATAGTTTCTTTGATTTTATGGTTTATTTATTATTTATTTTCTTGCAGTTTAAGATTTATTTATGATTTATTTTTTTACAATTTATTTATTTTCAAATAGGAAAAATAAGATTTTCTATTTGAATCGAAACAAATGTTGCACAAAGAACAATTGTTATAAAACATGTGTTTTGTCTCTTCTGTTATACTGTTCTGTCTAATCTTAAACAAGCAATCAAACAAGGTTGCCTCTGGGGCAAGGGTGCAATTGAATCAGGTTTGGTTGGAGTCTTAACCAAATCCATCATTTTTCAATATTAAAATATAAAACTATGTTTTTTATTGATTAAAAATTATAAAAATTGCGTTCTTATATCTTATGTTCTAAAAAGATTTTGACATGCGAGACAAACCTGCATTACTTGTCCTCGTATCCATAGTCAATCGTAGTCAGGAATAGGCAGTTCCTACCTTTAGAAGGCAACAACTTTGGCCCGCTGAATAGACAAAAATGTGTGATTGGCCATGAATAAAAAACTAACCAAGTTCATGAACTCCATTGACAGCAAAAATAACGGTATTCATGAACTTCATCATATCGGGTTTCTTTTTTCCAAGTCTTCTACCTTCTAATGGGACGAAAGAATTCATAAACTTGGTCACTCTTTTCATGCCAACTCCCAACTACCGGTGGAGGAGCATTGAAGTTCAGGAACTTGGCCACACTTTAGATAGATGATGACAAACATACTGTTGCATGCCTTAAAAGTAGAATTTTTAAAAACACTCATAAAGTTGGAGAAATAATGAAATACACAATTATGTTTTTGATATTGTTAAAAGCACACCTAAATCTTTGTTCCATTAAACACATGCCAATTTAACTTGTGTTATCGTTAGACCCAAATTGAGTTAATAAGATAAAGTTGCTGATTAAAGCCAAAAACAATATATTTTTCAAAAAAAAAAAATTCAAAAACACACAAAGTTTCGGCCATAACCAAAGTATCGGTCCTGAATTGTTGGGCTACCAATTCAGCTATATGGGGCCGATACCGATACTCAAGTGAATCGTTCTGTATCGGCCCAAAAATAATAAAAAATTATGTGTCAATCATATCGTAACCCATGTTAAAACTATTAAAATAATATAAAAAAATATTTTGGTATTTTTTACATTTATTAAAAAATAGACGATTCAGGCTTACAGTGATTTTCTGCAATGCGTGTTGGCCGGTACAAACCGATACAGATAACATTGATCCAGACATCATAAACTTTGTTTTAACAATATTGAAAACTTTGTTCTTTTTTATTATGGCATAAAATGTAAGCGTAATTTGAAAAAAAAATCCAAAAAAAAAAAAAAACTACCCACTGAGTTAGGCACTTGTTTTACCAAGAAAAAAGGTCGAATATGGCATCACCTTGACCATGTGAGTGGGTCATGTAGGCTGATGTAATAACTACATTTAGACTCGATCCTGGATCTCTTATTCGGTTAAAAAAGTTGGTGGATGATGCTGGGTACCAGCAGTAGCATATGAAGCTGTTACCATGTCATCTGAGTTATTCACTTGAAGAGGTTTACCGATTAGGATTTTACTGGCGCAGCTACTGGTGCAGTTGTTACGTCAGTAAAGGGTTTTACTGATGCAAACCCTGTGCCAGTAAAACTGAAATTTCCTGCAGTGACGTTTGTATGTGAATATAAAGCTTTCTGCATTAGTGATAGAGACTACAAGTCATAGTTACAACTCTCAAATCTTGTTATCTAGATGTGAAATCTCATGATAAATTATATAAAATCGAAAAGAATTTTATGTCACAATACATATATATCAAAGCATTAAAATCTTAGTATATATGCAAAATATAGTCTTCTGCAACAGTGGAAAATTTATTGGAATTTCATTTTTTCTGAATTTATCACGATAAATTCGAACCATACACAAGTGTGGGTGGATCTAGCATCTTAATATGGGTATGGGCATAGACTATATAAATGTTGGTTCTCCAATTCTTAGTGAAAACACTGTGGCAAGAAAAATTGTAGCAATTTATGGAATCATAATAAAGTAACACGATCTATGATAAAATACACAAAAGAGTGGTTTCAAATTCTTCCAAGGCATGGCAACACAATTGTTGAATGCTTGACCATTTTTGGCAATAAATATGTACCTCTAAGCATTCTTTCTAATTTTCCAATCCTTGTTTTCTTTTCCCCCCCTTGACACTAAGAAGTCCAACACTAAAAGGGAAAAAAAATAGGACAAGGAAAAGAATTTTTCTTGAGCTTCAATTTTGCAATTGCATTTTGCCCACGTCCACCCTACATTCAAGAAATGCATTTAAAAGATGCAAAATTCCAACAGAGATTCAATTCTTCTCTAGATTATACCCTCAAAGCAAAGAACAAGGATTAATTATAAACAAAATTCCAAGAGCAAAAAGAAAAAGGATGAATTCCCTCATAGTTCTAACTAAACTTGCAAGCTTGTCGTTGTTGAACCCACGAAGAACCCACCATTTCATGGGAGAGGGTGGTGTGTGTTCTCCCCCGAAGATGGCCATTAGCTACATCTCGTGTTCGGGGGTCCCAATGAGCGCCACGTATAAGAGCTCATGGAGCTCGTATTCCCGTGTGTGTCAACATCACTTAGCATCGGAATCTGGTGTGGTTGCAAAGACTTAAGTACCCTTAATTTCCTGCTATTCTCACCATGAAACGACGGTTTGAGAAAATTACAAAAATATCCTTCATTCAAAAGAAGGAAAACGACGGTTCGAGAAAAGGACAAAAAAGTCTTCCATCCAGAAAGTATGATGTTAACTCTTCAAAGTCTAAACATTCCGTTTTCGTCCTAAGTAGTAAACTTTTACGCCATCTGTTGTAACAGGAGCTCCCTTTGACAACACAAACTTTGCCGTCGTCTCGAGTCAAGGTTCCCGCCTTGTTTTTTAGCCTATTTTACAACACATTGTCGTCTTCTCGCTCTTGCCTTGTGTTACAAAACATTCCCGTGTTCGGGATCGACTGGTTCGATCATTGGTGGGCGTCATAGGCGAATTTGTCGGCCATCTCTTTTTACAGTCTTCTATTCTTTTTCATTGTCATTAGGCATTATGGAAGAAAGCAATGACGCACAAACATTCCAACCAGTGTCATTAAGGCATCATGAGTACCTTTTCATGTCATCATGCTATCGTTGAAGAATGTATGTCATCTTGAGTGCCATTAAAGCGTTGTTTTGTTAATGCAGGTGGATCTTGTCATTTTGATGATTGAAAACTTATCGATATTTATAAGACGTTGGGACTTGTTGACAAGAATGCTTGTTGACAAATGCAAGGAAGGGCCTCTCCCCATCTGGTATCCTCCATTCACTCAGTATATGCATTGTATCTCAAATCGCGGTTTTAGTAACATACTACCGATTTTGAGATATTATTTTGTTTTTTAATATCGATTTGTTTGTTGTTATGCTGAATTTTCGTATCGCTTTGTAATATATTTTGTGATATATTTATCGATTTGTAAGATATTATGTGTTTTGTAGTGTCAATTTGTAAGGTATTATGCTGAATTATCGTATCAATTTGTAATATATTATGTGATATATATATATATCGATTTGTAAGATATTATGTGTTTTATAGTATATATTTATAAGATATTTGTAGAAAGACTTTTAAAACGTGTGCATGCAGAAATACATTTTTACGCGCTTGCGGTGGCGATTTTCATATTCAAATCACTGCTCATTTAGCGATTTCTATTGAACTCACTTCACAGCATCATAGATATAATTAAAGCGCTATCATCAATACACATATATGACATATCGTTTCTTTTATTGGCATGGTAAGTAACAACTCGATGCATAGTATAAGCAAATAACAAACCGAGTTGCTTTTATACTGGGATTCATTAAATCATTTCTTTGACTTGCTTAACCTTATCAGTATCCATTGTTATATGCATCCTGAATAAATTGTACTAAACATATGTGCTTGCTAACGCAAATTGATATATTGCTTATAACACTAGTGAGCTTATCATTTGGTTGTAATGAAGATGATCTATCTCAATCATTTGAAAGATATGAAGAAGTGAACATATGTATTAATGGCGCACCTGAAGAAGTGAACACGTGCACTAATGATGCACATGATAACAAGGGTGCAGGCATTGGATTCACTCTTAACTTGAATGTTCCAGCAGAAAAAATACAATTCGATAATGAGGTAGACAATCCTGACAGTACACTTGATAAAGGTGCAGGCACTGGGAATGTATATGATAGTACACCTGACTCTGTTTCTGTAGAAGAAATGCAGTTTAATGCTGAGGATGCTGCATATAAATGTTACAATGATTATGCCTTAAAATTTGGCTTCAATGTTAGAAGGTTTTCTTGGTCAAAAAATGCATAGGGTGTCGTGGTGAGAAAGACATATGTTTGTTCTAAGGAAGGTTGAAAGAAATCAATTGGAAATCCAGCAAGGAGCATGTCATAATCAAGATGTGGATGGCCAGCGAGAATGATGTTAAGAAGACTTTCGAATGAGAAATATGCAGTTTGTACTTTAATCAATGATCATAATCATGATTTATCTGCTTCATTTATGACTCCTATATTAAGGTCATATCGTAAAGTAACTATAACACATGCTGCAATGACTGAAATAGATGATAGCGCTGGCATTGCACCAAGGAAGATATATAATTTGTTTGCGCACATAGATAGTGGTCGTGAGAATATGCCATTCACACCTATGAGTCTAAGAAACCACTTGAGAAGGAAGAAAGCAGATAACATGAAGAATGGAGAAATATGTTCTTTGGTTGATTACTTACAAAAGAAATCAAGCATTGACCCTAGTTTCTTTAGTGCAATGCAATTGGATAAAGATGGATATACTATGAATATGTTTTGGGCAGATTCAAAGTCAAGAGTAGATTATGAATGCTTCAATGATGTGTTTGTTTTTTATATGACAGTAAAGATTAATACTGAACAGTGGTCATTTGCACAGTTTGTCAGAGTGAACCATCACTCACAGAGTTGTATATTAGGCGACGCTTTTTTGTATGACCAGACCAAGGAAAGCTTTGAGTGGTTGTTCAAAGTATTTACACAGGCAATGAATGGGAAGCAACCTGAAGCTATACTTACAGATGGTGATCACGTAATTGCGGCTGCAATGTTTCATGTGTGGCCAGATGCACATCATTGCCTATGTTTGTGACATATCTTTCAAAATGCAGCAAAGAACATAGGACACATATTTAATCAGAAGACAGGGTTTGACAAAAAGTTTACAAGGTGTGTACTTGAGAGCGTAGACGAGGTCACCTTTATGTTAGATTAGGAGGAAATGATTCAGATATATGACCTTGAAGACTATCTGTGGTTACAAAATTTATATGCAGAAAAAGAGAAGTGGGCATTGGCATATGGATGACAATATTTTTGTGCAGATATGATAAGCACATAAAGAGGTGAATCTATGCATGCCACGCTAAAGAAAACCCTGTATTCATGTTTAACAATGTTTCACTTCATGGAACAATATGAATTATTTGTAGACGGTATAAGACAAAATGAGCTTGCACAAGATGTGAAATGCTTCAATACACGCCCTGTAACTTTGGGCATAAAATTATTGATGCGACTTGCAGATCTGTATATACTAACTATATTTGAATGGATTAAGAAAGATGTTATACATGTCATGATTTACAACATAGAAGGACTTGTGCAAACTGAGAATATGCACAAATACCATATTTTATGGGAGGGCGAAGAGCATCAAAAAAGGCAAAAAGCATATGTCACGTATAATGTTGACAACGAAAAAGTTGAATGTATGTGCAAAATGTATGAATTCAAAGGTATTTTATGTCGTCATGCATTAAAGGCACTTAATCAAGAGAAGATACAAGAAATACCTGAGTCATATTTAATGCGAAGATGGAGGAGACAAGCAAAGATTGAACTGCTGAATATGGATGTCAGTCAATCTAGTGTTGATGAGAAGTGTCACATAGCCTCCCGTTACCAAAAACTGTGTAGGTCATTTATGCATGTTGCAGATTTGGCATCAAAAAGTGAAGAAGCCTATGTATGCATGAGAAAAACATCAAGGAAGTTACTTGAAAACGTGCAGTTAATTCACTATCAGTTTGTTGCAGCTCATGAATATCAGTCAAAGATAATGCGATCGAGCAACGTAGGTGAAAATCATGCTTCCCTTGACACTTTTAAGAAGTTGCACCGAGGCGTAAACATCATCTTCAACAAGTCAAAAGTGAACGTTGTTGAATATGATAAAAATATTCACCAAGCAAAGAGTATCAAAAGAAAACCTGCCTCTGATCGCAGTCGGCGGAGGGCAAAGGGTGCACTAGAATTGGTTGATAAGAAAAGGTCAAAGAAACAACCAACCTCTAATCAAAAGCAACAAAGCCCTTCACATGAACAGGTATGTAAGACATTATATTGCTTCCAATGTAAATTACATTACGTGAAGCTTATCAATATCTAACTTGTGTAATTTCCAACATGTAGCAATACCCTACAGACGTAATTTCCAACGTTGTAACCTTCGATCCTCCCGATCAGATTTCCCAGAATGATAGTTTCAGTTTTACAAGTATTTTGGTATGTAATCAATGTTGGGAGGATGTTTGCATTTCTTGTAAAACTTAATGCAGTGTCTTATATTTTCTATTGCATGATAGGCTCAGATCAATTCGAAAGCGAGTTATGGAACACAGGAATCGCGCGTGGACTGTTTTTAAGTATTACCATCAAGTTAGTTGTCATGCCTCTTTGCATGACCCAATTTTCACATTGTCAGATTTGTTAAGAGTTTAACAAAATAGCAGAGCTCGTTTACTAAGAAATAAGCTATAGTGTGATGCGATTACTACTGAGCTCATTTACTTGGAGAGGATGTATTCTCAGCTGCTCATAGACATTGTAACCAACTACTAATATTTTTTATATACGAATGTGGTTGTAAATCATGTAATTCATGTAAATCATGTGGATTTGTAGTTACGAAGTTACAGTGACAATGATATGTCTTTGTTTTTATTTTTGAACGAAATCGTTTATATTCAAGAATCTAACTCATTTTTTATCGTTGAAGCAAAACCCAAAATCCTTAAACCATCTTTCCCAATCGCCCGTAAAAACGATTAGAAAAAATCGATGACATAGACATTGCTCGTAATAGCAAATCGCTATACCATGTAGCCTTAATAGGTCATTATGTAAATCGCGATGGTATGTATCATTCACTTAGACAAAGCTCATTGTCTAAAAGATAGACGTCATTTTATAAATCGCGATGGTATAACGATTTACGGATTGACGTCTATGTCGGTCACAACTGGACGACAATCACTCTGTTCATGAGCACAAATCGTGGAATAGGTGCACTGTCATTGCTTGTGCAAATCAATTTCACCATTTATTAATATTTTTGTAAATAATGTTTATACACTTATATAAATTCACGTTCAAGAAAATAGCTCATTTCCATTTTACACAATGCTAATCGCTTGAACGATTTTCATTTACGAAGGGCGAACATAACAACAATTTGCTTTTACTATATAACAGTCCAATTTATTGGCGTATTTAGTGAAATTGAAATTTTATTTGTTTGAACCTAGTGATATTTACATAATTTGTATATATAGTCTACAATAATTGTTTATACAAAATTTGGTTGTACAGTCTAGAAAATCTACTGGAAGTCAATGCACATCAAATTACTCATGCGTGGGGGATCCCGTTGTTCGTTGCCTTTTAGGTATTCTTGACGGCTGAGTTATTTTCTCTTTCGCAATTAGAAACACCATCAATTTTCTGTATAGTTATGTGCGGAATCCAGGCATATCAACCTGCAACAAAAATGTAATGTGGCACCAATATATACATTTAGTCCCCAATGACAGATGGTAATAAAGAGCATACAACGTCGAAATAAGGTTCTCACCCATTGTATATCGCTTCAATATACTTCATTACAAATATGCCACAATCGATGCCATTATTTTGTAAAGGAGCATCGTGTGCAAAGCGAAAGATCCACTCGCTAACGTCGACTCCCAAAATGTCTTTGACGAAACCGACCTATGATTAATGTAGAAGAAAGTAAATTCTTGACCACTGTACATGATACGATACCCTTATAGTTGGAATCTTACAAAATGTGAAATGTCAAGCGGTAAACTACTGTGTAAGTCCAATGAATTGTAACACCATAGTTGTTTTTCATGTAAATCCATCACGTATAAGACCCAATGCTTTTCAAATTGCCAGAGTGTAGGAATCAATATCTGCAAATCAATCGTACAAATGGTGTTAGGACTGTTATGCCATAACCTTGCATAAGAGGTTTGTTCACTTACTTTTTCACTTGACCAAAAGTCTCCATAATGATCATCGTTAACCCAGTATGGTAGTCCATCTTGAAATCCAATAGAGTATGACAATCGACGTACGATACTCTGTCGACCGAAATAGTGATAATAGCAATGTTAAAATACAAAGCAACAAGAGTAAATAAAAAACCAAAATAAACATAAAAGAGAACCGATATACCATGAAATAAGGGTTGACGATGCTTCTAGTTTTGTTTGTTGCGTTGCTTTTAATATACTTGACAAAATCGGATATAGTCTGTTTGCAATAATTATGAACTTGTTAATGTACATACCCATGACATACGTAAATAGATAATTGATAGTGGTTTCATACGAATAAAATTACTGATAGTGTTCCCTTCTGCGAATTCATCTTGCAGCCGATTGATGTTATCTTAGAGTGATTTGTTGAGTTTTTGCCCAATTTTTTGGTGGATGTTCCACTAACATTAGAAGAATATTCAATAAACGATATTGAAATTCCATTATACAGTACACAACACAAATCGCATAAACGACATAAAAGAGATGAATTTTGAAGAAAATGGACATGATGTTTAGACAATATACGTCTGAATAACCATCGTTGGTCGTGTAGCTGTCGTTGTCTCCTTCCTCGTCTCCTTCTTCATCTTCTTCATCGATATCGATACCCTATTTGCGATGAAGCAGGTTATATGTTCGGTTCACGAACATGAGGTTTATAAAGGAACCGTCAGTTTGTCTGTTCCTCGTTCATGAAGCAGAGGATAATCACACCATCCAGTACTTGTGCGATGTGTCATTCATATATGAAGGAAACATCGTTTCACAGACTTCCAGTATTCAAACAAATAACGCCAGTTACCAAAAAATGAGAGCCAATAAATTGCATTGCACAGTAATGAAGTTAATAAATGTCATTTCACCTTCCTTATACGAAACTAATCAAAGTGATAGGACGAGTCAATCAAATCATGACAGCAAGTCTCGTTTGGATTTGTTTTTCATCATCTTTTGCGTCTTTTATATGTGATTGTGTAAATCCCGATAGGAAAATCGTTGACTAGACAAAGCTCGTCAATACAAATCGCTATAAGACAAATCATAGCAGTGAAATTGATTTTCAACTATGACTTAAATCAACATGAAATTATAAATTATGATAGGCTATATCATTCACATAGACAAAGATAGTGACCCTAAATCCAATTTCCTCCACCAAAAATCTATAAACCTAAAACACAAAGCTCGTTAATCGCGGTATTAAATATCGCTATCGTTAAGAAAGACAAACAAAGATATATCGTTGTCTCGATAGCTTCTTAAACCCTAAACCCTAATCACAAAACCCTAAACCCTAAACAGTAAGCCCTAAACCCTAAACACTAAACAGTAAGCCCTAAACACTAAACAATGACATGTCTTTGTTTGTCTATATGAACGATATCGATATGTAATATAGCGATTTACTCATAATGTTTTGTAATTGTTAATTGGATTTGTACTTTACCAAGACTACACATCGTGTCAGTGCTTGAAAACGTGCCTAAAACCCTGCAAAATGTAAAACCCTAGTATAGATCTATATATAAAACCCTACCCTACCAGACCTGACCCGTTGTCTAGGTCTAAAACCCTAATCTATTTAACCTCTCTTCCTCTTTCTTTTATGCGGCAGCGTAGCTTCTTCTTCTTTTTTCTCCTCTGCCTTCTTCTTCTTCCTTGTATTTTTCTTTTTTCTTTGTTCTTCTGTGTTCCTTCTACCTGTGCTTGATATACAGGTGGGGTGATGCAGATGTCCATCTATTTGATCTATTCTTACTGTCGGACCCTACATTGTTCACATACCATACTTCTCAGTTGGAAAAATATCTGCCTAATCTTTGATATACTTCATAACAAATACGTAGGGTGGGCGATCTATCATGTAGCCCCTTAGCTCCTTCAAGAGAACGATTACTAACCTTTGAAGCTTATTGTCAAGAGCACACCAATGCTAGAGTCTCTAAGAATCGACCTCAGTCCGATGAAAATGGTGCAGTGGGGTGTCATTTTCCTCAAGCTCGTTTGCTTGCAGATGATGTATCCTCAGCATAGAAGGATGCGCCGATGAACGATACAGATGTTTTGGTGCTCTCTTCTGTAAAAATCTGAGTCTCTAAAAGATAGATATGCGTTCGATGGAACTGCCCTCCCATTGATAATGTAACTAAATACTAATATTTTTTCTATATGAATGTGGTTATAAATCATGTAAATCATGTGGATTTGTAGTTACAACGAGAACACTATGTTGTTGTTTGTATTTGCGAATGAAATCAATTTGTATTTAAGAATTTAACTCATTTTGTATCATTGTAGTAAAACCCAAATTCCTTAAACTCTCAACCCCAATCGCCTGTAAAAGCGATTAGGAAATTACGTTGACATAGACACTACCCGTAAAAGCAAATCGCATTAGCATGTAGCCTTCATACGTCACTGTGTAAATCACGATGGCACTTATGGCTCACTTAGACAAAGCTCATTGTCTTAAAGACAAACCTCATTGCAAATCGTGATCGCCGTTTATGAATGCTTGTGCAAATCATTTCAGCCTTATATTAACGCTTTTTCGATATTAATTTATGAAGGCCGATCATTACAACTATTTGTTCAGTGACATTTGTGTGCTACACTGATTAAAATAGATTTATACACTTATAGAAAGTCACGTTAAAAAAACATCACGTTTCTACTTTACACAACGCTAATCGCTTTTGCAATTTTCAATTACGAAAGCCGAACATAACAACGAGTTGCTTTTACTATATAACAGTCCAACTTATTTATCGTGTTTAGTGAAATTGAAATTTTATTTATTTCAACCTAGAGATATTTACATAATTTGTATACATAGTCTTACAATTTTTTGTATACAAAATTTGGTTGTAGAGTACATAAAATTTGTTAGAAGTCGTTATCGATACCTCAATTGCGATGAAGCAGGTTATATGTTTGATTCACGAACATGTCATTTATAAAGGAATCGTCGGTTTGTCGGTTCCTTGTTCACGAAGCAAAGCGAACCCACACCATCTAGAACTTGTGCGACGTGTCATTCATATATAAAAGAAATGTCGTTTCACTGACCTCCAGTTTTCAAAAAATAATGCCAGTTTTTAAAAAGCGTGAGCCAATAAATTGCATTCCACATTCATTCAATTAAAAAATGTCATTTCATCTACCTTTTACAAAACTAATCAACGTGATAGGACGTAGCACTCAAATCACGATAGCACATCTCGTGTGGATTTGACATTCAAACTCTTTTTGGTCTTTTATATGTCATTGTGTAAATCGTGATAGAAAAATTCTTAACTTGGACAAAGCTCGTCAAAATAAATCGCGATAGGACAAATCGTTGCAGCGATATCGATTTGCAACTGTGACAAGATATATCATTCACATAGACAAAGCCCATCACCCTAAACACTAAACCCCAATACCTAAACACAAAGCTCATCAAATCGCGATATTATGTATCGCTATCGTTCACAATGACAACAATTGATATATCGTTGTTGCGGTCACTTCTTAAAACCTAAAACCCTATACCCTAAACACTAAACGTTGAACCCTAATCCCAAAAGCCTAGACACTAAACCCTATACCCTAAATTCTAAACCCTACACCCAAAACCCAAAACCCTACTATCTAAACCCTAAACACTAAACCCTACTACCGAAACCATAAATGCATACTATCTAAACCCAAAACCCTAAATCCTAAACCATAAATCTAAACCCTACTACCTAAACCCAAAACCATAAACCCTATTACCTAAACCCTAAACACTGCTACCTAAACCCTAAACCCTACTATCCAAATCCTAATTCCTAAAACCCAAAACCCAAAACCCAAAATCCTAAACCATAAACCTTAACCATACTACCTATACCCTAAACCATAAAACATAAACCATAAATCCTAAACCCTGCTACCTAAACCACTTATGAAAGTTTTTGCATGAGTACACATCTCTTATCGCTTATAAGATTTTCATTTACGAAGGGCGAACATTACATGTAATGCCCCAAATAATTAACTTGAAAATTTTGGAATATTTTTTTTTAAACAACGGAAATGTTTTATTAAATTCTTAGTCCATTTATTTGGGCGAGTTACAAGTAATCGCACAAGAGTAATAACAATAGGTGAATTAAACTCTTTCATTGAAATATTACAAGTCATAAATTACATCTTAATGAATTGTTACAAGTCAGAGTTCCTCAGGACATCCATAGAAGATATGGTCACATGGCACTATCCACAGCAACGACCACAATTGCTCGCCTTTATCTTTTTCCTGAAAATATTAATTCAGAAGGGGTCTGACTACCACGTCTGAGTAAGAAGCATAATATCCATATGAATGTACTCAGTGTCATGTATACAAGTATATGTGTGATACACATTTATATCAGCAGTAACAAACCTTTAAACAAGTATTGGATGCACAATTCACTCACTTAAAGCATTTCATGATCTATTGCATAAAATAAAGACATTCATGAACCACACATCATTTTTTATGGCTCACATTAGGTTATCGCATTTTGCATGTAAAGGAAAACAAATCTGAGTTAAGCATCACATGAGTGAATCATAATCATATTCTAACATTTTCAACATCAAGCATTATGCGACTACTTGAAGCCTTTCAGAAATGCACTAACTTTATGTTTTCTCTTGTTAATTACGTTGTGGGTACGCACAGACATTCAACATCATAGTGGATCGAGACCACATGGGGGTTTGTTTGTTTTATAACCCGTATGACAAGCCGTACAGATATCCAAAGGGTGCGGTTCATGATCGAGAGAGTACTCTCCAATGGCTAGAACTAAAATTAGGATGCACCCTGTAACTTCTGCAGAAGACTTGGATCTACCACCTAGGATGCATTAATAGTCCTAGCCCCCTAACTTCGAGGACTGAGGACCAGGTGAGACGCTTCGCTCTCACAAAACTAGAATGTCCCACAGAGTTTGTATCATCTACTTTCTCCAAGGTAGACCCTGGGTCCAGTAACTTACACCGTCTTTCATGTGTACCCAAAGCCCTGGACCGTTTTCAGGTATACTCAATATCCTAGAAAACCATTAACATATACCGTCTTTCAGGTATACCCAGAATCCCTTATTTATTTTATATGTGCATATTTTTTTTTCTTGTTTGTTTTTTTATGCGAGTCAATGCACCACCAGGGATTTCCAAAATCCCAACCCACACTCGGGGTGATCTCAGTGCATGCACATTACCCGTCGAATGCCTCATATGCACCAACCACAATTTCACAGAATTTTGGCTCCACTATGAGCTGAGTACTTATACTTAAGCATTTTAAAGTATCATTTCTGAGCTTGGGTGTACATTTCGTACCCCATTGACCACGCACTCATAAGGCATGCCTCAAGTACAACTTTTCATAAGTGCTCGTATGGCACCACAATGGTCCCGCAAGACCGCAAGCTTGATTTTAAACTTTCACATGATCCTGACATGAAAATGTACTTTATTATGCCAACTTTTGTAGAACAAACATAGATCAACTAGCATGTAAACATATCATAACATGCAATCATGATTCAATTATATGCAATTCACCTAGCATCATAGGTGCCCATATGGCACCACAAGGATTTGACATGCTCAGTTTCAATTTATACCATCGTGCCTTTAGAGTGTTTTTTTTTTCTTCATTGGTGCAAATATAACAAAAATATGCAATCGATAACAGATAATTCATGCATCGAAACATTGGTCATAACCTTCGTATGACAATTTAGTATATAAACCATGTTTAACATGAATATGTAATGGATATCTCATTCATGTGCTACATTCATTGATGCATAACTCTCTTTCCATAAGCATATGACAAACTCATCATGCTATTTAAACATGTGCACTAAAGTGAACCTTTGCCCTAACCAATGTATGTGTGCATCAGTGCATTTCGAGGCTACTCTAAGTATGTGCATAATAGTGAATCTCAAATGTAACACGCATTTCATTTGTAGGAAAAGTAACAAGTATCATTGGCATTTCGCAACTCGAGAATAAGATAAACCTCCATTCCAGAAACAAACAGTGTAAAAATGCCACTTTTGCAAAAGTGTGTCGACGTACACTATAATGGTCAAAACGACCTGAATTTTCCATTTTTCTTTAGATTGCCGAATAAAATGAGGGTACGTATAAAATTTGAGGTTTTGCAAATTCGAGCATTTAACATTTAAAAATTGTGCCAACCCTTTGTCTCTACAAAGGTTTTAATATCTATATATATTTTTCAAGGGTGCATGTATCGTAACCCCCCCCCCCCCCACTGATATTGCCACCTCAGGACGAGTACCAGATCTTAAAGTGCTTTAATGGCACCATAATAGCTTGGCAGATTTGGTTACAATTTTGTACCATCATGCCTCAAAATGTTTATAACTGTGCTAAAAATCCAGACAATACTCATGACTCTAAGCCGTCCATACTCTGGCCATGAATCAACATCCCATATGCAAACCAACTTATTCAATCTATATGTAACTCAATAAAAAATCTTCACCCGGTTTTGCATATTTCTAGCATATCATTAACACTTCAAATTTATGCTTATAACCACACCAAAAAAACAAATATCGAGGTAGCACTTTTTCATTCAAGTTATGTGATATACTCACATTTTCCTCACTATTTTGATGTATGGGACATTAGCCGCACAACATTACATCTAGCCTAATTAGACGGCCTTCCTTCTCCTTGTTTGACCCTAGAGTATGCATATTGTGTAAGCAAGAGCAGTCCTCGTTGTCTGCCCTGCCATGCATGTCATGTTGGATTCATGACATCCGATATTAGGTTGAACCAGACCAACCCAAACTGGTCAGGTTTGATCGCCCAAATCGCAGTCAGGTAAATGACTGGGTTTAATGACCCATCCCACAGCCTGCTTTTAACATCGACCATGATCGTAATAGTCTGGCTCGTACGGATTTTAACCTTCAGCTGCAACTTGACAGACCCACCTTCCCTAGCGGTCACAATTGGTAGTTGTTTAACACTCGTTGTAACAGGACTACGATAAACCCTTTTTCAGCCAGTGAGTAATAATTTATAGATTTGTTTCTGTCTCTACCGTGACCCACATGTCACAAATTTGGTTGCAGATCGCGCTCTTATAGGATTTACCTAATCTGTCCAGACGCTAATGACATGTTCATATGCTCACGGTTAGGCACAGGTTGCCATGAATTTCCTGGCAGATTCCCATCCGTAACTAATTCATAAATGCTCCCAAGAAATTCATAGCAGGTTACATATAGCCTACCGTAGGGAAAATCTTTGAAGTTATCATGTGTACAGTCAAAGACCAAACTGATAAAAATAACATGCATATAGATCACAGTTGTACTGTCAACATTTAGACAAATTACTATAAATCCAACAGCATGGTTTATTTTTCATTGTGTACATTTTGTAGGATTTCATTATAGATATTATGACTATATATGTGTGTGTTTTTTCACATATACCTCATAAATAGTTCACGTCACCATCTACATGATACCATTTTTCATTGATGATGATCTAAAACTAGTGGAATATGTAATGTTTGATCTTGTGGGATCTATGAGAAATCCGGGCCTACTGGATGAATATCAGGGTTCATTAAGAAAGTAACATGTTACATGCAGTTTTGATGAGCCATAACTTTTACCACCAATGTTGGAATTCCATCATTTTAGTAGCATTAAAACTTATTTCAAGAGCTACCTGTAGCACACTAAAGAGTTGTTCACCATTAGCTTGAAGGCCATCCAAGCTTGTTTATGGGGTCAAACGAGTCGGTCATAGCCTTACATATATAGATAATATAGTTTGATTAAAACTTATCTCCTCATCCAATAAGAGTTTGGAGATGATTTAAAAACCAAAATCCGTGTAGTTGATATGTTCTATGTATCTTAAGATTCATGTATATATGTATATCATGTGAACAATCCAAAACCAACTGAACAAAACGTTATGTACATATCTAAATGAAACGAAAACTCAATATATCATGATTCATGCTAATACATAGATCCAACCAAGAGTGTGGATTTTTTTTTCTTTTTTTTTCTATTATGTGTGCATATAGATATATATTTTTTTCTTTTTTCTTTTTGTGGTTGCCTGGGCAAAGTGTATGCATTGAAATACATATGCTCGTATAGCCATACCCAGTTTCATACCCCATGGCACTATGCACAGACATAGGAGATGATACCCTTACCTCGTTGGAGATATGTGAACACCCCAAATTTTTCAATGTGGTAAATATTCCCTTTTTGCCATGACCCCATTTTCTGAGTAACTGAATATATTTTAAATCTAAATACCATTTTATTTCTCAAGTTTTACTAAAATTAAATTCAATTTATATATCTGACTCAATTTCAGATCCGGATCCAGATAAAAGATCCAAATCTGAGCATTGTTGTCCAATTTTTGAAACAAATTCTCAAAATTACCTTTTAAAAAGCTCAGACCAATTTATCCGATGTTTGTTTAGATCCATCGCGTTATATTCCTCGATTCGAGGTTTAAAACTTGAATATTTTCTCAAAACTTGGGTTCAAACCCATTTTTTTCAAAATAGCTCAGAAAACCTTTTTTTTGTAAATATTTTTTAAAAAATCTGCAAAATTATTTTAAACTCAGTTTTTAGAATTTTACCCCAAAAAAATACAAAAAGATGTAGAAAATGAAAAAAAGAACAAAAAAATAAAAAAATAGAAAAGAAAATTAGTTTAAAAAACCCCCTTTTCGAAAATTTCTGTTAAAACCCTCTTTTGAGAAAACTCTTTAAAAATGACCGCCCTTTTGAAAATCCCTTAAAAAGGAAACCCGTCCCTTTTGATAAAAGGCTGTTTAGCAAAAAGGAAAAAACTTAGGGTTACGGGGAGGGGGGCCTTCTCATTTTCTCTGCAGGAAGCTTCAGCCGCCTCCTTCACCCCTTTTGCAGAACCGCTTGAACCCATCGCCAACCTTCAATCGCCACGACCATTGGCCTCAGCCTTCCATCACCAATGGCTTCAACCCCCCATGTGCGACCTTCTTCCCTAAGCTCTTCATCACCCTCCTATCATCGCCCCTCCATTTTTTTACCCTTGATCCCTAACTGCTCCACCTTCATTCGGGAACCTTCATCCCTCTCTTTAAGAGGGGAACGATGGGGAAACCCCCATGACCGTGTTTCACCTCCCCATTTCCTCCTTCTTTACTCTCGATCCGTTTGCACCACAGCATCCCCCTTCTTCTCTTCCTCTCTCAACCTCTCGACGCTTACCCTTCTTTTTTTTTTCTAATATGTATTTCTTCCTTCTTTCCCAATCGGGGCCTAGCCACGCCGGCTGAAGGAGATCAATCGCAGTAAGGTTACGGTGAGACCCCCTTTCCCACTTACTTCGTCTAATTAACTTTTCTTCTGATTTTTTTTCTGGTTTTTGTCCCATCAACGCACCATGGGTAGCGTTGAATTGCTTATGGCAAACTTCAACACACTCTTGTGCAAAAGTAAAGGAATGTTCCTGTTCCGACATGTTTTCACCCCTTCTCGTCTTCTTTTATATTTTGTTGTTTCGTCTATATTGCATTTCTAATCCACGATTTATTTTACTCTTAATCTCATTCATTGTTCCTACCTGATTTTTGTTTCCCTGTTGATGGTCGGCTTACATTAGGGATTGCATTCTGATTTTCCTTATCATTTCTTATTGTTTCTCTGTTAATATAGATTATCCATGGTAGTTAGGTTTTGTTCTCTCCTATTTTTCTCTTTGTTATCTTGTTTTCCTGATTTAGCCTGATCTTTGCGTTTACTTCATGAAAGCACCTTCGGTAGTATCGAGTTGCTCATAGCAACATTAATCCACCCTGTGCGATATCAAGAGAATTCTCTAATTCAAACAAATTTTTTTTTATATGTGTGACTTATCTCAGCACCTGTTTCTCTCGTCTAGTATACCCTCTTTTAGTTTTCATTATCACAGTTTTAATGTTTGAGTTTAAGACTGTATGTGACCCTCCATCGGTGTCTCTGGTTCAATTCCCCCTTACACGTTAGTTTCATTAATTTTCATGATATTTCATCCATCTTTACTTTTCACTTTTTTTGTTGTTGAGTCTGGGCATCCCATGCTGGTTCAACATTTTATTCAGATCCGATGTGTGATTTCAGCACCGTGGCATCGGATTACTGTCCAGTAATATATTCATTTGAATCTATGCATTTCATCTTCTTGTTTTTTCTTTTTGTGACGCTTCATCTTCATCATGATTTTGCATTTGAGATAGATCTCTATGTTGTGAATGAATTTCGCTGATTTTCATTCGTACGTTATTGGCATCTATATCATTTGATGTTTTGCATTTGTAGCCGCACGTCCCCTGTTGAGTATCCACTATATTGTGCCGCCTCATCAGTTGTGTGTTTATTCTGTTGCCTCTGGGTTGTCCATAGCCGTTATGCAGGTATCTCGCACATTGACTCAGAAGGTTTAACAAACACATCAGAAGCCTCTCATATGCAGTAAAGGAAGGAGAGAATCCTGATGTTGTGATTCCAGAAGTCTGAAGCAAACTTGCCACTACAATTTTGACAAAAGGGCTCATCCGCTCCTAATCGGTAGAAAATCGATTCTGGATCACTTAGTTTCGCTGCCAAGAATCTTGCGACTGCTCTTGTTAAAAATTTTCATCCTAGCTCAAATAACACTGAGATATCCCTGAACTGTCGACATCTTGTGGAGAAATATAATCCATCACAGTCACCAACAGTTGTTGAATAATGAGAAGCCTCAGGCAGCCTCAGTTTCTATTGAATGAGCAATCTGCATCCACTCCAGTCCATCAGATATTGCTGGAGCGTGAAGTAAAGTCACATGGTGAAGCCCTGCACAACTAATTGCCTGATGCATTCACATGCCCACAGGGCAACCTTTCAAGCTGCTAGAATCTTCTGTTGGATATCGAGCAATCACAATTTTTACCACCTAATCCACTTCCTCACTGCCCACACTTCCTCTGTATATATGTCAATCCAAAGGGTCGGCATTTTTCCCCCAGCAGCCTGGCAGGTAAGTTACCATTCGTTTAAATTACTATAGCTGCACAATGTAATACACTAGCCACACTTTATCTATGTGTATATCATGCTATGTGAAATTACAAAACCTCCTCTAAGACATGTCTCAATATATTAATGTCAATTGAATAGAGTTGTGCTGATCTCAAATTGCTAAAATTCATTGATTCGCCATGTAAAGAAACCCAAGAAAAGCTCTGATTCATTTGTCCAAAAACCAAATTTTCTGAACCAAGGTAAAGTATGTGTCTGTATATATGTTGTTGTTGTTGTTGTTGTAAGGTAAAGTATGTATCTATATATGCTGATCCATGTGACTTGTTGTGTACCCATCTCACTCATATTAGCATTGTTTGACACTCAGCTACGCACCCCTGATTTTATGAAAGCTGATGGGTGCCAAGGGCGAAGATTTGTGTTTGATGCTATAATGGAATACTTAGCTCTGAAATTTGGTAGGCATGGTAGAGTTGGATATCGGGCATCTAGGCAACCACTCTACCACCTACGCTACGTACATCCCCTCTGTACATATGCTATTATAGCCTATCCAGTTCTGACCTCCTGCAAAAAGAGAAAAGAAAAAAAATGCATTGTTCATAGCATTTACACCATCTCGCATTTTCATTTCTTTGCTAAATATCTTGTATACCACTATCCATGCTGCTAGCAATATATATATATATATATATATACTCGTATATATATATACATGTATATATATGTATATGTCCATATATCTATCTATATATATATATATATATATACAACAGCTGATTCTCAATACTCAAATTCTCACCATTTCATTACCCCTCTGTACAACATCACTACATAACCCTTCATTATCCTCCACATATCCACCTTTTATCATGGTGGCTTGCTGCACCTTCAGCCACTATACTTCTCCATCTCCATCTTCCACAGCCACCTTTGTAAACATGGCATCTGCGTATCTTATATAGGCATATCAAAATTAACAATTGTATTTTTTGCATGTAGAACTACCACTGTGCTCTGCAGTATCATCCTCTTTCATCACTTGTGCCCTGTCATGGATTCCCTGTACTTCACGATGCATAGCATCATCACAGTTCCATCACATCCATGTTATTTCCTGTATAAACTCCACTACTTCCTGCACTTCACCATTTCCACCCGATACACAGTCGATTTTATCTCTCTCGCTCTAACACCCCCAACACCACTTGCTAATGGTACAGCCGCACCATCCTTCTATTTCATTACACCCCTTTTCAGCACTTAGAACCTCCAGTTGTCACACAATACAATCTTTGCATCACCAGCACATTTGCTATTCAAACATGAGAACACCATACAGTAGGAATTGGGAAGTTAGACCCCCATGCATGTAAAAATCAAGTGTGACCCCATCTAACTGTTAGATAATATGTCTTCTGGAGTTAGGAAAATAGGCATCATTCGTTGGTGAATTCATTTATACAGATTTATTATAAAAGGTTTTTTCCCCTTATGGTTATCATGATGCACTATTTCATTGATATTAATCTTGCCCATGCATTTGATATAATTTCCCTCTTACTTAGATATTCCATCTAGTTGTGTATCCATATAATATTCCACATATATCTAATTATAAGCATTTGAACTCCTTATATGATATTTTCTGTATGTTATACTTTCTTTTGCTTTATTGCTAATTCAATGTCTCACAGGAAATGCGTGGAAAATATTGATCATCCTTCTTAAACTAGAATTTTGTAAATTCGGCTTCAGGGTTGCAATAATTAGATATTAATGAGAAGTTTACCTTTCTAGTATTAGAATAAAATATATGTGCATATAGACCCCATAAATGTCTGTTTCATATAATTTCTTCTTTCATTTTCAAAATTCACGAATGGAAACACGAATGGCACGTGGACCATTTTACAAAAGGTGATTAAATCCTAAGTTGATAATTTGCATCAATGGCCATAGTCAGGATGTGAACAAAACTTAGGATTTTTATCTTTTGTGGAATAACATTGGATCTGCACTAGATCTCCTTCAGAAATCATCATATTTTAAATATTTTCTTCTTTTATCAGGGTTTAAATTAAAATTAAATCAAAATATATATCAATGGCCATAACCAGGATATATTGAGAGTTAATTTCATTTTAAACTCTATAAAAGCACCAAAATATGTTTTATTCTTCGCTTGAATTTAAATATGATTATTATATAATACATTCAATGACCATAGTCAAGGATGTATTATATCTTCAATCTTATTTTAATTCATTTATCTCAAATATCTTTCCTCAATCTCTATTTTCAATTCATTCTTCTATCTTATTTCAAAGATTTAAATTTCGATTTCAAAAGTCCAATTTGACTTTAAGATTTCAAATTCAATCTTATATTCAAAATTTCATTTCCAAATTCAATTTCAAAGTTCAATTTAACTTTGAGATCTCCGATTCCAAATTCAAAATTCAAAATTCAAAGTCCAATTGGACTTTGAAATTCGTTTTGTATATTCAAGATTCAAATCCTAAATTTCAAATCAAATTTCAAAGTTCCATTCAACTCTGGAATTCTTAAGTCAGGCTTCAAATTCGAATTTAAATTAATATTCCAAATTTCAAAGCTTAATTTAAACTTTGAAATTCTTGATTCATCTTCTAAATTTAAAACTTCAAAAATCCAATTCTAGATCCAGAATTCAATTCCACTTTGGATCTCAGACTTCAGATCCAATCTCATTTTAGGATCCAGAATTCAATTCCATCTTGGATCTCAGACTTCAGATCCAAAATCCATTCTAGGATCCAGAATCCAATTTCAATCATGGATCTCAGACTTCAGATCCAAAATCCATCATCTTGGGTCTGAGACTTCATATCCAAATTTCAAATCCAGTTCCACTTTGGATTTAGATTCCAGATCCAATTCCATATTGGATCTCAGATTTCAGATCCAATTCCATTTAAGATTCCTAAAGATCAACTTCATTTTGGATCTTAGACTTCAGATCCAATCCCATTTAGGATCCAGAATTCAACTTCACTTTGGATCTCAGACCTCAGATCCAAATTCCAACTCCAGGTTTCAAATCCAAATCCACTTTCAGATCTCATCTGGACTTCTTAAATCCATTTCTATATTTTAAATTTCCATTTGGATCTCTCAAATCCGAATTCTGTACTGATTTCAAAATTTTAAATCCGAAATTCAATTCCATCTCAGATTTCATCTCTTCTCTGGGTTCACAATTCAAATTCAAAGTCCATTCCTGACTTTGAAAATTCATTCCTTTTCCTTTTATCTCAGCTTTAAATCATTCTTTTCAAAATCCAAAGATTTATTTTTCCCAACTCTGATCTTTTCAAAAACTTAGAATTTCAAAATATCCTTCCTGGTCTATCTCAAGTTCTAAGTTAGATTCTACCATTCAAAAACCATTTCTTCACTCTATTATCAAGTTCATCTCAGAAATACTTGGGGATTTCCAAATCATTTTCAAAGAGAGCATACATCTTTGCATTGATAAGCATGATTCTTTATGCATTTAGATTTAGGATAAAATCTTATATAACATTTAGGCAAAAGCAAAAAGGCATAAATTCGATCCTTGGTTCGATTACCCCTAGTAAAGGAGCCAGGAACGGTCGAACCTCGTATCGATGAGCGAATCCCGTCTCTCCATTTTTCTGCAATATTTCAAAACAGAGGCGAGTAATTTTCTTAAATATTTTTTAAATCAAGGTCAAGTGAGACCCCGCAAAAGAGTTCCTCTCTCTTCTCTTCTTCTTTTCTCTTCTCTTCTCTCTTCTTTTCTATCTTTTATTTTCTCCCTTCAAAAAGGAGAAAATAGAGGCTAGAAAGGAAAAGAGAAAGAAAGAAAGAAAGAAAGATACAAGAGAAGAAATTTTTTGCGATGATCACAGTTTTGGCGACCGAGATGGGGCAGCGTCTCCGTCTGGTCGAATTATGCCCTTTTTGCTTTGCTTTGATACTATCTAAGTCTTTATTCTTTCAATGTCAGCTTTATTTACATGTAAGCCTTAGGAGCCTAGACTCTATCCTAAGCTGACATGATTGCATATAGAATCTAAGTATGGTTTGGTAGGACCATATTGAGTAGATTATTCCATGCTCACATTAGATTTAGGTCTAAAATACAACTCTCCTTAATTTTAGGGATTGAATGTAAACAATGTATGCAAGTGTATGCTTCTCTTCATTTAAATTCTATCTCTTTAGGACTTGCATTAGATCCATCTGATTTTTTGCATGTTGAACATATTTTTGAAAACATCCCTACCTATATTGTCCCGGTCTTCACATTGCTGGGCTGTCTCACTGAACCATAGTTCGGAAGAGAGCCTCACAACTGGACCACTTATTTGGGTTCGCGCCCCCTACCACGTACTTAAGGGCCATAGTCCAAGGTATATCGGTAGGTGCTCAAGGATGTTGGGAAGCCACTAAATTAGAACCGGAGAAATATTTTATGCCACGTACTTCGAGCTTCGGCTTGAGTATATCGGCGTACCTTGATTGGAATCAGATGATCTAAATCTTAGAGTTAGGATTAAGGTCCTATCAACCATTTCAAATATTGTATTTCGAGTCAGCTTTAGGGAGTGTTGTTTGTGCATCTGTGTTTGTACATCTGTGATTATATGATATTTTATATCTTCCTTATATTTTCCAAAACCCTGGGTATATATTATTCAAAATTTCCTCTTTTATTTTTAAAACCCAGGTGTATTTTCCCTTTACTCTTCTGATTTCTTCAAATTCTTTGATCCTGCCTGCAATTCTTCAAATTTTTGATACCCGCTTTCGAAATCTTTTTTTCTATTCCTTACCCTCTTTTTGCGATAAAATAAACTTTTGTCAGGATATGTCCCTTTCAAAATTAATATTTGTTCATGTTTTATCCTTTTTCACAGAAAAACAATGTGGTTGTCGCGAATTTTGGCGACAACCCGATCCCTCGTAATGAGATATTTTCATTATCAGATTGTGATTTCTTCCTTTATTAAAATTTCTTCCAAAGTCTTTTCTAAAAAATCCCATTTTTTTTATCCAACCAGAGAAAGCATTGATATTTCATCATGGTTCGAACAAGGACTGGAAAGGAAACAATTCCACAACAAAGCGACAGCGAAGGAGAGGAAATGAACTCCATCAAATCATCCAAGCAGCAGGGCCAAGAAGCAGAAAGCAATGTTGATTCAGCTACATACAAGTTGTTTCAGAAAGTGATGGCCAAAATGATGTCTGAACAGGCTGAGGAAAACCCTGAGAAAATATCTTATAAAAACAAAGCCAAGGGAACAGTCAGCAAAAAGCAAGTTCAGTATGACAGCACTTCAGAGTCAGCGGAGGAGGACTCAGAGGAAGAGCAACCAGCATATTTTTACAACCCTTTGTATTGGCCCAAGAAAATCAGTGAGGAGCACGAGTCAGCCAACAAAATAAAGATTCAGACCCCAGCAGAGGATCCGATGCATAAGCAGCTGAGAGAAGTAGCTCGTGCAATCAAAGACTTACAAGCCCAGGACAAAGGCAAAAAGGTCTACACCGGGGCAGATTTTTATGACGGCTTCGAAGGGGACGATAACTGGGAAGATCTTCCTCGTAAATTCATAAAGTTTGATGGGACTGGCAACCCCAAGGCTCATCTGGCCACATTTTTCGCCGAGTGCAACCGATTCAGAAAGAACAACAGGGCTTTATTCCTATGCTTTCCGCGCAGTCTAGAGGGAATTGCAGCAAGATGGTATGCTGATCATATCAACCTGATTGAACTGCGAGACTTTGACAAAGTCATCAACTTGTTCATCGAAAGGTTTCTCTTCAATACTGAGGCTCCGCCTACCCTCAACCATCTTTTCAATCTAAAGCAAAATGACAATGAGAAGGCAAAAGATTTCATTCATAGATAGAGATCTACCTGCAACAGGATGAAGGATCCGATATCAGAAGGGCTTGCACTCTCAACAATTTTGAACAATTTCTCTCAACCTCTGAAGAGTCTGATCTCCACTTCTCCGTCTAAATCCTTCATCAAATTAATCAAGCGAGTTGAATGGCTCAAAATGGGATTAAAGAACGGAACCTATCATGGCATCACCTTGGCAGAAGGCAGTCAGGATGTGAAAAAGAAAACCAACTTCACCTTCTCTACCACTTCCTCTAACAACAACAACGGCAAAAACAAAAGAGGCGGTAGAAAGAACCATACCAGCATATCAGGCAGAGATGATTGTTCCGGTCAAAAGAATGGGATCAACAGGCAGAATAACATCACTCCCTCGAGCATCCAGTTAGAATCGAAGCCCCAAGGGAAGCCGAAGCACGACGGTTGGGGATACGACCGTGAATTTACCCCCTTAGAGCAATCACTTGAGGAAGTTCTTGAGTATATGACAACAAAGGAGATGGTTAAACTTCCCAAGGTAGCAGATCCTCCTATGACTATGAGAAGGTTCAAGGATCAGTTCTGCAAATTCCATCGGGCAATGGGTCATGACAACGAGCACTGCTTTGTTTTCAAAAACATCGTCCAAGACTGCATTGATAAAAAGCTGCTGGTGGAAGACCAAGAAGAAGAGTAGCTACCCGTTCTGGCCTAGCTTCCCCAAACCATGCCAATATTTTTTGCTTTCTCTCTTTTCAGTCACCTTATAGGGACAACTCCGTCCCAGTCTTTTGTGACCTTTGGTCAACAAACTTGTAAATATTTCAGTCGTTGTTATCAATATTTCCTATCAATGAAATGTCAATTTTCTTCGTATCTTTTGATATCAAATATTTCTCTCCTTTGCCACAATGGGGCATTTATTTTGAAAATTTGTATTTTCTTCATTTAAGCCGCATCAAATTCCTATTCTTTTTCAAAATCAGGGACATCACGACATCATTCATGAGAGAAATGATATTACCTATGAGGGATTTTCAAAATCATAAAAAACTTGAGAATTTCTGCAAAATCTTCGTCATGATCACCAAAAAGTTCAATATTTTGGTCCAATCTTTTTCAAAACTAACCATCATGTTGATTTTCCTTTCCAAAATTGGTTTTAAACCATTATCTTCAAAATCGACCCTCATGATGATCTCTCATGATGATTCCCCTTTTCAAAGATCAACTCTCGCACTAATCACTAATCTCGTGATTGATTCTCAAAATAATTTCTAAATTGTCTTTTAAAACATTCTCCTTTCAATTTAAAGATCCCACATGCAGGCAGGATCAAATAAATCTTCTTTTCTTGTCTTAATTTTTATCAATTTTCATTAATCTTTTGTCAATCGTGTCAATTTTTCATCTTTTATTAAAATTTTATCAATTTTATTGATTTTTCATCAATTTTATTTTGGTAAAATTCTATTCTTTCATATACCCTTTCAGGTAAAGGGATAAACCCGATGTCTCTTTCCCCTGAGGTATTCTTTTATTCGTTACACCCTCAGGTTAAGGGATAAACCTGATGCCTCTTCCCCATGAGGTATTTTTTTATTCTGTTCCCTCTCAGGTTAAGGGATAAACCTGACCTTCGTTGTCCGAGGTGTTCCCATTCAGGATAAGGGATAATTCTGAGACCTCTCGTAGGAGCAATGATGCTACCTTTGAGAATTCTTTTTTGCAACACAAGTTTTATCAATCTTTATTTGATTTTTCTAAATTTATATCAATTTTTCTTCATTAAATTCTCCTTAAATTCTATTTCTTTTCCCTTTTCAGGTTAAAGGATAAACCTGAACCTCGACATTCGAGGTATTCTTTCTCAGGACAAGGGATAATCATGAGAACACTCATAGGAGCAATAATGCTACTCGTGAGAATTCTTTTTACAAAATAAAATTTCATAAATTTTCTCCATTTTTGTCAATCTTTCATTAAATTCTATCTCCTTTTATCTTCTCAAATTTTATACTTTCTTTTTCCCATTCAGGATAAGGGATAATCCTAAAACCCCTCACCGGAACAACAAGGCTACCTGTGAGAATTTTTTTCGAAAACAAGATTTTCATAAATTTATTCAAATTTTCTCCACTTTTATATTTCATTTTTTCCCCTTTCAGGTTAAAGGATAAACCTGAACCTCGACATTTGAGGTATTCTTTCTCAGGATAAGGGATAATCCTGAGATCGCTCATAGGAGCAACAAATGCTACTTATGAGAATTCTTTTACAAAGTAAATAAATTTCCTCGAAATTCTCTCCATTTTGTCAATATTTCATAAAATTCTATTTCCTTCTATTTGTTTAAATTTTATTCTTTCTTTTCCTCTTTCAGGATAAGGGGTTAATCCTGAAAATCGGACCGCATACAGCTAACTGGCTGGTCCATCTAAATCATAAATCATAGATCATAAATCTTGTCATATCCCTTCTAAATTCAAGTCTCAAGTATATCCTCAAAAAAATCTCCCTCCTCCCTTTCAGGTTGAGGGACACAAAACTGAACCTCGGCCTTCGAGGTATTCTTTTCCCTTTCAGGTTAAGAGATAAACCTGAATCATTGTTTATTGTGACTTCCTAAAATTCTCATCAAATATCTATTGATTTCATCAAATGTCTATCATTGTCAAACCTTCGGGTTACAATTTCATCAATATCTATCCTTTTCAAGCCTTCGGGTTACAAATTCATCAATCTATATCAAATTCAAGCCTTCGGGTTGCAATTTCATCAAATATCCATCAATTTCAAACCTTCGGGTCACAACTCTATCAATGTCAATCATTCTAACCATTTCAAATCCTGCTTTCGAGCTGGTCGAACATCAAATCCTGCTTTCGAGCTGGTCAGTCAATCAAATCCTGCTTTCGAGCTGGTCGGTCAAAAAAATCTTGCTTTCGAGCTGGTCGGTCAATAAAATCCTGCTTTCGAGCTGATCGGTCAACAAAAATTCTGCTTTCGAGCTGGTCGGTCAATTAAATCCTGCTTTCGAGCTGGTCGGTCAAAAAAATCCTGCTTTCGAGCTGGTCAGTCAATTAAATCCTGCTTTTGAGCTGGTCGGTCAACAAAATCCTACGTTCGAGCTGGTTGAACAACCAAAATCCTGCTTTCGAGCTGGGACTTCCATCAAAATCCTGCTTTCAAGCTGGTCGAACAAAAAATCTTGCTTTTGAGCTGGTCGGTCAAACAAATCCTGCTTTCGAGCTGGGACTTCCATCAAAATCCTGCTTTCGAGTTGGTCGAACAAAAAATCTTGCTTTCGAGCTGGTCGGTCAACAAAAATCCTGCTTTCGAGCTGGTCGGTCAATCAAATCCTGATTTTGAGCTGGTCGGTCAAAAAAATCCTGCTTTCGAGCTGGTCGATCAATAAAATCCTGCTTTTGAGCTGGTCGGTCAACAAAAATCCTACTTTCGAGCTGGTTGGTCAATCAAATCCTGCTTTCGAGCTGGTCGGTAAAAAAAATCCTGCTTTCAGGCTGGTCGGTCAATCAAATCTTGCTTTCGAGCTAGTCGGTCAACAAAATCTTGCGTTCGAGCTGGTCGAACAACCAAAATCCTGCATTCGAGCTAAGTACTTCCATCCAAATCCTGCTTTCGAGCTGGTACTCCTCAAATCCTGCTTTCGAGCTGATACTTTCAAAAAAATCCTGCTTTCGAGCTGGTCGGTCAAAACAAAAAATCTAAATATTCCTTCCCAAGTTTCAACTCGAGGTCCTATCAAAATCTATATTGAGTGATTATTTCACAAAGGATGCTCGAAAACTTTGCCAATTTGCTAAAAGCATTTGTTGATTCTAAAAATTTGAGTACACAAAAGGATTACCTCAGATTACTTCTAGTATTTCTTCCCAAAAAGGTGAAACTTTTTGCAAAAAATGGGTAAAATTCAAATCTTTTCCTGTTGATCAACCAAAAGGATGTAAGAAATGTCCTCGATATGATCAGTGAAAGAAATCTTCAATGATATTGAGAAGCCAGAACTGAATTGATATTGATCATAGCTATGACGCATGTTTTAAGATGACTTTCTGGCAATCAGGCAGTGAAAATATCTTGAGTTATAAAAAGAATTCACTCAATCCATGTCTTCACATTCATTTTAAAGTTGCAATCAAATATCTGCAAAAGGGATCTCTCAACTGTCGTCAAGATGAAGACGAATATGCGAGCTAGACCCCCGGGGCCAAAGAAGATTTGGATCATCTTCGAGATGAAGGAGTTTGCGAAGGATTCTTCCAGGGAAAGTTTAGATCACCGTCAAGATGAAGGCGAGTGTGATGAACCTACCAACAAACCCTAAAAGATATTTGATTTCTGCTATCATCTAAAGACCCTTTTGAGCCAATGTCATCAATAGAATGCCTGAGAAAAAGAAGGATCGGAGCATCTATAAGATAAAGGAGTTTATGACGTACCCTTTCCCGAAAAAAAGAGAAAAGTCAGGACATCTTCATAATAAAGGAAGATGTAGAAGCCCGAAAAAGTTCAATAACTCAAAAGTAGTGCAAAAGATTATCATGGGAAAACACCCAGATATCAAAATGCCAAAGTTGCCAGAAGTCATCTTCTCTCATGCAAAATTCTTTTATCAAATATCTCTTCACTACTTGTTTTTATGAAATTAAGAATATTTCTTCTCGTCTCATATCAGGGAAATGGATAGCTTCCTTGAAGAAAATCATCAGTGCTAAAATTTTGAATTTGACTCTTAAAACCGAGGAGTTAACCTCATTGGAGGAAATACTCTAGATAAAAGAGAGAATATCTTTTGCACACACATGCACATTTTCAAGCATTTGAGTCAACTATAATTTTATCTTATTGGCAAAATTTTCTAGATATTTCAAGAATGAAATAAATATTCAATATCCATTTTTGATGCAACCTAGCGTTGTTCATATTTTCCAGAAGAGTTACCCCATTCAGTTAAAGTATATCTCCTGTCCCATCACGGTTTCAAGAATTCTGTATGGTCGTACCCACTCAGGTTAAGGGTTAAACTTGTACTTTCTGCGAGAGGTCATTGATTTCAAAAGCTATTTTAGTCTCAGCAATGAGACGCCCAAGACCATCCCTTTTCCAAACTTTAGGGAACCCCATTTTCCTCCTTTTGCAAACCCCTTTTGGATTTGTTCGTCCAAACTCCGAAGGTCCCATCATGGTTTCTCCATTTTAGGATTCCATTTTGGATCTACTCCTTCAGGTTAAGGGCTAAGCTTGAGCCTCATTCTACGAGGTACCTTCCGATCAGGTTTGGGTTAAACCTGAACCTTGTTTCGATGAGGTAATCCTTTCAGTCCTATCATGGTTCTTCCTATCAAGGAATCCATGATTTGTATATCCATCCAGGACAGGATCCTACTTGAACTTCATCTCATGAGGCATTTTCCAAAAATGTCCCATCAAGGTCCTCATATATTCCTTTCCCCATTCAGGTTATCTTGAGATATCTTCATCCCATCCAGGTTAAGGGATTAAACCTGAGTCTTTTCAAAAATCCTTATTTTTGTTTCAGCCGGGAGACTTCTTCAAAAATCTCTCCTTTTACCATTACAGGATAATCATCCCAAAGTCCCATCACGATTTCTTCATTTTCTACTCAATCATATCATTCTTGAGGATTTCGTCTCCCCAAGGCCATTCAGAATAAGGTTTTAAGCCTGAAAATCATGTCTTTTCAAAATAATTCTTCCACACCTAGTTCAGGTTTGCTAAACTTGGGCATTTTTCAAAATTTGGAAATGATTCGGCTTTCAACCAGCTTAGTAGCAAAGAAGGGCATCTGTGAACACCTCAAATTTTTCAATGTGGTAAATATTCCCTTTTTGCCCCTGACCCCATTTTTTGAGTAATTGAATATATTTTAAATCTAAATACCATTTCATTTCTCAAGTTTTACTAAAATTAAATTCAATTTATATATCTGACTCAATTTCGGATCCGGATCCAAATAAAAGATCCAAATCTGAGCATTGTTGTCCAATTTTGGAAACAAATTCTCAAAATTACCTTTTGAAAAGCTCAGACCAATTTATCTGATGTATGTTTGGATCCTCGCGTTATATTCCTCGATTCAAGGTTTAAAACTCGAATATTTTCTCAAAACTTGGGTCCAAACCCATTTTTTTCAAAATAGCTCAGAAAACCTTGCCTTTGTAAATATTTTTAAAAAATTTTGCAAATTAATTTAAACTCCTTAGTTTTTAGAATTTTATCCCAAAAAAATACAAAAAGATGTAGAAAATGAAGAAAAGAACAAAAAAAAATAGAAAAGAAAATTAGTTTAAAAAACCCTCTTTTCGGAAATTTCTGTTAAAACCCACTTTTGAGAAAACTCTTTTAAAATGACCGCCCTTTTGAAAATCCCTTAAAAAGGAAATCCGTCCCTTTTGATAAAAGGCTGTTTAGAAAAAAGGAAAAAACTTAGGGTTACGGGGAGGGAGGCCTTCTCATTTAGTCTATAGGAAGCTTCAGCCGCCTCCTTCACCCCTTTTGCAGAACCGCTTGAACCCATCGCCAACCTTCGATCGCCACAGCCATTGGCCTCAGCCTTCTTTCACCAACGGCTTCAACCCCCCATGTGTGACCTTCTTCCCTAAGCTCTCCATCACCCTCCGATCATTGCCCCTCCATTTTTTTACCCTCCATCCCTAACTGCTCCACCTTCATTCTGAAACCTTCGTCCCTCTCTTTAAGAGGGGAACGATGGGAAAACCCCCATGATCGCGTTTCACCTCCCCATTTCCTCCTTCTTTACTCTCGATCCGTTTGCACCACAACATCCCCCTTCTTCTCTTCCTCTCTCAACCTCTCGACGCTTACCCTTCGTTCTTTTTTTTTTCTAATCTGTATTTCTTCCTTCTTTCCCAATCGGGGCCTAGCCACGCCGGCTGAAGGAGATCGATCGCAGTAAGGTTACAGTGAGTCCCCCTTTCCCACTTACTTCGTCTAATTAACTTTTCTTCTGATTTTTTTTTCTGGTTTTTGCCCCATCAACGCACCATGGGTAGCGTTGAATTGCTTATGGCAAACTTCAACACGCTCTTGTGCAAAAGTAAAGGAATGTTCCTGTTCCGACATGTTTTCACCCCTTCTCATCTTCTTTTATATTTTGTTGTTTCGTCTATATTGCATTTCTAATCCACGATTTATTTTACTCTTAATCTCATTCATTGTTCCTACCTGATTTTTGTTTCCCTGTTGATGGTCGGCTTACATTAGGGATTGCATTCTGATTTTCCCTATCATTTCTTATCGTTTCTCTGTTAATATAGATTATCCATGGTAGTTAGGTTTTGTTCTCCCCTCTTTTTCTCTTTGTTATCTTGTTTTCCTGATTTAGCCTGATCTTTGCGTTTACTTCATGAAAGCACCTTCGGTAGTATCGAGTTGCTCATAGCAACATTAATCCACCCTGTGCGATATCAAGAGAATTCTCTAATTCAAACAAATTTTTTTTTATATGTGTGACTTATCTCAGCACCTGTTTCTCTCGTCTAGTATACCCTCTTTTAGTTTTCATTATCACAGTTTTAATGTTTGAGTTTAAGACTGTATGTGACCCTCCATCGGTGTCTCTGGTTCAATTCCCCCTTACACGTTAGTTTCATTAATTTTCATGATATTTCATCCATCTTTACTTTTCACTTTTTTTGTTGTTGAGTCTGGGCATCCCATGCTGGTTCAACATTTTATTCAGATCCGATGTGTGATTTCAGCACCATGGCATCGGATTACTGTCCAGTAATATATTCATTTGAATCTATGCATTTCATCTTCTTGTTTGTTCTTTCTGTGACGCTTCATCATGATTTTGCATTTGAGATAGATCTCTATGCTGTGAATGAATTTCGCTGATTTTCATTCGTACGTTATTGGCATCTATATCATTTGATGTTTTGCATTTGTAGCCGCACGTCCCCTGTTGAGTATCCACTATATTGTGCCGCCTCATCAGTTGTGTGTTTATTCTGTTGCCTCTGGGTTGTCCATAGCCGTTATGCAGGTATCTCGCACATTGACTCAGAAGGTTTAACAAACACATCAGAAGCCTCTCATATGCAGTAAAGGAAGGAGAGAATCCTGATGTTGTGATTCCAGAAGTCTGAAGCAAACTTGCCACTACAATTTTGACAAAAGGGCTTATCCGCTCCTAATCGGTAGAAAATCGATTCTGGATCACTTAGTTTCGCTGCCAAGAATCTTGCGACTGCTCTTGTTAAAATTTTTCATCCTAGCTCAAATAACACTGAGATATCCCTGAACTGTCGACATCTTGTGGAGAAATATAATCCATCACAGTCACCAACAGTTGTTGAATAATGAGAAGCCTCAGGCAGCCTCAGTTTCTATTGAATGAGCAATCTGCATCCACTCCAGTCCATCAGATATTGCTGGAGCGTGAAGTAAAGTCACATGGTGAAGCCCTGCACAACTAATTGCCTGATGCATTCACATGCCCACAGGGCAACCTTTCAAGCTGCTAGAATCTTCTGTTGGATATCGAGCAATCACAATTTTTACCACCTAATCCACTTCCTCACTGCCCACACTTCCTCTGTATATATGTCAATCCAAAGGGTCGGCATTTTTCCCCCAGCAGCCTGGCAGGTAAGTTACCATTCGTTTAAATTACTATAGCTGCACAATGTAATACACTAGCCACACTTTATCTATGTGTATATCATGCTATGTGAAATTACAAAACCTCCTCTAAGACATGTCTCAATATATTAATGTCAATTGAATAGAGTTGTGCTGATCTCAAATTGCTAAAATTCATTGATTCGCCATGTAAAGAAACCCAAGAAAAGCTCTGATTCATTTGTCCAAAAACCAAATTTTCTGAACCAAGGTAAAGTATGTGTCTGTATATATGTTCTTGTTCTTGTAAGGTAAAGTATGTATCTATATATGCTGATCCATGTGACTTGTTGTGTACCCATCTCACTCACTATTAGCATTGTTTGACACTCAGCTACGCACCCCTTATTTTATGAAAGCTGATGGGTGCCAAGGGCGAAGATTTGTGTTTGATGATATAATGGAATACTTGGCTTTGAAATTTGGTAGGCAAGGTAGAGTTGGATATCGGGCATCTAGGAAACCACTCTACCATCAACGCTACGTCCATCCCCTCTGTACATATGCTATTATAGCCTATCCAGTTCTGACCTCCTGCAAAAAGAGAAAAGAAAAAAAATGCACTGTTCATAGCATTTACACCATCTGGCATTTTCATTTCTTTGCTAAATATCCTCTATACCACTATCCATGCTGCTAGCAATATATATATATATATATATATATATATATATATATATATATATATATATATATATATATATATATATATATATATATATATATATATATATATATATATATATATATATACACAACAGTTGATTCTCAATACTCAAATTCTCACCATTTCATTACCCCTTTGTACAACATCACTACATAACCCTTCATTATCCTCCACATATCCACCTTTTATCATGGTGGCTTGTTGCACCTTCAGCCACTATACTTCTCCATCTCCATCTTCCACAACCACCTTTGTAAACCTGGCATCTGCGTATCTCATATAGGCATATCACAATTAGCAATTGTATTTTTTGCATGTAGAACTACCACTGTGCTCTGCACTATCATCCTCTTTCATCACTTGTGCCCTGTCATGGATTCCCTGTACTTCACGATGCATAGCATCATCACAGTTCCATCACATCCATGTTATTTCCTGTATAAACTCCACTACTTTCTGCCTTTCACCATTTCCACCCCATACACAGTCGATTTTATCTCTCTCGCTCTAACACCCCCAACAACACCTGCTAATGGTACAACCGCACCATCCTTCTATTTCATTACACCCCTTTTCAGCACTTAGAACCTCCAATTGTCACACAATACAATCTCTGCATCACCATCACATTTGTTGTTCAAACATGAGAACACCATACAATAGGAATTGGGCAGTTAGACCCCCATGCATGTAAAAATCAAGTGTGACCCCATCTAACTGTTAGATAATATGTCTTCTGGAGTTAGGAAAATAGGCATCATTCGTTGGTGAATTCATTTATACAGATTTATTATAAAAGGTTTTTTTCCCTTATGGTTATCATGATGCACTATTTCATTGATATTAATCTAGCCCATGCATTTGATATAATTTTGCTCTTACTTAGATATTTTATCTAGCTGTGTATCCATATAATATTCCATATATATCTAATTATAAGCATTTGGACTCCTTATATGATATTTTCTGTATGTTATACTTTCTTTTGCTTTATTGCTAATTCAATGTCTCACAGGAAATGCGTGGAAAATATTGTTCATCCTTCTTAAACTAGATATTTGTAAATTCGACTTCAGGGTTGCAATAATTAGATATTAATGAGAAGTTTACCTTTCTAGTATTAGAGTAAAATATATGTGCATATAGACCCCATAAATGTCTGTTTCATATCATTTCTTCTTTCATTTTCAAAATTCACGAATGGAAACACGAATGGCACGTGGACCATTTTACAAAAGGTGATTAAATCCTAAGTTGATGATTTGCATCAATGGCCATAGTCAGGATATGAACAAAACTTAGGATTTTTATCTTTTGTGGAATAACATTGGATCTGCACTAGATCTCCTTCAGAAATCATCATATTTTAAATATTTTCTTCTTTTATCAGGGTTTAAATTAAAATTAAATCAAAATATATATCAATGGCCATAGCCAGGATATATTGGGAGTTAATTTCATTTTAAACTTTATAAAAGCACCAAAATATGTTTTATTCTTCGCTTGAATTTAAATATGATTATTATATAATACATTCAATGACCATAGTCAAGGATGTATTATATCTTTAATTTTATTTTAATTCATTTAAAGAATAAAATAAGATTTTCAAATCCCATTTCAAGATTCTTTATATTCACTCATCATTTAAGATAGAACATCATCATATTTTCAAAAAAAAAATTCAAAATCCAAGTGATCTCAAATATCTTTCCTCAATCTCTATTTTCAATTCATTCTTCTATCTTATTTCAAAGATATAAAATTCGATTTCAAAAGTCCAATTTGACTTTAAGATTTCAAATTCAATCTTATATTCAAAATTCTATTTCCAAATTCAATTTCAAAGTTCAATTTAACTTTGAGATCTCTGATTCTAAATTCAAACTTCAAAATTCAAAGTCCAATTTGACTTTGAAATTCATTCTGTATATTCAAAATTCAAATCCTAAATTTCAAATCAAATTTCAAAGTTCCATTCAACTCTGGAATTCTTAAGTCAGGCTTCAAGTTCGAATTTAAATTAACATCCCAAATTTCAAAGCTCAATTTAAACTTTGAAATTCTTGATTCATCTTCTAAATTTAAAACTTCAAAAATCCAATTTTAGATCCAAAATTCAATTCCACTTTGGATCTCAGACTTCAGATTCAATCCCATTTTAGGATCCAGAATTCAATTCCATCTTGGATCTCAAACTTCAGATCCAAAATCCCTTCTAGGATCCAGAATCCAATTTCCATATTGGATCTCATACTTCAAATCCAAAATCCATCATCTTGGGTCTCAGACTTCAGATTCAAATTCCATTCCAAATTTCAAATCCAATTCCACTTTGGATTTAGATTCCAGATCCAATTCCATATTTGATCTCAGATTTCAGATCCAATTCCATTTAGGATTCCTAAATATCAACTTCATTTTGGATCTTAGACTTCTGATCCAATCCCATTTAGGATCCAGAATTCAACTTCACTTTGGATCTCAGACCTCAAATCCAAATTCCAACTCCAGATTTCAAATCCAAATCCACTTTCAGATCTCATCTGGACTTCTTAAATTCATTTCTATATTTTAAATTTCCATTTGGATCTCTCAAATCCGAATTCTGTACTGATTTCAAAATTTTAAATCTGAATTTCAATTCCATCTCAGATTTCATCTCTTCTCTGGGTTCACAATTCAAATTCAAAGTCCATTCCTGACTTTGAAAATTCATTCATTTTCCTTTTATATCAGCTTTAAATCATTCTTTTCAAAATCCAAAGATTTATTTTTCCCAACTCTGATCTTTTCAAAGACTTAGAATTTCAAAATATCCTTCCTGATCTATCTCAAGTTCTAAGTTAGATTCTACCATTCAGAAACCATTTCTTCACTCTATTATCAAGTTCATCTCAGAAATACTTGAGGATTTCCAAATCATTTTCAAAAGGCGCATACATCTTTGCATTGCACATGCATGATTTTTTGTGCATTTAGATTTAGGATAAAATCTTAGATAACATTTAGGCAAAAGCAAAAAGGCATAAATTCGATCCTTGGTTCGATTACCCCTGGTAAAGGCGCTAGGAACGGTCGAACCTCGTACCGACGAGCAAATCCCGTCTCTCCATTTTTCTGCAATATTTCAAAACAGAGGCGAGTAATTTTCTTAAATATTTTTCAAATCAAGGTCAAGTGAGACCCCGCAAAAGAGTTCCTCTCTCTTCTCTTCTTCTCTTCTCTTCTCTTCTCTCTTATTTTCTATCTTTTATTTTCTCCCTTCAAAAAGGAGGAAATAGAGGCTAGAAAGGAAAAGAGAAAGAAAGAAAGATACAAGAGAGGAAAAATTTTGCGATGATCACAAGATACGACTTCCACCAAAAGTTTGAATGAATAATAGCCTTTGCTCTCCCCCACCAATCAGCCTGCGTCCTTCCCAGAAGTAGCTAAGAGAACCGATGGTACCAGTACCACAGGAAACAAAAGGGTTCGACTGATTTGAAAAGAAGGATGAGGAATACCAAATTTTCGGTGGAAGAATGGCTGGAGATGAAAAAAAATGTGAAGAGGAAGATGATGATGGTCAAACGACTGGATTGAGAGAGTGTAGGCATGAGAGAGGAAGAGAGTTTGAGAGGGAGAAGGAAATGCACTGTGGTAGATAGAAGGGGCGATTTCCCAAGAGGTTTGTTTTTGTAAACCACATTTTCTATTTTTTTTCTTGTAACCCTCTCTCTCCATTTCAAAATCCACCCAGCCACCCTCATTATGACCTTGAAATACACCTCTCACCTGCTTCCAAAAATCGCACCTTGGAAACTCCTCACAATAAAGGTAATGTAACCTCCCCCCCCCCAAATTAAACATCCTTTTTTTTTTCAATGCACTTGGTTGGGCTTCCCATTTAAGTCATTCTTAAATGAGGAATTATTATCCTCCATATGGAATTTCAAAAGTCACACATTTTTTTTCGAAAAAAAAAACTATTTTCTTTTAGCAAAAAGCTCCTTGGCATCCAGAAGGATTTGAAACAGGGTTCGTCCCTCTAAGGGATAACGAGCCCCACCAATACGCTATCTGTTATTTTGTTGCAAGTTTTTGCAACAAAATTCTTTTTAACACTTTCTCCTTGTGACGAGTTTTCAAAAAATTTAAGACGTTTTTGCCTATGTCTTGACGCACAGGGGGATTCGAACCGGAGTTCTCCTCCCTGAGAGGCAACCAACCAAACCACTAGGCCAATTCCTTCTTGGTTGTACTCTGTTGCAACTTAAATCCTTTTACTTCCTTTATATACGATTTTGGTTCTCGACGAATCTCAAATACGAGTTAGATCTAAAATTATATTTTAGATCTTCTGAACTTTCTAACTACATTTCTGGATCTTGATTGAGGTTCGACCCTATTTGGATCCCTTAAGATCCAATTGAATTCTAATTGAGTTTTGGATCCATCCAGGATTTGAATCCATACATCATATACGAATCCAAATACTGGATCCATTTGATCCAGCTTGGATACAAGATCCATTTGGATAGATTCTATATCACTTTGCTGTATCTATTTCAAAGAATTGTAACATTTATTTATTTTGATAATTATCAAAATTTTGCGGGTTTTATATTACAAGCCTTTGTTGACTGCATACATCGCAAATCTATTTTGCGATTTTCATTAACAGAGGGTGAGCATTACAACGATTTCTGAACAACACACATCACTTATCACTTATAGGATTTTTATTTATGAAGGGTGAACATTACAAGCCTTTGTTGATTGCATACATCGCAAATCTATTTTGCGATTTTCAATTACGGAGGGTGAGCATTACAATGATTTCTGAACAACACACATCACTTATCGCTTATAGGATTTTCATTTACGAAGGGCAAACATTACAAGCCTTTGTTGACCGCATACATCACAAATTTATTTTGTGATTTTTATTTAGGGAGGATGAGCATTACAACGATTTCTGAACTGCACACATCACTTATCGCTTATAGGATTTTCATTTACGAAGGGTGAACATTACAAGCCTTTGTTGACCGCATACATCGCAAATCTATTTTGCGTTTTTCATTCACGGAGGGTGAGCATTACAACGATTTCTGAACATAACACATCTCTTATCGCTTATAGGATTTTCATTTACGAAGGGCGAACATTACAAGCCTTTGTTGACCGCATATATCGCAAATCTATTTTGCGATTTTCATTCAATAAGGGTGAGCATTTGTGAACACCCCAAATTTTTCAAAATCTGTAAAAATTTCCCTTTTTGCCCCTAGTCCCCGTTTTCTGAATAATTGAGCCAGTTTTAATCAAAATTCCAGTTATTTCTTGGATTCACTAGAACTCAAATCCATTCACTATATCTGACTCAATTTTAGATCCGGATCTCAGTATCAAAATCCAAATTTGAGTCTCGTTATCTAATTTTTAAAATTGAATTATAAAAATCCAAAAATAATCTTTGAATGGCTCAAATAGTCCATCCGGTATCCATTTGGATCCACTGTTCTATATCTATCAATTTGAGATCCAAAACTTGAATATTTCTCAAAAACCCGGATCTAAACCTGTTTTTCTGAAGAAATTTCCAAAGAATAACCCTAAATTCTCAGAAAACCATTCTTTTGTAAATATTTTTAAAATTTTAGCAAAAATATTTTAAAACCCTTTATTTTTTCACAGTTTTAAAGTTTTTATTTTCAAAACACACAAAAAAAATAAAATACAAAGAAAAAGAACAAAAAAATCAAAATAGAAAAGAAAAATACAAAAAAAAATAGTGAAAACCCCCTTTTTTAAAGTCATTTTTATTAAAACCACCTTTTAGAAAACTCTTGAAAGGAGCCCCTTTTTCAAAAAATTTCAAAACATCTTAAACCCAATTCAAAATTTTTCCAATGGCCTCTCTTTATAAAGAGAGACCGCGGGGAAAGGGTCGAGCATCCATCGACATTGCCTACCATCGCATTCCTGCTCCTGATCGACATTTCCCATCATGTTTCACTCCATCATTCTCCTTCTTCACGATTCATTCTCACCTCACCATTTCACGAATCTATCCGTCTTCACCCCATCATCGCATTTCATCTCGATTTTCCTCTTCTTCTCCTACTTTCCCCTCCCCTTCTTCACCCTTTTCCTTCACTTTCTTCCTGAAACTTCTCCGTTGATCGATCGAAGGATCTTTGATTCCAGCAACACAAGCAAGCCAGAGGTAGGTGGTTCATCTTCCTCCTTCTTTAGTATTACTTATCTCTCTTTGCTGAAACACCACCTCATTTCTCTGGTTTTCCTTCTCTTTTATCTCCATTAAAGCATCCCTGTAACATCGGTTTGCTCATTAGCAAAGCCGATTTACAGATATGCGATATCAACGGGATGAGAGATCCCGACATTTTATTTACAGTTTTGTAATTTATTTCATCAAATTTCTTCAGTCTATGCAAATGTAGATTTCAATTCATGTCGTTCAGATCTGATATCCTTTTTGCAAATCATGTGGCCATTATTGTTAATGCATGGTTAATCAGTTTAATTTCTATGTGGTTCCCTCATCTTCCTCCAGATTATGCTCTTGTTTCCCTCATTACCCGTCATTTATGTCTTGTAATGTTAATCCAACAGTTTACACACGTCGATGCTCTCATCATCACCCTGTGTATTACAATTTCGATGTATATTCTGTTTTATTTTATTTTTTTATTTTTATTTTTTTATTATTTTATCCCCTTTTATGTTTTCTATTCCACTTTGAATGATTGGCCCATGTTTGTTATTTCTTCTTTTACTCTTTTGATTTCTTGTAATGTTTTTCTCTGTATTACAAAGATAACATCCATTGATTGTCGCTAATTCATTTTAATCAGGGAATTCTGTTTGTCTATCTTGTTTGCTGTATATCTCTCAATCATGATTACTTCACGATTTTTCTTACCATGTTATGTTCTCCTCATTGATTTCGGGTATGATCGTGGGTTTTTAGAATAATCTACAGTCATTAACAACATCTTCCATTTTGTTTTCACCATTATCATCCACATCATTGTGGTTCATTAGCATTTTCTGCACTTCATGCTCTTACTTGTATATCTTCATTTCTTGTTCTTTTGTATATTAATTCCTGCATCATAGATATGTTTGTATAGAATTACATCCTTAGTATCTCACAATACCCCTCTCTTCATCTGCATTTTATTTTTATTCCATCATTTAGGCATTTTGTTTCATGTATTGATTTGTTTCATCATTGATTTATCTGTTATACTGGTGTCAATCTCATGAAAACAATATTTTCCTTTTTTAGCCTGTGTATGATTTCAATATCATCTCTGTGTTTGCTGGTTTTATTTCTATCTCCTTCACTAGCCGTCGTTTACTATGCATTCTACATGTTTCTTTCCTTGTTGGTCATCCATATGCATGGAACATCGATAGTTTTATTTCCCCCAATATCACCCATCCACATCTGGGTGTGTAAGTGTTTGTAGAGCACGGATATTGAAAACCATCTCTCTCTCTCTCTCAGCATTTCTTGTTGTAGCTGTAAAGATAAGGGTGAGTGTAGTGTCTAGAAGTGGTAGAGAAATCACTAAGGGTGGAGTCGAGCTCTTGAAATCGGCAACGGTTGATGATCTAAAAGCTGCAATTCATCCCCGGATTAAAAAGTACTATCCTTCGAGACGATGTCTCACACTCCCCCAGAAACCTGGCTCACAGAGGAGAGCTGTTGCCCTTGACTCCAAAAAGAAGGTTTGTGATTACTTTGAGGGTGATGGCGGAAAACTAACCATGGTCTTTAAGGATTTGGGTCCTCGGGTCTTATACAATACTCTTTCCTTTTGGGAGTATTTGGTCCCTTTCGTCATCTATCCCATTTTGTTATTTTACCCCTGTTTATGAGTACTTTGGTTACAGAGGACCGCATGTAATCCACCGGTTCAGACCTATGCTATGTATTATTGTTGCTTCCATTACTTCAAACGTATCATGGAGACATTCTTTGTTCATAGGTTTAGCCATGCAGCCTCATACTCTCTAATGTGTTCAGAAATTGTGCTTACTACTGGATTTTTCGCGCTTACATAGCTTATTATGTGAACCATTCTTACCATGATTATCCTCCTTGTATTATATAGTATCTATATCCATCTTGGCGTTGAGTTCATCTGGGCATGCATGGGAGACAAATGTATTCATAAGTTTCAATTATTGCAGGTAAAGCATGCCAGAAAATCTTTGATATCTGTGAAATTGAATGGATGATCTTCTGCTTATTAATTGGAAATTTTGTCGCATGATGCACACACAAGCGTGTTTGTTTTATATGGTTTAAGATTCATTTCATGTGATGTCAAAGGGGTTGTGCGTATCCATAAAATATTTGTTTCAATCTATATATTCGCATGGCACTTCATTATAGATATGTAAATTTCAGAACCGTATGATATCTGTTATATCGTGCTATACAGCAGCAGATGTGCTGGGATTGGCCTACCTTTTACATTCGTCGTTAGGTTTGGTTACGCAAGGGGCTGTATTAGAATAGTAATGCTAGTTTAGAAACGTTCCTGCATGCCAGTTTTGTAGGTTGGGGTATGATATCAAAGCTTGGAAATGCTGGTTACCATCTCAACATTCAATTTTTTTTCCTGTTGCATCCTTTGCTGTCATTTGTAGCACATCATTGTTGTCACCACAGCACACCAGTCCCTGCACTCTCCTTTCTCTTTACACCTCCTATAATATCGGCATTCACACCATCTTCCTCTACCTACTGCGAATTTCATCAACCACCTCATCACATCACCTTGCAATCCACCTAACGACACTTTCACAGTTACCTATGAGAGTCATGCACACACTGTGCTGCCCCCAACTTCACAACACCTCATATCCTTCCCTGCCATATTTTCACACTTTGTCACAAATATTCCTGCACCATTCACCTACTGCCCTCACACACTTCACCATCTACAAAATGCACTATTCACACCTCTACATCATGCATAATACTCACCTATGCATCCCTGCAGCATCAATACAACAGTCATACCCATGGTATCTGTTATGGTAGCCTCAAAAGCCTCCTTTGGAATGTGTTGCTTCCTCTGCTATAAGCATGCCACACCATCACACCCACTTACCCCTTTAACACCTTCAACACATACAGTCTCCATCTTCATTTGCAACATCACAAACACTGTCGGTGAATCCATCACAACATCACCATGCCCATGCTGCACCTTTTTGGCCACTGCTTATGCACCGCCCCACCTAATGAATTTCACATCCCCACTTCACTCGCCCCACCTAATGAATTTCACATCCCCACTTCACTGCAACCTATGCAGTCATTCACAACATTTTTCTCCAGCTACCTCATCACCCCCCTGTCATCTGCCATAACAAGCATTCACTCAGCACCCTTCATCACACATTCCAGCAGCATGACCACTATCTTATACAACATACTTGTTGATAATGATTTTTCAGCATCTACTCCACCTCCTGCACACCAATATATCTTCACTGCATATCATATACTATATGTGCACCCTAGGCTGTCACTATATGTCCCATTTCCCACATCACATACACGTCCCAACCTTTCACTTTCACCCTTCACAAACTATGCTTTCTTCATAGTCTCCAACACCCCCTGCACATATTCCCTGTTGTATTATCTGTCAATCACTTGCTTCAGCCTATACCAACACCTTCCCTTTGCATCTCTATAAAACCACCCCATGCATTTATAATAGGTTACACCTGGTCTTCATATATATATATATTCCATGCCAACCCTAGAGAGAATACATATATGTGTGTGTTCCAATGTATATTTGTTTCCATCAAAATGCATTAAACCCTTCATGAGTACAAGACAGATATATGATCATTCCATCACATGCATTCTAACCTTTTTTTTTCACATTTCATATTTTTCCTCATGCTAACCCTGTTTTGCAGGAAATATGTGGAAAAGTGCTATTTTTCTTCCTAGATTAGGATTTTAATTTCCATTCAATGATGTAATAGTTATATATTAATGAGAATTCTTTATATTTTTAGTACTAGAGTAGAATGTATGAGCATATAAATGTCATAAATTATCTGTTTTCATATCATTCTTCTTTTATTTCTGAAAATCCACCATGGTGAAACACGAATGGCACATGCACCATTCTAATAGGAGGTAATTAATCCTAAGCAAATGATTCACATTTATGGCCATAGTCAAAATGTGAACAATGCTTAGGATTTTTATCTTTTATGAAATAACATTGGATCCACACTGGATCTCCTTCAAAAATCATCATATTTTCTGAAATTTTCTTCCTTTATCAGAGTTTAACTTGTAAATTAACTTAATACATATATCAATGGCCATAGTCAGGATATATTGAAAGTTAATTTCATTTCAAACTCTATAAATGCACCAAAATATATTTTATTCATTATCTGAATTTAAATACAGATTATTTTATAATATATTTTATGACCATAGTCAGGAATATATTATATCTTCAATCTTATTTCAATTCTCCTAAAAAATGAAATATGCTTTTCAAGTATCCAATTTTCAAAATTCTTTTTAATTCATTTCATCATTTTAGGATAGAATTACATCATATTTTCAAATTATTTCAAGTTATTTTAAAAAATCCAAGTGATTTTGAGATAAACTTTCAAAATATCTTTTTTTTTAAATCTTCTTCAAACCCTATTTTTCAATTCAAATTCATATCTTTCAAATTCTATCTTAAATTCTCCTTTTTCATTCAGATTCTTTATTTTCATCTATAAATTCAAAATTCAAAATTCAAATTTCAAAGTTCAATTCAACTTTGAAATTCCAAATTCATTTCCCAGGTCAAGATTCAATTCTAAATTCAATTTCATTTTCGATTTTCATATGGATTTCTTAAATCCATTCCTATTTTTCGAATTCTATTTGGATTTCTTAAAATCCAAAATCCATCTTCAAAACCCATCTGGATTTCTGAAATCTAGCTATAGTTTTCAAGTTCCATTCGGATTTTTCTAATCCAATTTCATCTTAAATTCCAGATTTCAAATCCAATTCCATCTAGGATTCCAGATTTCAATTCCATCTTCAATTCCAAATTCAATCCAAGATTCAATTCCATTTTTAAACTCCATTTGGATTTCTCAAATCCAATTCCATCTTGAATTCCAGATTTCAAATCCAATTCCATCTAGTATTCCATATTTCAAATCCAAACTCCATCTTGAATTCCAGATTTTTCAAATCCAAACCCAGATTCAATTCTATTTCTAAATTCTATTTCTAAATTCCATTTTGATTTCTCAAATCTAATTCTATCTTAAATTCCAGATTTCAAAACCAATTTCATCTTGGATCCAGATTTTCAAATCCAATTCCATTTTCCAATTTGCTTTCCAAGTTTCAAACTCAATTCCATTTTCAAATCTCATCTGGATTTCAAGATTCCAATTTCAAATTTCTATTTTTCAAAACCACTTTCAAATCTATTTCCCCAAGTCTAAATTCAATTTCCAAGTAAAAAATTCCTATTCTGAATTCAAAACTCAAGACCAAAGACCCCTTTCAAAATCGATTCTTGAAAATTGATCTAAATTCAAAGTTCATCTTGACTTTAAAATTTCATTCTTACTTCAAAATTCTAAATTCTAATTCTCCTTTTCTCTCCATCCAAGATTTATTTTCCAAACTCTGTTTATTTCAAGACTTAGAACTTCAAAGTCTTTTCTTCCAAATCCATTTTTCAAAGTTCTAAGTTAGATTCAAAATCTAACTTCTTCAAACCAATTTCAACCCTTTAAATCATTTCTTCAAGTATCTTCAAATGTATTTCAACATCACTTGGAAAAATCAAAGTTCTAAAGTTATTCTTCTTAAAAGAATACATCTCTGCATTTGCATTGCACAAGCTTGATTCCTTGTGCATTTTTTTAGACTTAGAATAAATTCTTAGATAATATTTAGGCAAAGCAAAAGGCATAAGTTCAATTACCCCTGGTAAAGGCACCAGGAACGGTCGAACCTCGTACCGACAAGCGAATCCCGTCTCTCCATTTTCCCATAAATTTTGAAAAACGGAGGTGAGTAATTTCAAAATATTTTCAAAATTAAGGTCAAGTGAGACCTTTGCAAAAGAGTTTCTCTCTTTTCTTTTCTCATTCTCTCTTCTTTTCTATCTTTTATTTCCCCTTCAAAAAGGGAATAGAGGCTAGAAAGGGAAAGAGAAGGAAAAAAGGAATAAGAGGAAATTTTTTGTAATGATCACAGTATTACAACGATTTATGAACAACACACATCTGTAATTGCTTATAGGATTTTTATTAACGACGACCGAACATTACATGCATTTGTTCACTGCATACATCGCTAATCCCTTTTGAGATTTTCATTTACGTAGGGTAAGCATTACAACGATTTATGAACAATACACATCTTTAATCGCGTGTTTAGTAAAATTGAAATTTTATTTCAACCCAGAGAGATTTACATAATTTGTAAACAAAATTTGGTATACACAGTCTACAAAATCTGTTAGAAATCTTTGTACATCATATTAATTCTGGGGGAATCGCGTCGTTCATTTTCTTGTAAGTACTCTTGCTGGTTGATTATTTTTCTCTTTCGCATTTAGAAACTCAATCAATTTTTTGCATAGTTTGGTGTGAAATCCTGGTATATCATCCTGCAATAAAAATGTAATGTGAAACCAATATATAAATTGAGTCCCCATTAACAAAGGATAAAAACAACATACCATGTCGAAACCAGGTTCTCGTCCATTGTATATTGCTTCAATATACTTCATTACGAATACGCCATAATCGACCCCATTACTTTGTAAAGGAGCATGGTCAACACAGAGCAAGATCCACTCGCCAATGTCGACACCCAAAACATCTTTTAGGAATCTCGCATGTGGTTAATGCAAAATATAGTAAAATCTGGGCCACCGTAAAAGATACGATACACCTGTAGACAAAAACTTACCAAATGCATAATGTCACGTTGTACACCAGTGTGAAAGTCCAATGAGTTATAGCACCATAGTTGTTTTTCCCGTAAATCCATCACGTATATGACCCAATGCTCAGCAGTTTGCCAGAGTGTAGGAATCAATATTTGTGAATCGATATAATATATTAGAAATCGATAGACAAATCGTGTTAGGAATGTTAGGCCTAAACCTTGGACAAGAGGTTTGTTCACCTACCTTTTCACTTGTCCAAAAAGTCTTTGCAGTGATCATCGTTACCCCAACATGGTAGTGCATCTTGAAATCCAATGGTGTATGGCTTTTGGCGGACATAAGTCTGTTGAACGAAAGAGTGATAATAGTAAGGTTAAACCATGAAGCAACAAGAGTAAATCATAAAAGAAAATAAACCAATAAGAGTACAGATATACCATGAAATAAGGCGTGACAATGAGTCTAGTATTGCTTGTTGCGTTGCTTTGAATATAATTGACGAAATCGGATATAGTCCGTTTGCAACAAATATGAACTTCTTAACATACATACCCATGGCATACGTAAATATATAAATGATAGTGGTTTCATATGTACAAAATTACTAATAGTATTCCCTTCTACAAATTCATCTTGCATCCGATTGATGTTCTCTTGGAGCTCTTTATAGCGTTGTCGCCCACCTTTTTTTGTGGATGTTCCACTGACATGAGCATAATATTCAGTATTCGACATTAAAATTGCTTTCTACAGTACACAACATAAATCAAATATATGTCATAAAAGAGGTAAACATTGTTGAAACTAGTCACGAGGTTTAGAAAATATACGGCTGAATCTTCATCGTTGGTCGTGTAGCTGTGGTCGTCTCCTTCATTGCCATCGCTAGCCGTCTAGCTGTCGTCGTCTTGGTGTCATCGCTGGACATGTAGTTGTCGTCGTCTCCTTCGTCGATATTGATACGCCCTTTGCAACGAAGCAAGTTATATGTTCGTTTCACGGACACGTCATTCTAAAGGAAAGCTAATTGACAGCCTGCCAAACATGTTCAACGTGTCATATATAAAGGAAACATCATTTCACCTACCGCCCATTTTCAAAAACCGCATGCAAATTAATTGCATTGCGCTTTAATTAAATAAAAAAATGTCATTTTAACTGCCTATTATAAAACTAGTCAACGTGATATGATGTATCAGTCTAAACATCGTGTCAATTGGTTTATTGTTTTCTTTTCCGCCATTTATGAATCAGTCAATTTATAAATCACGATAAGATATATCGTTCACATTGAAAAAGCTTGTAACAACAAATCGCAATTAGACAAATATTGTTAAATTTTGAAAATTAAAGTATTGTGGTTGTAAGTCAGTTTGTATTTATTAAGTAACCTATATTTGTATTTATTAAGTTACCTAGATTTGTAGTCTGAACAATGTCTCGATTTATCTGATGGGTTTAGGTGGGGGAGTGACCCGACCCGACCCGTTGTCCAGGTCTAAATCCCTAATCTATTTAACCTCTCTTGCTCTTTCTTTTATGTGGTAGAGCAACTTCTTTTTTTTTTCTCTTACGACTTCGTCTTCTTCTTCTTCCTTATATTTTTCTTTCTTCTTTATTCTTCTGTGTTCCTTCTACCTTTGCTTGATGGATGGTGTTTGATGCTGATTTTGTAGTTGTTTCATGTCGTGCTGAAAGATCTGTATAATCTTTGATGATGATTATAGTGGTCCTCTTTTGTGGATACATCAATATATTCATGACACATACAACTGTGGCATATTTATCGTAAAGTATATCGAAGCTTATGCAGTATATAACGACCATAATCATCCTCAATATTTGCCACCATATCAAAGCAAGCACAAATATTCTGCATGATAGCCAGGTGGGTGCTGATGACCATCTATTTGATCTATTCCTACTGTCGGACTCTCAATCGTTCACAAATCATACTTTTCAGTTGGAATTATATCTGCCTAATCTTCGATATACTTCATGATAAATATGCTAGTCGTGCGGGCTGCATCTTCTATGCCTGTTGGGATCCATACCTTTATCTGTTGTCAATATACATCATGAAAAAAACATTACAAACAGATAAGGACGATCATTGGTACATAGATTTGCCTTCAAACGTTCCCAGTGACTAGCGAAGGCTACTGAGTAAACTGAAAGCGCTGATGTTGATAATGATGTTGATGATGTCTGTTTTGAAGCACATCACTATTTGGACATGGGTTGATGCTGATGATGATGTTTGTTTTCTTCGATGATGATGATGGTAATATATTGTATCTAAGCCAAACCATTGGTCATGATGTATTGTAACTAAATACTCATGTAAATGAATGTCGTTGTAATGTATTGTTCAAATTATTTATAATAACGATTTGTACTAAGGAATACAAAATCCTTCAACGATCATGAGTTATGAATGCAAACAATTACAACGATTTGCAGTACTAAAAGTTAAATGCTAAAGTCATAACGATATGTATTAAGGAATACAAAATTCGGTAAAGATCATTACTTAAGAATGAAAACGATTACAATGACTTACACTAAAGAAAGTTAAATGCTAAAGCGATAACAACTTGTACTAAGAAATACAAAATCCTGCAACGATCATTACTTATGAATGCAAACGATTACAACGATTTACAGTACTGAAAGTTAAATGCTTAAGGCATAACGATATGTACTAAGGCATACAAAATCCTGCAAATATAATTAAGAATGCAAACGATTACTACGATTTACAATACTGAAAGTTAAATGCGTAAACGATAACGATTTCTACTGAGGAATACAAAATCCTGCAATGATCATTACTTAAGAATGAAAATGATTACAACGATTTACAGTACTGAAAGATAAATGCTAAAGCGATAACAAATCGCGATGGAACATATTGTTCCCTAGGACAAAGCTCGTGAAGGAAAATCGCAATAGGATATTCATATAAGCTGTACAGATCATGGTAGAACACCTTCTGTGAAAAACAAATTGTGATCTCTTATATAAAACTGATTGCAATGAAATCGTGATCTCTTATAAAAAAACAAATGCAATCACTTTTATTTATGAAAACCGAACATTACAATGATTTGTTCAGCGAAACATGTGTTACAAGTATTAAAAAAGAATTAAACAATTAAAGAATGTCACGTTATAAAAAATGATTATAGAATTACAATAAATAATTATCGAGATAAAAAGAATTGCTATCATTTATTCAATGGCACTTGACGACTCATATGGACTATGACATACAAATCATCTATTTCTTTTTCTTAGTGGACTCTCTATCCTCGATGGCCTCTTGGTTCCCTCAATCTTATTATAAACACTGGTCATCATCTCTACCAATGACTGCATTTGTCTTCCTAAATTGCTCACCTCCTTCAGTAAGTCCTTATTCTCTCTCTCCAACAACTCAAATCTTGTGTCGAAGACTACGTTCACTTTTGTGAGTTGTGTTCGCTCTTTATCGTGTACTGTTATTGAGGTAATCGTTGTTGTAGCCGGAGGGAGACAATGGATGAGTTTTATATGCTGGGATGCAACATGATGGGGGACAGAAGGGAAGCATGGGTTCTCAATATTCTTAATCTCCAGATTTCGATGCATGGGTTCTCAATATTTTTGAAAATAGACGGGATCATATTGTCATTCTTTATAATCATACGCTATGGCACAGACACCTCCTTTGTTCCAGCTATCCAATTGTTCTCTGTAGCGTTCATGTCAATTCACGTTCCTGGCCCTACCACTATCCATCTTCCTTCTCACTTCCACAGGCTTCTTTGGGATAGACCGTCCCAAGCCAAATTGTAGGAGAACTCGACTACCATGCTGCAACTCGGCTTCATAATTGCTAAACAGCCAAACATCGTGGTCTGACAGTCTCGCACCCTCGACAATAAGCTCTTGGTCCTCATCCTCCTTATCTCCATACGGTCTCCATACAACCTGTACATTGGAGATTATGGTTTAGGTATAGACAATTATTCATGCTAATAAATGCTAAATATTAAAATCCTTTTTAATAATGAGTGCTAAATATATTACAACAACTATTACTAAGAATGCAAACGATTATTATGATTTACAGTACTAAAAGATAAATGCTAAAGCGATAACGATTTGTACTAACGAAGACAAAATCCTGCAGCGATGATTACTTAAAAATGTTAAATATTTCAACGATTTATACTACTGAATGATAAATGCTGAACCGATTGTAAACAATTTTAAACCATTTACCTCATTTAGTTGCAGACCATCTAAAATAAACTTAGCATTATCCTCCTTGACATTTATTCTAGCCCATCGACCGATCTTTGGAAAACCACAAATCGTAGGGCCACACTGAGGACGCAATGCGACAATATGCTCCAACGCCCAGGCCTACAAAAATAATATATTAGTAACACTACAACCTTTAACGAGCTTAGTCTACAAGTACTAAATATATAATAAACAAATACCTGAACAAATGGCCAAAACCCCCTGACGATTTTTGTACCCTTACTCACACGGTAAAGTTGATTGTACAAGTATGCGAGCATAGCAGCACCCCATGCATAGTTGTTGACTTCGTCTAAGTCTTTCAGGTACTGTAACCACAAATAACTTATTCTCGAACCAGAACAATCGGAAAATAAAGTAAGACCAAAAAAATAAAGAAAGAAGTCACGCAACTCTTGGTCAACTCTTTCAGATACACATGTAGCAGACCGACCTTCCCATTTATTACGAAAAGAAGAAACTTTCATCGATGTGGAATTTCTTCTACCAGAAATACATTGACTCTAGTCGTCTATCGACATTCCTAGAAGGGATGTACACTTTTTCTTTGCGTTATAGTTTGAATCCCGTAATAGGACAACACTTTCATGGCACTTAAGGCCAGTAATCCGCGCCACATCTTCTAGGGTCATGGTGATCTCAAAAGAATCAAACTGGAATGTGTTCGTCTGATGATTCTACTTATTTACCAGGTGGGTCATGGTGTTCCAGCACGTTTCAAAATAATGTTGGTCTAGAAGGCCGCCAAAGTCCATATTTCATAATCAATCCTTCTAATATTCACTCAGCTTTCCATACCATGACAGAACTATAGGCCATTGACACCGCCCTCTGAGCTTTTCACCTGGTACTCTACTTCTCTTCTGACCTCCCTGTAACACAAAATAACATATTATTCGTATCAATTATAAATTAGTCACATTTGTACTTCTACACCTCGTTGTACACAGTAATCGCTAAAAATAATAATCGTTGCACACACGCTATCACAATAATCACTAACACAGTAATCACTGTATATAGTAATCACTATACATAGTAATCGTTATCATAGTATTTGTTGTATATAGTAATACATATCACAATAATCACCATACATTAATCGCTATCACAAAAATCGCTATACATAGTAATCGCTAACACAGTAAATCATGACAGACATGATCGATTTACATACCTTATCGCACTTTTTTCCTCTTTAACCCATCCCTCCAACCTCTGCTTTTCTTGTTGCTCTGCCGCCTCCCACTGCTTTTCTACTACTATTGTCCTTCGCTCCATTGCCTCCGTCCTCTGCTTTTCAATTTCTTCCTTCCTTTTCCTTTCCTTCTCTTTCCTCTGCTTTTTCATTTTCCTTTCCTTCTCTTCTGCCTCCTACTTCTTTCTTTCTCTTTCCTTCTCTTCCTCGTCCTCCTTCTCCTTCCTTTGCATTTCCTTCTCTTCATCATCCTCCTTCTCCTTCCTTTGCCTTTCCTTCTCTTCCTCATCCTCCTTCTCCTTCTCCTTCCTTCGCCTTTCCTTCTCTTCCTCATCCTGATGCTTCTTCCTTTGCCTTTCCTCTTTCATCTTCATCATTTGCCTTTCTTTCTCTTCCTCCTCCTTCTTCAATTGCCTTTCTCTCTCATCTTTCTCCTCCTTATTCTTTTTTTGCCTTTCCCTCTCCTCCTCCGCCTTCTTCATTTGCCTTATCCTCTTTCACTGTGCTAAATACTCCTTGATCATCTTTTGTCTTTCCTTCTCAAACTCCTCATCCTTATTCTTCAATTGCCTTTCCCTCTCCTCCTCCTCATTCTTTTTTTTCCTTTCCCTCTCCTCCTCCTTCATTTGCTTTTCATTCTCCTCCTCCTTTCTTTGCCTTTCCCTCTCCTCCACCTTTTTCATTTGCCTTTGCTTTTCCTTCTCTTCATCATCCTTCTTCTTTATCTTTAGTTCTTCCTCATTCTTTCTTTGATCTTCAGCCTCAATATCTGATGGATAATCCTCCACATAATACAATTTCAACGCTTTGTCACTGTCTTTATCATTTTCATTCTTCATTATATTTTGGTATCTTTCATAACGCTCATATAGATGGGACTGGCGGATAACTTCTCTAATAGTCATCTCATAGAACACCACAGTATTTCTTGTCTGATGAGCTGCAGACATTGCTAACCTGCACAACACATAAATTTAACCGCATTATTATACGTTACAACTACCTCCCCAAGTATATAATAATATAAATTATCTCATTCGTTAAACAATCACCAACATTACAAATCGTCGCAATATTTAGCTTCATAAGTAAACATTGTTGTAAGATTCAGCAAACTTAAGTACAAATCGAGGTAACTTCATAAATACACATCGCTATTGCTTTAAATGTATAAATCGTTGTTGCTTCAAACTTACAAATCGTTGTATAAATCGCAACCTTCATAAGTACATATCATTGAAATGTTCGGCCTTTGTAAGAACCAATCGTGCTAACAGTTTTTCGATGCCCACAAGGTGGATAGGTACAAATTGATTTGTTTTCGTATGATAATAGGTGTTATTTAGCATGAAGACGACCACCCAGTTGTAAGATTTAGTATTCAGATTTACAAATCGATTCTTTTGCATAATGAAACCTTACACGAAACTCACTGAAACGATAAGAGTTTTGGTAATCTGACAGTGGAGGAGAAACACCCAGAAGGTAGACGCAGCCGATGGTGGCAACGATGCTGCCACTGCACAGACGACGACAAAGGATGCTCTGGCGGCAGCAAAAGAAGGAAAAGGATGCTTCGACGACAGCAGAAGAAAGCAAAGGATGCTCTAGCGGCAGCAGACGATGGCAAACAGTGCTCCGGTTGACTTTGCTGCGTAGGGAGAAAATGAAATGTTTGGACTTTTTAAATCCTTAAGATTAACCTCCCTATTCAAATCGCTGCAAATTTTGTCCTTTTCTCAAACCGTCGTTTCACTTATCTAGATGGAAGGCAGTTTTGTCATTTTCTCAAACCGGCGTTTCACTTTTCTAGATGAAGGGCATTTTTGTTTGTTCTATGATGAGAATGGCGGTAAAGGGTATTTAAGTCTTTACAACTATGATGCTATCTGATGCTGACAAACATGGGGATACGAGCAGCACATGCTTACATACATGGCACTGATTGGGACCCCGAACACGAGATGTAGCTAACGACCGTCTTTGGAGGGGGGGGGACATATAACCTGCTTCAATTTCGCGGAGAAAGAGGCTTTTATGTAGAGAGAGAAAGATGATTTAGAGAGAGGGGGAAAATTACATGTAAATTTATCTAATTTGTTAAAATATAAAATAATACCATGTAACATGTTTTTCTGAATAAAAAAAAAGCAAATTAAATTCAACATTCTGCAGTTATGACTCAAGCATGCCATTTAAAAAAAAGGAATTTTTGCCTTTGCACGGTGTCGACCCCATGTAGAGAGGGAGATGGAAAGTTTTCGTCGTATGAGAAGCTCGTCCACTTAAACCGTTACAATTTTTACCTGTTGAAAAAATAAAAAATAACCATGTGCCATGTAAGTAACCACTACAAGAAAAATATTTTTTACTGGCGCGCACACAAAAGTGCGCCAGTAAAAGTAATTTTTTCTGGTGCACATAAAACGTGCGTCAATAAAAAGCATAAGCATTTAAGTCTCTCTGCCATCATCGCCGCCCACCACTGTGTCTGACCGCTTGCCTCCATTGCTCTCAGTGGTATCATTTCTAATGTATTTCACTATCGGTGGCATCCTCTTTGGCGTCCTCATTCAAAGTATGCTAAATCTATTTTTTATGTCGCTTTAGACTTTAAGAGTTTTATATTATAATCTATTTTTTTATAATTTATTGAGTGAATGCATGCTAAATCTGAATTTTTTATCTTATATGCTTTAGATTTTATGGGTTTTACATTATAATTCATAATTTATAATTTATTGAGTGAATGCATGTTCAACCTGATTATTTTGTATTTTAATTGCTAGCATTTTTTTAAAAAAAACTATATGTAAATGCCCATGCAAAATTTTAATTACGTATTGAAGTCGTGATAAGAATGTCAATTAAGAAAAAAATTATAAAGCATCTAATTTTTCACACCTCTTACCCTCACACCTGCTTTTATAATATTTAGAATAACATTATTAATGACAACCTAGAAAATATAATAAACATGGCCAATTTACTATTTATTTTGACACTTTTGCCTTTTATCTCCTAAAAATTCAAGCATCTGATTTTTAGGAAAACTTGGCGTATGATTTTTCAGATGGCGCCTGATTTTTTTCAAGCAACAACTTAGACAAGTAGTTCAACCAAGGCGTCTAATTTTTAGGAGACAAAATGGTCAAATTGTCAAAAAGATCAAGTGATCATGTTTGACATATTTTGAATAGTGAATTGACCATGTTTGACATATTTCTCTAATATCAACCAAAACAAGGAAAGGTGCTTAAAGTGAGTACCATCTAAGTCATTGTCAATTTTTACCAAGTTAATAAAACAAAAATGATCGTATTGTATGACAAATATGGCATGTTTTCCCAAATGCCCTAAAATTTCTGAAATTTGCCCATTATCCAAAATGACAAATTGAAAACTTTTTAGGATCTTTTTACCATTTACACAAGTAAACCTCAAGAAGTTCGCATGATATATTGTTCCTTCTGTCAGCTAAGGAAAAATCTCACTTAAAAGTATATTCACACATAATTTTTAGTGGTCTTTAAGAAGTGCACACAAAAACATGTTATTTATGTGATCTTCTCTGTTAATCGTAAAATCACAAACACATTAGTAAAATTGCATATTTTATATCAAAATCACGAGAAACTATGTAAACCTCTTTTCTTCTTTCTTTAACTATAACTTAAATGTATGTTCACATGTATTTTTTTGTGGTCTTCATAACCCCCTCATGATCATAATTTCAAAAATACCTTAGTAAAATCACATATTTTATACCAAAATCAATGGATATCGTGTGAACCTTATTTCTCCTTTTTGTAGCCCTCACTTAAATGTAATTTGTATTCGTTAGGAATCACTTTTAATGAATTATTTTAATTTCTTATGTCTTCGATGTATATCTTAGGTAATTCGCGATGAATACTTATAAACCAAAAGAGAAATGTTACAACAAAAAGCAGTTCAAATCCCCATCTCTAGCCCCAAGTAAGAAAGCAAGTGTAGAGCCTAAGGCACTTATAAATATCTCGAGTCATGTTTATGTATTTGTATTCAATTTCAAGTAGTGATTCTTACATATATGTGTTTATATTCAATTTTAATTATTGATAAAAATAGGTTGGTCAAGAAATTCAAATTGTGCAAGAAGGAAAAAATAAGCTGAAAGAATATGAATCTTAGAAAGATACTTTGATGCAAAGTGACATAAGTGTTAGGTTTGCATGTTCATTTGTTTGTACTTTTGTTATGTTTTTATGTATACTCAAATGAATCTAACTTGATTGTACTATATATATATATATATATATATATATATATATATATATATATATATATTATTTAGCAAGATTCATATAAAGTATTGAAAAAGCCCACAATCGAGACATAGAAAAATGACATAATCTGCCAAGGACTGTTTACCTTACCCATTATTTCTTTGAGTATGAAAACCAATGTTTCTGTTGATTTAGTACCTACTAACAAAAACTAACTTGTAATTATTGACTGGTGACGATAAATGCTCACAACTAAAGGGTAGTAGGAGGGGGCTACTAGATGCTTGAATGATGATGATATGTCATATGTTTGATTTGAAGATGACAAAGTATGTGTTGAACAATGTTGTGTACGTAGTAAACATAAGATTTCTTATTTTCAAAGTGACTTTAAACTTGATTTATATATCTTATTTCCTAACAACTAGAGAAACAATCATTGGGTTTTTTGGTAAATTATGAGTTTAAATTTGTTCTTTAAATATTTCATGTTGATGAGTTGTCAAAACTTATAATTGATTAAATTTTTCATGTTTAATGAGTTTAAATTTGTCAAGCTTTATGAATTGTTAAATTTCAAGGATATAAATTATGAGTTTTGTCATTGTTCATCAAATATTTCAGGTTTAATGTTTTGCAAATTTTGTGTTTGTTGACATCATTTAAGAAAAAAATCATATATTTGTTGTCAAAGTTTCAAAATTCTTTATGTTTGCAAAACATAAATACAATGTTTTGCATCCTCGCAGCACTTTGTTGCACATCATTTATGTTAAAATCACATATCTTATGTATAAAATATGTGATTTTACTAAGGTATTGGCCAAGTTACGATCATGAGGAGGTTGTGTGCTTCACATCAATCATTTGCTTGAGAGAAGAGAAGGTAGGCAGACAACAACAGTAGCTTGACTGGCATTAAGAAGCCAAAGATCGAACCCCTTGATGTTGAGCATTTTCCTATTTCATTAATTAATGTCCCAATATAACGTGGTCTGTCGAACCCAAGTCAAGCACTTCAGAATTCAGGATGCACAACTTCCAATTGCATTAAGAAACCAAAGATCAAACCCTTTAATGTTGAGCTATGTACTATGAATGTTTGTAACATGTTCATTTTTTGAATGAATGGAATGAATATATGTATGAGAAAATATATTTTTTAATGACTGAAATGAATATATATGTATGACTAGGTTCATTTTTGAATGAATCAAATGTGCAAAGTTAGATATGTGATTTTATAAAATATGCAAAGTTACAATTAAAGAAGGTTCACACAAGTTATATTTGTTTGATTCATAAAGATCATAAAAAATAGGTGTAAACATACATTTAAGTGAGGGTTATAGAAAGGAGAAAGGAGATTCACACGGTATTCAATGACTTTAGTATAAAATATATAATTTTACTAAGGTACTTGTGAAGTTACAATCATGACGAGGTCATAAAACTTGTTTTTGCGAAGTGAGGTTTTGCCTTAGTCGACGGAAGGAATAATATATTTTGTGATCTTCATGAGGTTTGCTTGTGCAAAGGGTAAAAAGATCCTAAAAAGTTTCTATTTATAGTTTTGGTCAACGACAAATTTTAGATATTTTTGGGCATTTGGGAAAATGCATCATATTTGTTATAGAGTATGATTATTTTTCATTAAGAAAAAACCTATATAAGAACAGTGTTAAAATCCTCAAGGTCCTCCCTAACTTCAAGCGGCACACAAAGCTTCGACTTGCACATGAGAGAAAATGCTATGATTAGAACTCAAAATGCATGTTTAGATGTAAATAAAAAATTGACATTTAAGAAACTATCAAGAAAAAATGGGCTTTTAAAGTGCAAACTTATAAAAATAAAATTTGCAATGAAATCATAATATTCAAAATAAATGATATTTTACCACTACAAGGATCACCCGCATGGCGAACAGGGTGGTCGTGGGGCCCCACCCAAGGTTTTCTTCACTTTGAAGAAGGTTACTCATCATAAAATAAATAAATAATATTTTATTTACAAAAAATGATCATACTATACAACAAATATGATATAACAAATATGATGCATTTCTCAAAATGTTTTGAAATTTCAGCTATTCTTTCCATGTCCAAAATCACAAATACCCAACTTTATTATGACTGTTTTAACCCTTGTACGAAATTGGCAAAGTTCATGTGATATATCACTCTACTCGGGTAATGCAAACTCCCACTTAAAAGGAGTTCCCAAGTTTTTTTTTTCAAACCTCAAAAAGGACGCTTAAAATTATGTGTGAACTTCATGTTACGGTGAATGCGGCGAACACATGGAACATCATCCTCCGCATCCATATTTCAATATAATTTTTGCTCCACCCCCTGTTACAGTGAGAACGGGGATGTGGGGAACAAAATATAAAAAATATATTTGTAAAATATTTCCCCCCACCCCGATGATTTTCCCTTTCTCGTTCTCACTACCTCTCTCCCCTGAACCCTATTGCTATCACTGCCTCTCTCTCGACCCCAGCGAGCGACTATCGTCGCTCCTCCGGTGAGCGACTACCGTAGCGCCCTTCCCGCGAGCAACCATCATCTCTCATTGCCTCACCTCGACACTCCCATTCTCTCACTTCCTCACCCTCGAGCACCTCCACTCTCTCTTGTTGCCTCTCTCACCTCGACCCCAGTGCTCCCCTTGCCATCCTTTGGCCTTCGACGAGCGACACCCCTCTCTCATTGCCTGACCATTGTTTCTCGTTCCCTCTTTCACCTTCGACCCTAAAGCTCCCCTGTTATGATTGTCTATTGTGATCGATGCCCCCTGACGGGCGATGAACCTCCGTTGACTAGGGGTGTCAACGAGTTTGATTTACAGGAACCCAACCTGGACCAAACCCTATAGGGTCCAGGTATGGTGATAAATAAGAAGACTTGGGTCCAGACCCTAAGATCTAATTAATACATGAACCCAAGTATAGCTTTTGAAATTTTATACCAGACTTAGATCCGACACGAGTTCCAATTAAGACCCATAAATTTTCAATGTAAAAATGATAACAATTATTATTTTACCAGGTATGGTTCAGGCCTGGTTCTTGTAGTTCTTATCAGCTTTGGGTATGGTTTCTCTTATAGTAGACTCAATTAGACCCGGATCTGGGCCCGATACCATACCCGAAAATCTGGTCCAAGTCTGGTTCCACCTAGGTCTGAACAAAACCCGACCCATTTACACTAATACCGATGACCCTCTCTCTACCCTCTTCGATCCTCTGCGAGTGTGAACGTATCTCTCTCTCTTTGTTTGTTCAATCTAGTTGTTTCGTAAATGGGTCTATATTTGGGCCAATAATCAATAATAAACTTGTTAAAACATGTAAAATTGTGAGCAGATTAGGTCATACAGTCCAAAATAAAGTAATATGACCCATTATCCATGATTGTCCAAGTTATCCGCACATCGTCATCAAACAACGAACATTTGAGAAACAACATCTGAGTACGGTTCAAACAAGTGTTGGACTTAATACAATTGTTATGGAATGAACAGAACTAGTGTTTTGTCCTGTATTTTTTGTTTATTTCGTCCCATCCTTGACAAACCATCATACATACCATGAAAGAACAAGCTAGCCATGGTACAAAATCCAAAGTAGAATTCAGATTTGATCCCCACAATGAATTTTGTTTTTCATACAAATCTAAATCCAACTGATTAATACAAATCTGAATCCAATTCTTGAACCCAATTTTGACATGGATGAATCAGGTTGTATTTGGTACCTATGCCAATCTCTCTCTCTCTCTCTCTCTCTCTCTCTCTCTCTCTCTCTCTCTCTCTCTCTCTCTCTCCCTCTCAATCTCTCTCTTTCTCTTTCTACAGGCCAAGTACCTGATCCATCAGGGTGTACCTGAATTTGCTCAAATAACAAAGTGCCAGATTCGGGTTTTGCTAGGTCCATCAAATTTTTTTTGAAAGGTAAGCTGGCGAAGCAGGTTATATGTCCCCCCTCCCCCCCCCCCCCAAAGATGGTTGTTAGCTACATCGCATGTTCGAGGGTCCCAATGAGTGCCATGTATGTAAGCACGCGCAGCTCATATCCCCATGTTTGGCAGCATCAGTTAGCATGTGGTTGCAAAGACTTAAGTACCCTTTCCCCCATTGGTGCCATAAAACGATGATTCTAGAAAAGGAGCGGTTGCAAAGACTTAAGTACCCCAAAGATGGTTATTTAAGACCCAGTCTCTGCACTGCAAAATTATCCGAGAAAGGAATCCCCCCTGAAGAAGGCCATGAACATCAACCCTCTCTCACTCTCTCCCTTCTCTTTATGCCTCTGTGCGCATCCAGCAGACGATCCTATATTGTAGCATGGTTCAACTTGATAAGTTGTGGAGCCTTATTCAGAGTTTTTGCCCTTACAGGAGGGGGGTCCGGGGGCTCCCCCCAGCGTGAATCCCGCTGCGCGGTCAGCGGGCGGGGGTCCAGGGGGGGTAGCGCCCCCCAAAACAAATTTTTTTTTGGGGCCTTGTATAAATTCTTTCTTTTCTTTCCCTCTTGTAATTGTCGAAAAAGAGCAATAAAGTATTTTGCTTTATCATGACGCTCATATGTTTCCTTCGGTTGTTTCTTTCTCGAGGTTTTTGTAACACCCTTTCCCGCGATTTTCTATTTTTTTTTTCGCTACGTGATTTTCGTAAATCCCTACTCGATTTAGTGATTTTCTATTTTTTTTTCTATGCGATTTTCGTAAATCGCTACTCGATTTAGCGATTTTCTATTTTTTTTTGCTACGCTATTTTCGTAAATCGCTACTCGATTTAGCGATTTATGAAAATCACATAGCGATTTGTCATTTATTTTCGCTACGCGATTTTCGTAAATCGCTACTCGATATAGCAATTTACGAAAATCACATAGCGATTTGCCATTGATTTGGCAAGGAGGTGGGTCATGTCGGAGAGCACGGCGCCGGAGGTCGAGATGAGGACCTTGTGGTGCCAGAACCCGACGAATGCCCACCAAGACTTGAGGGTGCGAACGCCCGTGTTGAGCAGTGTCAGGGTGGCCTGGAAGGCATAGCCCTGATCGGAAGTATTGTCGACGTAGGGGTAGACGGATTATACTTTGAAAGACTCCGTTGTAGGTGTACTGGAGAAAGATTCTGTTGTAGGTGTCCCTCGAAGGCGGCGGAGGGGCCACCGCAGTCAGTTGCCCGCTGAATGAGGGCAGCATTCCGGCCACTGCTAGCAGAAAGAGGACGACGATCACCATCGGATTGCCGGCTCTTTGCTTCCCTTAATACAATGTTTCAAGAAGAAGGAAGAAGATGATGACGGAAAGTTCAAACGGAAAAGAAAGAGAGAGCGTTTCAAGTTTGTTTCGCTATTTGGACTTTGAAGAGTTAACATCATCCTCGACTTTCTGGATGGAGGATATTTTTGTGCTTTTTTTGAACCGTCGTTTTCCTTTTTTTTGAATGAAAGACATTTTTGTCACTTTCTCGAACCGTCGTTTTATGGCGAGAATAGCAAGAAAGGGTACTTAAGTCTTTGCAACCGCACCAGACTCCGACGCTAACTGATGCTGACAAACATGAGGATACGAGCCCCATGTGCTTACATATGTGGCACTCATTGAGACCCGCCCCCGAACACGTGATGTAGCTAACGGCCATCTTCGGGGGAGAACACACACCACCAGTTTTATTGCTTGTAGAAAATCACTATTACAAAAACACTTATACAATTACAGTATAAAAATCAGGTTGCCAATTTACTCTTAAAATACACATAAAACACTCGAGTCGCATCGGGTATCCAGCAAAAAAGCCAGGTTGGGTCAGGTACCCAGCAAAAATCATAACCAAACATGCTGGTATATTACCCAAGTTTGGCCGACCTGAATATTATTCGGGTCGACACTTTTTATGCCCATACCCGAGTATGAAGGCTCGGGTCAGATTGGGTACCCGGTGCAAGAGGGCATAGACCATGAGCCCAGATCCAAATTACTTTTAGCAATGAAATAAATCATATAAGCCCCTTTGGGATCTATAGAATGGGAGGAAATCCAGGAAATGAAAAAATGAAACTTTAAAGTCAAATCCTTCCTAACCTCTGTGACAAATATCGTGATATTTATAAAAATATTGGCGATATATCGTGAGAAATTGCTTGAAATTTTAAAACAGCAATTTCTCGCAAGATTTTCAAATTGTGACAAATATCACGATATTTATATTTTTAAAGGATATTTATCGTGAAAACCCCTGAGATTTTTTTTTAAATGTATTTTATTTATATTTTCTTATATATTTTTTTTTACTTTTTATTCCCGAGATTTTGCCGAAAAACATGAGATTTATGAAAATTTTCAAAATCTCCCAAGTTTTTTGTCGGACGAGATTTTGCCGTTTTTAAACAATGTCTGTGTTATTACTGACGGAAGCTCCGCTTGTCTGGTAGGAACAGTTAGTGCATGTCATCATGTGTTGGGAGGTTGCAAGTTAGAAGACCACTGGCATTTAGGTGGAGGGGCCCTTAATTCCCCCAGCTCTGCTAGGGAAAAAAGTTGGTCTGAGTTCTTCTCTCCCTTATACAAAGGGAGTTAGGAAGGTGACATTCTCTTCACTAACCCATTCCCAGCGGGAAACGGGAGAGGCAAATAAGGGTTTTGGACCAAGGGGTGTAATAGAGAGGGGTTTTATCAGAACCGATTCTGAATCAGGTCTAAAAGTAAGACCCAAACCCAACCCAATCTTATTTGGGGTACAACTAATGATATATTTCAATCTGACAATTTTCACGACAAAAGGGCAATAGGAAGTATATGCAAAAATAAATTATAGTTTACATTAATAAAATGCTATGTATATTAATTCTAAGTTTATCTACTGCTTTAAATGTTTAATTGAATATATAATATTCACCAATTAGAACTTTCGTATGGATCAGGTATGAATCGGGTTCAGGTACGGGTCATTTCAGGTATATAGTTGGTTCAGGTTTCAGGTGTATAATTGGTTTGGGTACAAAGGGGGTTCAGTTACATAATCCATTCGGTTCCGTTTTAAAAAAATGGAGAACCATTTGAGTCTGGGTATATAATCAGGTTCGGGTCTTCATTTACAATATCCAAGATCCGTCTTGTTTTAACTACGAGTCTACGTTTTGGATCTGACCCAAACCCACGGGTCCACAAATATCAGTTTCAAGGCATCAGGTCAGGTATACTCGATCCAGTTACACCCTTAGGGGGCTCCGCTTGTTTGGTAAGAGCATTTACTGCACGTCACCGTGTGATAAGACGTTGCATGTTGGAAGCCCATAGGTCGTTATGTAATTGTTGTAAAAAGAGGGGCCCTTATTTAATCTAGATTTGGGTTAAAACTTTTCTTTCAGAATCAATTTTAAAACATGGGTTTTTAATCAACATTCTGCCATTTGCCAACCCCCAGGACCTTATATTTTGAAATGTTTTCTCAGAAAACAATCTGGATTCGTTTTAAACTCAATTTTCAACTGATTTCAATTCTCAGATGAGACCCATTTAGGTGGTGTCGCTTCTGGATTCCTTCATTTGTCAAATTTCTAAAAAATTTCAGAGTCCTAGTTAGATCAGGACTCTATCTTTTTAAAATATTTTCAAAACTCCATTTTGATTTTAAACCAGTTATGGTCATATCCCTTGTCCATTTTCTCTGTTCTAGCCAAAATCTTAGAGTCCTAGTTGGATCAGAACTCTTTTTCCAGAGTCTCAGTCGGATCAGAACTCTACTTTTTACTACCTGTTTTGAAGAAAACCTTTCAAAATCTTTCGTTTTGGCTAAAATCCCAGAGTCCTAGTTGGATTAGGACTCTTCTTCAAGAATCTCAGTCGGATTAGGACTCTTCTTTAGAGTTTCAATCGGATTAGAACTCTGTCTTTTGTCACTATTTCTATATGTTTTTAACCAAATCTTTCAAAATGAGTCAAAACTTAGAGTTTTAGTGAAAACAGGACTCTGTTCAGAGAGTCCTAGTTGGATCAGGACTCTGATCCTTATTTCAATTTTGAGTGAATCTTTCAAAAATCTTTTCATCTATCAAAACTGTTGCACTTTTATCAAAGAATTCCAAAATTCTGAGGTTTTATCCCAGAGTCCTGATCAAATCAGGACTCTACTCCAGAGTCCTGATCGAAGTGGGACTCTATCCAAAGTTGCTTTTCACACTTCATTTTCACTGGGGGGGCATTAAAAAAACAGGAGTTTTTAGCAAGGTTGTTAAATGCGATGAGGCGAAGCGAGGCGTTGAGCCTGCGCTTCGCTGCGTACGCCTCTCACAACTGGTATGGAAGTGAAGCGGTGGGAGGGGAGGCAGGGAGCGACAGAGGAGCAGTTGGCCGGCACGTGGCGGTGGATCCACCGGCACTTGGGGTTAGCACAGCCGACGAATCGGGCGGAGGAGGAAGACTTGGGGATGAAGGAGGGGGTTCTGGAGGTTGATGAGGGGCAATTTGCACATCACAGCACGCCTCAGTACCTTGAGCGTGCGCCTCGCCTCTGAGGCGTACACTTCAGGTACTGAGGCGTACGCCTCTCACAACACTGGTTTTTAGCATAAATCAACCACTCAATTTACATGCTCACTCATGAACCAATGATGAAAGAAAAACTTTAGCAGTAAAAGAATTTACGTTTTTTTCATATTCCTCCGTATCTCATGGGCCTATAGACAAATTCATCCGACTTTTTACATTTCTAAAAAAGAACCCTAACTTTTTCGAAGTTAGGTGGGTCATGCCCATCCTAAAGGGTGCTTTTTGGAATGGCTAATGAAAAGTTAGGGAATTTTATGAAAAATGAAAAAAGTTATGGTGGATTTATCTCGAGCCCTACAAGACAGGGTCGATTATAGCAAAAACACAAAAATTTACACATCTACATCTACCTACATTGACTGACTTCTTTTTTTTATATTTACACGGAGAAACCACCCCAAGCATAGAGACCTAGCCTCGGCTCTGACTGCCAGACTTAAGACTCAGTGGGCTTGTTATTACACTTTTTGAACTTTTCACATACATCATCCAATGACCACCATTTGCATCCCTTCCAAATTTAAGGAAAGAAACACCCTATTGATTTACTTCATTGGTTAGGGTGGCTGTCATAATTGTTGGCCACGAGCAAAAGGAGTGATATACTCCAGACGAGCTCAAGGCAGCAGATATGGGGGGGATCCCCTTGCTCTTTGGGTCTTTTTTTTCCTTTTTCCTTTTTTCATATGGGTAGGCCGAGGGAATCTGTTCCAATTTGTTGTCTCTCTCAAAAGAGAACTGATTAGGAGATACAAAGGATATAAATGCAGTTCCCTCAAAAGAGAACTGATTCAGAGATACAAAGGATATAAATGCAGTTAACCACAATGAATTCCAAAATGTGAAAGACAACAGGGAGTACATTCCGTCCATAGCCGTTAGTCTCTAATATCCTATATTCACCACTAAAATTTGTTAGGAGGGCCGTAAGCAGGCTTTCCCAAGGAATACATATAACCTTTGGGTTTTTTTCAGATTTGGCGAACATCATCAATAACTAAAAAGCTTACCAAAAAAGGCCGAGCATAACTCACAGTTCAACTTTAAATAAGTCCAACAAAGAACAGAATATATCATAGGCTAAAAGCTGTCTACTCATCAATATTAATTGCTCAAAAGATATCATATGCTAATGCATGACTGAATAGTTGCTTAATTTACAATTGTTCTCTAAAATACACTGGGAGGTGAGGTATATTGGTCCATAGGTTCAGAATTATAACATTTTATCCATGTCAACAAACTGATAAGCCAGCATCATAATCTAATCAAAGTGAACCAGCAATGTGCACATGGCCATGTCAGGAGCACTGAAACAGGCAGATCTTGACCCTCAGAATTGCCACACTAAAACGGTGACTGATGGTACAGTAATGGCAACTGAACCAATTTTAAGATAGTAGTACTTAAAGCTCAGATCTTGCACAAGCTCTTCTCAAAATTTCAACTTGGATACATTCTTAGAGCAAATAAAATTGAGAATACAAGTACTCCCTGATCTTGTAAAATTCTTCACACAGCGGACCCTCAATAACTACATGTTGAGTGCCAGTCTGCAAAGATAGGAAGCTGTTAAGAAAATATTTTGAAAAAAATAAAATAAATTTTTATCTCTCGTACATGTAGGAAAAAAGCAGGATCTAGAGTGAGCTTTTTTCCAAATTAAAAGCTCCCCATTTGTTGGCACTCTTTGTCTTACCCTTCTCAATCATTCATTTTCTTCTCCCCTTTTAACCCTCACTTATTTTCTTCCACAGAACAATCATTTATTTTCTTCAAATAATAGGATAACTCCCATATAGCCATAGGCCTCCCCTTAGCATTTAAAGAAGAGGCTATTCTCCTTGGAAAAACTTGAAAGAGGAGAATCAATCATGCTTTTTTCCCATGGAAACCCCAATTTACTGATCTGGCATGGAGTTCACAGTATATCTACAGCAGCATATTGAAGCATAGTTTCAGGTATTGCTGGAGGGAATCCCCATGGGTGATATATCAAGGAAAAATAAGGTACTTCAGAATGGGGTCAGGTATGATCACGTTTTCCAAATTCCTATTTATTTTTCTGCTGAACTAGTTGGTTATTGTGATTTTCCTTGAGATGGGATGTTCCAGCTTAGTTGGGGAAGCATTCCATGTAAAAACCAATTGGAGGATCATTCCAAAGAGAATGGTGAGGAAGCATTTCAATCGGGTGGACATTCTACTTGACTTGCTCCTATAAAGAGCATTTAGAAAACAAAGTCACGAAGCATTTCAATCGGGTGGACATTCTACTTGACTTGCTCCTATAAAGAGCATTTAGAAAACAAAGTCATGACACATTCCTGTGGAGGAAGGTTTGGCACAAAACGAATCAGGAAAGGCAATTAGTAATATGGGTAACTACAATAACCAGAGGTATGGGATGGACATAGTAATAGGTCCTTTGCGTATTTTTCAAAAATAATAGGCCCTAAAGCATCCAAAAGTCAATCTAATTTTGGAATAAAAGCAAAAGATGATTCTGTATGTGGAAAATTTCTGTTCACATATATGACATGTTTATCCAAATGTTTATCACAAAATGATGGTTAGCATAGTAAGAAATCTTCTGTGATATCAAAGGCCACTTTTAACTCTCCTTTATCAACCAAATTTGAGAGGAAAGCTTTAACAAAGCAGGGTCGTTCAAGCTTGGCAACCTGCCCTGACATGACAGATGTAACAGAGTGGAAGAAGGGAGGGGATTCTCAAATGAGGAATAGGATCCAATTTCATCGAATTCAATGAGACATATGAGGTGAAAATCTCATGTACAATGGTGCAAAATGACAGCAAGGGTGACTTATCTATTAATTTTGCATCTTCAAAAAGCATCCTGATAATCTGGGATATATTGATACTTTCGGGTGGTTAAAGACGGATCATTTTCAGACAAACAAGATGCCATGAATCACAATTCTTACCTTCAGGTTCGGATCCCTGACCTTGCGCAGTGTCACATACTCCCCACAACGTAATACACCACCAGAGAGTTCCACCTAAAGAAATTGCATTAAGTGAATGGGTGAACAATTAATGCCCAAAAGCAAAGATGTGCATGTGATCATGCAAGGACACAAGCATGTACATGTGCATGAGATCACACATCTGTGGACTGTGGAGTACGCATAGTGAGGTCTTGTTGCCCCCAGCGATTCTCAAAATTCAATGTGGCATATGATAGATTTAGAAAAAGCATAACATTTTTCAGAAAACCGAGCAGATGTAAAACCATGACAGTGGCTTATGCTATTTGTCACTACAAAGGGCATATGATTTACAAAGAAGGCAATACACCTTTTCAATAATGAACCATTATGTCAATTTGAGTATGCTATACGCTTAAAGAAAAAAGAGCATATTTCTCTTCACAGTACCTGGTTTGTTTAACTTACCAGAAACCATGATTTGTGGATTACATTCATCACTTCCTTTGGAAACACAACAATAACAAAAAACAAACCTTAAGTAAATGAGAAGTGGAACAATGGACTGTATGCAATCACTTATTTGCACCTCATATGAAGTGATGACTGCAACAACATCAGAATTTAATTCTATGGGTTACCCTGCTCATATATGATTTAGTTAGACAAAAAGGATGGAAATAAGTTGGAAATATGGGAGCCAAATTCCAGGAACTGGCCCCATGAACAAAGAGGAATTGAATAGTAGGGTATGGAGTTGAGTTGTAGGTAAAATGTAGGATAGATTTGACTAAAATATGTCACAGTCCATTATAATGAAGTGCTTGAGATTTTCTTCATGAACAAGGCACAGGAGGAAATTGCTAGTAAGATTGATACAAGATGAATAAGAAGAAATTAACTGGTGCTTTTCCAAATATTTGTAAGGTATGCATGCTGTACTTTATGAAATATTAGACAAGAGATGACAAGATAGACTGGTTGAAGTGAAAAGTTAGATTTTATATATTATCTAAGAGGGATAAAATAAAAGATGAGCATCATATAAAAACCTATTGCTAACAGTTAAAAAGTTAGGAATTAGGCTGAATATATCAGACTAGTAGTTAGTCGCCACTTCGCCTATCTAACACCAACTTTACGAATGATTCCATCCTCGCACGATTTTAACAGATGATATAGCCCACATATAGAAACTTGACACTAGTGCATTTTTATGTTACAGTTATCAAGAGTGGCAGCAAGAGCAGCAGGGAATCAAGAGGATGGGAGCATAAGACTAAAAACAAGCAGGCAGGGTGCAACCAAAGTTCAAACACCCAGCTGTGTTACTAGACGTATTAGAAGTCTCACATTAATTTCAAGTTGTTTCTAAATGCCCATGAGAAAATATTTAAAATTACAAACTAAATGCAAGAACACACACACATAACAAAAGGAACTTAAATGGTGAAAAAACATGATCTTCAGGTTGTTCATACTAATAAATGAAAAGATAGCTTTTACCATGTTGTTTAGAACCATGAAAGAAATAATTACTTAAGATCGAAGCACACACACACACAAGCAGCACTCTTTCTTACATCAAAGATTCCCATTACTTCCCATGGCTATTCATTAGACATGGAAGCAGTGAACGTATGAAGTTCATAATGAGCTGAGAATATGGGAAAGAGGACAGATCAAAAATGTTATCAGAGAGAGAGAGAGGCATACCGGAACACCTTTACTTGCAAGAAAATGCTTAAAATCTGCCAATTTCAAATCACCAACCAGAACAGACTTGTGTGGAGGTGCCGCAGTTGATAACGGAAGCAAAGAAAGCATGTCATCCACCTTACCCACTTCCCCATCAATCCAAGCTATCTCATACTCACCTAACTGCAAGAACACCAAGATCAATGAGTTAAAGCATCAAGTAGCACAGCTAACAGCAAAATAGTTATTCAAAGAGGAAAGACGAGAAATGGGAATTAATTCAAAATAACTTTTATAAGATAAAAAACAGGAAATGACATCTAGTTTTAGTCATATTAACATTAAACGAGAAATATTTCGTACTATGAATAGTTAAGGTTCATAAACAAATATAAAAAGTATCAGCAAGTTTACAAATGCAGACATATGCAAGAAGATAATTAACACATGCAAAAAGATAACAGCAATAAATATTTCCTACCTGAAAGGCAGAAGAGGTAATTTGAGATTCAGTGTCACCGATATGTTGAAAATATTGCAATAATATGGGTAATATCAGGTCAGCTGATATTATCGGAAATATATCGTGATAATAACACAATATTTTTGGGGAAAACTCATTTTTTATATTTTAAGCATACATTTTCAAAATTCTTTTTTGAGAGAGTACATTTGTTCTTCCTCTTCTTTCTTCTTATTCTTATTCTTCTTCTCCTCCTCCTCCTCTTTCCTTTTCTTCTTCTTCTTGGAGCTAATTCTAAGAGAGAGAAAGGGGTACAAAATTCCTTTTTTTCTCTTCTTTTAAGAAAGAGAGAAAAAGGGGGTTGTACTCCATTTCCTCTTCTCTTCTTTTAATAAAAGAAAAAATGAAAGGAGGTCGTACTCTGTTTCTTCTTTTCTTTTAATAAAATAAAGGAAAAGGGGTTGTACTTCCTTTACTCTTCTCTTTAAATAAAAGGAGGGGGTCTTTCCTAAAATGGGGAAGGGGTCCTTACTTTCTTTTCTATTTTCTTCTTTTAAGAAAAAAAAGGAAAAGTGCAAAATTTTCCTTCCATTTAAAAAAACTCATTAAAGAGGGTTGGTAAGAGGAGGAAAAAATCAAAATCACCCCTCCAACCAACCTCTCAACGTGGTTCCATCTTAACTGGATCCAAAATATAAGGAAATAACTTGATCCGAATATAAGGAAATAACTGGATCCAAGTTATTTCCTTATATTTTTTCAAGAATACCTATTATTTTCTTATACTTATTATTATTTTCCATATTTTTTGTATTTTTAAACTCCCAAGATTTTCCAACTTTTAAAAATCTCTCCGAGAAATACCCTCACCGAGAAAATAGCTTGAATGATATAGGTGACTATTGATAACATAACCAAGCAAAGGAGGATGACAGTCATCAACTTTTAGAAACAGAAAAGGTCTGGCTCAAATATCTCACTTAGATCGAAAAACACACAATCTTCACTCAAGGATTATTTTAGGAGAGCACATGCAAAAGCTGCAAATGTATCTTGTTAGATGTTATACACATGGATATGAGTGTCGACGTTATGGATTGTGTGTGTGAGCAGTGCAGTCATATGTGTAGCAGTGACATTTTTGCAACATTGATCTATGTTAGGGTTATTTCTAGAAATAAGTTCAAAGATAAGATCATTTCCTGTTGGAAACCTAAGGTTGACATCCCTATTCTTCCATTGTTTCTTCTCTTCTCAAAATCACATGGTATAAAACAAGGCTCATAATGGAAGAACTTATCCCAAAGAAGATTAAGTGGATGAGGTGGTATGTCCTCATAGAGGAGACCAGGTGTCCCATTGTCAACATTAAAAGTGTTCTCCTTTTATACAAGTAGCTAGCAAAAGCCAAGATATATACAACAATGTATTGCAAGTTGTAGAGGTGGTTGGGCCTCACAAAGGGGTTCACGCATCACATTCTCAGCATCAAGATCTTTCCACCTTTGTAAAAAGATCCAGCTCCGGTTAAGCTTCAGATCATAGCAAGATCAGTCCAAGCTACCAAGTTCCAGCTTAAGGAAAGCCAGAGCTAGCTCTGAGCCTAAAAAGCCAGCCTAAATATGGGAAGCTCAGCTCATTGGATGTGTTTAGCATGCTGACATATATTTTTTGTTGCTGAGTAAAGGCTATGTCACATAGGTGAGGATGCGGGTGCGGGTGCGGATGCGGTGATGCGGCACTTTAAAAAACTTGGCTGAGGGGGTGCGGGGAGGGTATATATATAATTTTTAACAGTTTTAAGTTAACATTGTGTATGTCTGAACATTTATATATATATATATATATATATATATATATATATATATATATATATATATATATATATAAAACTGGACTTGGTTAGGGTTAATTGAATCTACCTGTGGACAGAAATGGTGCAATATCGTGTTTTTCCATGATTTTTAAATTTAAAAACTATGAAATTTTGGCTAAGTATTTTATGAGATCGATAAAAATTATGGAAAATAACTTTAAAAATAGGTGACATCAGCTGGGTCTGGGCGTGGCCCAGGGCCCACTGACAAGACCTAGTCGAGACGATTAATATTTGTAAAAAAATTTGTTTTAACCTTTAAAATCAAGCGAAAATCAAGCAAAATTCGGGTTAAATTCAAGCAAAATTCTTAGGCAAAAAAAACGGTAAGTATACTGATAAATGCGTCTCATAATTCTGAGAATGTTGGTGCTTTATTTTTCAAAAATGACCTGCGTCTATTTTTACCTTTTATGTATTGGATCGGACTGGATCCGATCATTTGATTCAGGTTGATATGGATCTGGACCCAATCCAAGACCCATATTAACTAGGATCTGGTCCAGGTAGGATCTATATGAATTTTGGATATAGATTTGGATCTAGATCCAAAATCCAAATATGACCAATTTAAAACTTTAAAATCAATTTAAAGGTTAAATTGGGCAGAACTCTGATATGGGAGGACTTTCAAAGGGGGGCGACACCCTCTTGAATATTCTTAAAATAAATCATTTAATAATTAAATATTAAATAATTAATAAAATAAAATAATTAAATAAATTTTGAATTTATTCAATAGATAAGGTAGAACTCTACCGAAATGGGTCCTCTAGAGGGGACGTCACCCTCTAGATAACCCTTTAATGAAAAGATAAATAAAATAAAACAATAATAATAAGAGGATAATAAAGGAGAGGTTTACAGAGGTAGAGTTCTACCCTTTAGAGGAGTCCTCTAGAGGGGACGTCACCCTCTAGAGGAGTCTTATAGAGATAAAACAAAAAAAAGAAAAATAAAATTTTTAGAAACTATATAAAAGGGGCTGGATTCCTCCTCTCTAAAATCGTGATTCTAGAGAGAGAGAGAGACCAACTCATGGGAGAGAGAGAGAGAAAAAAAAAAGAAAAGAAAGAGAGGAAGGAAGAAGGAGAGGAGGAAAAATTCATCTCCCATGTTGATCATCCGTCGTTTTTTCGGTCTCTTTTCACTTCCAAACAAGAGTTGCCAGTCGAGAAAGCGGGAGCGGGAAGCGAAAGCGAGAAGCGAGGCACTTTCAAAATTTTAGGAAGCGAGAAGCGTGGGACGACTTAGAAGCAAACCAAGAATCGTCTCGGAACCGACCTAAGAAGCAAACCAGAAGTGAGGGGAAAGCAAAAAAAGAGAAAAAATAAATAAATAAATAAATAAAAAGAAAAATAAAAAGAAAAAAGGGGAAGCGAGCTTCCCCAAAATGGAAAGCGCGCTTTCCCTAAATTGGGAAGCACGCTTTCTATTTTTTTGGTGTGCTTTCCATCACGTTTTGGAAGCACGACATTTCGTGCTTCCGAAATGCGCTTCGGGGAAGCACGCTTCCTCACTCCCAAGGGTGCTTCTGGTAACTCTGTTCCAAACTAAGGCATGGGTTTCTCTCTAAATCCTAGGAGAATAAATGGGTGTAAATCTGATTTGATGTATACACGTTAGAGAAAAAAAGGAAAAATCTAAAATTAAATACAAATATATATATATATATATATTATCGATTATATACATATATATAGGTTGATTTCTTAGTGATAATTGATTTCCCTCTGTGTACAAATCTGGAAACACGTAAACATATTTTCAGATTTGTCGATACTTATAATTTTATTTTCACATGAGAAAAAGAAAAGAAAGCATGTAGATAGATTTTTGATATTTTTGTTCATGCTCATGAGAATATGCATGTAAATCATGTAGTTGCCGAGTTAGTGTTTATGCATCAAAAGCAAGCTTTGCGATTTTTTTAGGCATATACATGGTTGTTGTCTTTATTAAGAAAAGAGGGAAATTTAATTAGGTTTATTGTTCGTAGCATGTTTTTGTCCAAGGGTTTAATGGTTCACGCATGCAGCTAATGGATATTTTTTTTTCATGTTCTGTTGTTACCTGACCTGCAACATACATATATATATATATATGTGTGTGTGTGTGTGTGTGTGTGTGTGTGTGTGTGTGTGTGTGTGTGTGTGTGTGTGCGTGCAGATCTGGCCTAGATCTGCCAAGTTTTTTTCCAAAGTACGCAGATCGGTCTTGTCTGCGGTAGGAGCCTTAGTATGCTGTTTAAGACTTGCCATAAGACTTGATTAAATTTCATTTTCAAGACATACATATATGCTGAAATCGTTGGCTATTGTAAAAATTTGATTTCTGTTATGACGAATATTAGATTCAACGCCCTGTGTTATTATGATTTGACATCGAGGTTGTTTTGAGGTGGTTATGTGGTTTGATATCAAAACCTGTTTTTGATGTTGTTATGCATATCAAAACATGTTTTTAATGTTGTTATGCACATCAAAACCTGTTTTTGATGTTGAGCATGTCAATAATGTTTTGATGTTGTCGAATCTGTTTTGAGGCTGCTATGTTTGATGCCAAAGCTGTTTTGATACTGTCAAAATTGTTTTGATACTGTCAAAATGCGGTTATGATATCAAAACTGTGTTGAGGATGTCGATTCTTATCAAATCTGTTTTTTTTTAATGTTGTTATGTTCACTGAATGTTAAATTGTTCTCGATGCTGCCTTAAGGACTGTCATAAATGCTGAAAAATATGTTGTACATACATGTTTTTGTGGACTGTTGTTGGGCATTATAGTGCTGCAGATTTTCATATAACTCTGTTATTTTTGTATAACTCTGTTTTGTTGTGAGCAGTATGTTGCTGTACATTTCTGCAGCAGCAACATGCTGCCAATAGAATGCCACTGCCCAGCAACAGCATGTTGCGCATGCAATGCAGCCTAAGTTTGGCCTGCTGGTTAGTGCTCAGTCTAGTTAAATCTAGACCAGATTTGCCCCTTCTCAGCTCTTGTGCAATCTGCTCAGATTTTCATGGTTTGTGGCACGTGGATTTTGATCAGATTGGCAGTCTGAACAGTGATGTTATGCTCAAGCCTGCATTCATGTGGACAATAGGGTGCTTTAGATGTGTTGGATTTTATTGTGCATGTTTATGCATTCAAATATTATGTTGTAAATGTGTATATTATACGCATGAAAAATCTGAAATTTATTTGATGTGTGCATAAATATGATCATGTGCATGTTTGAGAGTTTATGCATGAATTGGATAATGATAATGTATGTTGCAAACATTTGCTCGCATGCGTATGCAAATTGGTGTGATTGAATGTGCATTATGGACATGTTTTAAAACAAGTGTCTTGCATGTTCACTGAGATTTTGCAAAAAAATGCATAAATCTCTTTGAGATGCGTTTGTGGTCGGATATGAACCATTGCAGGTCTTGTGGGCCATGAGCATGTGTTGCTCCAATGTTGTTGATTTAAATTTATGCATTGCAAAATTTGTTTCTGGAATTATTGGTTTTCCAAAAACGATTGCAGTGTTATATTATGTAGGCAAGGGCTCAAAATTTGGTTTTACATGTTGATTTGCAAAACGGTTCTTGTATAAAGAACCTGAATTTATTTAAAAAGGTAAAAGAGACCAAACAATATAATTAATTTCTTCCTTGATGTCATTTTCACAGTGTGGGAATCTTGAATGACGGTTTTGGAAAAACCGTGAGGATACTAAAACTCTGTGTGCGATTGTGTCTCTCAACCTGATATGGTGGTTCACCTCCCGGCCACGGTGTTGAAAAGATTCAACCATTTTGCCTGGAGTGGTGGTGTTGACTCAGCTGTAGTTATTGGTATTGTAAAACCCGAAAAAAAAAACTTGGATTCGGGTCGAATCTGGACCCGAACCAGACGCAGCCCGAGGTCACCGCCTCTTTCTGCCTATTAAAGGCAGCGAGGCAAAAGGGGGAGGTTTCTCGAAACCTCCTTCCCCTGTGCTCTATCGTTCTCTCTCTCCCCCCGACCCCCTCTCGCACTCTCACCCTCTCGTCCCCAACTCTGTCTCTCTCGTTTTTGCTCGCTAGAGACCCCCCGACAACCCACCGGCGACCTCCCGCCCGGCAGCCCTCAGGTCACCACCCCTCAACTCTGTCGTCTTCTCCTGTTGACGGAATCGGCGTAGCCCCCCCCCCCCCCTCCAAGTACGCACCGTCTCCATGCTGCCCTAAATCGTAGGGGAGGGGCAGAGCCCTCCCCCCTGCGACTCCTTTTAAGCGAGGGAGGGGTTGAGCCCCTCCCTGCGTCGTGTTTTGAAAGTGAGGGGTTGAACCCCTCCCTGCACCCTCGTTGTTCAGGGGAGGGATGGAGCCCCCTCCCTGTACCCCCTGTATGCAAGGGAGTGGCTGAGCCCCTTCCTTGTGTACCCTTTGGCAGGGATGGGGCCAAGCCCCTCCCTGTGCACTCGTTTTGCAGGGAAGGGGCCGAGCCCCTCCCTGCACCCTCAGTTTGGCAGGGGAGGGGCCGAGCCCCCTCCCTGCGCCTTCTCCTTCTAGTAGGCAGGGGTGTCTCCCCTGCCTCCGCTAATTTCGGCAGGCAGGGGTGAAGCCCCCTGCCTCCCCCTTTTTTGATCGACGGGCAAGGGCCTCACCCCTACCTCCTTGCTGTTTCGGCAGGCAGGGGCACAACCCCTGCCTATTCTCATTTTCGAAAGGCAAGGGCGCAGCTCCTGCCTCTGTCCGATTTTTCGAAAGGCAAGGGCGCAACCCCTGCCTCTGCCTGAACCGTCGACAGACAGGGGTGCAACCCCCTGCCTCCCCGTTGTTTGTTGACAACAGGTCAGCAGGGGCTCGCGGCCCCCACCCTTGCTTCTTTCACGTTCAACAGGTTCGTAGGGGCACGGTGCCTCTGTTTCTTTCACGTCATGACAACGGCAATACCCCTGTCGTCTCTACCTTTCTGATCGAGATAGCATGTTGACGCCTTGTTTTTGCAGCTCGTACGACAGATTCCGTTCGCGTCCCACGACCCGACCTGTTAATCGCTTATACCCGCAGACGCCAACAAGCTCGCAATCCCCCAAGGTATGAGAAGATTGCACGGAGGACTTGGACAATTGAATTGAGTTCAATTAACTAAAAAGGATAATTAAATAAATATATATATATATATATTTATACGACGGATGGTGTCTTCAGCTCACCACCCGCAGCGGGTAGCTTCCTACTCTGAGTGCTCGTAGAGTGCTCCCAGGCTTCACTCAGGAGGGTGGCGGCAACAACTGTCGTAGAGAAGGTCGAGGGCATACTAGTTAGGACCCAATACTTGGGCTCCTCCTTCAGCCCCCAAATAAACTTTCTTGCCCGCTCGCGATCATCCGCGAACAGGTTGTGGTAGTAGGGTTCTAAACTCTAGAATTTGGCGATGTAATCCGTTAAACTCGAATTGCCTTTGCTGAGCTCTAAGAACTCCACATTCTTCTTCTCCCTCGCATGAAGAGGGAAGTAGTTCTCCAAGAAAGCATTTCTGAATGCTTCACACGGAGTTAGTGAAATTTCTTGAAACTGCACACCTCGGGCCATGTCCCACCAGCTGCGGGCATTGTCCTTCAGCCTGAAGGACCCATATAACGTCTTCTTGTCGTCGGGGACTGACAAGACCTCAAACACTCGTTCCACCTCCTTTACCCAGTTCTCGGACATGTATGGGTCGAGCTTACTAGCGAAGGTCGAGGGGTCAAGCTTCAAAAATTTCTCATACGTCACTGCGGTAAATTAACACATAAAGATTGTAAATTTTAAAGCAAAAATAAAAAAAGCAATTCTTAACACAAACTTACCAAAATATAACACATAAAGAAGCTTGTGAGTGTGATAAACAACAAAACTTATCATCAATCTGCCTCATCGTCTGAATTAGAGGAAAGAACATGATCGAGGTGGTCCATGTTGAGAGTATGCAAATTATGTTCTCCCTCCAAGTCAAAATCTTCTGGATTTACATCCCAATTCTTGGATGGTCCACAACTGCATCAAAAAATGAGTATATTAGTATCTAACTTAAAACTTTGAATTCAAATATTTAAATACAAACTTTGAATACAAAGAAAAAAAAGTACCTATACTCTTCTTTGGTGCGGCGAGAAATTAATCGTAGATTTGAGTGAACATAAACCAAATCATCTGCTCTTTTACTAGTGAGTTTGTTTCTTTTAATGTTGTGAATTTGAGCATATGTACTTCAATTTCTTTCACAACAAGATGATGTAGCAGGTTGGGATAACAACTTCATTGCAAGACATTGCAGATTTGGTGTCTCTGATCCATATGTTGCCCACCAATTAAGGAGATTTTTCTCGTCTCTTACCATGAGTGCTACTAAAGAATCAAATCTCCCAATAGAAAACTTGTCAAACTCACTATTTACAACCTTAAACATGTGAGGATCATTAAAAAGTCTTCCCAAACATATCATTCTATTTCTTAATATCTCAGGATCTTCATTTAGAGAAACACGACAAACACCTGTTGTCAACTATTTTTTTGCATAGTATTTTGGATTGAGAGAGTGTGTCATGCAATGCAAAGGTGTATTGCTTTTATCCCATCTTCTCACTAAAATTGAATGTACATGATTGTAAAATTCTAAATCATCAAGTGCAATATCTTTCTTCTTATGTGTAAAAATGATACTTTGAACTTTTTCAATCATATTGTCCTACATTTCATAAATTCTATGAAGCATAGGTACATCTCTGTCAACTTCTCTCAACATTTCTCAAATAGGCTCTGTAAATTCAACAAAATATGTAATTTTATCCCACCAAAAATCATCACAGATGCGTTTTTTGATAGCTTGAGCCTTGACATCATCTTCAGTACGATAAAAATCTCAATCTTGATCAGCCACCATCATCATTAATGCATTCTTGAGTTGCTTAATTCTTTTCATCATAACAATGAGAGAAGCAAAACGAGTTTCAACAACTTTCAGTAACTTGAGATCAGAATGTCTATTAAATATAGAAAGAGCATGATGATGGCTTACAACAAAATTTCTAATATTTCGAACATCATGCTCTATTTTCTCAATCCATAAACACATTTCACGTGCATGTGTATCATCTTTTGATGGATTGCATATATACTTAAGTGTCAAATTTAAATTGTGTGTTGCACAAAGAGTCCAAAAAATATGTGAATATGTATCTTCACTTGCCAAATTCATTCTTACACGACTGCAAACTGGAGCATTGTCAGTAATGATTTGCACAACACTTTCTTCACACACTTCTTTTATCATTTCGACAAATAATCTCTTTAAATATTCAGCATCTTTATACTCTCCAGATGCATCAACAATCTTAAAAAAGATTGACCCATTAAGTGAGTAAGCAACGAAGTTTATCAGTGGTCGCCTTTGTATATCAGTCCACCCATCAGAAACAATAGACACTCCATGTCGTTTCTATACAAATTTTTGGGTCTCTAACAAGTCTTCAATTTTATTTTTTTCCTCTGCAAGAATGATTGTTCTTAGTTTTTCTGAACTAGGAGGCACATAACCACTCAAATTACAATTAGCCAAAGATGTAATCATATCTTTCCAGTATGAACCAAGGTTTTAAAACCCGTGACTCGGAACTCGACTCGTTCTTTATTGACTCGTGACTCGGCGGGTCAACTCGGTGACTCGGACCGGGTTTTGTTAACTTTTGATTTTAAAAGAAAAACAATATATAATTTGTCTGAAACCATGTTTTTGAGTAAACAGTCTCCAAATGTCTGTAAGAATATAAAAACAACTGAAAAGAGCTATAGAGGTTTGCTTGAATAATTGAATTTGATATCTATACAAGCACTTTGACTAATTCATGACTTGAATTAGAGGATTTGGTCACCATGAGTTCAGTCTCCTACTACCTAAGGTTCCTAAAATGGCCAATCATATATGCTAGCTTGTTTTAAAAGTTTTAATTCCCTCTCTGCCAAATCCATAAATGTAAAATAGGGATATATGTGCATATTGAAAGTTTACAAAATGCTCAATATCAACATAAATAAGCAATTTTCTCATGTATAAAACTATGCAGGAAATATATTAATGGCACAACTATAAAAAGACTACTAATATTTGAATATGTACAATGCTTGTTCACATAACAAATGGATGATGAAACCTAGATGTGACTTCCCATAGGCACAGTTGACCCTCCATATATAGTGAGAATCATTTCTTTAAAATATTTTGCTAGAATAAGTTGATAACACAGGGTGAACAGTAGTTCGAACAACATGGCGATTTTATTCTATGGATTTAAATGCTTTTTTATCTTTAAATGATTTTTATTTTCTTTTTTATACAAAATCTGGGGGTAACCCTTGTTAAAATATATGTACTTATATATTTCGAAACTGTAATTTGAAACTCAAAAAACAAATTTCAAACATCCCAAAACTCGCCCGAGTCAGGCCGAGTCAGGCCGAGTCAAGCCCGAGTTTTGGCAAACCGAGTTTGCCTTGCCGGGTTGACTCGCTGGAGGGCCGAGCCGAGTCAGGCCGAGTCAACGAGTTGACTCGGCGAGTTTTAAAACACTGGTATGAACTTCTAGCTACATTAAAAGGAATTGAGCTTGAGTAAAAGAATCGACCAATTTTTTTATCAATTTTTGCTCTTGCCATGTTTTTGAATGAAGCTTGTATTGTTTTATTGCTTTTCATTTTTCTTTTCTTTAAAAGTTCTTCTTGTATATCACTAGCAATAGGAAAAGACAAATTAATCGAATCGCTTCTCATCTCTGCAATTTTCTTCTTTTCAGCTTCCTCTTGTTCTTTTTTTAATTGCGTTTTATTGCTTTTCATTTTTCTTTTCTTTAAAAGTTCTTCTTGTATATCACTAGCAATAGGAAAAGACAAATTAATCGAATCGCTTCTCATCTCTGCAATTTTCTTCTTTTCAGCTTCCTCTTGTTCTTTTTTTAATTGCTTTAACATGTCTTTGTCAACCCCAGAACATGCCCTAATTCCTTGACCACGAATATGCAAAAGATGTGCTTTCACACGCGTATGAGAACCTGTGAAAACAGTCTTACATAGATTACAATGAAACTGCACATTCCCACCACTACTAGCTTTTACCCTTTTTGTCACAAGCCTCCAAAGTGGTTGAGAAACTTCTAATTTAGGGTTAGAACTTGAACCAAATGTATTAACACTACTGCTAGAACTCGCCATTATATCTGAAAAGTGAAAACAGAAAAAAAAATAAGTAAATAAAATAAAGTTAATAAACAGTTCAAAATAATAGTAATAGGAGCTTCAGGTTCGTTCCCCTTGTGCAAATCAGGTTCAAACCAAGCCCTCCTCTGCAAACCAGGTTCAAGATAGGGGGCCTACCCCTATCTGACGCAAAAAGGAGGGGTAGGGCAAGCCCCTGCTGAACCTTATCAGTGGCAGGGGCGAAGCCCCTGCCAAAAAGCCAAAGGCAGCAGGGGAAACGAGGAGGGGCCGAGCCCCTCCTCGTTTCCCTTCTGTCCGACGGGGCAAGGGTCGGCCTGTCAGTCGAGCCCCCTCCTTCCCCAACTCCTACTTCTTACCCCTGCGATAAAAGGGAAACGAGGAGGGGCTGAGCCCCTCCTCTGTGAATCGGAGGCACAAGGAGGGACCGAGCCCCTCTTCTGCGAGCAGAGGGTGCAGGGAGTATTAGAATATGGGCTGGATATGGATCCATTCAATAAAGGATCCATATCCATTCCTAGGCTTTGTAATTTAATGTAATGAGTTACTAATACAGGGGCATTTTTGTCTACGTGTGAATTATTGTAACCCTATTAAGGCTAATGATGTATTAGCGCAGACTGAGTGAAGGAAACAGGCTGCTGATTCTCAACAATATCAGAACTCTCTCTCTCTCTCTCTCTCTCTCTCTCTCTCTCTCTCTCTCTCTCTCTCTCTCTCTCTCTCGTCTTTGATTTCTGCAGGAATTCTAATATGGTATTAGAGTAGCGGCAGGTCTGGGCATAAAAAAAATCTCTTTAGCCGAAACGTGAAAAGCACGCCTTCATCTTCTTCAGTCAGTCGAGTCTTTCCCATTCAGCATCGGCTCCATCTCTTCTTCAGTCAGCCGAGTCTTTCCCATTCAGAGGCTGAGATCCTTCAGCCGAGTCCCCTTCATCTTCTTCAGCCGCACCCAACAGTAGATCCTTCAGCGAGCAACGAGTCCCCTTCATCTTATTCAGCCGAACTCAACAGCACGATCCTTCAGCCGAGTCCCCTTCATCCTCTTCAACGGATCATCTTCTTCAGGTCGAGTTTCCTGTTTCCTGTTTTCCAATCCAACCCAATCTTCCTCTTCAGCAGATCATCCTCTTCAGTGGATCATTCTCTTCAGCAGCCCAGTCTTAACAGTAAAATCGAGTTCCCTGGTTTTCCAACCAGGAATCTGCCTTTGATATCGAGTTCCCTGGTTTTCCAACCAGGAATCTGCCTTTGATATCCTCATTCATTTTCTGTCAAACTTTCCATACCCTAAAAAAAAAAGGGGGTATATATATAGAGCTCCCATTTCCCTTGTCGTGACATTTTGCCGATTTCTGCCAACTGTGATAAAACAACTCAGTTTCAGTCACTAGTATTATTTCTCAAAAAAAAAAGGGAAAAGGTTGTCAACAAGCCTACAAATGGATACTTCAGCCAATTCGGGTCTTTCTTCCAATTTCTTGGGGCAGCTAGTTTCGGAAAAGCTAACTACAAACAACTATCTGACATGGAAAAGGCAAATTGCTCCTTTTATTCGAAGTCAAGACCTTTCAGGTCAATTGGATGGCTCCATTCCAATGCCCCCAGAATCCATCATAACCGAAGCCAAAGAGGATGGAGGATTGCCGAATATTGTTCGCAATCCTGCCTTTGTTTCTTGGATGAACCGCGATCAGGCTCTTGTCGCATAAATCACTTCCACGTTATCACAAGTACTGATTTTCATTCATGATGATTGCACATCCAAAGTTTTGTGGGAGGTTTTAGCTCAAACCTACTCTCAGATATCGAAGGCCAAAGTGTTGTTTCTCAAACGCGAATTTCAGATGTTAAAAAAAGGGGCAATGAGCATCATTGAATTCTTAAATCAAGTCAAAAGCATCACAGATAAGTTAGCCATGGTTGGATATCCAGTGTCAAATAAAGAAAAGGTGCAGCAGACACTGAATGCTCTGGGACCAGAATATCATGTTCTTGTGATGTCTTTATTGTGTCTACCTACACTACTCAGTTTTGAAGAATTACGTGTTAAACTCTTTCAGTACGAGATGACTCTGAAAAGCATGTCTGATGCTTCAACAGGACAATCATCTACGCATGAGGTTCTTGCCACAGGGATAATAGTGGATCGTTCACGAGGAGGACGTGGCAGAAGCAGGGAACTCCAATCCAGGGTGGACGTGGGTTACTACCTACACCAAATTCCAATGTCAGTATTTCAAAGAATGTTCCCACATGCTACCAATGTAACAAACGTGGTCACATCAAAGCCAACTGCTGGTTCAATCCACAAAATCGGAACATAACACAAAATAATAGAAATGCTGCTACATCAGAAACTGCAGGTACATTTCGAGTCAGTGACGATGCTAAGGATCTTCTCTTATCTCTGATGGCCAACTTGAATCTAAAACAAAGTGATGATGGAATATGGTATGTTGACTCTGGGGCAGCAGCTCATGTCACTGGCAATGCAGGTAAGTTTTCTACCTTGACTCCTTATATTGGTAAATCTAATATTGTAACTGGAGATGGGACTCACCACCCTATTTCAAACATTAGCAATGTCCTCATTCCTTTGTCTGAGTCATCTATTCCTTTATCTGATGTTGTTCATGCGCCAAATATAAAGAAAAATATTATCTTTGTTTCTAAGCTTGTTGACTCTACCAATTCATCTGTGGAATTTACTCTTACTTCTGTCTTTGTCAAGGATTTCCAAACGAAGGAGATGTTCGCTAAAGGAGAGCGACGTGGAAACATGTATGTCTTCAATGAAGATTCAACCTCCAGTGTCCTGAAGCCCAAGTCTGATCATGTCTCCAAAAGCGTCTTAAGTATATCCAAATGTAATAAGTCAGATCTCTGGCATTCTTGTCTTGGTCATTGTAGTCAAGTCTTTATTGAAAAGTTAGTATCCAATGGTTTTCTTTCAGAGTATGTTTCATCTTCATTGAAGGATAAAATGTGTCCCAGTTGTCAGGTCTGCAAAAGTCATGTACTTCCTTTTCATCAAATAAATAAAAGAGCCTCCATGCCCTTTGAAATAATATGTTCTGATGTTTGGGGCCCAACCCCCAATCCTTCCTCTTCTGGAAGCAAATATTATGTATCATTTATTGACAGTTTCTCTCGTTTTACCTGGATATTCTTTATGAAACACAAATCAGAGGTTTTTTCCATCTTCCGTCATTTTCATGCCTATGTTAAAGCTCAATTCTCCCAAAACATTCAAATTCTCCAATGTGATGGAAGTGGTCAGTATTCCTCCAAAAAAAATTAGATTTTCTCCAAGATAATGGGATACATCGTAGAGTTTCTTGCCCGTACACTCCACAACAAAATGAAATTGCTGAACGTAAACATAGACATATTGTGGAAAGTGCAATGAGTATGATGCATGATTGTAACTTGCCCATTAGTCTTTGGACAGAAGCTTTTCACACTGTCACTCATGTGATAAATCGTCTTCCTATGCCTATCCTTGAAAATCAGTCTCCTTATTACGTTCTCTTTGGTGCACATCCTGATTATGATGAGTTACGAGTTTTTGGATGCACATGCTATGTACACATTGATATATCCATGAGAACTAAATTTCAGGACAAAGCCTCCATATGCCAATTTGTTGGTTATGCAGATGAACATAAGGGCTACAGGTGTTATGACCCTGCTAATAAGAAGATTAGAATTTCCAGAAATGTTGTTTTTGATGAAAATAGTTTTCTGAAAAGTAAAGCAAATCACAATCGAGAACATGGTGACGCAGTTGGCAATTGGTATGATCCATGGCTTAGTGCTGAACTTATTTCACATACTGTCGGAGATACTATTTTGATCCTTGAAGGCATACATGGTGAGACAGATTCAGATGATGCATCACAAACAGCATGTCTGAGATACAAAGGTAATGTGTATACCAGGAGACCCAGAAAACAAACAAATGTACCTGCTGAAGAACACGTTGCATTGCCTGATAACAAAGAAGCACCAAGAAGATCAGGCAGGATAAGACATCCTATTGAAAAATGGGTTAGTTATGACAACTTTTCTATGGACTTTCAAATTTTTTTATCCAAGATTGAGAAACATAATGAACCACTTGGTTTTCATCAAGCTGTCCAATGCAACAAATGGATTGAAGCGATGAATCAGGAGATCGAGGCACTTCATGAGTGTCAAACATGGGAGATAGTTGGTCGTCCTCCAGATAAGAATGTTGTTGGTTTCAAATGGGTATATAAAATTAAATATAAACCGGATGGTAGCATTGAACGGTACAAGGCACGTCTCGTTGCCAAGGGTTTCACTCAAGAATATGGTCAGGATTACGATGAGACATTCAGCCCAGTGGTGAAAATGGGAACTATTCGCATTATACTTGGCTTAGCAATTGAACATGGCTGGACCCTTAGTCAACTTGATGTTAAAAATGCATTTCTTCATGGAAATTTAAAGGAAGAGGTCTACATGGAGCAGCCTCAAGGTTATACAAAGGGAGACCCAAAAGAGTATGTATGCAAGTTAACCAGAGCCTTCTTTGGTTTGAAGCAAGCTTCCAGGTCATGGTTCGAAAGCTTCTCCTTAGAGATTCAGAAACATGGTTTCTTTCGTTCCCAACTAGATCATTCTCTGTTTATATACAGGAATGATACCACCCTTGTGTTCTTACTCATATATGTTGATGACATTGTGATCACTGGTAATGCTCCAGACCACATTCAATGAATTAAAGTTTTACTGAGTATGCAGTTCAAAATGAAAGACCTTGGGGAACTAAGATATTTTCTTGGTGTAGAGGTGGACAGACAAGATAACAAAATGTCATTGACTCAACACAAATACACTTTTGATCTTCTGGCTAAAGCAGGAATGACAGATTGTAAACCTCTACCTACACCCAGTGTTGTCAACCAAAAGCTCAGTATTTGTGATGGTGAGTTATATCCTGATGCAGTCAAGTATCGCAGTTTAGTGGGTATGCTGCAATATCTTACTTTTACTAGACCAGACATTATATATTCTGTTAATCAAGTATCTCAGTTTATGCATGAACCAAAGACTGGTCTCAAACGCATCCTTCGCTATCTAAAAGGAACAGTAGGCGATGGACTTATATATATTCAATCTTCATGGAAGTCACCAAAACATAACATATTGTCCTATACAGATGCAGACTGGGCAGGGGATCCAGATGAGAGGAGGTCTGTTTCAGGATACTGTGTTTTTATTGGAAGAAATCTTGTCTCATGGAGTAGCAGAAAACAGAAGGTTGTGGCAAGGTCTAGCACAGAGGCAGAATATAGATCTATGGCAGCCACCACTGCAGATGTGACCTGGATTAGGCATCTACTTACAGAAATGGGGGAGGATATCTCAAATTCGACACTTATGTGTGATAATAAAAGTTCTATACAAATTGCATTCAATCCCATTCATCACAGTCGAACTAAGCATATTGAGATCGATCAACATTTCATCAGACAAAAGATAGCAGACAAAGAGATTGGACCAGTTTATGTGCCTTAAGAAGACCAAATTGCTGATATGTTTACAAAAGGTCTTACAAGTCAACGTTTCTGGTATCTGAAGAACAAGTTGCACATGGTTCACTCTCATGCACAACTTGAGGGAGGGTATTAGAATATGGGCTGGATATGGATCCATTCAATAAAGGATCCATATCCATTCCCAGGCTTTGTATTTTAATGTAATGAGTTACTAATACAGGGACATTTTTGTCCACGTGTGAATTATTGTAACCCTATTAAGGCTAATGATGTATTAGCGCAGACTGAGTGAAGGAAACAGGTTGCCGATTCTCAACAATATTAGAGCTCTCTCTCTCTCTCGTCTTTGATTTCTACAGGAATTCTAATAGGGAGGGGGGTGAGCCCCTCTTCTGCGAGGGGGGGGGGGGGGGAGGGGCCTAGCAGACATAGGCGAAACGAGGAGGGGCCAAGCCCCTCTTTTGCGAGCAGAGGGTGCAAGAGGGAGGCTGCGAGCAGAGGGTGCAGGAGGGTCGACATACATGTTGAGTGTTGACGGAGGGGGAGACAGTGGCTGGCACCTGTGCATACCGTCGTCGGAGTCTGGATCACCGACGTGGGTGTAGGAGAAAGTTGCAGGGGCTGAGGGGGAGAGGCAAAATCGAGAGGGTAAGCCCCTCCCCCTGTCGATAAACCCCTTTTAGGGTTTGGCTGCAGATGAAATTTGGATCTGGATCGGGTCCAGACCCGACCCGACCCGGATCCAAAACGTATTTTAAAAATCAAAACGGACATTTTTGGACTCGGTCAAAGTTGACCGAGTCCAAAATGTTGACGGACTCGGCCTCGACTCATTGACCGAGTCCAGGCAGAGTCCGAAGCCGCAACCGTGTCTGCAACCGTGTCGGGGCGTGTCGACTCGGGTGCAGCGCCTCCTTAGCCGAGTCCGTGTGACTTAGGTCGTGGTGTATGTTGTTTGCTGATGATATTGTTTTGATTGATGAATCTAGAGTTGGGGTTAATGCTAAGTTAGAATTATGGAGACAGACATTAGAAGCAAGAAGTTTTAAGTTGAGTAAGAGTAAAACAGAATATATGGAATGTCCGTTTAGTAAGCAACGAAATAGTGATGGGAGTGTAGTGAAGCTTGGTGAGCAAGAAATACCGGTGGACGATTGTTTCAAATATTTGGGATCTATCATTCAAAAGTATGGAGAAATTGATGGAGATGTAAATCAAAGGATAAAGGTTGGGTGGATGAAATGGAAAAGTACAACTGGAGTGTTGTGCGATCGTAGAATGTCATTGTGGTTGAAGGGAAAGTTTTATAGGACGACTATTAGGCCCACTTTACTATATGGTACGGAATGTTGGGCTGCCAAGAGACATCATATTAAAAAAATGAGTGTAGTTGAGATGTGTATGCTTAGATGGATGTGTGGAAATACAATAAAAGATAAGATTCGAAACAAGGAGATACGTAAGAAGGTAGGCATTGCACCCATTGAAAATAAGATGAGAGAGAATCGTTTACGGTGGTATGGACATATTTGGCGAAGGCCTAATGATGCTCCAGTTAGAAGGATGGAGAAATGGGAAAATATATTAGTTAAAAGAGGTCGAGGTAGGCCTAGGAAGATATGGATGGAGATGACAGGAAAGGATATGAATGCTTTGAACCTCACCGAGGACATGGCATTGGATAGAAATGATTGGAGGAGAAGGATTCATGTGGAAGACCCAGAATGATTTTCTTTTTTGGTTCATATCGCCGACTCCAATTGTTTTGGGATGAAGGCGTAGTTGTTGTTGTTGTTGTTGTTGTAAAGAAGATCCATGTATATCGAGAATAGCAGTCAACAAAGATGAGATAATATCTAGTGCCAGACATGGAAGGAACTGGAGTCAAACCCCAAACATCAAAACATATAATTTCAAATGGTCTTGAAGCTCTTTTATTAATGGAATGAAATGGAAGAACATGACTCTTACACTGAAGACAACTAAAACAATTTTTATTATCGACACTTAAATTCATACTTGACTTGGGAATAAGACTACTTGAAACAAGCTTATCAATAAAGCGACTACTACAATGACCCAGATGACCATGACAAAGATTTGGCTGAATACATTCAGAAAGATTAAAAACACTGTCAGGAGGAACTGAAGATGATGATGTGAGCTTCAAGATGGAGTCAACAGGCTGAACACGAGAGGAAGGATTCTCTTGGAACACATACATATTCCCTTGACGTTTTCTTTCAGCGAACATTTCCCTCGTGTGAAGGTCCTTAACACAAACAGAAAAAGGAATAAACTCAATTGAAGCATTAATGTTATCTACAAGCTTAGAGACAGAAACAATATTTTTCTTGATATTAGGAGCATGAATGACATTTGAAAGAGCAAGAGAAGAGGTGGACATAGGAATTACAGAATTTTCAATTTGCGAAATATGATGGTAAGACCCATTCCAGTGACTGTACTATTTCTACCAATATAAAGAACAAGATTTAGGAGCTTACCAGCATCACTAGTGACATGAGTGGCTGCACCAGAATCAACATACCAAGTGCCTTAATCATTCTGTTTGATATTCAATTCAACAAAGGCAGATAATAACAGTTCTTCGACTTCTCCACTATTCTTCAATGTATCTGTTTCATTTCTTGTCTTCAATTGCTTTCTTCTATTTTGCGGGTTAAACCAGCAATTTGCCTTTATGTGCCCCCTTTTGTTGTAGAGAAAGCAGGTAGGTATTGTTCTTTGCCTTTGCAGATTAGGAGGCATATTGGGAGTAGGTAATATTCCACGAGCTCCTTGTCCATTCCGCTCTTGACCTCCCCTTTCTCGAGATTCATACCTGCCACATCCTCGACCATAGTTAACTCTTGTGGCAAGAACATCGTGTGCTCCAATGGGGTTGTGATTACCTTCAGAGAATCCTTTCAAAGTCATCTCATACTGTAAGAACTTAACACGAAGATCTTCAAATGTAGGCAAGTCTAGTAAACACAACAAGGAAGTAACCATCATATGATAATCGGGTCCTAACCCCCTCAAAGTTTGTTGCACCATATCTTTGTCACTGACCGCGCAACCCACAATAGCCAACTGATCTATGATAGTTTTCATTTTGTTTAAATACTCCATGACAGTCATGGAGTCATTTCTCAACATTTGAAACTTTCTTTAAAAATAAAAATCTAACCTGAGAAACTTGAGAATACGTCTGAACAAGGCGATGCCATAACTGCATAGTTGTGCAGTCATCTGGAATTGTCACAGGTAACCAAAGCCTGATCTCGCTTCATCCAGGATATATATTCTGGATTTCTGACAAAAGTAATGGAAGTGTCACCCTCCCCAGTATTGGCATCTCGTGATATGAACTCTGGAGGAACAAAAACTGAGCAATCTAGATGTCCAAAAAAGTCCTAACTTCTTATAAATGGAATGATTTCTCTCTTCCAGGTGAGAAAATTGGAGTTGTTCAGTTTTTCAGATACAAGTTGGCTAAGAAAGGCATGATTGAGAAGCAGAAAAAGAATCCATAGGCGATTGAAGGCGAAAGCAAGACAGAATGAGAAACAAGACCGGAGTAGAGCAAAGGAAGTAAAAGAGCAACAAATAAAATTCAGAAATAAAAGAGTAGAACAAAGGAAGTAAAAGAGCAACAAATAAAATTCAGAAATAAAAGTCAGAACCAGAGAATTCAGCTACTTTTTTTTAGCAGACCAACCCGAGACAGAAACCGAGGTTATGCAGTAAACTGATCTAAATAAAGATAAGTCAATGAAATGCAAAACAAAAACACGTTATTTGAATGTAACGTGTTTTTCTTTTTGAAAAATGCAAAGAGGAATAAAAAGAAAGGAAACCCGAAAAGAAAAGGGATCTGATATTTTACTCAGATCTAAATCTGACCTTATTTTTCTGAAGAAAATGAGGAACAATATGGATGTGATGTGAAAAGAAAATGAAATCACGTCAAACAATATGAGATTAGATATGAAAAGAATAAGGAGGATAACGAGTAAGAAATAGATGCAGATTCAGATTTTAGAAATAGAAATAGATTAGATGCAGATTTTAGTAGAGATGCAGATTTTAGAAATAGGAAAAATATGCAGAAAAGAAAGAGAATATGTTGACTGGAAAGGGATATTCTGCAGAATACGTTGGCTTAGAGATTCAAGAGATTCAGAAAGAGTAAGAAAAAGAGAAATACCTTGGAAGAAGACGTTGGAGAGGATCACTGCTCTGATACCATGTTAGAAAACGACGAGAGAGGAGAGAGAGGCTCTGATGGCTGCAGAAGAAAACCCCAATAAGGTCTGCGGTTTTTGCTTTACATTAAGTATACACGTACAATAATTGGGGTACGAAAATAACCATTACATAATATACTAAAATTACAACATGCCATTAATGAGCATGTGTTTAAATAAATAAAACGAATTGGGTCTGGATCCTGAGATCCAGACCCAGTCGTGAATGACATCTTTTCATTGGGGACTCACTTGACCTCAAGAAATTTCACATATTTTGAGTATCTGTGGGCAGCAGTAATAAAAAGAGAAACTAAAGTTGGTGTGTATTTAATAAAGGCATGCATATAAAAAAAATCTGCAAAAAAATAATAATTTATTCATGCTTGTACATTGAAATCATGCATATTCCTATTATACATTAGATCATGCATATTTACTTGTTCTCTTGTGATATATAGGTGATTGCATGATATGTGTTTTCTATTGCATGATAATTGTCTTTAATGCTTAATTGATGTTCCTTATTGCTTAAGTGATTATTTGAATTATAAATATATCATTTGTGTTCTTTTTACTTATTTGTTTTACTAGATGGATTTGTACACAGAATTCTTTGTATTCTGACACCCTTACTTTTGTGTTTTTATAGTTTCTGAGACTCAGTGAAAGGATTTGCTTTGCGAGGAGCTACGAGGGTTATGCAACTTCTTGAGAGACTTTTTTGGGGACAGCATGGCTCTTCTTTTTGTTTTATTTATATTTTATTTGCTTATGTCTTAGACTCTATGCACTTTAATTAATAAAGTTGGTTTAGTTTGGAAGATGAGTATAAGATCCCTGCGTGGTGGTTGTGTTTAAACTGTAAAGGCCCCGGGTTTCTGGGAATGTTTCCGCACTTGAGAAACAAAAAAAATGTTGTCACTTTCTCATGGGTATGAGTTAGGGTCGTTACAATAAATCACATTATTGAGATGCTGGAGCATGAATGGAAGACTTGGACATCACCAAAATAAAAGGATGTAGTCACTTTCAATGAAGAGAAGGCCAAGGATTAATGAGCCATCATGAAAGAGTGAGAAAGACATCACTCAAACTAATTATAGAAGGAAACACACAAGTCAACACACACATGCAGACATATAATACAATAATAAGAAACAAATGGAACTAAACTAATGATAGAAAGAAATACACACACACATGCTGATGTCTAGTACGATTATATGGAAACAAATGAAGCTAGATATACACACCTATATACATATAACTAAATACTATGTGTATATATGTAAATATATATAATGCAGTAACATGAGGAAATAAATGAAGCTAAATATATGGGAATCCATTATTAAGAAAAGGTTCCAAAGGAAAATGATGAATTTGCACCGATCAGGTCAAGGTTTAAACTTTAGAGTTTAGACCACATCGAAGGAGTAACAAAGCACAGTTAGAACCAGGCAATGCAGACCCAAATGAGTTATCATCTGATTATAGTGTATGCCAGCATGTATTCATTGAGAACCAGGTGCACTATTGGACCCAACCCAACAAATACAGCCAAGTTTGGCAAACCAACCTATGGACACCCACAATTGTACCTGAACTATGGTCACAAATACCAATGTTGTCAATATCGGTGCAAATTAGCCTGAATTGGCCGATTTGTATCATATTGGCCAGAAATCGATATGGTACAAGGCTGATTCAGCTTCTTCTCTAAAAAATTTTAAAAATGGTTAAAAATGTTTTAAAATATTATTTTAATATTTTTAAATATTATTTTTGTAACACGTGACATTTTCTGGTTGAAAGTTGGCCGATTCAGTTTGATTCAGCTTCAAATCCGAATCGGCCGATTCACCTGAATCGTTTTCAAATTGATTCAAGGCCTGATACTATATCAACAACATTGACAAATACCATGGTGAGGTCTAACTTAAAGAAATATAAGATCCTGTAGACCAATTTCTTATCACCAACTCAAAAAAAGGAAAGAGAAAAAAACATCAAAAACTCTTTAAGTAATTTGCAGATGTAGTAAAAAAAAAAGTTAGGTGTTTAAAAGTTTGTTTCATTAAATTCTCTATCCCCAAATCTAGGAAGGTAGTGCTGATTTCATGCAATTTCAGCAGCAGTTAGTACTCACAAGAGGAGCTTTGACTCTAGGGCCTAGCCAGATTAACAATAGTTAGTTTCCCAATAATACACCACAAACCTTAGTGCTGCTTATCATTCCCATAAGATTGTGCATCAATCACTCAAGAAAACAATCATGGCATATGAACTGAAGAAAGGTCCAGGAAATGTTATAGCACAGTCAGCAAGGTTCTCCATGTCGGGCCAAATCCACATTGAAGAGCAAGTAGAAGTTTTTGAACAAATCGATTTAATAAATCATTCTACATGGCAATTCAATTCCCAAAGACAAGTAGCATAAATTCAAAGACAAACAATCGGATATGAGAGAGTTGCTTCTAAACGTAGTGAGCTGAACTATTGCTTTCAAATGAGGTATTCAAGCGCGACAAATATATATATATATATATACCTTCTTGAACAGAACATTACTCATGACCCTTTCAGAAAGCTGGATCTGCAGCAATATAGCAAAGACAAACATTAAAAGCTGAACAGAATATAAAATTATTGAGATAGAAGACAAAAGCTATGAATTTCTACAGACAAAACACTCCACAAACTATGGTACCTGGACACTCCATTTTGCCCTCTGTACTGTGTCGACGACCGGACACGCCATTTTACCCTCCGTAGATACAAGTTTGTATTTAATTTCTAATTTATAATTATATTTTCAGATTATAACTTTATATTTTCAGTATATAATATATATTTTAGATATAGCATACATATTTAGATTATATTCAGTTTATTTTGAATTTATTTTGTATTTATGTGATATATATATATAACCATGTCCCCGTACCCACATTTTTTGGAATTGCCATGTCGTACCATCCTTACCCACACCCGTACCCAGGTGACATAGTCTACAAATAACTCCAATACTAAATTAACTGGAAACTAAGAATCCATAAAGAATAAAGAAATTTTGAAGTGTAACTTTGATGTGAGTGATGAGATAACAAGGTACAATAAGATAATCAAATTAATGAGGATTTTGACATGCCCAAACATCAAGAATCTTTTTGAGTTGGTCTTTCTTTTTATAAATTCAATGAAGAAATTCCATTTTCTCAATTGAGTTTCTCTTGCCCACTTTTTTTTGTATATCCACACCATACTCTTTCTTTCTGTGGACATAAAGAAAACACAGCAACTGTATAAAAGCTTAGATGCATGTTCATGGAAACTCCTGAGGATTACCTTGTAAGCGGACAAGTCAGAGGTGACATCAATGGTTTCATCAATCTGTGGAGCATACACATGAGAGCACACATTTTTCAAGCAATGCTGTTTCAAATGCTCTGTAGCTTCTGCAGAACCATGCACTAAGACCTTCAAATAAAAATCACAATCTGAATTAATAGCAAAACTTAAGCACTAAAAACTGCAGGAACAATGAAAGCATGATAATGAATAAAAGTCCAACTTGGCATTACAGCAGATGATCAGTGTCATCAGGAGAAAAAAAAAGAAAACATTTATAGTCTAAGATTAAGTATGCTTCATATTCAGAGTAATCCATGCGCGTTTAGATGCAAGTTAGTGGTCAATTTTGAATAAAATATCAAGCGTCAATAGAAAACATGCAAATTGCATGATCCAGGTTGAAAGATGTGTACTAAGGTTATCGTAATATCTTTGGTGGTGTAGTGAAGTAGGATCAGACATAAAAGAAATTTAAATTAGAAATTAGTAAAAACAAAAAAATTAGAAATGCTTCCTGTTTGTGATAACCTTCAAAAGGGGAAAATTTGACTACTGACTCATCTTTAACCTGAGACCATGGATCAAGAGAGGATTAATAAATTTACATTTGACTAGAGTTTGGAATCTAGGTTATGTTTGATCAAATTTTCCTCATTTTACAGAGGCTTGCAGAATACTTGAGAACCCAAATCCAGACATGGAGGACCATTAAGGATTAGCCTTAAACAGGTGAAGTAACACAGAAAATCACATGAACTCAACAGGCTAGGCATCTGAGAAGATGCATCTCATGGCACTGGTATAAAAGCCCTACGGGATTTTGCCTCAAGGGTAGCCCTTAAGACCAACTATTATTCCAACCACATGACCATGTCAATATCCAAAATTAGTGAAAAAAGGAAAGGTCAAGCCCTGCTAGGACAGCCATCATAAGGAGGCATGAACAAGGTATAAAAGATGGCTACATGAAACACAATATCTCAGAAAGATATGCAAGAAGAATGGCAAGGGATGACGGGATTGGATTAATTGAATACCGATGATATTGAATCAGATTAAAGTATCATGAATAACAATATTTGATCTATTAAAGCAATTCATCAACTGGCTTATGCTCTGACCCCAGTAGCATGGGGCAGGTGGAATGTTTTTCCACGCCCTTTTGATTTTGAGGCCTCCAAATGTATATGTATTCATCACATATATCAGCATATTTCACAGTACAAAATCCATATTTTTAGGATTTTAGGAAACATGTGAAAGGAAAAGGATGCAATTACATGCATACTTCACGCCGATATCTACCTATAAATTTGTATGTATCAAAGAAAACAGAAGAAGAACAAGAGAGAAGAGAGAAGGCACTCCAAGAGAAACTTCATTCTAAAATGAGAGAGTTACAACAATATATGGGAGACATCTCCTCTTAAGTTAATACAGCTTAGGAACTTGTACAAGTAGTTAAGGATGAATTGATGTTTCTTGCTAGCCAAGTAAAACGGTAACTTACTAGCTAAGTAATGTTACTCTACAAATAAGATCATGGAGCACCTTGTCGGTAGCTTCTTCTTTTTGGGTCGCATAGTGTGTTCCTTCTCACCCTCCCTTGTTCTCAAAACTAATATGGTATCAGAGGATTAAACTCTTGCGAGATTGTGACAATTAAATTATTGGTTCTTAAAGAAAGCCTCTTCTTTCCTCTTTTCAGTTTATCCTTTTTTTAATCTTTTAGTCTCTCTTTCATCTCTTTATCTAAATCATTTTCCAATCATCCCACTAATCCCTTCTTCTTCTACATTCTCTTTCTATTCTCATTTCAGAAAAGGGGATAATGACACCACTGGCCATATAGGTGACGCCATCACTAGCGTCAGGCCATGTAACCTATTGCTAGTCCTATTTCAGTTCTTTTCCTCTCTCAATACATTTTATTGCCAGGCCATTTCACCATTGTCGAGTTATCCATTGCTTCCAACAATAACACTTCTCCACTTCTTTTAATTCATTGTTCTTGACTGAACTTGTTCCCAGCAAATTGGATTCAACTAATATCTTCATATGGAAAAAACAATACGGTTCCCTTTATTTAAGGCCACTACCTAATGGGGTTCAACATTTCTAAGAGTCTCCCACTTTGGCTATAATAGAGCCAATTCATCCTATATTTAAGACAAAACACCATAATACTCCTGAATACTCATTCATTTATCCCTGCTTGGTGGTTTGGAGATGGAATATATCGGCAAGGTTTTATGGGTAAATATACCCTTGAAGAAGTCCCAAGCTTTATTTGCATTTCTAAATTTACCAAACTTTGAAAAAATAGCCACCTCCACACTATTCATGATCTAAGTCACAATTTTAGAATGCCCCATGTTTCATTTCAGATTTTTCTCATATTCAAGAATGGCCTTGGATCTATATTTTCCTTCCAAATCTTTAGTCTCACCACCTTCAACTTTGGTAAGCTTGAGTTGTGGTTGACGTTTAGTCCCATCAATTTACTCCCAAAGGCCTCTTCCATTTATGTGATGTTCCATAGTGGAAGCCCACACCACAAAGCTAGAGGAGTTTAGCTTGAAAGGCCACGACCTTATTGTAATGAAATGGTGGTCTTCCACAAAAGCACAAAAGTTCACAATAAGCGTCTATTGGAGACACTACAAGCACAACCCAAAAAAGGGTATAAATGGAAGAACACAAGATAAAATAATAAACTTTTAGTTCTCATGAAAAATGCTTAAGAAGCATTGAATTACAAAGGAGAGGGAATCACCCCTATTTATACAAGAATAGAGAGAGGGGAGAAGAGCTCTTAAGGAGCTCTTCTCAAAAGAGTCGACATTATTTATTTCTCTAGTCAAGATCTAATGTGATCTTGACTAGATAAATAGTCTAGTTCAAAATGAACTAGACAAAAATAAAAATAAAACAAATGAAGAAAAAGAAAAATAAATAATATATTATTATATTATATATATATTACAGTTTTATATTTTTAACACCTATCACCCATGATGGAGAGCTTTGATGAATACTTGAAGAGATCAAATCTTTCAAGTTCCACGCCAAAGAGATAGCCATGAAAAAAAACCACCAATATGAGTCTCCAACTCTTAAAATCAGCTCAATATCTAAGTCTGCAACAAAGAGGGTGCCACTAACAAAATTTCATGCCAAACAATGAACCACAAGCAAGAGAATTACAAATAAGGATCACCAAAGCAACGCCAAGTGAACCTTGACTCTAATACCATGTAAGAATGAATATCAAGTAATCAAGAAACCCCAAAAGTCCACAAAGAGCACTGACAAACACAAATAGAAATAAAAAAATTTTATTTGTTATTTCGCAAAATGATTAGAAAGCATATTACAATGAGGCATTTAGCCTCCTATATATACATCTGAGAACAAGCTGTCAGGGAGCATCTAATGGCCAGTTGTAACAGCTAGTTGAACTAGCTGTTAGATGCTCTCTAACAGCTAACTAGAGGCTAGCCAAATGACCTTAATGTCCTCATGAAAAATAGAAAACAAAAATGAAAATACAAAAAAGAAAGAAAAATTACATTGAGTACCATGTACTATCTACCAACCTATGTAGTCAAAAGCACTAGGTGGTGCCTAGTCGGTAGTTGTAAAACCTGGTAAAAAAAACTTGGATTCGGGTCGGATCCGGACCCGACCAAGACCCAATGAAGGCACCACCTCCTCCCTCATGCCTTCTAAAGACAGCAAGGCAGGGGTCCCCGCCCCCTTTCTCCCATTGAATGAGGTCCTGCTGCCGTCGCCATCTCCTGAGCCATCCCTAGACTCTCCCATTGTTGTCGCCTTCCGAGGTAACTCCCTCTCTCGCTGTTTTCTTGTTGGAGAAGCCGGCAGGAGGTCGCCGACCTCCTGCCTCCCTTTTCCCCCTCCTCGTCTGTCTTCATCTTCTTCGCCCTTCTTTTTCCGACAGGCGGCAGGGTTGCCGCCTACGTCGGGTCGGCATGCCGGCAGGGGCCAAACCCCAGTCACATGTGTCTTCTCTTCGGAGGGACGACAAGGGTGATGACATGTCGTCAGCTAGCTCCAGCAGGCGGCAGGGTTGCCACCTGCGTCGCCTCCTTTCTGGCAGAAGGCTCCCGGGTGGCCCTTGTGCCTTGGTCGGCAGGGTGGCAAGGCCCCCTGCCTGCCTCTTGTTCAGGCAGGTTGGCAGGGGCCGAACCCCTGCCACCTCCTTTCTTTTGGTTCTCGATAGGTTGGCAAGGGTTGAGCCCCTGTCACCTCCCTGAGTTCGAAAACGACGGCAGGGGCCGAGCCCTATCGTCGTCTCCCTCTCTTTTTCTCGTTGGGTGGGTAGGGGGTGGAGCCCCTGCCACCTCCCTATGTTTGGATGGGTCGGCAGGGGCCAACCCCTGTCGTCTCCCTGCTTGTCTATTGCGCAGGGAAGGAGTCGACCCCCAACCTGCTTTCGTGTTTCATTGGGAAGGGGCCGAGACCCCCCTTCCTCCCTCTTTTGGTCAAGGGAGGGGTCGAGCCCCCTCCCTGCTCCATCTTTTATGGCGTCAGGCAGAGGCTTCGCCCCTGCCTGTTTACGTGTTCGTCAGGCAGAGGCCGAGCCCCTGCCTCTTTGCATATTCGACAGGCAGGGACGAAGCCCCCTACCTCCACCTTAGTGGCTTGCGGGCAAGGGCCTCGCTCCTGCCTCTTTGCTCTTTCGGCAGGCAGGGCGAAGACTCCCTCGTTGTCTTCTTTAGGCAGGGGTGTAGCCCCCTGCCTCCCTGTTTCTCGCTGACAGCAGGTCAGCAGGGGCTCGCAGCCCCTGTCCCTGTTTCTTGCTTGTAAAGTAGGTTCATCGGAGGCACGTTGCCCCTGCTTCTTGCGCTTATAGCAGGTGCGCAAGGGCACGATGCCCTTGCCTCTGTTTCCTTCACGTTAGGTCAGCGGCAGTGCCCCCGACCTTTTGTTTTTAGTGTTAGCTTACTAAGACTGCCGCTTTTGCAGCTTGTACGACGGATCACTCTCGCGCTCCGCGACCCAAGCCGTAAATCGTTTACACTCGCAGGCGACAACAAGCTTGTAATTCCCCAAGGTAGGGGAAGATTGCACGGAGGACTTGGACAATTGAATTGAGTTCAATTAACTAAAAAGGGCAATTAAATCAACATATATATATATATATTTATACGAGTACGCATTTAACTCAAGGACGTGGTTTCGCGATCCTTGTCCTTTAATTTCTGTCATGTTTTTACTTTGTCGTCGCGCTTTGCGCCCAGGCTCTTGCTTTTGCAAATGTTTCGTTACTGTCTTGCCATTGCAGATGACACTCAGGCTTTTCGCTCATTGCATGTGCTATAAAGGCATCCTCGTAGAGGATGCAAGAGGCATTTACCGCTCTCCCTCTTGCGACAAGAGTTGAGTCGAGAGCTTAATGATAAATCCTCATCTAAGGAGAGGGATCCTTAGCAGGGATCCTGGCTTTTCGAGCAAGCAATCCTGTAAAGTTAACTTGAGCGAACTTCTTAGCGGGGATTCTGTTGAGAAACCCGTATCTCGTCTATCGAGATCCGTATTGAGTCATGCGAGACATATAGATACCACGATAGCGGATGAGATTCTAGAAATCGCATGCCAAATGTTGGCACAAGCTGTTGGCTGTTTCTAAAGATAAAGAATGTCAAAAGTAAAGTTTGAGAAACATTACATCTTTGTGAAACACTTTTGTTGAGGTTCCTATTAAGGAACTATACCCCTTTCATCCTAGAGTACTTGTAGTCGTGCACTACACGTTAGTACTGCGATGATCGGATGAGACGGTCGTGCGACCTCGAATAGTGCTAAATGCAAAATGCTGTAATCACATAAAATGGTGATTGATCGCCTTCGCAGGCTAGATGCTCGAGTAGTTGAAAGACCACAGCATAGAATGGGTTGTTAGTTAAGCAACACCTAACGCACTCATTCGCTTCTTGTTTCTGTCAAGGGAGATGATGGATTGGTACACACTCCAATGGACAGGTTATTAATAACCACCCCACGGGCAAAGATCCGGCCTCCCCAGTCATTGGAGTTAGGGGAAGGGACTACCAGACATTATCCTAGGAGGTAGATCCCATGGACTTCTGCAGAAGTTGGATGCATCCGTTGCCAAGTACCTGCCTTTGGGGAATCATCTCTCAGCTAAAGTCGTCCCCTTAGGAGCAGACTCAACTAGCTATTTGGGTTATTGAAAATACATAAAATAACAGACGCTCAAACTAGTCTCAGTTGTTTTTACGTTTTGTCTTCACGTAACCGCAGGCCAGTAATATCAAAACATAAAGTTTGTTCACACTGGTTGATTGCTCATAAGACTTTCATGTGTTTTGAATACGTATTTTTTGTCAAGTAAAAGCTTATCGATGAAATTACGTATGACTTTGGTGCCTCCGAGATTTGTATGATTATGATGCTTATGCAGGTAAATGACACGTCACGCCTACATAGTTGTATTACAGAAGATTGCATTATGATTGTTTGTGTGAATATATCACACCTGTATAACATGATTGATAAGTATAATGAATATTGGACTAAAATGTCTTGAAGATATGTGCGTGAGCTTCACGCTAGAAAGGTCGAATGCGATGTGCCTTGAGATAAGAATCGTGAATGCATATGAATGATGCAATTATCTGAATATTTGCACATATAACTTGAATCCTACGTAAATTTATTGAACTACGTAGGAGTTATATATGTTGATGTTTAGTTGATTCATATTATGTAATTTGTGTGTTCTGATGTGTATAAAACTCATGCTTTGTTTATGCATGCTTTGAGGTCTTATTTGAGGAATGCAATATTCCTTGTGGCAATGATATGATGTATAGTATTATATGCTTCGGTATGATGTGATTGAAATGCCACGTGATAAGAAATGTTGAAAGCATGCGATAAATGTTCATGGAACCTTATTGGCGAAATATGTGATCTTGTGATTTGTTTTACCATGTGAAGTGATACGATGCATATTGCTAATATACATGTTTGTACCCATATTGGTGGCTACTGACCCCAAGAGTTGTCAATTGTTCGGAGCAATCGATTGTACTGATGCATGTATCATTGTCTATGATATCTGTTGAGGACCTGATCTCCAAAGGATTATCTGCGAGTGTATGTATGATCAAGATCTGATAACCGGCTAGAGTGGTAGATTCTCTGTGATGATGTACATTATCCACGAGCTGGTAGCCGCAAAGGCGGTGAACTCCTATGAGGAGGTGTATGGTCCAAGACCAGGTATACCATCTAGGGCGGTAATTCCTTGTGAGGTTGTACATTTCCCAGACCAGGTAATCCAACGTTGATCTTGTTAATTATAATAGTGGCTATCGACCCTCAGAGCGGTCATTTGTGTTGATGTGTGTATCACAATAATTTTTATTAGATATGGCATTTGTTGAGGATCGGGTTTCCCAAAGGATTCTCTGCAAGGTTACGTATGATGAAGATCTGGTAATCGACTAGAGTGGTAGATTCTCTGTAAGGATGTACACTATCCAAGAGCGGGTAGCCACAAAGACGGTGAACTCCTATGAGGAAGTGTATTGTCCAAGACCAGGTATACTATCTAGGGCGGTAATTCCTTATGAGGTCGTACATTTCTCAGACCAAGCGATCCGACGTGAAACTTGTGACTTTGATTACCATAAAAAGTTATGGTGAGCTGTGATAATCTTCTGAGATTGATATTGATAGCCAATTATGAATCTATAAATTTGGTTTTCTGTTTTAGCATGATTTTATGCAGGACTCAGATGTGAGAATCAGATCTTTATTGATTTTAGATCATGATCATATTTTGGACCTTCTATGGAAGGATAGGCTTTTCTGAGAAAGTATGACGCCTTAAGTGAGTCATAACAGGTGACAGTTGGCCGCATAAGGCCTTCGGAGATGGGAATAAATTAAGGTTGTTCAGGACAAAGAGCTTGTTAGAAATAGTGAGAGTGACAAACGATGACCTCATAATGATTAAATGTAGAGACCCCGTTCAATGAACGAAAACAACCTTGTTGCGTGGTAGTTCACAACTTACGATCAAATGAATCGTCATGCTGCGTTTGACAGTTGCACTGCTTACTTGCTTTGAACTGCTTACCTGTTTTGAACGGCTTTCTTGCTTTGATATGGCTTACATGTTTAATTGTAGATCTGCTTTAAACTGCGTAGCATGCTGAATTAAATGTACTTAATTCAGTTTTCTGTAGTCTCTCTTGTGCACCTACTAGTTTTTCGTGAAACTAACACATTCTATGAGTACAGGTGATGATTAGGTACACTACGGGCGATGGCGCGATGGCTTCAAGATTTCCTTTTTCCTGCTCTTAGCTCACGTCCTAGACATTTTTGGGTTTTGTCACGAGTTTTCCTTTGGATATCCGAATTTTGTACTTTTTGGTTCTTTTAACTAATGTGCCCAAAGTTATCAGCTTGCCTTTCTAAATTCAATAAAAGAATAGTCTTCCGTTGATTTCATAAACAAGCTCTGAAAGGAAAGAGATTTTTTCTAGTCTGTTTTCTGAAAGGTTCGCAACTTTGAAATTTTGGGGTGTTACAGTAGTTGCCTAAAAAGATTAGATGAGGACTAGGCGAGACTAGTTAGTACCCTAATTAAAAAATTATATATATATATATATATACATAAAAATATGTTTAATTCTTTTGGTAATAAGATGTTTTCATAAAAAAAAGTACACAATTACACATGCTTTTACAAAATATATAACCAGAATATAAATATATATATTTTCAATTATTCATAAAATATTCAGTATAATCAACAAAATATGCTTTCAACCTTTCAAAAAAAAATGATTGTAACACACACAAACATATTTTATTCATAGCATAATCAAAATATATATATATATATACACACACAAAAAACATACTTTCTGCCTTTTACAGAAAAAAATCACAGTAACACATGTATAAATAACATATTACGTAATTAGTAATACTAAAAACATGCTTTCAAGCTTTTATAGAAAAATTTACAAAAAATCACACATATATACAAAAAGAAATCACACACACACACACACACACACACACACACACACACACACACACACACATATATATATATATATATATATATATATCACTTTCAGCCCTTAACATCATAAAAAACAAACGAACACACATAAAAAACCATAATCATTTAGAATTAACCCTCCTCCCTTTGTATAGTTTTTAAATATATATAATAATAATAAATGACTAAACTGCCCTTGTGCCTAGGTGAGGGCAGCTTAGACGCTGACTAGTCAACAAAATTGAAACCTTTTAAGGTACCCAACTAATCGGTGCTTTTGACTACATAGCTACCAACCTAGAGTGGAGGCTAGCCAGATTACTTTAATGCCTTATAAAAATAGAAAATACAAAAAAGAAAGAAAAACTACATTGAGTACCTGTGTACAATCTACCAACCTAGAGTATACAATGCTTATGACAGCAATGTACACACCAACCTACAGCAATAGACTGGCTATGACATACAGACATAGTAATTTACATACCAACCTTTATCCTAAACTGTACATAGCCTATGACACAGCAATGTACACACCAACCTATAGCCTAGAGTGTACATAGCTCATGAGTCATGACATAGCAATGTACACCAGCCTAGAGTGTACATAGATCATGAAATAGAAATATTACACCAACCTATAGTGTACATAGCTCGTGACATAGCAATGTACACACACAAAAAAGAAGAGTACATTCCAACAGTGAGTACCAATGATCAAGTGGTGAGTTTATTCGCAAAGGTATTGGCAACATCAAGAAAAAGATGCCGACAAGGGTTCTGAATTCCTGGCTAGGTGGGTCAACTTAAAGCTTTCAAGTTGGAGATTAAGAGTTCAATACTCGGAGTGTCCATCCTTTGCTGCAAGGCTTAATCCAAATGGGAAACTATCCCCAATGGTCAAGGTGGGAGTGATCGTGGAGTTGCACACTGCAAACACCGTATCTACTCCATGGGCAACGTGACACCTCTCAGCCCGTACAGGATGTCCAAACCAAAACAATGGTTTCACCATGTCACATAAAAAATAAATCTTACAGATTTACTCACAAAGGTATTGGCAAGATCAAGACATTGGAAGTTGAATAACAAGTTGTCCATGCTTATCACCTATGTCACAGGGACTCTGCTAATAGGCCACCACACCCGCATCAATGCAACTTGATGCAGGTGCGGGTGCCGGAGCGGGTGCAGTAAAAAACCCCTGGGTGAGGGTCATTTTTGTTCAAAAAATTTTTCTTTTTTTATGTCAGTGAAAGGCGAGGAGGGGGAGAAGAAGAAGAGAGAGACAGAGAGAAAGAGAAGAAAAAGAGAGAGGTACCTTCTTCTTCTTCTTCACTTACTCGCAGAGAGAGAGAGAGAGGTGGGGTGAGGTTTACGAAGAGAGGGAAAGAGGGCAATGGGTGAGGGTTACGAAGAGAGAGAGAAGAAGAGAGGGAAAGAGGGGTGGTGGATGAGGGTTATGATGAGTTGTGGAGCCTGATTCACTGTTTTTGCCCTTGCAGGAAGGGTGGTTCGGGGGCTCCCCCCCAGAAGAATTTTTTTTGGGACTTATGTTTGGGACCCAGTTTTCAGTGGATCCGACCCGATTTGGTTAGGGTTAGGGTTGTCGCCCTTGCCTTGTTTATATTCTCGCTTTTCTTTCCCCAGCTTGTAACTGTCTGTTAAGAGCAATAATATTTCTCTCTGGGCGGCCGTGGTTTTTTACTGTCTCTCGGATTTGAGGAGAGGTTTTTCCACGTAAATATGTGTTCTTCTTGTGTTTTGTTTGATCGTTCTTGCTCTTTGTTTCCTTTTGACTGTCTTTTGCTCGTGGTTTTTCCTAGCAGGTTACGAAGAGAGGGAGAGGAGAGAGAGGCGGTGGGGTAAGGTTACCTAGAGAGAGAGAGAGAGGTGTGGGGGTTACGAAGAGAGGGAGCGAGAGGCAGTGGGGTGGGTTTACCAAGTGGGAGAGAGAGACGGTGGGGTGGGTTACCGCAAGAGAGAGAGAGAGAGAGAGAGATGTGGGGGTGGGGGTTACAAAGAGAGGGAGAGAGAGAGCTAGGGGTGTCAATGGGTCGGGTTTACCCAAACATGACCCGAACCAAATCCTATACGGTCCGGATTGTTAAAATAGAGCATGTGTATGGATCTGGATCCAGATCCATATGCATCAATCCTTTTAACTATGTTGTTGACGTCCTTTTTTATTAATGGCATTTTTTGTAATATGGTTGTTGTGATATGATATTTTAGTCCCCATTGTAAAAGTGTTTTTAATATAAAAGCTTAGGGTTTGGAGGTGGAATCTGTTTTTTGCTGCCCCAACCAAAGTGCATCTCTCTCTTTTTCTCTATTTTCTGTGCAGGTTGAACCGTGGTGAAGATCTCTTACAATATCTCATATGGTATCAGAGCTTGGTTGCGGGACTCTACCAAAGGAATGTTCAACGAGATCTGAAGAAGAAGGTCCTTCTATTTAAGAAATCAAAACCTTCGATTTCTGCCATTCTTTCCCTTAAATCTCTGTAGGTAAAATTTTTGCTATGCCTTTTCTTAAATATGTGTTGAAAAAGTTTTATTGTTGAATCCCCTTTGATTATTTTTCTTTCTGTCATACATTTCTAAAGTTTCTATTCTGACCTTGTTAGCTTCGTGTGTTTCTAAAGTTTTATTGTTATACATCTCTCATCTATGCATGGGCCGGACCACCTTCATTTATACACCTGTATTGAGGCATAGGCCAGTGTCTCCTTAGGCATATGTCATTGAGAGTATGTCTTGTGAATGTCTCGACACCATTTTTCTTATTCCCATCGTCACTCTTTTCCATGCATTCACTCTCTTTCCCTTTCAGAATAACAAGTGCATTTCTTGCAGCTAATTTCTGTGCCATTTTTTGGGGGGGTTTGGGCAATACCGATTTGAACCCCATCTACAAAGACCTGAACAGTAGCATTCTCTGGGCAATACCGATTTCTTGCAACCCTTTTATCTTTTCCAATCAGCAGTAAAATCAGTTTTGTACTCCTCTGCGCAACGTCTATAGGCAGACTGTAAACAATTTACATTCTCAATTATGAAACTCAAAAAAAAAACGTGTTTCATTTTTACAAGGTATTGGTTGAGCAAGTATATGTTTTCTTGAAGCTCTGCTGATTGATTAAGTGATCTCAAATCAGTTTGTTTCTGCCTTGTTTGCTTATTTCTTGTTTCATTGTTATGGATTCCTTCTCGTCTTCCGATCCCTCTGCAAATTTCTTAAATCAACTCTTAATAGAAAAACTTACTCATTCTAATTTCTTGACATGGAAGAGACAAATACTTCTGTTTATACAGAGTCAGGATCTCGATGAACATCTGGATGGTTCTGTTCTCGTACCACCATGGTTTATTTTGCAGGAAACCAAGAATGAGAAGGGTGATACAATTACCAAATCTGTTAAAAATCCAGAGTAGGCTTGGAGAAAGCAAGACCAGTCTTTCTCGCTCAAGAAGTGTTGGGTACTCTTTCAGATGATTGCACTGCGGCAGATCTATGGAGTAAGCTCTCTCAGACATACTCTCAGATATCAAAAGCAGAGTTACCGGAAACGCCTATAGAATAGGAGAATTACGCTTCCCCGGGACGCGAGGGGAGGCGCATGTTCAATTGAGGAAGCACGTCCCCCTTTAAAGGGAAGCGTGTACCCCTTTAAACGGGGACGCACTTCCCTTTAAAGGGAGACGTGCTTCCTATTAAAGGGGTACGCGTACCCCTTTAAAGGGGGACGCTAATGTGGAAAGGACGATTTTGCCCTTTAAAAAAATTTTACACATGAATCTTTTTTTACTAAGGGTAAAATGGGTATTTTATAAAACCCGTGGAAAAACAAAACCGAAAGGGGCTTAGGTTTTTTTTCACGTATCATCTGATTCCTCTCTCTCTCTCTCTCTCTCTCTCTCTCTCTCTCTCTCTCTCTCTCTCTCTCTCTCTCTCTCTCTCTCTCTCGAGTTTTCGGCGACTTCCGAGTTTCGATGACCTCAAAAAATTCCGGTGACCTCCTCCACCGACTTTTGGCGATGAATATGTTCAGGTACGCTAGCTCTATATCTCTTCTCTCACCCTCTCTCTCTCTCACGTTGTCTCACTCTCTCTATCTCGAATTTTGGAAGAATTTTGAAAATCCTTCGCTATTCCGACCCTTCTTTTCTTCTTAGCCTCGCGATTCCGTGTTTGGAGAAGTGACTGGAAAACAAAAACTTTCCTGGGTTTTCAAGTGATGTGACGCGGCCTCTTCAGCACCTGCTTTTTATTCCTAACAACTAAGAAAGCGTCGATTTGGATTCTTTGGAATTTGAGAAACGGCAAAAACACAATTTATTGAACGGCTAGTGACACAGATATGGTCTGATTCGAAACACGATTTGAGTTCTTTTTTCTTATAAAAAGTTGATCGAATCGATTCGATTTTTTTGTCTTCTTGTTTTTTCAAGAAACTGATTTCCAAAACATTGCTAAGGGCCGCTAGCGAATGTTGGGGATTTTGGTTAGTGTCTCCTAGGGATAGGGATGCAAACAGTCTGGATCTAGTATGGACATTTTATGATTTTTGTTGTTTCAACCTGATCCAGAACTTACCCATCTGCATCCCCAGTATCTTTTTGAACAGTTATCACCACCAACAAGTTTTAGAATATTAGAATATCTCGTTCAACTCTGTGATATAAAGAATCCATAAAAAGATCATTTAGTTCTATCATAAAATCAGATGTTGCATGTAAATACCCAATGTAATCTGATTACTCAAGACTGAAATTTACCTAAACAAATACACGTTCAATTACATAATATTAGAAGGCATTTTGATAGGTTGACACTTTATATTGTGGCTTGATACTCCAGTATTCTTCAATGGATTTTTTTCTTTCTTTTTTTAATTTTGTCTGCTTTATCATAATATATTATAGAATCATAGACCTTCACCTCCTTAAATGATGTTTATTGTTTTAGTAATTGGTAAATTATGAGAGTAATGATTTCATTGATTTGTGTTCTTCACTCTCCATCCTTTGCTGTTAATAATAGTTTTTTTTAGGTTGATTCCTATACTTTTATGATGCAAGTATATTTGCCTCTTATTTGCTTCATTAATGACCATCACAAGCTATGATCACGATAATTATGATGACGATGATGATTCTTTGTATAATTTGGAGCATGAATCATGAATGATAAAGGGCAAGGGTCTTCTAATTGTCCATATCAGTTTGAGGACAGAAAAGAAAATTGTTTTGATGAGAAAGATGGAGAAGAATATGACTTGGATTACTACTATTTTAAAGATGACCAAAATGATGAACCACCTAGCATGCATAAAACAATTGTCTTATGGCACCATGTATTGAAACAAAAGAAGAGTGAGCAAAGAAAGCAAGGTGGAACCCAGATTTTTATGTGCAGGCACTGCAAAAATGTTTATCATGGGTCATATACTTGAGTTTTTGCACATCTCATGGGATCTCTAAAGGGACAAAGTGTTGGGATTGCCTTTTGTCCTGTAGTTGCAAAAAATGCAGAATTTGCAAGAAAAATTAAAAGGCAAGTTCGACAAGTCGAGGTTTCATCAAGTGCATTTGAGTTGAGGAAATCAAGAATTGATAAACCGAAAAAGCCTATTAGTATGACTTCATCATTTAGTGAAAGCCGAAACACAATTGATATTCGTGATACCTTTAAAAGGTAGAAAGATGATGCAGATCATAAAATTATCAGATTTTTGTGTGCAAATGACATACCTTTCAATGTTCTTCGATCATCATATGAAAAAGCGCGAACAACGTTGCTTGACAGTGAGAAAGAGTGTGTTCACATGGAGTTAAATGAATTTTGAGAAAAGTTTGAGGAGTTTGGAGTTTCCATTGTCTCAGACGGTTGGACAAATATCAAGAATAAATACTTGATAAATATACTTGCATCAAACTGTTTTGACTCGATGTTCTTATATGCAAGCGATTTTTCTAATGTGCAACAATCAGCTGCAACATTGTTGAGTTTTTTAAGAAGGGATTTAAATTTGTGGGGCCTTCTAATGTAGTGCAAGTGATTACAGACAATGCAGCAAATTGCAAGCTAGCAGGTGAAGAATTAAAACAAACGTATAAGTATATTTTTTGGTCACTTTGTGTTGTGCATACACTTAATTTGATCTTTAAGGATTTGGCACATGAGTTTCATTGGTTGGGAGAAACATAATTGCAGAGTAAAGAAATTGTGAAGTATATCACAAATCATTCAAAAGCACTAGCAATCTTTAGAAGCAATGAAAAATTAGAGCTAACAAAGATTGCAAAAACAAGGTTTGTTTCACATTATACTACTTTGAAGTGCTTGTTTGATATGAGGGAGAGCTTGAGGCTCACAGTAATTTCAAATAGATGGAGCGAGTAGAAGCAATCATGCAGGGATGAAACGATAAAAAAAAGTGTTGTTACAACAGAAACAACTGTTCTTGATGAAGAATATTGAGATTTTGTACGTTTAGCATTATTGATTACAAAACTCATATATAAGATGATTAAATTTTGTGATCAGAAAGGCCCTATAATTGGTGAAGTGTATGAAGGCATCGACAACATGTTGGAGAAAATCAAAGACAATCTAAAAGGACAACTAGATTTGTATGAAAAGATTCATAAGATTGTCTCAAATAGATGGGATAGAATGAATGTGTCTCTCCATAGTTTAGCACACATGCTTACTCCAAAATATTACGAGTTAGAGTATCTAAAGATCCCAGCAGTAGGAGGGGTCAAACAAGTTTCTCCTGGTAAAAATTTTATTCTATCTATTTAATAAAGTTTAAAGTTTAATTATTTTATTATTTTATTATTTCATTTGCATTTTCTTGTTATAGTTATTAAATTTTTTTTTGCAGAAAAGGATAATGATATTTTAGACGGTGCAATGCTCTCGCTTGAAGTCATATCTGCTGGAAATAAAGAGCTCTATACTTTATAGGTCATAACTTATGGCTTTGCATCAAGAAGTGAAAGATTTAGCCGAAATGTAGCAAGAATAGATGCATTGAATCCTACAATGTCGGTGCTTAATTGGTGGTGTTTTTATGGTGGTGATACACCTGAGTTGAGAGCATTAACCATTAAGGTTTTATCTCAACCTATTAGCACATCTTCTGCAGAAAAGAGTGTGGAGCACTTATAGTTATATTCACAATGTTAAAAGAAATAGGCTCAATGAAGATCATGTTGATACCTTGGTGTATATTCATTTCAATCTTCGATTGATTGACTCGTATAATTAAACTGTGTTGTACTTTTGTTTTGGTATTTTTTTTCTCTTTTTCTATCATTGATTGTTTATTAGCATTCATATTTTATATTCTTGTTATAAAAAGTTGCAACAATCGCTACAAAAAAGGACCTAGTCGAAAATAGGATATCAATCCAGAACTTTCTATTGTAGAAGAAAATATGTTGAGATTAGAGGACATGCGTTGGAGAGATTTGGATGATAGTGCACAACAGTCAAGCACTTTTTTCAAATCTAAACCCAAAGATGCACAACCAAGAGCTTCATTACCTTCAATAATCATACGTACAAATGAACTTGAAGAGGATACAAATCAATCCAACAGAGCTAGTAGAACTGCAGATATACAAGAACAACCATCAGTTCCTCAAGGCCGGATTGATCGTTTTTTTAGCAAGAGACCTAGGCAAGGTATGTTGATCTTGTATTTTTTATTTTTATTTTTTCTATATATGTATTTTTTATATTTTAAATTAAGGTTTTTGAACATTTTCATTTTTTAACATATTCATTATAGGAAATGAAGGAAGAAGCAGAAGGCATGGTCGTGGAAGACAAGAAGCACGTGATGATACAGAAAGTTTTTGATCTATTGCTGACTTGAAGTAGAAAAAAAAGATGACAGATTAATGAACTCTTGAATTCTTAATTATTCTTTTGATGATGTAGTTGGAGTAGTCTAACTTAGAAACTTTTATGTTACTTTTTTTGTCATGGTCTTGTAATATTTTGTTGGTTTGATATGTACTTTTATTTTGAACCTTGAGTGATAAAGTGAAGTAGTGGATTATGTTAATTTTAAGTTTATAGTTTAGAACTTTATAACTTATAATTTACTAGCTTAAAAGTTTAACCATATCTCTATGTAATCTTTGAGTTTATTGATTTCTCATTTTTTATGTTGCAGAGATCACAAGATTTACAACAATCAAGTCATTTGATTCTTTCATTGAAAAAAACATGTTTTTTAATCAAATTTATTAGTTTTCTTAATGCATTATTTAATGCTTGCATGCATTTATTAAATGGTTGCAACAAGAATGGGAATTATGATCTTCTCTTGATGTATTATTTTTTAAATGCTTAAAAATTGCAAATGATGCATTTATTACATAATTGCAACTTATATTATTTATTGTTTTAGATACATGTTTTATTTTATCAATGATGACATAAATCTAATTTTTTGATAAAAAATATATATAATTATATTTTTGCTTCCCTTTCAATCAAGATTTTAAAACTCGTGACTCGGAACTCGACTCGTTCTTTATTGACTCATGACTCGGCGGGTCAACTCGATGACTCGGACCGAGTTTTGTTAACTTTTGATTTTAAAAGAAAAACAATATATAAATTGTCAGTCCATGGAAAAGATGTATTATTCATTACAAGAGTGATTCATCACGCCAACACCTTCATAGCCCTTGGGAACTACATGATCCCAATGGCACTGGTATCCTGTGTGATTATGGATTGCAGTCACTTGGATCATGCAATATACAGAGAATGGCAGGTCGAGTTAAGAGATTCATTATTTTGGACAAACAAAGAACACATAATGGAGTTGGACAGATTTTCTACACCATGCATCACCTTGAAAGAATTCAAACAGCTATTAGCAACTCGAAAGAAGATAGAATAAAATTTTCAATGCCTAAGATTAGAGGTTAGGAAAAGTGAAATTGTTGCAGACCTTAGATTCATGATGCCCAGCTCTTAAATAAAAAAGATTTCAATTAGACAAAGGGCAGAAACAGAGACAGATGATGTTGGTAAAATGGCTCAGAAGCTGCACCAAATGCTACAGACTGGGGAAAAGTATCACTGTATAAGATAAACTATCATTTACAAGAACATAAAGTGGAAAACTAGAAGTTGCCTTGGACCTCTAGTGGTCCACGAAAGGGTGGTGATGGGGCAATGTTAGTTATAGAAGCAGAGTTTTTTTATGAAGTTGTATCATCATGTATGTAAACTAATATGTGATATTCAGATAAGGAATCCTTAGATCCTAACTCTCCAATCTTCATGTGTCTTGAAAGAAATCCCTGCTTTTAGATGCATAGAATTCTTTGTTAATTGGGTTTATACACTAGAATGCTTTGTTGTTTGATTTATATACTATAACAGTTATTTGTTCAAAAAGATCTTTCTTGACAGTCCATGGGAAAGATGTATTATTCAGTACAAAAGTGAATATGTGTGTGAAATATCCAAAAAATCAAATTTCAAACATCCCAGAACTCGCCCGAGTCAGGCCGAGTCAAGCCGAGTTTGGCCGAGTCAAGCTGAGTCTGGCCGAGTCAGCAGCCGAGTTTTCGCAGCCCGAGTTAAGCTTGCCGAGTTGACTCGCTGGAGGTCGAGCCGAGCCGAGTCACCGAGTTGACTCGGCGAGTTTTAAAACACTGCTTTCAATTCTTATTCGCTTTCCTTTCGCTTCTCATTCGAATCCTATGTCGCTTCCTTCTTCGCTTCTTAGGTTGCTTCTGAGACGCTTCCTGGGTCGCTTCTGAGACGCTTCCCGATTGGCTCCTAAGTCGCCCCGCGCTTCCCACTTCCTAAAATTTTAGAAGTGCCTAGCTTCCCGCTCTCGCTTCCTCGACTGGCAACTCTAATCAGAAGCTTGAGTTATGTACTTCAAAAATGTGTTTCAAAGTTTGAAGAAAGGCTCAATGACAGTTATGGAATACATAGGCCGCATGAAGAGTATTACTAACCAACTGGTTGTTATTGTAAGTGTTATTTCAGATAAAGATAAAGTACAACAACTTCTTAATGGATTGGGCCCTGATTTTGACATGTTTACCACAACTTTGTCATGCCTTCCCCACTTGCCCAATTTTGACGATCTTCAGGCAAAACTTCTCTAGCATGAGATGAATATGAAACAAAGGGCGAACATAAATGAATCAGCTTGTTCTCATTCAGTTTTGGCCATGGACACTTTTGTAGGTTTGGGACGAGGGAATTGATAGAATTAAGGAAGCAGAGACCGAGAACGTTTTGGGCAGGAAAGACGTGGTATCTTGCCTATATCTAATATTTCGGGTGCCTTTAATGCAGGGAATCATAGGAGAGTGCCCACTTGTTTCTTATGTAATAAAAGAGGACATGTGAAAGCTGATTGTTGGTTTAACCCGCAGAACAAAGGAAAAATAAACAAAACTGAGAATAAGTCAGCTACTACTATAGACACGAAAGCGTCATCTGCATATGTGCAACAACTTTTGTTATCAACCTTGTCATAGATGACGATCAAGCAAAATGAACAAGGGTAATGGTATGTTGATTTCGATGTTGCCACACATGTCACGGGTAATGCGGGTAAGTTATCTCACTTATTGCCTTATCTTGAAAAAGGTAGTATAGTTACGAGAGATGGAACTTATCACTCCATTAGTCATATTGGTAGACCACATATTACTATGTCAAAGTTTTCACTTCACTTATCCAATGTTCTTGTTCTTAATATTAAAAAGAACATTGTCTTTGTGTTAAAACTTGTTGAAGATATGAATTCTTCAGTCGAATTTACTCCCTCCTATGTTTATGTTAAGGATCTACAAACGAAGGAAACGTTCGTTGAGGGGGAGCGACGAGGAAACATGTATGTCTTCAAGGAGATTCCCTTAGTTCCAGTTCTTCAGCTGGAGTCGTCCAAGCATTCTTCAGCGTCTTCGTCTTCAGAGTCTTTGTCTTTCAGTCCAATGGAGGTTTTTGATTCATCTCATTATAATAAGTCAGATATCTGGCACAGTTGCTTGGGACATTGTAGTCGAGGTTTTATTTAAAATCTTGTATCTGATGGTCTCCTTCCAGAGTCTAGTTTATGTTCCCTTTTAGAGAATAAAAAATGTTCATCTTGTGAACTCTGCGAAAGTCATGTTCTTCCTTTTCATATTATTAATAAAAGAGTTTCAAAGCCATTTGAGATTGTTTGTTCCGATGTTTAAGGACATTCCCCTATTCCTTCTCTCTCTGGCAGTCGTTACTATGTTATATTTATTGATTTTTATTCCCGCTATGCTTGGATATATTTCTTAAAGCATAAGCATGAAGTTTTTCAAATATTTCGAGAATTTCATTCAATGGTCAAAACAAAGTTTTCTTGTGATATTGTGCATTTATAATGTGATGGTGGAGGAGAGTATTTGTCGAACGAGTTTATTGCCTTTCTTCAGGATAAAAGAATAAGTCGACAAGTTTCTTGCCCATATACCTCTCAACAAAATGGGGTTGAGGAGAGGAAACACAGGCATATTATTGAAAGTGTGATGAGCATGTTTTATCACAGCAATGTGCCCATTAGTCTTTGGGCAGAAGCTTTTCACACATTTGTTCATGTTATAAATTGTCTTCCTATGGCACTTCTAGATCAGAAATCCCCTTATTATACTTTGTTTGGGCACCATCCTTCTTATGATGAGCTGCGTGTTTTTTGTTGTATATGTTATGTGCATATTGATTCATCTTTGCGAAATAAGTTTCAGGACAAGGTCGCTAAGTGCAGATTTGTTGGGTATGCAGATGAATACAAAGGCTATCGATGTTATGACTCTACTACAAAACGTATTAGGACCTCCAGGAATGTTGTTTTTGATGAGCAGAATTTTCAGATCGATGACTCTAAACAGTTGTCATCTCGAAAAGTAGAGGTATATGATTCATGGATGAGCGCAAATCTTTTTGCCAATACAGAAGAGACATGTCAGACCACTTGTCCTTCCTTCAATTCGAGTAGGGAGTTGGGTGACTCACAGATACATGTTGAGCCACTTCCAGTTGAATGCTTTTCTGGACAGATATACACTAGAAGGGACAAAAATACAGGGCCGAGGGATGTGAAAATCGTCTCTAGTGATCCGGCTCGAAGGTTGTCACACATCAGGCATCTTATTCAGCGATGGGTGAGTTATGAGACCTTTTCTCTTGATTTTCAATTGATTAGATCTCGGTTCACAAAGCATAATGAACCCACTTGTTTTAATCAAGTTATTCAATCCCGTCATTGGATTGAGGCTATGAATAAAGAAATGGAGGCTCTTCACGAGTGCCAGACTTGGGAAATAGTGCCTCGGCCATAAAGAAAGAATATAGTTGGCTCAAAATGGGTTTATAAAATAAAATATAAGCCCGAAGAAAGTATTGATAGATATAAGGCGTGACTCGGGGATTCACGCAGCAATATGGTGAAGATTATGATGAAACATTTAGTCTGATAGTCAAAATGGGCACAATTCGTGTTATCATATCCTTAGCAGTCGACCGAGGATGGAAGCTTAGTCAGATGGATGTTAAAAATGCATTCTTTCATGGGGGTTTAAAGGAGGAAGTATATATGGAGCAACCTCCTGGGTATGCCGAGAAGGATCCTACTGTCTGGGTGTACAAGCTAAGGAAATCTCTATATGGATTGAAACTAGCATCTCGCTCTTGGTTTGAAAGTTTCTCCATGCAAATTCAAGGCTATGGTTTTAGAAGATGTTCACTGGACCACTCGCTCTTTATTTACCAGAAGACGGACATTGTTACACTTCTTATATATGTTGATGATATTGTGATCACTGGGAGTTCAGATAATCATTGCACGAAGTGAATCATTTTTTGATGAAAACTTTCAAGATGAAAGATTTAGGGGAGTTGAGATACTTCCTTGGTGTGGAGGTTGACAGACAGAAAAACTCATGCAACAGAAGTACACTCTTGATCTTCTGGAAAGAGCCGGGATGACAAATTGCAAACCAGTCAACATTCTGAGTGTATTACATCAAAGGCTGAGTTCTGAAGATGGCCATCTTTGTGTCAATCCTACAATATATAGAAGTCTTGTAGAGATGTTGCAGTATTTGACTTTTACCAGACCTGATATAGTTTATGTTGTCAATCAGGTATCCCAGTTTATGCATGCTCCAAAAGAAGGTCATATAGAAGTTGTGAAGCATATTCTACGCTATTTAAAAGGAACTATAGGAGATGGACTTGTTTATCGCAAGAACAATAACCTACATAAAGGACATGAACTCATCACTTATGCAGACACAGATTGGGTAGGGGATCCAAATGAGAGACGATCTGTCTCTGGATATTGTATATACATTGGACACAATTTAGTGTCTTGGAGCAGTAGAAAACAAAAGGCAGTGGCGCGATCGAGTACAGAGGCAGAATACAGGTTGATGGTTGCAAGCACGGCAGAAATTGCATGGATTAGACACTTGTTAAGTGATCTTGGGGAGACAATTATTCGATCATTACTTCTATGCGATAATCAAAGCGCAATCAGTATTGCATTTAACCCTATTCAGCATAGCAGGACGAAGCATATTGAGATTGATCAACATTTTATATGGCAGAAAGTCGAGATGAAAGAGATAGAAACACATCATGTTCGAACAGAAGATCAAGTGGCAAACTTGTTTACCAAAGGGTTAACAGGACGTCAATTTTGGCTATTGAAGAGCAAGTTGTACATGCTCCAAAACCATGTACAACTGGAGGGAGGGTGTTAAAATAGAGCATGTGTATGGATCTGGATCCAGATCCATACACATCAATCCTTTTAACTATGTTGTTGACGTCCTTTTTTATTAATGGCATTTTTATAATATGGCTTTTGTGATATGATATTTTAGTCCCCATTGTAAAAGTGTTTTTAATATAACAGCTTAGGGTTTGGAGGTGGAATCTGTTTTTTGCCGCCCCAACCATTGTGCATCTCTCTCTTTTTCTCTATTTTCTATGTAGGTTGAACCGTGGTGAAGATCTCTCACAATATCTCATACGGGTATGGTGACAAATAAGAAGACCCGGGTCTGGACCCGAAGGTCCGATTAATACATGGACCCAGGTATAGTTTTTGAAATTTTATATCAAACCCGGAGCCGACCCTAGATCCAATTAAGACCCACAAATTTTCAATGTAAAAATGATAAAAAAAATATTATTTTACCGGGTTTGGTTCATGTAGTTCTTATCGGGTTTAAGTATTGTTCCTCTTATAGTAGACCTGATTAGACATGGATCCAGATATGATACCATGTCCAAAAATCTAGTCCAATTCTAGTTCTACTTGGGCCCAAACCTATGTCACAGGGATTCGGCTAGCAGGGTGCCGCACCCGCGTCGACGCGGGTGCGATCAACCCGACCCTGGGTGCGTTGACAGCACCCAGGGTCATTTTTGTCCTTTTTTTTGGATTTTTTTTTTGAAAAAAAAATTGCCCTATGAAATGGGTTGTGGAATTTTAAAAAAAATCTTTGGCGGGGGGGGGCGCTGCCCCCCTATAACCCCCCGCCAGGGGGGAGCCCCCTGACCCCCCTTCCTGCAAGGGCAAAAACAATGAATCAAGCTCCACAACTCATCACTTTCATCTTTGGGGACAACCATATAAGATAAAAAAATGGTAAAAAGTAAGTTGGGCATAAATGTCATGGACCTTAACAGGTACCATACATTCATACATATATACTATACATGATATATATATATATATATTTATTTACATTTTTGCCCCTGCCGCACCCCCGCACACGGTTTTTTTGGAAGTGCCGAATCCTCGCACCCGCGCCCGCACCCATGCGACATAGGTCCAAACCAAACCCGACCCGTTGACACCCCTAGGTGGAGTTAATAAGAGAGAGAGAGAGAAAAGAGGGGTTTGGGTATGAATCTAGATCCATATTTGATGTAGGCCCAAACTCTCTTTATATATATATATACCCTCCCACACCCCCGCACCCAAGTTTTTTTAAAGTTCCGCATCACCGCACCTGCACCTATGTGACATAGCTTATCACATATGTCTAACTTGAGAGGGGCTAATGGAAAACAGAATCAGGATCAGATCCAGAATGGGCTGTGGATCATGGATCTAAAACCAGGATTTGATGGAAATTTCAGCAGTTTTAACCTTGGACGTCTCTATGGTGGCATGATTGTAATTCATGCATCATCTGACAATTGTTTTGCAATGAGTAGGTGAGGGTAAGTCAATGTAACTTAGAAACATGTAAAAGTTGGTAAGGATGGGTTAACGTTTCTTGCTAGCAAAGTAAAGAAGTAACTTACAAGCGATGTAATGTTACTCTATAAACAAGATCATGGCACACCTTGTTGGTAGTTCCCTCTCTTTGGGCTGACAAGGTGTGTTCCTTCTCTCCCTTGCTTGTTCTCACATATGAAAAGCAGCCCTGGTACTTCTCGTTTATAAGAATCGTGGAACAATGCAAACAAAAAGTTCATGAACCACTCACATGTGGAGCTCGTAAACAAGCTTAACGAACCGCACAAAGGGTGTTCAAGCTTGGCTCGTTACTTGTGTCGAGCCGAGCCGAGCTTGAGCTCATGAAAAGCCCAAGCTAAACCAGCCGAGGAAAGCAAGCTCATTTACAAAAATATATTTTTTTAAAAGTTGAAAACAATAGAATTTAGACCCTAAACCTACTAAGCCAAGCTAAAACTAGCACATTTACAAAACAAATAATTGTTTTAAACTTGTAAGCAATAGGATTTGAACTCCAAACTTATTGTTTGCAGGCCAAACACTTCAACCACTATGTCACATGGGTGTGGGTGCTGGTGCGGGTGTGGGTGTGGGGGTGCGGCACTTTCAAAAAACTTGGGTGTGGGGGTGCGGCAAAATATATATATATATATATATATATATATATATATATATATATATATATATATAAAGTCCAAATGTTGGACATAAATGACCTCCAGTTGACCGCACCGGGTGCCGCACCCACACACGCACCCGTGTTGCATCGCGTTGACGCGGGTGCGGCACCCAGTTGGCCGAGTCCCTGTGACATAGTTCAACCATCTTCATTCTATAATATAAAATATATGTAAAATGTATTTAATATTAATATAGATGACCCTGTACGAGCCGAGACGAGACAAACATTGGTTGTTCATGATTGAGCTTGTCGAGCCTATTTTACGAGTTTGAACGAGCTCTTTAAGAGCCGAACATAAACCACGCCATGAGTGGCTCATCTTGTTTCCCAGTCCTACTCACATGCCTCCTTATCAGAATCCATGCCATAGGGTCGTCAACTTTTGAAAACTTTGGTTTGCTGTAGTTCAGTTAGAACGAGCAACAACCTAGCCATCAACAATTATAGCAAACTGCTACTCCTAACATGTTCAATTTCAATGTTTATTGAACGTGTAAACAGACCGTATGGTGTTTATGATATCATCAGATGTGGTTAAGGTGGAAAGCTTGCATGCTTAAACAAGTAGCAGATCACGAAAAGCCTCTTGCTTTGACTTGCAACTACTCATCAATAAAGAAAACTGCCAAAAGTTTAAAAAACATGAAGCACAAAGTAGAAGACTTACAAGCTTTAGTGGTGCCGCATTTTTTATGATTGATTTCATTGAGTGACCATCAGAACGACCTTCAAAGTCCATGTAGATCAACGAACACTTCACTTGAACCTAACAAAAAAAACTCCACAAAAATGCCAATTACGGAAGGAGACTGTAACCAAAGCTATACACCATATAGTAAAATTAATATGAACCTTTTTAGTACTGCAAAGAACCAACTTGAAGAAAAATAATTTTGGTAATGAACCATTTCTGACAACCAAAATATCCTCAGTTATACCAATACTCCATTTTACTACTGTATCAGATTCCTATAAAGATTATGCTTAATGGAGAACACAAAAATGAGGCTCATCGTGTATCCTATAGCATATATGTCTGACATATAAAATATCTGAACAAAAACTTACAGTTATTTCATTTGAAACCACTTTTGAAGGCTTTGAATCAAGAAGCATCTCGGCAGAGATCTCATCAATCTTATTGCTAATTCCAACCCCCTAAAAGAACAAAAATTACCAGGAACAATATTCACTTTTGAGAATAAAATAATATTGCATGTTCAACTGTTTACTGGTGAAGACAAATCAATAGCAAGAATCATGAATGCAGGAAAGAGCAAAAAATTCCTTCTTCTCTTTGCCAAGGAGAAGATGCAGTTTTGATTCACAACAATGCTGCCCATAGATCAAATTTGTTCATGCATTGGGTCTCACTAGACTGTCTATGGCTCCTTTGCATATGCTAGGAATAGACTTTCTGTAATTCGTGTCAAGTTGATAGATCTTCTTAATTGGAATATATCTATAACATGTATCCAGTTTAACTCCAGATTCTAGCATATGAATGGAATACATTTATTACATAATTTATAAGGACAAACAAACAAGACGTTAATTAACAACCTGATCATTTGTGATGACCAGTCATGAATGAAATGAGCTTGGATTTCACTTGACTGTCAACAGTTCCTTTGTGTGTGCTAGGATTAGAAGTTTTGCAATGCCCTGAAAGTGATTACTCCCTTTTCTTTTCATTTTGTAAAGATGAAAAAACCGATCTGATTTCGGGTGTTCAGTTTTAAGTAAGAACAGAGTGAGTTTGCAAGATGAAAAATCATCCAATCCACCATCTTTAATTTCTCAATGGTAGAGGTAAATTGACGGAAAGCAACCCAGAATGGGTACACCAAAACACTGAAAAAGAATAGAGAGCAGAAGCAATAACTAAAATAAACTGAATTTGCACAAAACACAGCATTTATATAGCAGTAACAGCAAGCAAAAGAAAATTCAAGAATACAATAACTTACAGCAAGAAGATTCTGATCAACATCTTCTTCCTTTATCATATAATCATCAGGATTGATAACTTCACCAAAATCATCCCATTCACTCGAGTTCTCAAAAAAAGGAAACATGGGAGCAACACTGGAGGATGGAGGAGTAAATCCATCAATTAGTATGTCACGCAGTCCACTGGCATTATGGCTGGTCACTAAGAGGGAAAAAAGAGCATTCATTATCAATAGAAATGATTGCAATAGATCTCCCAACATAATTCTTTGCAAAACACCAATAATTTTAAATTGCATCCACATTCCAACAACAGAAAATTTAAACATGCACAAAAAACAGCCAAAGGCTAAAGCACAATAAATGCCAAATTTCTATTAGGCAACATCATGATTTGGATTAGACCCTAGTATGAATGTGTTAATTAAACGATGAAGTTCAATATTTGAAAAAGAAAACAATAAAAGAATGAGGCTAAAAAATTGCTAAAATAGTAAAGAATATATTTTTCTGCATGTGACAGTGCATCAACAATGAATAATTTAGGATCTGCAGCTTGAAACAAGAAAACGAGATGAACCAAAACAACATAAGTGGTTAACAAGAAATGCAAAAATGATTTCCATGTTTTCCAGTGTTAGACCTGGAAAATCAAATACCAGATCTGCATTATATTTCCCAACAAAAAAAATTATAAATAAAAGAAATATTGATTCAATGTTGCTAACATTAAATTCTACGACCCAGTAGTAATCATACATGGGGCAGGCTTTGCGACACAAATTCTCAGCTCCTTGCCATGTAGAGCTAAACCTGTGACAACTAACAATATTTCACATCCCCATCCAAGTAATCCCGTGTCTCCCTCTTCTCTTAATCCTTACCCGTTCTGTCAATCTGTCTGCATATTGATCTTGTGATAGAACTTCATGCAACATGCCAAAATATGAGATGAGACTCCTTAATTTTTTTTTTTACTTGAACTATTAAATGTCCTCTAGTACAACTATGCCTAATCATATCCTTCTCCATCAGTCGACATATCCACTTTAATAATGTACCCAAGCAAAATGGATGATGGAAAGATGGTATTTGTTGGTGAAAATAGTTATGAAAAAACCCATTTTGACAAAAGTAAAAAACGACAAGGAGCTAATATACAAGGTAGAAGAAGAGCTATAAGCAATTATAAAGACAAAGACAAACTTTTATGCACTTTGTGAGAAGAATAGGCATATAGGGAAACAATTGGAACCTACAGGCAAGACAAATTATAACTGGGTAAGGCCTACAATGCAACTAAGAGAGTGATAACCAAGCAAAAGAACATGGGTTATAGAAAGATGTTATTGCTTTCTTAAAGAAGGAGACTGAAGAATTGGAGCTATGCGGATGTGATTGGTGGGCACGGTACCTACACCAAGTCATCATCATCTTTTTATGCTCAAAAAAGTATTATAGCCTCCATTCATCTTGCTTCTAGAGCTTGGGTTATAAATTCTAAAGCCACAAACCACATAACTAATCTGTATGGTTATTTTCTAATTCCACCACTGTACTCCTAAATCAGAAAAAGAAGATGGAGTCTTCATTCCACAACCATGTAGCCAAGCCATTCAGCTTCAAAACGAAACAAAACAAAAACGAAAAGTCTGAAAGAACCAACCAAAAAATCAATAGACATTTGGCATCCCCGTCCTTTTTTAGTGCACCTAGAAATAATTCTCAAATTTAAAACACGGAAGCAACACAAGTGTTCACGCTGAAAGATACTGCAGCATAAACATGCATACCTTCTGACAAGACACTACCCTTGGCTGCATCAATAACCATAGGATCAGATGTAACAACATCAGAGCCAAGGGAGACTTTTAAATCCTCTTCTTTTAAAAGACTCGCCTTGAGTACCTCTTCTTTTTTAATTTGTCTCTGCTCTTCTTCATATGCTCGCAGTTCCTCCCCAACTAAAGGAACTCTTTTGCTCATGGTAACCTTCACAGCTTTAGGAGGCGGATCAACTTGAAGCATCCGAGCAAGTGTTCCAAACTAAAATGGCACAAATAGAACATTCTAGTCACATGGCATGCTTGCAGCATAATGACATTAAACTTAAAGATGAACCCTATACAGCATATGGAAAGAAGCAAAATAGAACAGGAAAGTAAAAGTGAAGAGAGAGACTCCAACAGGAGCTGAGCATGCAAACAAGGCAGCATGAACTACAACAAACACATTAGAACAGATCCCATGTCCTAGCAATCTCATCATACAACCATGGGACATAGTTAAGCATTGCAACACATTCCTGGATGAAAACGAGGCTTTTGCATTAAGCCACATACGTGAGGCTCCACCAAGTTCATAGCAGTCACAGTCATCAATATTTTCAATCTCTCAAGTTATCAGAGAGAATACCAAGTTTTCACTCTGGTTACCTGTTGGATAGTTATACAATGAAGGTTTGTAAGAAATATGAACGTAGCTATGTTAGAAAGACACTCCAAAGGTCCAAAGTGTCCATGTCCAACACCAATACTGGCACAAACACTTTTTCACATGGCCTGGATATAGCTATATTCTAACTTCAAAGAGTCCAACACTATTGGACATGCTAGACATGGTGTGCAAAGTGTTGGACACTCATATGTAGTGTATAGACACTTCAAAATACAAAAGTGAATGATATTTTATAAGCTACCTTTGGTTTAAATTGATATAGTTAACAGTTAATGACCTCTAGCACCAATATCCTTTTGAGTTTCATTTTCTCAAACTTCAATAGACCAATACTCTCTCTCTCTCTTCTTCTTCCCTCCCTCCCTCAAGTCATTGCAAGGGGGTTGCTCATTCCTCTAGTTGAGAATTAACGACCTTCTCTTTTTTTCTCGTCTCACCTCTTTCCCTTTTCTCTCGCCACAGTTTTCCCACTCCCTTTTCTCTTGACTATAAAATGATGGTCTATGTAGATAGATAGATAGTGATATCCACATATCTAATCTTTCAAAATTCGATGTGTCTGACATCTAGAACCTGCATCTAACACCGACACTCGTATCAGTATCCAGGCAACATAGGAATAAAGGAAAGAAAGGCACTGGTAAGGGGAAAATGATTCATAATATATAAAACAAGCATGGATTATTAAAGGCCTAGGAAATCTGCATATAATATACAAAAAGTACATGTGTTCACTACCGTATATGCAGTTATTTAACAAGTATATACACTTATCACAGTATACATATTTTGGAAATTGGTAACAAAGGACCCAAACAATGCTAACCCTTCAAACAGGCACAAGAAAAATAAGACTACTCCAAGATGAAGATGCTTGCAAATCAATATAAAAGAATAATCGTTAGGAAGAAAAGCAAAAATAAATGAAAATAATTACATAGTCGCCCAGCCTTACCTGGCCTCTTTCAGTAAAAATCACCAAGTTCCTTGATTCACTTGCCCATTCCACAAATACATCATGAGAAAATCCCTCTTCCAAACTGGCCATAGATGCTAGAACAACCTAGATAAGATATCAGAACATTTCATCACAGTAAGAGCGTGAGAGAGAAAGAGGAAGGGGGGAGGGTGCAGGGTGGGGCTCGCCTTTGGGCCTTCTGGTAATTTTTCCAACTCATTCTTGTTGAGTATAACATTCACATGCCTACAATTAAAAATCCAGAACATTATCAACAACTTAAAATCTGCTTTGTGTTTATCTATTCTGGCTCTGGGTAAAAGTCATGAGAGCCACTTCCTTGTAATTTGAAAATTCCAGATTCTACATCATAAAACCAATGAAAATACATAAATTTTATCTAAGTTTTCAGGCAAAAACTGAGAGACTGAGAGTTTAAAAAACAACAACCTATAGATTACCATTTCACATTTTTTTCAGTTCACTGGCAGGTAGTAATTGATAAAAACATAAAAATTGAAAGCTCATTGGCATGTTCAACAAGCAATAAGTTTGAGTACCAGAGTATTTCAATTTTTGCAAGCAATGCTTCTTTCAAAAGGGGTGTAGAACATTTTCTGTAATGAGATATAAGCAAATACAAAAGGTTCAAAAATGAACCAAACAATACAAGCACTTAATGTGCAAATCACACAAACTGTAATACCCGTGAATTTTATCAGATAAATAAACTTGAAATTCATGTGCTTAAGCTAGTAACAGGATAATTCTACTTTTTATTTGTTTATTCGTATTTGGATCTCAGATATCATGTTTGGATCTTTAATAACGGATCCCTAATATTATGTTCGGATCTTCGATATTCCATTCGGATCCTAGATATCGGATAACGAACATTTAGTTGAATACCTAATAATAGATTTCGGTCAAACGGATCAGATCTCTGATATTGGATCCTCAATATCATTGTCAGATTTGATATTGGATCCAGGATGAATTGAGCGGATCCGCGAAGTTTAAACCAGATGTTAATGAGAAAATTTCTATATTAGACCTATAACACTTTATGGGGATCCATAATAATTTGCTTGGATCCATGAATATTAATTTGGATCCATGGTTCCAACTCATGGTATAAAGAAAACTTCGAACCCTTGGATCCGGATAGTCGACGTTTGGACCCAAACCGTAATGGGTCGCGAGTCACAAGACCCAAACCCATTTTGGGTTCACGCTATCATGCGTGAGGAAGGGGGCGAAATGCAAATTTAAAAAAAAATGTAAACCCTAAAAAGGGTTTACTCATAAAGATGAAAAAGAAGGCTGCGTGAATATCGTGTTCACGCAGCTGGAGGTGGAAGAGGGGGTAACCGACCCACCTCTCCCACGATCTCCACCCCTTCCGTTTCTCTCTCTCTCTCTCTTTAAGATCCCTCATTTAATCCTCTCTCTCGTTACCTCGGATTTCCATCTCTCTCTTGCTCGTGTTCGCGGAATCGGCGTGAAGAGGGCTCGGTTTCACGGCAGCCGGAAGGAAGCAATCAAACAAATTTGGGGATTTTCAGTTCAAAGGTAGGGTAACCATGTTTTTGCAGTGTATTTGTTTCAAATATGTGATATAATGTAAAAAAAAAATCCATGACATTCTGATGATTCAAATATATATATAGAGGGGTTTTTCCCTAAATGATTAGAGTGGCGTGCCCTTGTGAATGAGGGTTGTGGATCAAAGCCTAGCTTGTAGTTTTGAACATGTAATTATCATTGTATCATTTGTGAAAAAAAAATGTGTCTGTTATGAATGTATGCAGGTTTACACCGATGAATTTGTATATTTGTGCTTTAACCTAAAACTGCAACTGCATGTGTTTTGGCATCAATGAGTCTGCGTGTTTGTATGTCTGAATATGACTGCTTAATTTTGGCAGATTATAATCTGTTTTACATAGCTTCGCCATGGGGAAAATCTGTAGTGCATACTATATTTCTTGAAATTGCTAACTGAAAATTTTGAGGTGAAAAGTGATGTCATTTGATACGCTACATTACACTCAATGACCAATATGCACAAGTTAGAATGATCCAGACACTAAATTACTTATTCTGAGTTTTGAGCAGCATGTTACATAAAGATGTTGATTAATATGGATAGAATAGAGAACCACATGTATGTATGTAAGTTTCTATTTCTGAAAAGTGTGGATTTTAGAAAAATGGATTTGCTGTCCTGTTGTATTTCTGTACAACCTGTATACGAAGTACCTGTATGTTTCTAAATTACGTTAACAGGAACCGTGATGGGACTTCAAATACTGATACACATAAATTAAACTGATCAAAACTAATATATATATATATATAAATATTGTGAAAACTGCCACTCTGCGGTATGGGTTGTGATAGGATGTCATATAGTTAAGTTCATTATTTACGTTATAGTTTTTGTTTTAAATGTTTTGAACAAAAATCAATTTATGTGCTATATACCCAAAGACACAAAAATGTTTCGGTTTGGTACATAACTGAAATTAAATTTTGTTTCAAGTTTTATAACAGAAATTATGATCGAATATAGATTGTATCATATGGTTTGCAGAAGCATTATAACGCCTCAAAATTTCAAACTTGCGAACCTTTCAGAAAACACGCAAGAGACTAGAAGAAAATTTCTTTCCTTTCAGAGTTTGTTTATATAATCAGCGGAAGATAATTCTTTTGTTGAATTTAGAAAGGCAAGCTGACAACTTTGGGAACCAAAACTCACTACACATGTTACTTGCAAAACACTTGAAAAAGCCACTTTCATTTAAAGAAGTTTCCAAATAGTACAAAATTCGGATATCCAAAGGAAAATCCGTGACAAAACCCAAAAAGGTCCAGGACGCGAGCTAAGAGCAAAAAAAGAAAATCTTGAAGTCATCTTGTCATCGTCCATGGTGTACCTAATAATCACATGTACCCATAAAATGGATTAGTTTCGCGAAAAACTAGTAGGTGCACAAGAGAGACTACAGGAAACTGAATTAAGAGCATTTAATTCAACATGTTAAGCAGTTTATGGCAGATCAGCAGTTAAACCGATAAGAAGGTAAGCAGTTCAAAGCAAGTAAGCAGTGCAACTGTCAAAGGCAACATGATGATTCATTTGATCGTAAGTTGTGAACTACTACGCAACTAACAAGTCTTATGACCCATCAACTGGTGTGAACAGACTTATGTTTCGAAAATACTGGTCTGCGAGTACGCGCAGACAAATCGTAGAAACCATTGAGACTAGTTCGGGTGTCTGTTATTCTATGTATTTTCAATAACCTGAATAGTTAATTGAGTCTGCTCTTAAGGGGACGGCTTTCAGCCGAGAGAGGATTCCCCAAAGGCAGTTACTTGGCAACGAATGCATCCAACTTCTGCAGAAGTCCATAGGATCTACCACCTAGGATAATGTCTAGTAGTCCATTTTCCTAACCCGAATGACTGGGGAGGCCGGATCTTTGCCCGTGGGGTGGTTGTTAACAACCTGTCCATTGGAGTTTTTATACTGATCCATCCTCTCCCTTGACAGAAACCAAAGAACGAATGGGTGTGTTAGGTGTTGCATAACTAACGACTTATTCTACATGTTGTGACCTTTTAACCACTCGAGCATCTTGCCTGTAAAGGCGATCCCATTTTTATGTGTTTACAGCATTGTGCATTTAGCATTGTTCGAGGTCGTACGACCGTCTCATCCGATCATCGCAGTACTAACGTGCAGTGCACGACTATAAGTACTCTAAAATGAAAGGGATAAAGCTCCTCAATAGGAGCCTCAACAGAAGTGTTTCGCAAAGATGTAATGTTTCTCAAACTTTACTTTTGACATTATTTATCTTTTGAAACATGCAACAGCTTGTGCCAACATTTGGCATGCGATTTTCTAGAATCCCATCCACTATCGTGGTATCTACATGCCTCGCATGACTCGATACCGGCCCCGATGAACGAGATACGGGTTTCTCAACAAAACCCCCGCTAAGAAGTTCGCTCAACCCAAATTTGGGGTTACCCAAGATATGTCGGATAGACGAACAGAACCAGTCAATCACATCCTTCCAAATACTTCGATTTGGGCCGTCTTTGATGCTTTTGCGCAGCTCCCTAAATTCTCAAGTCTACTTTGCAGGACTGCTCACTCGAAAAGCTAGGATCCCTGCTAGGGATTCCTCTCCTTAGACGATGATGTATCGTTAAGCCCCTGACTCAACTCTAATCGCAAGAAGGATAATGGTAAATGCCTCTTCCATCCTCCACGAGGATGCCTTTATAGCACATGTAATGAGCGAAAACCCGAGCGTCATCTCTAATGGCAAGGCAGTAACGAAACATTTGCAAAAGCAAGAGCCGGGGCGCAAAGCGCGACGGCAAAGGAAACACATGACAGAAAGTAAAAGACACGGATCGTGAAACGGCATCCTTGAGTTAAATGTGTACTCGTATAAATATATATGTGCATATATATTTATTTAATTGTCCTTTTTAGTTAATTGAACTTAATTCAATTGTCCAAGTCCTCCGTGCAATCTTCCCCTACCTTGGGGAGTTGCGAGATTACTAGCGTCTGCAGGTGCAAGCGATGGACAGCTTGGGTCGCGGGCGCGAGCGGGACCCGTCGTACAAGCTGCAAAAGCGAGACGTCAACATGCTATCTCAAACAGAAAGGTAGAGAGAACAGGGGCGTTGCCGCTGTCCTGACGTGAAAGAAGCAGAGGCAGGAGCATCGTGCCCCTGCAAACCTATTGAACGTGAAAAACAGGGAGGCATGGGGGATGCACCCCTGCCTAACGATGGTTCATACAGAGGCAGGGGTTAAGCCCCTGCCTTCCAAAAAATAGAACAGAGGCAGGAGTTGCGCCCCTGCCTTCCGAAAGCGAGAGTAGGCAAGGGTTGTGCCCCTTCCTGACAAGGTGGAAGAGCGGCAGGGGTAACGCCCCTCCCTAACAAAAATAAGGGAGGCAGAGGGCTTCACCCCTGCCTGCCGAAGGAGCAAGGAGGTAGGGGCGAGGCCCCTGCCCGTCGATCACAAAGGGGGAGGCAGGGGGCTTCCCCCTGCCTGCCGAAGTTAGTAGAGGCAGAGGCAACGCCCCTGCCTACTAGAAGAAGAAGGCGCAGGGAGGGGGCTCGGCCCCTCCCCCGCCAAACTAAGGGTGCAGGAAGGGGGGATCGACCCCTCCCCTGCAAAATGAGTGCACAGAGAGGGACTTGGCCCCATCCCTGCCAAAAGGTACGCAGGGAAGGGGCTTAGCCCCTCCCTTGCATACAGGGGGTACAGGGAGGAGGGAGGAGGTTGGGCCCCTCCCCTACTAAAGGTGGTGCAGGGAGGGGGTTCGACTCCTCCCTTGCTAAAGGTGGTGCAGGGAGGGGGTTCGACTCCTCCTTTGGGGGCAGGGAGCACAGAGAGGGCTCGACCCCTCCCTTGCCTACAAGGGTGCAGGGAGGGGCTCGACCCCTCCCCTGCAAACAGAGGTCATCGTGAGGGGGCTCGGCCCCTCCCTCGCTAAAAGGTGTCGCAGGGAGGGGGCTCTGCCCCTCCCCTGCGATTTAGGACAGCAGGAAGGCGGCTCAGCCCCCCTTCCCTACGCAACAAAGAGGTGAGGGAGAGAAAAACGAACGAAGGAGAAGAGGAGGCAACGCGTACTTGGAGGGTTGCCGGAGGGAAGGTCGCAGGCATGCGAGCGTCGCCGGAGGCCGCTGCTCGGCAAACGCAAGGAGAGAGGGAGAGGGGGTCGGGTACCAAGAGGGATACGAGAGAGAGAGAGAGAGAGAGAATGGGAGAACAGAGAGGAAGGAGGTTTCGAGAAACCTCCCCCCTTTGTCGCTGCGTGCTTTTATAAGCACGCAGCCGACTAACACCTGGCGGATCCGGGTCGGGTCCGGGTTCGAATCCAGCCCGGTCCAAATAAAAATAAATAAATTTTTTTGTGGGTTTTACAAGCATCCTTGTTATGTAATTGTGCCTATTTCATTTATGATATTTGAGGTGAACATGTTTATCTTGGCCATATTTCTGGGCTATTAAGTCCGTATGTAAACAAATGCTATTGTAGATTTATGTATGGTTTCCTTATATAGTGTAATTTGCTTTGGAAAAAAAATATTTTGAATATAGGGGCAATATGAAAATCTCTGGATCTGCATACTTGAACTATGCACTGCATGTTTCTGAAATTATTCAAGTGCTCAGAAACATTTTTATACTATGGAATAATTGCATGTGCCCTACTCATATATATTGTTGGGTTCAAGATTTTGTTATCATAGAATTATACTCGATGAAATAGAGATTGGTTTATTGTTGGCACATGAATTGTCAAGCCAAGGTTTTGAGGGTTCTGCAATGACTCGAGTTTATAAATTGAATACACAAGCAAATTGAAATATAATAATTTTTGCTTGACTGGTTTAAAGGTACCAGGGCATTCGTGCTTATCTGGTTTAAAGGTATGGAAGCACTCTGAGTGGGTCTGCACAATTAAATAGATAAAGGTTGGTTAACCTACCTATTTAAGGTATGAACGGTTGGGGATCTACTACTCCTGAGGTATGGTTCAAAATTTTGGGGAACTCCAGTGTCTTTGAGTACTGGTTTCAAATCAGGGAAAACCCTGACAAATCGAGAAATACAAATTAATAATCCAACAACCCACTCAGATTCGGGCTTACCTTGGAGAGGATAGGTGGTACACAACTCCAAAGACATGTGCTTCTTGCTTCGAGCAACAATGGCTCGTTGGTCCCCCGTCCTCGGAGTTAGGGGACTCGGACTACCAAATCTTGTCCTAGGCGGTAGCTCCATGTTATGCAAAAGTTAGAGATGCATCCTATTGTTTTGGGCCTTTGGGAGGTTCTCTCTGTCATTCAACCGCTCCCTTAGGATTTCAATTTCAGTTAGACATTCGGGTTAATAAAATAAAAATGCATAATAAACCCCTGAATATTCTCTTCTGTTACGGTTGCCTTGGCCTGCGAGTACCCGCGTGATAATTCAATAGAAACATTAAATTTAACTTCTTATCACTCAGACAAAAGATTATGAGCTTTGTACTTGAACTTGTTAACTTGTAAATAGTTAATCAAGAATGTGATTAATTATTTAAACCTATAATTATTTGTTTGAGTAGGTGATGATTCATGATATGCTTTTAGTGAGTTAGCTTTATGATATGTAATGGATTAATTTCCACGTTACTTGTTCAATTATGTCATGCTTAGTATCATACTTTATTGTTCATGACTATTCAATTACATTGTATATTTGTTACATAGTATATTTGCACAATCATAGTATTTTCCTACGCAGACTGGTTGTAGTCTAACACAAATTATTTTATTATTTTTCAGGAAAAGAGTAAGCGATAAAGAGAGGTTGCGGGATGGTATGCGGATCAGGATATATGATCTATTGTGTTCTCAGGATGTTAAAAATTTAATTTAGTTATTGTTGTCATTCGGTTATTCTGAACTCTAATATTATGTTTTAAACTTTAATAAATGAAATAAATGTTAGTTGCTTTGATGATTCTTGTGATATGCCTGAAACGCTTAACCCGGTTAATTTGAATATTTTTGTTGTTATAAAAAAAATCCTCAAAAATTTGGGTTAAATTTCGGAGCGTTACACAAACCCACTATGGGGTGAATGCCAAAAGGGAAAAGGAATATTATTGAAGAGGAAATGTGAGAGAACTCACTACAATACAAGAGGGGGAAGTCCCCTTTATATACAAAAAGAGTGGGTTGAAAAGGGAGGTCATTGGGGCTCCCCCTAATAGACGTTGGGGACCCCAACGCCTATTTAGGTGGGGCCGCCAATGGTCCCAATAATGACAAATAAAATAAAAAGGTAAAAAAGACTAAAAAAGAAAAAGACTAAAAATTACATAAAGATAAAGAGTACAATGAAAAGACCAAAATACCCCTATCGAGTATTTTGGTATATAAATATATATATATATATATATATTTTAACACCCCTCATCAAACTTTACGGGGAGAAAACTGAAAGTTTGTTAAGGAGAAACAGAAAGCGAAGACTTGGAAGTGCTTTGATGAAGAAGTCGGCCAACTGATATTCAAATGTGACATAAGGCAATGAAATTGTCCCTCTTAGGTATTCATCTCGAACATAGAGACAGTCAATTTCAATATGCTTGGTGCATTCATAGAAGGTATGATTGCTTTATATACAAGTAGTAACATTGGGGAGCTCCCAACATACTTATGACCTTTGGGGAGCCCCAACAGCTCTATGGTCATGTTGACCATAGAGCCCCTAATCTAAAAGTTAAAATACAAAAAATAAAAATAAAAATGAAAACCCAAAACTGTCCCTAATGGACAGCACCTATTACATGTACAAAATGACCAAAATACCTCTGGTCAAATACCTAAATTATATATATATAAGATAACACAATACATGTTAACACCCCCTCAAACTTATGGTGTGATCACCAAAAGTTTGTCAAGAAGAAAATGAAAACGAGGTGATGGAAGCACCTTGGTGAAGAAGTCCACTAATTGATAATCGAAAATGACATACGGTAGGATAATGGTCTGCCTCAGGAATTCTCCACGCACATAGTGGCAATCCATTTCTATACATTTGGTCCTTCCACGAAATGTATGGTTGTCAGCTATGTATATCGCACTCTTATTATCACAATATAGTCTCGAAGGTGTCTGAAGATGAACGCTCATATCTTCAAGTAATCTTCGCAACCACACGATTTCTGATGTTGTAGTAGTCATTGCACAGTACTCTGCTTTAATAAATGATAATGATACTTTTGTTGCTTTTTGCACTTCCACTACACCATAGAATCACCAAAAAATACACAAAAACCAATAGTTAAGTGTTAATCATTTGGATCTCGTCCACAATCTGAGTCAGAATAAGCAATCAACTCAAGAGAGGATTAGGAGGATAACAAAAGACCTCTAGAGGTAGAGGTCTGTAAGTATCTAACAATTCTCATCAGAGCACTCATGCGAACTGCGGTGGAAGAATGTTGCAATTGGCTAGCAGTATGGACTGTATGCGCAATATCAGACCTAGTAATAGTTAAATAAGTCAAAGTGTCAATCATTTGGCAATACGGAGTAGGATCCTCCATAGGTGTCTCATCATCAATCTTTATCATGGTATTAATAACTTTAGGGGTATCCACCATATTTTCATCAGTAATGTCTAACCTATCAATGATATCATTAGCAAACTTGTTTTGAGAAAGTAAATATCCCCTACGAGAATAAGCAACCATAATTCCTAAGAAAAATCTAAGAAATCCAAGATCAGCCATTTCAAAATATTTGTTAAGAACACAATTAATATGCTTTATTCCCTGTTTGTCTTCACCTGTGATGATAATGTCATCAACATAAAAAAGAATTACAATCCTTGTATTAGATTTCTTAGTAAACATGTCAGTATCAGTATAACATAATTTAAAACCAAGTTTAAGCAGGGTGCATGTTTTAAACCATAAAGAGTCTTTCTTAATCGAAGCAGCTTACCAAAAGGAACTTCATATCCAAGAAGTGAATCCATATAACTTCTTTTAAATCTCCATTTAAAAATACATTTTTGAGATCCATTTGGTAGATAAGCCAACATTTAACAGCAGCAACAGCTATAAGGGTCCCAACTGAAGTCATCCTGGCTACGGGTGCAAATGTCTAATCATAGTCTATCCAGTATTTTTGTGCATACCCCTTGGCAACTAACCTGGACTTGTTCCTCTCTGAAGTCCCATCACTCTTAGTTTTAACTTTATAAATTCATTTGCAACCTATAGTTTTCTAAACTTTAGGCAGGTCAAATATTTCCCAAGTCTTAGAATTTTGAGTGCTTCTAATTCTTTATTCATAGCTTTTATTCATTCGAGATATTCTTTTGCTTGTTTATATGTGACAGGTTCAAAATATGACAAAATTTAAGCTAAACAGGCTCTATATTGTGGGAAAAAAGATTTATATAAGACAAACCTATTCGGGGGTCTAGAGGTCGGATCTGATCTTGACACCTTCTAATTGTTGAGTTTCTAATGTGGAGTAACTTTCTAGAGCATTTGGTTGTCTATTATTTTCCCGTCTGCTATATTTAATTATGCTAGGTCTTTTAGATTCAATATTTTCACCATCTTGAATATTTAATTGAGGTTCTTCATTACTAACATTTTCAAATGAAGTATCACTACTTTAAGGTAATAATTGAAGTAAAAATGATACTTAGAATTCTTCATAGGCATATTTTGAAAGAAACTTTCATTTTCTAGAAAATAAACATTCCTTGATATATATAGTTTGTCACTTTCAAAATCAAAACATCTGAACCCTCTTTAAGTTTCCCCGCATCCAAATAAAGCAAATGGTATAGCTTTAGTGGTATAGCTTTAGGAGAAAGTTTATCATTTTTATTGGTGAGAACAAGACACATCCAAAAGGTCATAATCTAAGATAATCATGAAAGATTTAAAGAGTTTTTCATAAGGAGAAATGTTTTGAAGTTTAGATGATGGAAGTTTGTTGATAAGATATACAACCGTCAATCAAGCTTCAATCCAAAAATGTTTTGAAACATTTTTTGAAATCAAAAGAGTTCTAGTAGTCTCAACTATGTACCTAGGTTTTCTCTCAGCTAGTCTATTTTTTTGTGGTGTATAAGCACATGATCTTTGATTAACACTTCCATTATTTTTAAAATATGTTTTGAAATCATTTGACATAAACTCTCCCCAAAGTTGGAGCAGAACTTGGAAATTTCAACTTTAAATTGATTTTAATAAGGTCATGATATTTTTAAAGTTTTCAAAAACGTCATACTTGTGCCTAAGAAAATATATCAAAGAAAATTCAGTATAATCATGAACAAATAACACATAATAAGAGAAACCACCTTTAGATAAGATAAGGGAAGGTCCTCATACATCCGAGTGCACTAATTCAAACGGTTTAAATGAAAAGAAGGTCCTTTGGAAAAGGAAAGAACTCTCATTTTGCCAAAAACACAATCTTCACAATGGAATTTTTCATTACAAAATTTGTTCAAATGGGGTACATGAGATAATTTTGATAAACTAGGATTAATAGTCTTTGATGCCACAAAACTAAGTCTACATTTTGAACAATACAACAAAAATTGCTTTTTAGAATAAGAAGATGATCCATGTAGTAGAGGTCTCCTTCTCTATGTCCTTCCCCAGTCTGCTTCCCAGACTGCAGATCTTGTACAAAACATTGTTTAGATGAGAAGGAGACACTATAACCATGGTCGGTAATTTGTGAAACAGAAAGAAGATTTAAATTTAGTTTTGGAAAAGTGTAACTTTTGTAATAGAAATTTTTGAAGAACTTTTAAAATTTTCAATGTTTTTTATGTTAAAAGAAGACACATCAGCGGCAAAAACATTATTTAAAGTTGACTTACTGTTACTCTCAAAAAATAAGATATATGTGGAGTCATATGAAATGAGGCTCCAGAATCTAAAAGCCAAGAAACGTTTCTAGAAGGTGAAGATATAGAGACCGCGACTCCAGATAGAGAGGAAGAGGAGTTCTTGATTACTGGATGAAGGGCCTCTATAATTTGAGAGAACATGGTTCCAATGAATCTTGAATCTTCATTGGTCCCACTTCTTTCTTCATGAGACGTTCTCACGGATGCCACATTTTTGTCTTCTCTCTCTTTGAATTCAAGACAATAGGGCTTGATAAGGCCTGGTTCTCCACAATTATGACACGTTATTATGCTCCTTCTCTTCTTGTCATCATATTTAGACTTCACATTTGTATTGGCACCCAAACTTCAGACAGCCAAAACATTATCCTTAATCTCCTTAGAATCGAACGTAGATTTCAATCTTGTCTCTTCCATACATACTTGAGCCAAGACTTCATGTAGGGGAAGAGGTTTTTCCATATGAATAATATTGACCCGAACTTGCTCAAATTTGGTTCTAAGACCTATAAAGAATTGGAACAATTGTTCTTCATGCAATTTTTTTCATTATTGAGCATCATTCGAAGTTTCCCATATAGGCTCAAGTTTAGCCAATTGGTCCCGAAGCCTTTTGAAGGTACTATAGTATTCCCATATAGTTTTATCGCCTTGCTTGCAACTATTATTCTATCCTTCATATCCCACTTGTGAGCCACATCTTTTCTAGTATATGCTTGTCTAACATATACCCAAGCTTCATCGGATCTTTCAAATTCAAGTATGTTGGAGCAAGGCTCCTTATATATACTACCCATGAAGATAGAAAGAACTTTGGCATGCCCTACTTCTCACCCTATGTTTTTTTATATTCAAACATAGTTTTTTCTCTATCAATTTCTTTAAGGCTCTCTTCCTTAGACCCACCATCATCTCTAACAACTATTTTTGTGAGAACTAGTGGTGGTTCCAATGCGGAATCATTAACAAATTGCCATATCATTTCCCAAAGGAATTCTTTTTACCACCGCGGCCCACATATTGTAGTTTTTCACATCAAATTTGATGTGAACAACCATTACAATCTCTTTATCAGCGATAGTGGAAAAGAAGAGGAGAATGAATGGAAAAATAAAGAGAGAGAGAGAGAGAGAAGAAGAATAGTTGTCCAAAGTTGATGTAAATGCACCATAGGCTTCTTTACACGATCCGAGCTCCCAACACCTCCTTTCAACACTTTCTTTTTATGAATCCTCATGCCCTCAAGAGTTTCTAGCTCTGATACCATGTAATGAAACAACAAGTGCACTACAACAAGGCCACAAAGGGGCTACAAATGTGCACATACACAAATACAAGTGTCACTTATGGGCCAAATACACAAAAGCAACTAAGGGCTAACACATAAACCTCTCAAAAGAGAGAGAACACAAACATAAAAATATACGTCTTATTTCATAAATGCTTAGAGCAAGTATTCATATGAGAAGGGGCCAATAGCCCTTTATATACAAGAGGTAACATTGGGGAGCTCCCAATATTAGACATTGGGAGCTCCCCGATGGTCATATTTATGACCGTTGGGGAGCCCCAACAGCTCTATGGTCATATCGACCATAGAGCCCCTAATCTAAAAGTTAAAATACAAAAAAGAAAAATAAAAATGAAAACACAAAACTGTCCCTGATGGACAGCACCTATTACATGTACAAAATGACCAAAATACCCCTGGTCAAATACCCTATATATATATATATATATAAAAGATAATCACAATACATTTTAACAAATACAACTGAATAAGAGCTTCAAGGTGCATGATGTATTATAGCAGTTTAGAGGCCTTACTTCAAGACAAAAGCATTGTCACGTGATTGCTCAAAGGACTTTGCAATAGAATCGCTCATCCATTCAAGAAAACTTTTGACGTAATCAATTGTACTTGCAGCAACATTGGTAAGAAATACAATAGGATAATTGAGATGATCCTGTGCCCAGTGCTGCAAAACCAAAATGACTTTAAGAGTTTACAAAAGACAGCTTATGTATAACTATGGACAACATTAATCCCACTAACTTGTTCCAATATTAAGATAAGTTCCAACACTCGTCCAGCAGTATCAATTGGAAGCAGCACATTTCCACCTGCTCGCAGAGCCTTCAATATAGTTTCTGGCAAAACAAGGAAAATACGAAGCCAGAAGCATCATTCCTATTCCTATATGCTACTTTTCTCAACTGAATTGATCAGCTCACACATTGGTCATGTTCCCAATCAGAACAAATTGCAGAGGATGAATATTTGACTTGGCACAAACTTTCCAGAAAAGAATTTCCAAAGCAAGAAACAAAACTAGTTCACTGACTGATATCTTTCTCAAGTGAAATGGAAGGACTGAAAACAAGATAGAGGGCAGGTTCATGATCAATAATAGCTACAGTTCTGAATGATAGTGCTGTACAGAGATTAAAACATTCGAGCCAACATTATAAACATGGGCTAAAAGAGAACACAAACAACATTAATGAATTTAATGTATGCAACAGTAGACACATCATGCCTCTTCATACCTCAGAATTAAGGAATATTTGCATACTCTGATGAGATATTCAAAGAAGATATCCTGGTGGAGCTAGAGGTTTTTCTCTTGTAAGCAGCAGAAGAGAATTTGTCATTGAATTAAGAAACAAGGTGGGAGAGAAAGCCTTTCCCAACAGAACAAAGGAAAGGAAAATTTCAAATTCCTATAAATGCAGTCAGAAACCCTTTCCCACAAAACAAGAGCACATCCAATTGCTGTTAGATGCAATCCATTTGATGTTTGCCTACACCTTAATCTCGCATTGGGTGGAACTGCATAAGACCCTCAAAGATGAAGGGAAGCACACTTATTCTGAATGACTGCTTTCAGCAAATGCAACTTGAGGTCCACTCACTTAAACTCTCAAGTCCCATAGCTTCAGCCTTACAGTTTACTTTTGTGTTCTAAAGATTCTAAAAGATCAGTTAAGATAGCAAACAGCAACATTCACATACTTAAAAGCAAGATGAAAACACAGACCATCTAAATGCTAGTTAGAAATCAAACTTTATTAAATTTATTCACTGAAACCAAAGAATCAGATATGAAGAAGAAAAAATTAAAAATAAATAAATAAATAAATAAAAGATTGGCCTAAACAAGCAAAAAATAAGCTCCACATGATTTCTTTTGAGAAAAAGAGGTTGTCCAACAAATGAACCCAATCTAAAGCATCTTCATCATGCCAGGTATAAAACAATTACTACACAAGCAATACCCAGAGAAAGAGAACTACCTAACAAGTCTTGATCCCTTTGACGTCTGTATGGCTGATTATTTAATGCATTATAAGCATCTGTAATCAATACAGCTGGACGCACAAAAGATCCTAAAATGGTTGCATTTAAATGCCTAATCATCATCAGCATTGTAGTCAGATACCAATTACAAAGCAAAAACATGCAAGTAAACGTGGATGGAAATCACTAGAAATAATGACCTCTCTTTTCGATGGTTGTAGTCTACGGCATACACAACATCCTCCCCATCTTTAGTGATCTTCCATATTGTGCCTCCCAGGAGATGCCCTGCCACATGAGGGGCAATAACTACCCCCTCTCCTTTACCTACTTAAGAATAGATACGTAAGATTTAGTTTGACCAAGCAGGACCATTTGAAAGAAGATGCAACATCGTAAAACCAACCTGAAAGATGGTAATTCTGGGAATATGTTAACCGGGTCACATTTTGAAATGCAGCATCAATATCATCCAGGGTAAACAGTTCAAAATCTGAAAGTTGCTGTAGGGAAAAAAATGACTTACATAAATGGTAAAGAACAAAAAGATAGCATGCATCTATAAACATTGGCAGAGAAAATGTCAAAAAAACTAGTAAAGAAATCAATTTATGGGAGCATTCTGATAAAAGAATAGTGACTACAGAACTGAAAGTTAAAGTCCTTCACAAAACTATCATTCACATGACTAGGTATGGGGGCCAACAAGGCATACACCCATAGCACCAACAACTGTGTGAGTTCCCAGAGGATCCAGATATTTAGTCCATACCTAATGGGAAATTCATCATTTTTCTCTTTTTATATTTTTTTCACATTATTTCTTTTTACAAGTTTTAATAAAATGAACAGTCATTGAATAATATCCAAAATGAATGCAATCAGTCCAACTTTGCAACTGCATGTTGTCATGGACAGAGAAAGATTCCAGCATGAGAAGACACAACGCTCTAAAACTCAAGAAGATATGAATGGATGCCTTTTGATTTTAAACTACACAAAGAAACAGGCAGCTTTCAAATAAGCAAACTTTACTCAGGACTCTGGCAGTTTGTCAAATCAATAGGAGGTCTGTCTTAAAAAGATTTTCCAAGTCAAGGAAATCTTTTAAAGCATAGTTCACTTGGATTAAGTACTGAGCACATCATCTTTCTGTCTTTTTTTAGAACATTCTCCCATTCAAAGACATGCATAGTCATAGTGTGTTTGGAACATCAGGTCATGCATCCAACTGTCACCTAAAATGGAGAACCCGCTAACCATGTGCATAAAACTGAAGCAAGGCCAGTGAATCCTCTTTTCTCAAGAAATAAAATGAACCCACGGTTCTTGGTAGGGGTGGCAATCGGGTCGGGTTGGCGTGTCAGCATACCTCAACCCGAACCCGAACCGTTTATTAAACGGGTCGGCTGTGGCAAACACGAACCCGACCCGTTTAATAAACGGGTAACCCGACACGACCCGCCAACCCATTTAATAAATGGGTTGGGTCGGGTAAACGGGTTTTCAGGTTCGCGGGTCGGTTTGGCGGGTTGACGGATCGGGTTGGCAGGTAGGCAGGTTGGCGGGTCGGGTTGACGGGTCGGGTTGGCGGTTGGGTTGGCAGGTTGGCGGGTCGGGCAGACGGGTTGCCGGGTCGGGCAGACGGGTTGGCGGGTTGACCCACCCGCCTAACCCGTTTATTAAACGGGTCAGCCGGGTTGGCGGGTTGGCATACCCCGAACCCGACCTGTTTAATAAACGGGTTACACGGGTCGACCCGTTTATTAAACGGGTTGGCTTAAGCCCAACCCGAACCCGCCTAAGAGGCGGGTTGGCGGGTCGTGCCAGAAATTGCCACCCCTAGTTCTTGGATTGAGTCTCAAGCCATAATATGGATTATATTGTCCCTTAGTGCATAAAGATAAAATAATCTTGAACAATTAACAAGACTCGTAAGCAATAAGGTAAAAGAGACTTCCAAAGATAGAACAGATTAGGAAGATTATCCATACTGATGAGTGGGACCTTCTCCAATTTTCTCTTGGTCCCGTACTAGATATTATTTGTTGTTTGTAGATGATTGCTCAAGATCCACATGGATATATTTTCTTAAAAATAAATTTGAGTTATTTGAGACCTTCAAAAGTTTTAAGAACTTCATTGAAAAACACTTCATAAAAATCATTCAGTTTTTTCAAAGCAGTGGTGGAGAAGAATACTCTTCAGGTGCTTTTCAACATTACCTAAGGGACAATGAGGTTAAGCAGCAAATATCTTGCCTTCACAAAGCAGCTCATTAATAAAAAAAGAGTCAAGTACGAACAAAGGGTGCTCAACTTGGTTCAGCTCGTGTAAGCTTGTATGAACATAAGATATACAATTTAAGTGCAACATTTATCATAAAATGCAATTTTGTACAACTGGTTAGTTAATATAGCACATGACAGAGAGGTTTCCGTTTGGTTTCGTCATCTACAAGAATACCTTAGGAACCAATCCATCAGTGGTTACTAGAATGCAGATTAGGCTGATGATTCAAACACTACATGCTCAATATCACGATGGTGTATATTCCTAAGAATAAATCTTCTCTTATGGAAAAGCAAGAAGTGCACTCTAATATTGAGGTCTAAAGATTGAGCAGGTATGATTTCTGAGATAATTAGGATTAGAAGCTTAATAACAATTCTTGCAATGAAAATTTGTAGGTCTGCCACATTTTGTGATAATAGAAGTGCAATGACTGTTAAAATGTAAAGTGTAACATATATATATTATATTTTTTTCTTTATTTTTATTTTTTCAGTATCTAGTTCATTTTGAACTAGATTCATAAAGTAGTCAAGTTGGAACTTGACTATGATATAGTCGTTGGACCCTAGTCCAACGACTCTATGGGAGAGCTCAAAATGAGCTCTCCCTTTTCTCTTCCATTCATTATAAATAGGGGTGATCCCCTTCAAGAATGTGTCAATGATTCTTAAGCATTTTTGTGATAAATAAAGATTCACTTATTTTATTTGTGTTCTTCCATTTATACCCTTTTATGGGTTTTGTTTGAAGTGTCTCTAACAGACATTCTTTTGAGAGATTTGTGTGCTTTGTGGAAGACCATCATTTCATTACATGGTATCAGAGCCATCGAGATCTTAGATTTTGAAGAAATTTTGCCTCGTTTTTTGTGCCTCTTTTGCAAAAGGTGTTTTATCACCTTGTTCGTGACTCGAGAAGATTCTTTTGAAGAAAAGAGGCAATTGAAGGATTTTTCATGGTGTTTTTCATTCATTCCCTCTCTCTTCTTTCTCTATCTCTCTCTTCTCTTCTCTCATCTATTTTTTCTTTTCTCACCCTTATAAAAGATGGATGACAATGATAAGATCACCATCATGCCTATGAAATTAAATGATACTAATTATGTAATGTAAGCTTCTATTATGAAGCACCACATTTGAGAAAAGGGGTCATGGGGTATAGTGGATGGTTTCGATTCGGAACCTAAACTAGCTCTCACAAAAATTGAGAGTGATAAAGAAGTTTTTCTAACGAAAGGAGAGAAAAGCAAGACTTTGGCCACTTATGAGAAAAAGTGGAAAGATTGAACGATAGGGCATGCAAAAATTATGTTGTGGCTAATTAATAGCATGGACATTAAGAAATGCTCTAGTCTTGCAAAGTTTGAGCATGCCGATAAGGCTTGGAAATACCTTTAAAATATGTATTCCCTTAAAGATATTGCACATGTGTGTAATTTGCAAAACAAAGTTCGGACAATGACTCAAAAAGAAAAAACTATTAGAGATTATTACAATGAGTTATCCTAACTTTGGGAAGAATTGGCTTTTCTTGAGCCCAAATGACATTGTGCCAAAGATATCGAGCTTCGCCAAAAGCAACTCGATATGAAACATTTCTATTAATTTATAAATGGTTTAAGGCCGGAATTTGAGTCCACCGAATCGGCCCTTTTACATCGTAGAAAGCTTCTTTTTATTGTTGATATTATAGAAGAACGGACTACGGAGGAAAATAGACTAAGAAAAAATACTCCAAAAACTTATGATGACTCCGTTCTAACAGTGTTTAGACCAGGAAATTATGTTTGCACTTACAAGTCTCCTCATTTTGGTAGACAGAATGGTGACTTTGACAAAAGAAAAGTCATTTATCACCATTGTCATGAACCGGGGCACTATAGGCCTCAATGTCCAGGGTTAAAGAAAAGAGAGTTGCATCTGTTGAAACAGAATCAAAATAACAAGATGCACTTGTATCTATAGCTCAATTGATGGAGATTCTTCAACCTCTTCACAAAAGGGCATCCGCCTCAACTGGAGCGGTTGTTGCATCTTTTTTCGATCCAGGTAACTTTCATTGGCTTCTAGACTCTGGTGCTTCTTTTCATATGACCCTGAATGTCAATAGCCTATCTGAATGTCTTAAAAATAAATCAAGTGTATCAAAGGTTTTTACAGCTGATGGTAGATCTCTTGAAATAAAATGAGTAGGATGTTTTGAAAATTTTCATAAATCCAAAAAAAAATTATCCCAGAAGTTAGATGTATCCCTAAACTAAATCTGAATCTTTTATATGTTTCTCAAATATCTGACTATGGGTATAATATCTCATTATCTTCTCATGGATGTTGGATACAGGATCGTCAGTCAAAGAAGATGATTGGGGAAGGCTATAAAAAATGAGAACTCTATTACATGGACCTTTTAGAATTGCCCAAAAATGCATTTTGCTATAATGTTCAGAAATTAGAATTAAATTTATGACACAAAAAACTTGGACATCCTCACATGTCTAAAATTCAACATTTTCCAAGTTTAGAAAAATTTTGTAATTCTGAAAGTTTTACTTGTAAAGACTGCACTCTTGGCAAAATGAAAATATTACCGTTTCATAGTAAAACTTTTGTTTCTTCTAGACCACTTGAGTTAATACATTCGGATGTTTGGGGTCCTGCACCAGTCATTTCTAAAGGTGGTTATGCATATTATGTTATTTTTGTTAATAACTTTTCTAGACATACTTGGATTTATTTTCTTAAACATAAATCTGAAGTCTTTACTCACTTTCAAATATTTCATAAAATGGTTAAAAATAAATTTCAAAATGATATTTTCATTTTTCGCACTGATTAAGGAGAAGAGTTTATATCCAAAGAATTCAAACACTATCTCAATTTACATGGCATTACACATCAAAGATCGTGTCCACACACTCCACAACAAAATAGTCAAGTCGTACGTAAAGATCAATACATTATGGAAACTACAAGGACTTTGCCAATTGCAAATCAAGTTTCAAAAGGATTTTGGGTTGAAGCTACTCTAACTGCTACCTATCTCATTAATCGAATGTCGTCTTCTTTATTAACAAATATAACTCCAATTGAAAAACTTGTCAACTTATTTCCTAACTATTTTAGACTAAGAATCTATGGATGCAAATGTTTTGTTTTCACCAACAAAAATGACAAACTCACTCCTCGTGCAATTTCAGGTGCCTTTTTAGGATATACCGATAATCAAAAACACTATAGGTGTTCTAATTTTCAAAATAGAAAATTGTATGTCAAGAAATGTATCTTTTCTAGAAAAAGAAAGATTATTTGAATTTGAAAAACCCAAGGAAGTCACCGAATATTCCTTTCTAATTGATCTAGCTTCAAAATCCAATGAATGGGATCTTGAATGTGACTTTGACAATGATCAAAGTCCAATTGATATTGAACATGATGTTGATAATGGAAAGCAAACTCATAGGGATGTTAGTCTATAATATTCAAGACGTAGAGAGAAAAATCTCCCATGTGCATTAGAAAAATATTTCGAAGTTCCACCCAGAAGGACGTCCAGAATTTCTCGACCTGAAAATTTTGTGTCTTACAAATCTTTTTCACCCACATATAGGGCAGTCATTGCATTAATACAATCATATATTGAACCATCATCTTATTCTGAAGCCAAAAATCATGTAGAATGGATAGCAACCATGAAAACAGAGCTGGACGCATTGGAAAAGGCTAACACTTGGATTATCCAAGATATTCCTCCAAGTAAGAAGCCTATAAGTTGTCGACGGGCTTACAAAGTCAAAACCAAAAGTAATGGAACTCTTGTAAAGGCATAAGGCTCGTCTAGTGGCAAAAATGTATGCCCAAGAGTATGGCATTGATTATGAAGAGACCCTTGCTCCTGTGGCTCGTATGACCACTGACAGAACTTTAATAGCTTTGGCCTCCATTAGAAAATGGTTTATATTTCAAATGGATGTCAAAAATATTTTTTTAAATGAGAATCTAATTGAAGAAATATACATGGAAGCCTCCGCCTGGTATTAGTATCCCTAAGAGTAAAGCTCTTCGTCTAGAAAAAACTCTTTATAGTCTTAAGCAGGCACCAAAAGCCTGGTATGACAGATTTAGTCATGTTATACTTGATATTGGTTTTTTAAATCTTGTTTGATAGACATTGCTTTGTTTATTAAGAAATCTGATACAAGCATCATTGTCCTCCTTCTCTACGTGGATGACATGATCATCACCAGAGGCGACAAACAGGGAGTTGCAAATATCAAAACTCATTTTAAAATGACTGACTTAGGTTTATTAAGATGTTTTTTACGAATTGAAGTTGTTTATTCCCCTTGTGGGTATTTGATATCTCAATCTAAATTTGTTTTTGATATTGTTTTCCGGTCTGGAATTACAGATGATAAAAAAGTGAACACTCCAAAAGTCGTCAACATTAAAATGAGAATTGATGATAGAGAACTTCTTGATGATCATACTCCATACAGACAGCTTATCGAAGCACTTTCCCATCTTTTCATTTTTAGGCCAAATATAGCACATGTTGTTCACACAGCTAGTCAGTTTCAGCATGCTCCCACTTCTGTACATATGAGAGAGGTTTTGCGTATTATTAGATAATTAAAGTCCTCTTTTTCACAAGGACTCTTCTTGTCTGCTCATCGTCATTAGATTTAATTGCTTATACTGATTCTGACTGGGAAGGTGATCCCAATAATAAGCACTCAACCACTGGTTTTTGTGTTTTTCTTAGGTGAATCCTTAATTTTGTAGAGGTGCAAAAAGCAGCAGAAGGTCTCTCTTTCCTCCACCGAAGCTGAATATAAAGCCATGGCAACCACTATAATGAAAGTTGTTTGGCTCAAGCGACTACTCGCTGACATGGGAACTGAAGCATCACAAGCTTCAAGAATGTGCTGTGATAACAAGAGTGTGATCTATATTGCAAGCAACCGAACATTTCATGAATACACCAAACATATTAAGATGGATTGTCACTATGTCAGAGAAGAATATTTACATGGAATCATTGATTTGTCATATGTTACATCAGAGTATCAATTAGCAGACTTCTTCACCAAGCCTCTCATTGCTCCCAGATTTCACTTCCTTTTAGACAAATTTTCGCTCATTGTACCGTAAGTTTGAGGGAGAGTGTTAAAATATAAAGTGTAACATATATATAATAATAATAATAATATATTATTATTATTATATTTTTTCTTTATTTTTATTTTTTCAGTATCTAGTTAATTTTGAACTAGATTCATAAAGTAGTCAAGTTCCTAGTTGGAACTTAACTATGATATAGAAGTTGGACCACAGCTATAATTAGAGTCGGTGGACTAGGGTCCAACGCCTCTATGGGAGAGCTCAAAATGAGCTCTCCCTCTTCTCTTCCATTCATTATAAATAAGGGTGATCCCCTTCAACAAATATACCAATGCTTCTTAAGCATTTTTGTGATAAATAAAGATTCATTTATTTTATTTGTATTCTTCCATTTATACCTTTTTATGGGTTTTGTTTGAAGTGTCTCTAATAGACTTTTTTTGAGAGATTTGTGTGCTTTGTGGAAGACCGCCATTTCATTACAATGACACTGGCCCAGAATTTCGCATTTCATAATTAACTTAAGCATTTTTAGTTTGACAACGATTTTCTAAGAGACAAGATTAAAGTTGAAAAAATAGGTGAAATTCATTACTTCCTATGTTACAGGAATTCAGCCAGCCAGGTGATGCACCTGCGTCAACGCGACGCAACACGACGTGAGGCAGGTGCAGGTGCGGCACCCGATGCTATCAAATCGACCCTAGGTGCAGTCAACGCACCTAGGGTCTTAAGTGTCCAATTTTTTAACTTAAAAAAACAAAAAAAAATGCCCGATAGAATGGGTTGGGAGGTGGATTAGGGCAAAAACATTTTGCCCCCTCCTCCCGACGCCTCCTCTTCTCCATCTCCAACCCAGCAACGACAAGGCGATCGGTCCAGCGTGGCGATTCCGGCACGACGAGGAGGTATGTCTCCATTCTCTCTCTCTCTCAATCTCTCTACCCTTGTCTCTCTCGCTCTTCTCGGCTAAACCCCCACCCCCTTCTCTCTGTGTACCTCTCTCTCAATTTCTTTCACCTCATCTCTCTCGCTCTTCTCGACTAAACCCACAACCCCCGCTGTATGTGTACCTCTCTCTCTCTCTCTCAATCTCACTCCCCTCACACACTTTTTTTTATCATATGGTTATTTCTCAAGTGTTACGAATTTATGATGTTATATACCACAATTACCCCCTCATTTTATTAAATTTGGCCACTACATGTTGATCTAATTTGGATAATAAATTTTTTTCATTGTATAAAAAGCTACAAAGGCCTCTATTTCGTGGGGTGATGATGTTGAACTCATCCATTTTGTATGATTTATAAATAATGTGTATCCATATAATTTGTGTGTGTGTATTCTACCTCCCAACCACCCAGTGCTGGGTATTTTCTTGACCAGTACTTGGTCCATATATGTGCAATTCAGAAGCCCATTAATTGATGACAATTTTGTAAACTTTCTTCATCTTTGTCATGCAATTTCTGTGGATGCATGATGATGAATTGATTTGATGATATTATGATAATTGTTTTTTATTTCATTAGTGTTATTGTTAACTGTTAAAAAATATATATGTATACCCTCCAGCACCCCTGCACCCAAGTTTTTTTAAAGTGCTGCACCCGCACCCGCACCTATGTGACATAGATTACTTCTAAGTATCAAGTGGCCGATATATTTATCAAGGACTTTGTAGGGCAAGATGTTGATGCTTAAGAATGATGTACATCTTGAGAGGGCATGATGAAAAGCAGTATTAGGGTTATCCTTTTAAATGCCTAAGATCAAGAGCAGTTTGGTCATTTTACTCTCTGGCATCACCTAGGTGGTTCAGTTGTAATTTATTGTTTTGTTTGGTATTGTTGTAATATATTGCAGTGTGGTATTGTCTTGTACTAGGGTTTTATATCAGTAAAATATAATGGAGTTGACCCTTCCAGCTCAAAAGAACTTTAGAGGTCATGTGAAGTCTTCTCCTTCCTTATTAAACCAAACTTTATACCAAAGCTTACTTTATACACTAAAATAATGCATGACATGTATTTTAGGAAGAAATGCATATCAAAATTGTCCAATGCAATGCACTTGGCATTAGAAATAAAGTTTATGTGTTGCTCTATGGTGCTACAACCAATAAGTATCAGACAATGTCAAATTTTTGCCCATGTTGACAGACACCAAGCCTTTAGCTAAATTAACATTACCACAAGGAAACCATGTCACACAAAAACTCCGACTTAACTCCAGAACCATATCTCCAGATTCATAAGTCTAACCTGAAAGACCTGCAAAAAAACCCATATTCCATGCCCCATGGCCTTATCCAAGTAAACATTATGGAGATGTTATGATGCTTGACCCCGATATCTCCAAAGCAGAAGACATTTTGGCAATTTGGCATGGAGCACAAACCAATCAATATAGAATTTCCAAACTTAAACTAAGAACAAAATTTTGTCAAATATTTTGCAATCGAGATCCTAGAATTAATCCATTCTCACCAACCAAGAAAAGTAGATGACAGGAATCCTCAAAATTCATTTGTTACTCTCAACCTTTTTAATCAGCTGACATATTTTTGTGCATGCATGGTGTGTATAATCTAACAAGAACTTGAGATTTTTGAAGTGCGTAAGAATAAAAACCAATACCATATGCGTATGTGTCCAGAAAGATGGATAATAATTTAGCGAATGGTATTCATGAGTAGTAAAGATTAATACGAAAAATTAGAGAACTTACTTTACGAGAAAGGTAATGGTCATACATAGTTAAGAGTCCCAATCTGTACACAGGCTCTGTTGCATAAACTGGAGCAGCAAGCCCAAGATGTTTCATGGCATAAGGCAAGGCACCAAGGTGAAGTGTATCAGGATGTGACAACAAAACAGCATCAATTGTTGAAGATATCCTGCATGGTTATGATCTCATAAAAAAATAGACATGTTTTCATCACATGGGAGAACAAGACGAGAATATAAATGAATAAAAAATTATATATTTAACATAGAAACTCCAGTCTGCAACTGTGAATCATCCTCATATCCTGTTCTTAATGAGAATCAACTACACTTTGGATTCTGGGATTGGAAGTCCTTGTAAATTCAAGTTCTTGGATTAACTCAACAACTGAAATTTTCTTGCCATAAGATTTCAAAATTGACCAATTCCCAGGTTTTAATCCCTGGTCTAACTATATTGGAATTCAAAGTCCTGGTCTTTGTTAGAGATTCAGAGAATCCTACCATATCTCCCACTTAATCCAAGTTCAGGAATTCAATAGCCTAGATGTTCCAACTTCTATGGAACTCCTAGTCAAGAGTTTCCATGCACACCTTACTGGAAACCTTCAATTATTAAAATTTAAAAAAAAAAACATAGCCTGTTTCTCTAAAACTTCCATCTACATGACATGATTGTACAGGGAAAAAACACAAGGAAATGAATGGTCATAGCATCTATCCTGGATTCATGTGCTGATCTAGACAAAATAATTGGACTGCCATATAGATATGAGATTTTTATTTTTTACTGGAAATTAAATATTCATTAAAGAAAGAGGGCAGAACGAAGGACAAGCAAAACCATGGTTTTAAAACTCGCCGAGTCAACTCGGTGACTCGGTTGACTCGGCTCGGCCCTCCAGCGAGTCAACCCAACAGGGTAAACTCGGCTTGCCTTGACTCGGCCTGACTCGGTCTGACTCGGCTGAGTTCTGGGATATTTGAAATTTGATTTTTTGGGTATTTCAAAATAACAGTTTAATAATAAATAATAAATTACAAGACAAACCAGTTCAAAGATACAATAATCTATCAATCTTTATGTGTTGATTAAACATATTGGCAAAAAAAATGATTCAAAGATCTAACAAAAAAGTGAGGCATACATGTATCGGTGCTTGTACTTCATGTTCTGGTGTTGGGTGCCTTTGAGTGTTGTTTTATGAACACATATCATATCCTTCATTGTATATAAAAATACATTTTTGTACAAAGTCTGTATCACACCTGTGCATAACAATTTGTACCTTGTCATCCTTATTTTTTGACAGAAACACCCATATCATACCAGTTGTGCTGATCTTGTACAGTATGCTTGTACATGTATCCATGTGACAGCATTTCCCTTGGTCATAATTGGAATTTCTTCTGGTGATTCATTCTCTTATTGTTGTTTTACCTTGTTGCAACTAATTCAATCTGGCTTTTTACGCAAGATGATGTGTTGCTGTTCTCAATGAGGTGAGATCACTAGAAAGGAAAGCTAACAAAAGCTAGGGTGTCTTCTGGAGAAGTTTAGCTGAAATTCCTAAACCATTCTATTTAGAAACTTGAGTTTAAGTATGTTTCTAGACTCAGTTACATGGGGCCTTCATTGAATACCAAAGACATGTTTGTTATGAAGAAGTTTCTTCATGTAACTTGATCTTTCCATGTGACCTTGTTATGAAGAAGTTTGTACTTTTTCTACTCTGAACTTGCAATTTTTTATTGTCAACTCTTTAGACTATATGTTTACTGAAAAACATGGTTTGAGACAAATTATATATTGTTTTTATTTTAAAATCAAAAGTTAACAAAACCCGGTCCGAGTCACCAAGTTGACCCGCCGAGTCACGAGTCAATAAAGAACGAGTTGAGTTCTGAGTCACGGGTTTTAAAACCTTGAGCAAAACAGTGCTACAACCAAATAAAGATCAGAGTTACAAATATCGGTATCAGCTATATCTCGGTGAGGCTATTTCTTGTGATAATATAGGTTTGGTGATAAATCTCAGAAAAATCTCAGGGCTTAAAAAAATAAAAATGTATATATAAATAATGAAAATAAGTAAAATAAATATCATGTTTAGATAATAAAATACATATATAATAAAAGAAATAAGTAGAAATGCAAAATAAATAAGAAACCCATTTAAGATGTAGAAACTAAATAAAAACAACAACAATAATTGATAATATCATGATATTATCAAATTGTTGATATTTTCAAAATATTGCGATATCTTATCTATAATATCATTTGCTGAAAGTACAACGATAATATCATGATATTTTGAAAATATCGCTGATATCTGGGACTATGATAAAGATAAGCTAGGAATACAAAAGTGAACAAATGGAGAGAATCCTTCCACAAATCTAAAGGGGATAGCAAACACACCTCAAGGCCACTCACAAGACAACTGATCAATGCACAAGGCCTTGCTTCAAAACAAAATGCATGTGAAGGTTGTGGAGGGATTGGCAAGAATATTATCCAATTTTTCATTATCCAACTGTGCACCAAGTTAGTTTGATGCAAGTAACAAAAGTCGGTTGTTTGTTACCTCTTTTCCACACCCATGGTGCAAAGACAATATCTTCGAAAGATCAGTATGTAGATGCCAATCCTGAACAAGCAGTGAACCAACTCTCATCTGCCTTTACAATGGCACATTGTCCATAATCTTTCAGAACCATAAAGTGTTCACTGATGAAAATCTTTGGAGCCACTTTCAATAGGAATCATGTTGTTGATAATGTGATGGTAGATAAGGCATGACTTGGAAATATAATGAAGCACTTGTTAGATGCTGAGCTTGAACATCACCCAATGATAGGAAATCCTACTTGCTTGACATCTAGCAACTTGGGAAGGTGTGGAGGGAAATTAGAAGTTTGAGCACATTTGGTGCATGCAGCTTCCCTTGACCAAAGTAACCCAGGGGGAATATAAATTGGCAACACATTACAGTGGGATGTAGAAAGTATTTTCATTGTCAAGTCTAGTTATGGTTGCGGAAGCGACTTTTATGTATTGCATTTCTTTATACACTAGGAGAGGCACTTTCATCTTTTTCAATTATTCTTTTCTTAGGATTCTTGTTTTTTGTCAAAAAATAAAGTCTTATACAGGGTATTTTTGTCCATCAAGCTTTTCACTATGTTTCAACTAAGAGCAGACCCTTAAGAAGGATGTATTGTTAAAAGACCTAACTAATGAATATTGTTTGAGATCCTCCATTGACTTTTGAAGCAACAAATGTGGTATTAGCTCTTAAAGCTAGGAGGAGGGCTAGGGAGGGATTGGAGTCAACCTTAGAGGCTGGAAAAAGGAAGAGAATAGGGTCAAACTTGCACCTCAATCAACCCAAGCTTAGTCCAAGCAGTAAGAAGAGGTGATGTCACCCCTTAATGGAACTAGCTAAAGTTTGGTAATCAATCCAATTCTCACTGGAAGTAATTTTCTTCCACCAATAAGTGATTTAAGATGACTTTTCATACAATTAAAGTGGTTCTTGGAGGTGTATTGAGTGAGATATGATTTTTCCTAAGATCTTTTGCTTTTAATTGGAAGTTTCTGGCCTAATTTGAAATGTGAGGATTTCTATGTTATGGGATTTGTTTGTCATATATCGATTCCTTTAGGGTGATTCTTGTATGAGAAACCTAGAAAATCAAGTGCCATACCTTTCTAAGTAGTCTTGGCAAAGGTTTAATGTTATTTGTGTGAGATATTAACTGACAACAGCCTATTTGTTTGCTCTTAGAACCTGCAACTGAAATATATATACTAGACTTACTAGTATTTGTGTAATGTTGGTGTCATGCACAAATTCTAGTGTGTGCAGTAATTTAAGGCTAAGGATCTTGGAGACTACTTGGCTGGACAAAAAATAAGTCGGGCGGCAGACTATGAATCAAAACAAATAATGGAGGATGAACAATACGGATGTCAAATCATGGTTGCTTGATACAGATGAGCAAGGTATTGCAATCAAACTTCCAATGAAGGATGCATGGAGATTTCTTCAACAAGCAAATTGTTGAACGAAAGTACCAACTAGTACAGAAACTCAAGGCCTGGAGGCAAGAGAATAAAACAATTGAAATGCAACAGTTATAGGGTACCCTTGCCCTAATGAAAAAATCATAAAAATGTGAGTACAAGTGTAAGTTTGTATGTGTTATGCAAACTACAATATAGAGAGAAGACACGAGATTTACATGATTTGGGCCGCTCGACACTCAGGACTACGTCCACGGGTAAAAGGAGGAGCAAAAATTCATTTAACACACCTTTAACAAAGTGATGCCGTCAAGGTTTCTCTAATACCCAGTCACCCCTTTAACAACCAACATTAGATTAACCTAGCCTTTAGGATTCAACGCCACGCATATGTTTGGATTAACCTGTTTGAAGCCAAAGTATAGGAGGAACAATGTTGGTGGTGGCAAGCGCTGCACTTCATGAAGCATTATAATCCGACAGCATTTCCCCTAAAATTTTCCCTCAGGGCAATCGATACAGAAAGCATCAACGTTGGCGACTAAGGATATCATAAAACTGCAGACAACTTCACTGATTCGACAAGTAACCTTACTAAGGGAAAACAATGCAACCAAACACCCGCGAACCAGGTTCATTTACATCACAGTGCACAGAATTTTGTGTGATATATACCACACAAAAGCATATATCGCTAGGTAAAGTAAAAGACTACGGGTAAAAGGAACTCGTTTGCTCTGCATAAATTTCGATCCCTACGCTAAGATTTCAAAGTTTCGGGTTATGACTTCCCGCTCAAATCGACAGAAACACGTGTAGGCATAGAAAAAGAGAGAGGAAGGTAGCGGTTGCCTGGAGAGGGGTTGGAGGAGGTCGGCGTCGAAGAAATCGTTCCAGCCGCAGTCGACGAGGAAGTTGAAGCCGTCGATGGAGATGAGGTAAGAGAGCGGGCTCTCCGAGTGAACCCCACTCAGAGGCGTCACCTGCACCGACGTCCCCATTCTCTCTCTCTCTCTCTCTCTCTCTCTCTCTTCGTTAAAACTGAAAAGGGAACTTGGGAAGCGAAAAACGAAAAAAAGTTCAGCAAGACGCGGGCTTCTTGCAGCGTGAAATATTAGTGAACATTTTTTTCAGCTTAAAAATAAATTCTTGCCTAAAAACTAGGTTTTCGGTAAACTTGAGAAGCAGGAGAGGGTGTTGTGTGTTCTCACCGGGACACAAATTCGCGTGTTCATGTGTATACGTAAGAATATCTTGGAACAACCGATTATTCACATGTCAATGTTGCCCACGATGATTTTATAATAAAATAATATATTAAAAAGGTAGATATGTTTTTGACAGAAATATCCTTCCTTAAGATAGATATATGTTGGACAAAAATGTTCTCCCGCTCCCGCTCCCCGTATATAGATTTGAACGTTTCATCTTTGTTTTTAGCTTGTGTTACAACACGGGGCCGCCTTCTCATTCCTGCCTTGTGTTAGATAGAAAACATTCCTGGGTTCGTTAATACATCATTGAGATAATTTTAAATCGAACGACTGGTTCTATCACTGGTGGGCGGCATAGAGATATTTGTCGGCCATCTCTTTTTACAATCATCTCTTCTTCTTCATTTTTGTTAGGCACTATGTAAAAAAACAATGACGCACAAACATTCCAACAAGTACTATTAAAACATGGTGAGTACCTTTCCATGTCATCATGCCATTGTTGAAGTACGTATGTCATTGTGAGTGTCATTAAGGTGTTGTTTTGTTATTACAGGTAGATTTTATCGTTTCGATGGTTGAAACTTGAAGATATTTGTAAGACGCTGGAACCTATTGACAAGAATACTTAGTTACAAATACGAGCAAGAACCTCTACCCCATTCGGTATAGTCCATTCACTCAGTATATGCAATGTAACGCAAATCGCAGTTGTAGTAACACGTATATTGATTTTTGAGATATTATTTTGTTTGTTAATATCAATTTGTAATATATTGTACTGAATTGTCATATATTGATCTGTAAGATATTATTTGTTTTCTAGTGTCCATTTGTGAGATATTGTTTTGTTTGTTAATATTGATTTGTAATATATTATGTTGAATTATTATATATTGATTTGTAAGATATTGTGTGTTTTCTAGTGTCGATTTGTGAGATATTGTTTTGTTTATTAATATTGATTTGTAATATATTATACTGAATTGTCGTATATCGATTGTAAGATATTATGTGTTTTCTAATGTCAATTTATAAGATATTATTTTGTTTGTTAATATTGATTTGTAATATATTATGCTGAATTGTCGTATATCGATTTGTAAGATATTATGTGTTTTCTAGTGTCGATTTGTGAGATATTATTTTATTTATTAATATCGATTTGTAATATATTATGTTGAATTATCGTATATCGATTTGTAAGATATTATGTATTTTTTAGTGTGATTTATGAGATATTATTTTGGTTGTTAATCTTGATTTGTAATATATTATATTGAATTCTCGTATATCGATTTGTAAGATATTATGTTTTTTCTAGTGTCGATTTATGAGATATTGTTTTGTTTGTTAATATCGATTTGTAATATATTATGTTGAATTGCAGTATATCAATTTGTAAGATATTATGTGTTTTCTAGTATCGATTTGTGAGATATGGTAAATGGTTGTTAATATTGATTTGTAATATATTATGTTAAATTGTCGTATATCGATTTGCAAGATATTATGTTGAATTGTCGTATACTGATTTATAATATATTATGTTGAATTGCCGTATATCGATTTGTAAGATATTATGTGTTTTATAGTATCGATTTGTGAGATATCGTTTTGTTTGTTATTGTCTAATTATAAGCTATTATGTTATTGTTTTGATATTGTGATTCATTCAATTGTTTCTTTGACTTGCTTAACTAATCGGTAGTCATTGTTATATGCATCTTGAATAAATCGTAGCAAACATATGCGCTGGCTAACGCAAATTGATATTTTGCTCATGATAGTGTTGAGCATATCAACTAGTTGCAGTGAAGATGATGTGTCTCACTCACTGGAAAGTCATGGAACAACGGACATTCGTATTATCGACGCACCCGAAGAAGTGAATATGTGCATTAATGATGCACATGAAAAGAAGGGTGTAGGCATTGGATTCACTCTAGACTTGAATATTCCAACAGACGAAATGCAATTCGATAATAAGGTAGACGATCATGACAGTGCACTTGACAAAGGTGCAGGCACCTCAAGTCTACATGATAGTACACTTGATATTGTTTTCGTAAAGAGAATGCAGTTTAATAATGAGGAAGCCGCATACAAATTTTGTAATGATTATGCCTTAAAACTTGACTTCAGTGTTAGAAGGTATTCTTGGGCAAACAATCCATAGGGTGTCGTGGTGAGAAAGGCATATGGTTGTTCTAAGCAAGGTTGGAATAAGTGAAATGAAAATCCAACAAGGAGCAAGTCAAATTCAAGATGTGGTTGTCCAGCGAGAACGGTGTTAAGAAGACTTCCGAATGAGAAATATATAGTTCGTACATTAATCAGTGATCATAACCATGAATTAGCCCCTTCATTTACGACTCCTATTTTAATGTCACATCGTAAAGTAACTGAAGTGCATGCTAAAATAGCTGATAGTTCCCGCATTACACCAAGAAAGATATATAATTTGTGTGCACACATAGATGATGGTCGTGAGAATATACCATTCACACCTATGGATCTAAGAAACCATTTGAGAAGAAAGATGTCAGACAACATGAAGAATGGAGGAATATGTTCTTTGGTTGATTACTTACAAAAGAATTCAAGCAATAACCCTAGTTTATTTAGTGCAATGCAACTGGATGAAGATGGGTATGCTGTGAATATATTTTGGGCAGATTCAAAGTCAAGAGTATATTATGAATGTTTCAATGATGTGATTATTTTTTATACGACAGTGAAAATTAATACAGAATAGTGGTCATTTGCGCAGTTTTTCGGAGTAAACCATCACTCACGGAGTTGCATATTAGGCGGTGCTTTTTTTTATGATCAGACCAAGAAAACCTTTGAGTGGTTGTTTATAGTATTTACACAGGCAATAAATGGGAAGTACCTTGGAGTTGTACTTACAGATGGTGATCATGCAATTGCGGCAGCAGTGTCTCATGTATGACCATATGCTCATCATCGCCTATGTTTATGACATATTTTTCAAAATGCAACAAAAAACATAGGACACATTTTTAATCAGAAGACATGGTTTGATAAAAAGTTTAGAAAGTGTGTACTTGAGAGCATGGACGAGGTCACTTTTCTGTCTGATTGAGAGCAAATGATTCAGATGTACGACCTTAAAGACTGTGTGTGGTTACAAAATTTATATACAGACAAAGAGAAGTTGGCATTGGCATATGGAAGACAATACTTTTATGCAGGTATGATAAGCACACAAAGAGCTTAATCTATGCATGCCACACTGAAAAAAAACTTTTATTCATGTTTAACAATGTTTCGCTTCAAGGAACAATATGAATTATTTGTAGACGGTCTTAGACAGAATGAGTTTGAACAAGATGTGAAATGCTTCAACACCCGCTCTATAACTTTGTGCATGAAAATATTGATGCAACCTGTAGATCTGTATACACTAACTGCATTTAAATAAACTAATAAGAAGGTTATATAGGTCATGAATTGCAACATAGAAGGACATATGCAATATGAGAATATGCACAAATATCATGTTGTATGCGAGGGCGAAGAGCAACAAAAAAGGAAAGAAGCACATATTACATACAATGTTGACAACGAAACAATTGAATGTACCTGCAAAATATTTGAATTTAAAGATATTTTATGTCATCATGCATTAAAGACACTTAATCAGGAGAAGATACAAGAAATACTTGAGTCATATGTAATGCGAAGATGGACGAGACAAGCAAAGATTGAACTGCTGGATAGAAATAATGTCAGTCCATCTGGTGTTGATGAGAAGTGTCGCATAGCCTCCCGTTACCAACAACTATGTAAATCACTTATACATGTTGCAGATTTGGCATCGAAAAACGAAGAAGCATATATATGTATGAGAAAAGTGTCAAAGAAATTACTTGAAAAAGTGCAGTTAATTCACCATGAATCTGTTGCAGCTCACGAAGACCAATATAAGAAAACGGAATCGAACAATGTAGGTAAAATTCATATTTCCCCTGACCCTTATGATAAGTTGCGCCGAAGCGTCAACATCATCTTCGATAAGCCAGGAGTAAACTTCGTAGATTATGATGGAAATATTCACCTAGCGAAGGGTATAAAAAAGAAACCTGCCTCTAATCGAGTCGTTGGAGGACAAAGGGTGCACTGGAATTGCTTTGCAAGAAAATATGTAAGAAACAACCAACCCCTAAGCAACCAAGTCCTTCGCATGAACAGGTATATAATACAGTATATTGCTTCCCATTAAAATTTATTATGTGCAACTTATCAATATCTAACTTGTGTAATTTTCAACATGCAACAATACCCTATAGATGTGCATTACAATGTTGGAACCTGCAATCCCCTCGACCAGTTTGAGTGAAACGATGGCATGAGTTTGACAAGTCTTTTGGTATGTAACAATTTTGAGAGGATATTTGCATTTCTTGTTGAACTTAATGCAGTGCATGATATTGTTCTGTTTAATGGCAGGCTCAGTTCAATTCAAAAGTGAGCAACATAACATAGGAATCACGTGTGGATTCTTTAGCTATAAAATAGTTGTAGCATTTAACTCTCATTAGTGTAAATCATTGTAATGTTTAGCATTCTGTAATTCTTTGTTGTAATTCTATAATTCTTTATTGTAAATCGATAATTCTTTCTTATAATTCTATAATTCTTTGTTGTAATTCTATAATAGAAATCATACTACAAATATCATAAAACTCATCCCTATAAAACACATAATATCTTATAAATCGCTATACAACAATTGAGCATAATATATTTCAAATCGATATATGACAATTCAATATAATAGCTTACAAATTGATATTAACAAACAAAACAATATTTCACAAAAATCGACACTAGAAAACACTTAATATCTTACAAATCTATATACAACAATTTAGCATAATAAATTATAAATCGATATTAACAAACAAAATATTATCTCGCAAATCGATACTAGAAAACATATAATATGTTACAAATTGATATACAATAATTCAACATAAAACAATATCTCACAAACCTGCTTGTTCCAAGAAAACACATAATATATGATTTGCCATCTGGGTGAGTTTTGTGTAACCGTGTATTTTTATGATTTATGAATTTACAATATCTCACAAATTGATACTAAGAAACACATAGTATTTTATAAATCGATATACGACAATTCAGCATAATATATTATAAATCGATATTAACAAATAAAACAATATCACCAAATCGACATTAGAAAACACATAATATCTTACAAATCGATATACATCAATTTAGCATAAGATATTACAAATTGATATTAACAAACAAAACAATATCACACAAATCGACACTAGAAAACACATCACATCTTACAAATCGACATATAACAATTCAACATAATATATTACAAATCGATATTAACAAACAAAACAATGTCACCAAATTGACACTATATCGGGAAGCTTCATTCTCAAAAAGGTGGGTTGCAGAGGCGATTTTGCCTCATTCATTTGCTCGAGAAAAGAGAGGGTGTGCTGACAAAAATAGTAATCAGACTGACATTAAGAAGCCAAAGATTGAACCCATTGATGAATCATTCTCTATTTCATCAATTAATGACCCTGAAGTTCCCATTTCTAAGAAAGCTGGTAAGAATTTTCACATCTCTTCGGCTTGATAACTTACAAATTAATATACGACAATTCAACATAACATCTTACAAATCGATATACGTCAATTCAGCATAATATATTACAAATCGATATTAACAAACAAAACAATACATAACTAAATCAACACTATATCAGGAAGCTTCATTCTAAAAAAGGCGGGTTGCAGAGGCGATTTCGGCTCATTCATTTGCTCAAGAAAAGAGAAGGTGTGTTGACAAAAACAATAATAAGACTGACATTAAGAAGCCAAAGATTGAACCTGCTGATGAACCTTTCCCTATTTCATCAATTAATGACCCTGAAGTTCCCATTTCTAAGAAAGCTAGTAAGAATTTTCACTTCTCTTTGGCTTGATAACTTACAAATCGATATACGGCAATTCAGCATAATATCTTACAAATTGATATACGACTATTCAACATAATATATTACAAATCGATATTAACAAACAAAACAATATCACCAAATCGACACTATAAAACACATAATATCTTACAAATCGATATACGGTAATTCAGCATAATATATTACAAATCAATATTAACAAACAAAATAATATCTCACAAGTCGATACTCAAAAATACATAATATCTTACAAATCGATATACGACAATTCAGCATAATATATTAAAAATCGATATTAACAAGTGTCATGTGCATAATTTTGTAAGTTGTGTCGATTTGTAAGATATTTGTATTATGATTTTGAAACGTGTGTCTGCAAAATCGACACTAGAAAAAATATAATATCTCACAAATCGACAATAGAAAACATATAATATCTTACAAATCGATATACAGCAATTCAACATAATATATTACAAATCGATATTAACAAACAAAATAATATCTCACAAATCGACACTAAAAAACATATAATATATTACAGATCGATTTACGACAATTCAGCATAATATCTTACAAATCGATATTAACAAACAGAACAATATCTCACAAATCGACACTAGAAAACACATAATATCTTACAAATCGATATACGACAATTCAACATAATATATTACAAATCAATATTAACAAACAAAACAATATCTCACAAATCGACACTATATTGAGAAGCTTCATTCTCAAAAAGGCAGGTTGCGGGAGAGGTTTCACCTTATTCATTTGCTTAAGGAAAAAGAGGGTGTGCTGACAAAAACAATAATCAGACTGACATTAAGAAGCCGCTGATGAACCTTTCCCTATTTCATCAATTAATGACCCAAAAATTTCCATTTCTAAAAAAGCTGGTAAGAATTTTCACTTCTCTTTGGTGTGATAACTTACAAATCGATTTACGGCAATTCAACATAATATCTTTCAAATTGATATACGATAATTCAACATAATATATTATAAATCAATATTAACAACCGTTTACCATATCTCACAAATCGACACTAGAAAACACACATTATCTTACAAATCAATATACGATAATTTAGCATAATATATTATAAATCAATATTAACAAATAGGGATGGCAGTGGGGCGGGGTGGGGGACAAGGTCTCCACCCCCGCCCCGCCTCAAGATTTTATCCTCCACCCCCGCTTCCATCCCCGGCGGGGAATGGATTTTATCCTCCATCCCCGCCTTCATCCCCGTTTCATGTCCTCCATCCCCGGTTTAAACGAGGATGAGGCCGGGCGGGGATATTGCGGGGAAAAGTGGTCGGGACGGGGTTGGGGTGGGGTTGGGGCGAGGATGAGACGGGGATCGTGGCGGGGACGGGGTGGGGCGGGGAAAAGTGCACGTCCATCCCCGCCTCCACCCCCGGACGGGGATGGATTTTAACCTTCGTCCCCGCCTCCATCCTCGTTTCATACCCTTCATCCTTGATCCAAACGGAGCGAGGCGGGGCCCCGCTTTCCCCCGGTCCACTGCCATTCCTATTAACAAACTAAACTATATCTTACAAATCGACACTATAAAACACATAATATCTTACAAATCGATATACAACAATTTAGCATAATATATTACAAATCGATATTAACAAGTGCCACATGCGTAATTTTGTAAGATGTTTCAACTTGTAAGATATTTATATTATGATTTTGAAACATGTCTGCAGAATTGACATTATTGTGATTTGCGCGCTTGAGGTGACGATTTGCGTATTCAACACACGTGTGATAGTGCGCAATTTTGGTTTATGGATTAATGCCAATTTTGTACACAGTCTTACAAAATTTGTATACATAGTCTACAAAATCGGTTATAAATGTCTGTACACAAAAAATTGTCTTATTCGGGAAATTGAATGTTGAACCAAAAATTGCTCTCTCTCTCAACAGTAGAACGTAACCCTCTTCACGTTATCCTTGAGAATATGTAGACGTTTAAAATGGCTTCCTCTTACTCCTGGGGGCCTCGCGTCCTTTGTAGCTTTCTAGGTAATCTTGCACTCTGGGGTTTTGTATCTTTCACAATTAGAAAATTCATAATTTTTTTGCATAGTTCTGTGCAAAATCGAGGAATATCATCCTAAAAAAAAAACGAAAGTCAGACAAATATAGAAATGTAGTCAACAATAATATAGGATAATAAAATATGTTTAAGTGTACAACATACAATGGTGAATTCTGGTACTCGTGCATAGCATATTGCTTCAATATACTTTATTACAAAGATGCCATAATCGACGCCATTATTTTGTAAAGGAGTACCCTCGATGACGTGAAGTCTCCATGGGCCAATGTCGACACCCAACATGTCTCTGAAAAATCAAACTTGTGGTTTATGCAAAAGCAAGTAAATTTCGGGCCATGGTAGAAAATATAGTAATCTTATAAATAGAAAATTACCAAATGCATAATGTCACGATCAACACCAATGTTATAGTCCAAGGAGTTGTATAACCATATTTTTTTTTATTTTCGTACATCCAACACGTATAAGACTCAATGCTTTTCCAATTGCCACAATGTAGGAATCAATATCAGAAAATCGATGCTAAGAATGAGCATATAAATTGATATTAAGAATCAAAATAATATCTTAAATCGATATTAGGATTCAACATATAAATCGATATTAAGAATCAGAAAAATATCTTAAATCGATATGTGATTTCCTATTGATAGCTTAAAATAGATATTAAGAATCAACATAAAAATCGATATTAAGAATAAAAATAATATCTTAAATCGATATTAGGAATCAACATATAAATCAATATTAAGAATCAAAATAATATCATTAATCGATATTAGGAATCAACATATAAATCGATATTAAGAATCAAAACAATATCTTAAATTGATATGTAAATTCTTATTGATAGCTTAAAATCAATATTAAGAATCAACATAGAAATCAATATTAAGAATCAAAATAATATCTTAAATCAATATTAGGAATCGACATGTAAATCGATATTAAGAATCAGAACAATATCTTAAATCGATATGTAAATTCCTATTGATAGGTTAAAAAAGATATTAAGAATCAACATAAAAATCGATATTAAGAATAAAAAAAATATCTTAAATTGATTTAATATCTTGCAAATCGATATGGTCATAAACCTTTTCACTTAACAAAAAGTTTGTCATTTGGTCATCGTCACCCCAGTATTGTAGTCCATCTAGAAATCCAGACGCGTATGTCATTCGGCGGACGATACTCTGTTGAACGAAACAGTAATAATAGTAAGTTTAAAACACGCACGTACATTAGTAAAAAAAAAAAAAAAACTAAACATATAAGATAACTGATATACCATAAAGTAAGGAGTGACAACGCAGATCGACATGGATAATCCCTTGCTTTAAATATACATGACGAAATCCTGTATAGTCTATTTACAACAAATATGCACTTGTTAATATACATGACCACGACATACATAAATATATCACTGATAGTGGTTTCATACGTACAAAATTATTGATAGTGTGTCCTTCTGCAAAATCATCTCGCATCCGGTCAATGTTCTCTTCGAGCACTTTGCTGAGTTTTCTGGTACCTTGTTTTTTGAAGCACTGAAATTAGCTGAATATTCAGTAAAAGAACTGTTGCATTTTATTCAGTAAGCGAACTGCAAATGACATAAAAAAGATGAAGCAGATTAAAGGAATTGAAGGTACCCTTTTTTGTTGACGGTAGACTGAATCACATCGTCCTTCTTCGATATTGCTAAAGTTTTTGCGACGACGGTGGTTAACTGAAACATCATTTTTTCTGTTTGTTGCTAACGAAGCAGGAAAATGAAACGTCGCCTGTTCCTTGCTCTTAAGGGAAATGTTTTATGTTCCTTGCAGAACACACTACTGAAGTTAAGTGGTGTTTCATTTCACGTCGTTTCACATCCTGCCAGTTTTCAAAAATCATGCCCAAATATTATAATAAATAAATTACATATTATATTAATTAAAAGATATCATTTCATTTACTAGTATCATCGAAACGACGTTAGTACGTGTAAATGAATGACACATCACATAACATCAGTAGTGTGTCAGATGACGTTCACCTAAACTCTAGACCCTAAACTAATCTTATGCGACGTTCCTTTCACTTAAAGAAAATGCTACAAATAATAAACCCTAAACCAAAAATCGCTTAACGGTTGAGCAAACCTTTGTACAAATAATGGTAACTTCATAATCACTATACCTAGTAATTACTGGAATCGCTATACATAATAAACTCAAAACTAGTAATCGCTATATGATTTAGCAAACGTAAGTACAATTCATGGTAACTTCATAATCGCTATACTTATTAATCGCTATACTAAGTAATCACTATCACAGGAAACACTATAAATAATAAATCGTAAACCAGTAATCGCTATACAATTTAACAAACATAAGTACAAATCATGGTAACTGCATAATCGCTATACTGAGTAATCGTGATACCAAGTAATCGCTATCACGGGAAACACTATAAATAATAAACCCTAAACCACTAATTGCTATACGATTTGCTCTTAAAGAAAACGTCTTGGGTTCCTTGTGGAACACACTACCGAAGTTAATCATTTCACATCGTTTCACATCCCGCCCATTTTAAGAAATCATGCTAAAAATTTATAATAAATAATTAAATAAATTACATTTCATATTAATTAATCATTTCACATTATACTGAGTAATCAATATCACAGGAAACACTATAAATAATAAACCGTAAACCAGTCATCACTATACGATTTAGCAAACGTAAGTACAAATCATGCTTACTTCATAATCGCTATATTAAGTAATCGCTATTACAAGAATTGCCATAAATAATAAACCCAAAACCAATAATCACTATACGATTTAGCAAACGTAAGTAAAAATTATGCTAACTTCATAATCGCTATACTGAGTAGGCGCTATTACAAGAATCACTATAAATAATAAACTCAAAACTAGTAATCGCTATACGATTTAGCAAACGTAAGTACAAATCATGGTAATTTCATAATCGCTATACATAGTAATCGCTGTATAGAGTAATCGCTATCACAGTAATCACGATACATAATAAACCCTAAGTCAGTGATTGCTATACGATTAAACAAACGTAAGTACAAATCATAAAAGAATTATATAATTACAAACCTAAGTTTATGTATTATTGTCGATTTTTCAGTGGCACTTCTGTGTTACACTTATTAAGGAAAGAATTATATAATTATAATAAAGAATGATAGAATTACAAAATAGAATTATCTAGATACACAAATCACATATGTTTATTCAGTGGCACTTGACGACTGAGATGGACATACAAATCGTCTCTTTATTTGCCTTGGTGGAGTCTCTTTATTCGGTGGCCTCTTCATTCCCTTGATCTTATTAAACCCACTAGTAATCATCTCAACCAGTGACCCAATTTGTCTTCCCAAATTCTGCACGTCCTTCCATAACTCCTTATTTTCCCTCTCCATCATCGCTAACCTTTTGTCGAACAATACATTATCCTTTAGGAGCAATGTTTGCTCCTTATCGTGTACTGCAATAGAGAGAATCGCAGGAAGTGCCAAAGGGACACGAGGGACGTTACGTCTATGCTGGAAGACGACAAGATCAAGGACAAGAGTATCCTTACTTTCAGGTTGCTTCTCCTCAATCTGTCGATTTGGACGCATGGGTTACCAATATTGTTTGAAATAGTTGGGGTCATATTGCCGTTCTTTATAATCATATGGTATGGCACAAACACCTCATTTGTTCCAGCTATCCAATTGTTTCCTGAAGCGTTCGTGTCAATTCACATTTCTGCCTCCCCCCCCCCCCACTATTCATCTTCCTTTTCAATAGCACAAGCACTTTTGCTACCGACTGTCCCAAGCCAGCTTGTAGGAGTACTCGACTACCATGTTGCAACTCGGCTTCACATTTGCTAAAGAGCCAAATATCGCAGACAGACAGTCTCGTAGCCACAACAACAACCACTTTGTCCTCATCCTCCCCATCTTTATATGGTCTCCAAACAATCTGTACAATCGAGATTGTTGTTTAGATATAGACATAATTATTCATGCAAAATGTTGAATGCGATAACGATTTGTACTAAGGAAGACAAAATCCTAAAGTGATAATTACTTAAAAATGCTAAACATTATAACGATTTACGCTAATAAAAGTTAGATGCTAAGGAGATAACGATTTGTACTAAAGAAGACAAAATTCTAAAGCGATTATTACTTAAGAATGCTAAACATTATAACGATTTATGCTAATGAAAGTTAGATGTTAAAGATATAACGATTTGTACTAAGAAAGACAAAATCCTAAAGCGATGATTACTTAAGAATGCTAAACAATACAATGATTTACGGTAATGAAAGTTAGATGCTAAGGAGATAACAATTTGTACTAAGAAAGAAAAAATCTCAAAGCAATGATTACTTAAGAATGCTAAACATTACAACGATTTTAAACAATTTGCCTCATTTAATTGCAGTCCATCTAAAATGAACTGAGCATTTTCCTCCTTGACATTTATTGAAGCCCACTGGCCGATCTTGAAAAAACCACAAACCGCAAGGCTATACTGAGGACGCAAGGCGACAATGTGCTCCCACGTCTAGGCCTACAAAAATAATATATTAGTAAGACTACAACCTTCAACGAGCTTAGTCTACAAGTACTAAATATTTAATAAACAAATACCTGAACAAATGACCAAAATCCCTTGATGGTTTTCGTACAATTACTCGCACGGTAAATTTGACTGTACAAGTGCGAGCATAGAAGCACCCCATGCCCAGTTGTCGACTTCATCTAAGTCTTCCAGAAACTGCAACCACAAGTAACTTATTATCAAACCAGAACAATCGAAAAATAAAGTAAGTCCAAAAAAATAAAGAAGTAAGCCACACAACTCATAGTTAGCTGCTTCAGATATATATGCAGCAAACCGACCTTCCCATTTATAACGGAAAAAATGAACTTTCATCGTTGAGAAATTGCCTCCACCAGAAATACACTCACGCCATTCCTCTATCGACATTCCTAGAAGTGTCATGCAATTGTCCCTTGGGTTGTAGTTTGAATCCCTTGTTAGGACAACACTTCCATGGCACTTGAGACCCATAATCTATGCCACATATTCTAGGGTCATGGTCATCTAAAAAACCCGAAACTGAAACGTGTTCATCTTATGGTTCCACTTATTGACCAGGTGGGTCATGGTGTTCCAACAATTTTCAAAATAATGTTGATCCAAAAGGCCGCCAAAGTGCATCTTTCATAATCGGTCCTTCTGATAATCACTCAGTTTTCTGTACCATGAGAGAATTACAGAACACTCACACCGCCCTTTCAGTTTTTTACCTACTGCTCTGCTTCTTTTCTGACCTGCCTGTAACACAAAATATCAAATAATAATTAATCGCTATACATAGTAATCGCTATCGCAGTAATCGCTATATATAGTATTCACTATACATAGTAATCACTATAACAATAATCAGTATACAAAGTAATTGTTATTCATAGTAATCGCTATACAGAGTAATCGCTATAAATAATAATATCTACAACAGTACATCACGACATCCAGTAGCGATTAACGTACCTTGATCACACTTTTCTCTTTTCATCCCCTCCCTTCCTCTGCTTTTGTACTTCTTCCTTCCTTCGCTCTTTCACGTCTATTATCTGCTTTTTCCTTTCCTTTTCCTTTTCTTCCTCCTCCTGCTTCTTCCTTTCTCTTTTCTTCTCTTCCTCGTCCTCCTTCTCCTTCCTTTGTCTTTTCTTTTCTTCTTCCTTTCTCTTTCCTTCTCTTTCTCGTCCTTCTTCTCCTTCTTTTGCCTTTCCTTCTCTTCCTCATCCTCCTTCTTCTTCTTTTGCCTTTCCTTCTCTTCCTCATCCTTAATCTGCTTCCTTTGCCTTTCCTCTTCCTTCTTCTTTAATTGTCTTTGCTTCTCTTCCTCCTCCTTCCTCTTCTTCAATTGCCATCGCTTCTCTTCCTCCTCCTCTTTCAACTGTCTTTACTTCTCTTCCTCCTCCTTCCTCTTTTTTAATTGCCTTCGCTTCTCTTCCTCCTTCTCCTTATTCTGCCTTTGCTTTTCCTTTTTCTCCTCCTCCTCCTTCTTTTACCTTCGTTTCTCTTCCTCCTCCTTATTCTTTCTTTGCTTTTCCCTCTCCTCCTCCTCCTTCTTTTGCCTTCGCTTCTCTTGCTCCTTCTCTTTATTCTTCCTTTGTCTTTCCCACTTCTCCTCCTCCTTCTTTTGCCTTCGCTTCTCTTCCTCCTTCTCCTTATTCTTCCTTTGCTTTTCCCTATCGTCCACCTCCTCCTTATTTTGCCTCGATTTCCTTTGATTTTTTTCATTATCCTTCTCCTTCCTTTCCTTTTGCTTCTCTTCGTCATCATTCTTCTTCCTTTTCATCTGTACTTCTTTCTCATCATTCTTCGTTGGATCATCATCTTCAATATCTGATGGATTAGGCTTTGCTCTATACTTTACCAGAAATTGCTCCCTTTCTTTATCATTCTCAATCATCATTATTTTGTAGTACGCTTCTAATTGCTCATACAAAGCATATTGTTTGACAATTTCGTCAAGAGATTTTCCCTATAATGATGAAGTGTTTCTTCTCTTACGAATGTAAACCATTAATAACCTGCACAACACAAAAAACTCACCGAGATGGCAAAGGGTGCTCCGGCGAAAGAAGATGAAGCGTTAGATTTTTTGTGGAACATTTATGGAGTAATATTGTGAGAGACTCCTTTTATAGCAGAGGAGTTTAATGTTTATGGGACCCGCCAAAGATTTTATAATAAAATAACATATACCTTTAAGTGGTTCACGTTTTAGGTGGTTTACACAATGACATCTTTGTCGGCCATAAATCGATATAAAAATTTCTGTTGATAGCTTATAAATCGATATACAGAATCAGGATAGAAATCGATATTAAGAATCAAAACAATATCTTAAATCAATATAAAAAATCAACATAGAAATCAATATTAAGATTCAGAACAATATCTTAAATCAATTTGAAGATTTGTATTGATATCTTAAAAATTGATATTTAGAATCAAAACAATATCTTAAATCAATATAAAGAATCAAAACAATATCGTAAATCGATATTAAGAATCAACATAGAAATCGATACTATGATTCAGAATAATATCTTAAATCGATTTGAAAATTCATATTGATATCTTAAACATCGATATTTAGAATCAAAACAATATCTTAAATCGATATTAAGAATCAAAACATTATCTTAAATCGATATGACAATTCCTATTGATATCTTAAAAATCGTTGTAATGTTTAGTCAATTTGTCTTTGTTACGAAAATATTGTCATCGTATCACACAAATCGATGATCAAATATCATACAAATCAATATGAAAATTGTTGTTGGCAGCTTATAAATCGATATACAGAATCAACATATAAATCAAGGGTTTAGGGTTTAGGGTTTAGGTTTTAAGGTTTAGGGTTTAGTAATATATTAAGGGTTCAAGGTTTAGCGTTACAATTAGGGATGGCAGTGGGGCGGGGCGGGGCAGGGGACAAGGTTTCCACCCCCGCCCCGCCTCAAAATTTTATCCTCCACCCCCGCCTCCGCGGTGGGGATGGATTTTATCCTCCACCCCCGCCTCCATCCCCGTTTCATACCCTTCATCCCCGGTCCAAACGGGGATGAGGCGGGGCGGGGCGGGGATATTGCGGGGAAAAGTGGTCGGGGCAGGGTTGGGGCGGGGATGAGGCGGGGATCGTGGCTAGGACGGGGCGGGGTGGGGAAAAGTGCACGTCCACCCCCGCCTCGCCTCCGCGGCGGGGATAGATTTTATCCTCCACCCCGCCTCCATCCCCGTTTCATACCCTTCATCCCCGGTCCAAACGGGGCGAGGCGGGGCAGGGCCCCGCTTTCCCCCGGTCCACTGCCATCCCTAGTTACAATTTAGTAAGATATTAAGGGTTTAGGGTTTAGGTTTAGGTTTAGGGTTTAGGTTTTAGGGTTAGGGTTTAGGGTTAGGGTTTAGGGTTTAGGGTTTAAGGTTTAGGGTTCAGTAATATATTAAGGGTTTAAGGTTTAGGTTTAGGTTTAGGGTTTAGGTTTTAGGGTTAGGGTTTAGGGTTAGGGTTTAGGGTTTAGGGTTTAAGGTTTAGGGTTCAGTAATATATTAAGGGTTTAAGGTTTAGGGTTCAGTAATATATTAAGGGTTTAAGGTTTAGCGTTACAATTTAGTAAGATATTAAGGGTTTAGGGTTTAGGTTTAGGTTTAGGGTTTAGGTTTAGGGTTTAGGGTTTAGGGTTTAGGGTTTAGTAATATATTAAGGGTTTAGGTTTTAGGCTTTAGGTTTTAGGGCTTAGTAATATATTAAGGGTTTAGGGTTTAGGATTAGGGTTTACGGTTTAGGGTTTAGTAATATATTATGGGTTTAGGATTAGGGTTTAGTAAGATATTAAGGGTTTAGCGTTTAGGGTATAGAGTTAGGTATAGTAATATATTATGGGATATGCGTAACGATTTGTAAAATATTAAGTACTTTCTAGTGTCGATTTGTTACATATTGTAGTATGTAATTAAAAACTGTGCGTGAGGAATTAACATTCTAGCGACATGAGGTGGCCATTTGCGTATTCCAATCGTTGCTCATTTAGCGGTTTCTATGAAAATTGCTTTAAAGCTTTGTACCTGTAATGAAATAGCTGTTACGTGAACCGCTATTATCAACAAGTATAAATCGCTATTTCATCAAACATATAAATTGTTCATGCTTTAAATGTACAAATCACTGCTTCAAACATATAAATCGTTATTTCAAATCGATGTAGAAATCACACCCTTCATAAGTACATATCGTTGTAATGTTTGGGCTTCAACAGTAAACATCGTTCCACATCCCGCACATTGTCAAAAATCGATATGCATTATGAGACCTGGATTTCGGTTGACGATTTATACGATTTACACAATGACGTATATATTGGCCATAACAATTTGCCTTTATATAACACAAATTGTGGTTGTAGTATCATACTATCGATTTGAGAGATATTATTTTGTTTGTTAATTTCGATTTTAAGCTATTATGCTGAATTGTCGTATCAATTTGTAATATATTATGCGATATGTATATCTATTTGTAATATATTATGTGTTTGCTAGTGTTGATTTGTAAGATATTTGTATTATGATATTGAAATATGTGCACGTGGCATTTACATTATTGTGCGATTGCGGTGGCGATTTGTGTATTCAAATCACTTTTCATTTAGCGATTAAAATTGAAATCGCTTCACAGCGTCATAGCTGTCATCAAATCATTGTCACGTGAATCGCTAACGTAAATAACGATAAGTCATTTCTTTTATTAACAAAGTAAATAACAACTCAATGCATAGTATAGTGCGATGCAACTGACGATCATGACAGATAACATGAAGAATCATGTGCATGTAGATTTAATTTTGCATGGTCGGCAGGAAGAAATCATTTGCCTCATAAGTGCGCGTAGTTTTCATTCTCCTCCTTTTTCCTTTGCTTTTCCTTCTCTTCGGCATCCTTCTTCTTCTTCTTCATCATTAGTTCTTCCTTATCTTTCTTTGTTTGCTTTTTATCTTCAATATTTGATGGATCAGGCTCCACATAATAAATATCCAACAATTTGTTCATATCTTTTTCATTCTCAATGTTCATTATATTTTGGTACTTTACATAACCCTCATATATATCGGATTGGCGAATGATTTCTCTAAGAGTCATCCCCTCCAATGACAAAGGCTTTCTTGTCTTGCTAATTGTAGTAATTGCTAACCTGCACAACACATAAATTTAACTGCAAATCGTTATAGAAATTGAACCCTTCATAAGTATATATCATTGTAAATCATAAATCACTACTGCATTAAATGTATAAATCGTGGCTGCTTTAAATGTATATATCATGAATCATAAATCGGCTAAATCACTACTGCTTGAAACGTATAAATCGTTGCTGCATCAAATAAATCGCTATTGCATTAAATGTATAAGTCATTGTTAAATTAAAACTTACAAATCGTTGTAGAAATTTAGACCTAATAAGTACATATCATTGTAATGATTGGCCTTCATAAGAACAAATTATGCTAACTATTTTTCGATGCCCAGATGGTAGATAGGTACAAATCGATTTGTTTCAGTATGAAAATAGGTGTTATTTAGCATGAATAGTATAACCAGTTTTAAGATTTAGCATTCAGATTTACATAATGAAAATTGATTTGTTTACATAACGAAACCTTACACAAACTCACTGAAAGGACACAAGTTTTGCTAATCCGATAGTGGAGGAGAAACACCTAGAAGGTAGATGCAGCCGATGGTGGCAATGGTGCTCTTACTATGCTCCGACGACAGTAGACGATGAAAAGGAGTGCTCCGATGGCAGCAAACGATGTCAAAGGCTGCGTCATCAAAGAGAGCTCTTGTTACAAAAGATGGTGCATCGTCAAAGGATGAGCCAGAACGTTTAGGGTGACATATTACGAGCAGCTCCTGTTAAAGCAAAATCATTTACTTCTTAGGGGGGAAACGATGATGATTTTATCCCTTTCTCTCTTCTAGTGGGAGGACATTTTTGTCCTTTACTCGAAACATCATTTCATGGCGCTAATGGCGGGAAAGGGTAATTAAGTCTTTGTAAACAAAACACTCTGATGCTAAGTGATGACGACACACACAAGGAAACACACCCCACATGCTTATATACGTGGCACTCATTCAGACCCGAGAACACGCACCTACATGTTCTGGGGGGGAACATATAACCTGCTTCGGAGAAGCAGATTATATGTTCCCCCGAACACACAAGTGCATCTTCAGGGTCCGAACGAGCGTGACTTATGTAAGCACGTGGGGCTTGTATCCCCATGTGCTAGCATTAGTTAGCATTAAAGTTCAGTGTGGTTGCAAAGACTTAAATACTCTTTCTCGCCATTCTTGCCTTGAAACAATGATTCTAGAGAAAGACAAAAATGTTCAACATCAAGAAAAGAAAGGATGATCTTAACTCTTTAAAGTCCAAACGTTCTATTTTTGCCCTAAGCAGTAAACTCTTCTGCTGTAACAGGAGCTCCTCACAATATTTCACTCTAAACGTTCTGGATCACCCTTTGACAATGCACCATCTGCTTTAACATGAGCTCACTTTGAAGACACATCCTTTGCCATTGACTGTTACCGCCGAAGCACCCTTTGCCATCGTCTATCGCCACCGGAGCACCCTTTATCATCGTTTGCTTGTGAGAAATAGTTGAACTATCAAAAAAATCGACATTCTGTCTATTGATCATCATGATACTAGGGTGCAAGCGTAGAACTGAGTAGACAAAGAATAGAAATTTACAACAGAGATAATGGTGGCAGCGTCGAACTAAGTAGACAAAGAGCAACGATTTACAACATAGATCAGATCATAGAGTAACAATTTATAGTAGAAACCAGATCAGAGAGTAGTGATTTACAATAAGTTGCAATTTACATTAGAAATCAAATGAGGGAGTAGCGATTTACAGTAGAAATTGGATCAGAGTGTAACAATTTATAGTAAAAATCAGATTAGAGAGTTGCGATTTACAGTAGAAATAAGATCAGAGAGTAGCGATTTACAGTAGAAATCAAATAAGAGAGTAGAAATTTACAGTAGAAATCATATTAGAGAGTATCAATTTACAATAAGTAGCGATTTATAATTGAAATCAGATCAGAGAGTAGTGGTTTACAATAGAAATCAAATGAGAGAGTAGTGATTTACAATATAAATCAGATAGGAGAGTAGCGATTTACAGTACAAATCAGATCAGTGAGTAGTGATTTATAGTAAAAATCAAATTGATGTTGCCACCATTATCTCTGTTGTAAATCGTTATTCTCTATCTACTCAGTTCAACACTTACACCCTAGTATCATGATGAACAATAGACAGAATGTTGATTCTTCTAGTAGTTCAATTATTTCTCACGAGCAGACGATGATAAAGGGTGCTTCAGCGACAATAGACGACGACAAAGGGTGCTCTGACGACAATAGACGATGACAGAGTGTGCTCCGATGGCAAAGGGTGCATTGTCAAAAGGAGCTTCTGTTACAGCAGATGGTGTGTTGTCAAAGGGATCCATATTGTTCATCATCGAGTTCATTTCCTATTGCAAAGCGATTCTATGTGCAGTTGATGACATATCATCTCCAAGCAAATGAGCTCATTAGTAATGGCAGCCCACTGCACCATTTTCCTCGGACTGAGGCTGATTTTTAGAGACTCTAGCAATGATGCATTCTTGAGAATATGCTTCACAAACTTGAGCTCAGGAACTGTCCCCTTGAAGGAGTCAATGGGCTGCATGAGTCGCGGGAATGTGCAAAGCTATTTACGGGAGGACATTTCCATCAAACATATATCTTTTTTATAGGAGGACATTTTTGTCAAACACACATTTACCTTTTTTATATGTTATTTTATTATAAAATCATCATGGGTAACATTGGCATATGAATTATCATGAGTCCCAAGATATTTCTCTATACACACTGGAACATATGAATTGGTCTTGTTTTTAAAAAGTGAAAATACTCTTCACAAGAGATTTTCAAAATCTCATGAGACTTCAAATCTCATGAGAAATCTCCCATAAATGATATTCACTTTTTAAATCACTTTTGGGGTTTCATGAAGGTTTGTTTTTTGTCAAAAAAAAAACTTATGTTTGATTGTTTTTCAAGTATTATTCAAATGAGATCCACCTTCTAAATCTCATGTTATTTTAAATCACAAAATCACATGAGATGCAACCAAACATACCCTTGGTTTGTCAAGGTTTCGAGGGGTTTTTCTTATTTACAAACAATACCTTCATGCATATGGTTTCAATGTATTAGATCCTAAAGCCTAGAGAGAGATAGTTTCACCCTTCACAACATGGGTTGTATTAGTTTCAGTGTGAGGATCCAATTATCACATCCCAAATATCTCATGGAGATCAGGGTTTTGATGGTAGTCTTCTCATCAATATGCACCTATTTTGTACAACCCTTGTATACCTTTTGGTATAGTGAATTTTTTTTTTGCCCCATAAACGTATAAGTTGTTCAAAATGCCACATAAAAGATGTGACTTCTCTAATTTTTTTCTTTTGTGCTTTGCAATATCATGTACCTCAAAGAATCCCTAAATTCGTGTAACACCTTTCTTCTGTTAGCATATAAACCCTCTATCTCTCTCTTAAATACTTGAGCGGTCTTTTGGATGACGGGCCAAAATGTGGGTTTCACTAACATAGGTTTTTGGCAAACTTAGTCCTATTGGGCAGTTTGGGTGACAAAAAACCTAACTTTTAGGTTTTTAGTCACTAAAAAACAACAAGAAAAACAATAGGGGTCATTTTCCAACAAGCCACTACCCAGTGTTGCCATTATTGGGCGACACTGGACAAGCCATTTCTGAATCGGTGGCTGGCTAGAAAATGGTCATGCAACCATTAAAATGCGAAGAAAAAAAGAGAATGGTTGGCCAGCCATTTTCACCCAATCACCGATCAAAAAGTGGTCGGTTGGCCGACCACCACCAATGTTGAAAAAACAAAACAAATTTGTTTAAATAAAAAATTCTTACTTTTTTTCCTCACTAAAGGGCTGATAAAGTATGAGTCACGATACAACTCGCTGAGTTTGCCAAATATACTTTTTACCTATGTAACGCCACGAAAATTCAGAGACTAAAAATTTCACTATTTTTTTTGGCTTTTGAAACACAACGAAAAACATAAAATAGCTTTGAATCTTTAGACTTGTCACAGGTAAAAGAAATACCACAATAATTATTTCAAAAATATTTTATTTAATTGAACAAATATCATAGTACATACAAGCCAAAATCATGAAAACTCATACATTCTTCAAATTAACTTAATCTACAAGAAAATCATAGTTCAGTCCTAGTGTATTGTAGCTTGTTCATCTTTGTGAACCTGATTTTTTTTAATAAAAATAAGTGAAACAACTTAATGTCATCGTATATACTAGTAGACCTCTATCGAGTTTCTAATATGTATAAAATTATGTACATAAAATATATCACAGTACTCATATGTGATATTTCAAAATACATCCAAAAGATATATGTTTCAAGCATTTTTACACAATTACAATACATATTCATAGGGCAACTTCTTTAATTAAATAGAATCAATTTATAATTAAATAGTCATAAAGAATTGATTGCATCTCACAATCCTTTATGAATTACTTATATAAACAAAATAGTTTAATCTAAATAATCATAAAGAACTGTTTACATCTCACACTTATTTTATAAATATAAAAATTAATTTATAAAATTAATAAAAGAGATAATTATATATTTACACATATATCTTATATGCATGAACCATATTATTATCTTTCAAATTAGATTGCTTTTGTATTAAATGTCATGCCAGCAAACAAACAAAATTTAAGTGACTATCCTTATTCAACAACATCCCAAAGCACCACTCGCTCGGTCCATTGTGAGCATACATACTTCCAGGGGGTGTTCATTCATAAATTTTTAGTTCATATTTTACCCCTAGCAATAGAGAGGTCAGCACCAAAGTAATGGAACCTTCGTCAAGGCTTATCATGACTGTCTATGATCGCAGTCAACTACTACACATGTACATGGTTGGACTACCAACATCTTTCGGTTGAGTTTGTCCCTCTTTACACCAGTCATGGATCAAGGACATGATTACTCATCCTTTAAATTTCTTGATATTGAATTTCACCCTCACAACCCATCTCAGGAATAGATTATTTATCTGCTCTTGGGTTTTCACCCTCATAACTCTTCACAGGGATTCCACGGTGATAGGTGCAAAGCGTCAGTACTACTTGACTGACTCGCTAGTTGTTAAGTTTTCACCATCAAACTAGCTTCACAAATAATAGTGCAACTTCTCTTATCTTTTTAAGATAATCGTTTCAATGCATGCCATTAAAAATAAATGCAACATGATCAAAATTCACAATAGTTGCACTTTTGGTTCAATACTCATAAAATATTTCATGTTGTTAAAATGCATCATCATGTAGTTACGAAATTTATCATAATTATAATCAAACACAGATAGCATAAATCATAAACATGAAGCATGTATTCAATCATAAATGGATCTCTGGACAATTCCAGAATCCCTGATTAACACTCATTACTCAACCACAATCTTGTATACAATTTTTAGCATACATATCACATACAAGTCTCATAAATAATCCATTTAGATTTAGGGTTTTCAACCCATAATCTTTGTAAATAAATATGTCAAGTATTTTTTATTAATTTAGGAAAAATAGTGTCACATCAGAGCCTTATGATAATAATTTAAATTTCTTAAAATAATAGTAATTTTATTTGAGTATTTTAAATTCAAATCAAACAAAATTATTTATTCAACATTATTTACCCTATAACAGATTCCAATATAAACATTCAGACAATATCTGTATTATAAAAAACTAAAAAATTATTTTAAAAATTTTAGCAAAACCTGTTATAATTTAATATGAAAAGTCTCAAAATTTATTTAAGAACCTCCTATATATATGAAAGTAAATGGACTGAGATTTTGACATAATGACTGCATTTTAACTCGTAAAAGAATTTCTAAGGGTTTAGAAGAAAGCTTTAGAAAGTCTTATAATTTAATATAAGGGATCATAAGTATAACACCCCAAAATCTCGAACTTGTGAACTTTTTGGAAAAAAATTAAATAGCTTTAAAATAATAAGTCAACGGACCATAGGCGCATTACAGACAAACTTTCCTTTACACAATAGATTTGTATTTTCATATAAGCATTGAAACCACATAGATTCAAAACAAGGTTTTTATAATTAAAGTTTATACAAAAGAGGAATTTCAAACGAAACCCTTATGCAAAATTTCAAAACATGCTCAGGAACGAAACGTCAGATAAAGAGTAGGATCTTGATATCATCATGTCATCGCAACATCGCTTGTCGTACCGACCAAACCATCACCTGTACCCCATAAAATGGGCTAGACCTATAAAAATCTGGTAGGTGCATAGATATCAAAATTCAGAACAAAACTAACATATGTGTTGTTCTTTTCGTGATATAGAGAAAGAGTAGGATCTTGATATCATCACGTCATCACAACATCGCCTGTCGTACCGACCAAATCATCACATGTACCCCATAAAATGGGTCAGACTTATAAAAATTTGGTAGGTGCATAGATATCAAAATTCAGAACAAAACTAAGATATGCATTGTTCCTTTCGTGATACACAATTAATAATAAGTAAAATGATCATAATAATCTTGTTTCGATATTAACTGTCATGAGGGTACACACATGAAAAACATAGAAACAATTAAGACTGACCAGGGGTTTGTTATTTTATGTATTTTGATAACACGAACAACTAGCTGAGTTCGCTTATAAGGGGACTGTCAATGACCAAGAGAGAATTCTCTAGAGGCATACATGACAAGAAATGCATCCAAACTTCTATAGAAGCTAGTAGAATCTACCACCTAGGATAATTTTTGGTATCCCCATCCCCTAACTCTGATGATTGAGGACACTAAGTCATTGCTACTCGAGAAGCGTAATTGTTAACAACCTGTCCATTGACGTTTTTATATCATCCCATCCTCTCTCTTGATGAAACCAAAGTGACAAATGGCTATGTCAGGTTCCATTTTAACTGACGACCTATTTTACATGCTCTGATTTTTTAAACCAAGTCGAGCATCTTGCCTATGGAGGCGATCATCACAATTTATATAATTTTTTTTTAATTATCATGCATTTTCATGCTACTAGGTTACCCTAAACCTCTCGTCCAATTATCATAGTACTAACATGTCGTGCATGTCTAATAGTATAACTACGATGAGAGGAATATTGGTTCCTTAGAAAGAAACCCTAACCTTTATTTAGAAATTTCAATGTTTCAAGTTTTAGACTGAAGAATGTCTGAGTAATTTTGGATACCAAAAAGAAGGACTGGACGTACGTACCACCTAGAGCTACGTAGTCGATGCTCTTCTGTTATGCAAGTTTGAGAGAAAATCTCGGTTGTGAGTACGCAAATGCCAAATACTTTTTTTTTTAGACAACGAATAATGCAAGCTTGAAATCTCGCATGTGAAATCCTTTTAAAAATAGAGACTTGGCGTAGATACGCAAATCTGCATCTTTAAATACACGCATAATCTAAAGTAGATAGGAGTATGCAAAATTGTATACTTTATGCAGTTATATATGTATATAGAATACATATATATATTAAAGCATGTGCATATTATAGCATGACAGCAAAGCAAATGACTTAAAGCAAGGCTCGATGTGAGAAACCACACATCGAAATAAATAAATTACGTAAGCGATGCATAACGCACAAAACTGTATATTGGCTAAATAAATTGTGTAAGTAATGTCGATGTACGAAATTGTACATCGGTTAAATAAATTGCATAAGCAGAAGCCTCTGCACATTATAGTGCACTGGTAAAGTAAATGGCATAATTTAAATTGACAAGAATACACAAAACTTCATCCTTGAGTTAAAAGCACACACACACACACATACACATATATATTATGCATATTTTACTTGAATTATACATATTTTACTATCATTTATGCATATTTGGTTTTTCATATTTGTTTATGCATGATATTTGGTTAAATGCTTGAATGATAAGTTGATTGTGGTAAGTCAATTGCTCGTGATATTCCTCTGAAATTTATGCATGAATTTAGTTTATGCTATTTCCTTTATTGTTTGGATTTTTAGAGGAATTCGTATGAGGATTTCAGTTCTTACCCACTTTCTTAAAACTATTTTACAGGCATGGGTGATTAGTGATGTCTTAGACCGGCTAGCTGGAGACTGCGAGAGTTGTGACTGGTGTTCTGGGTTCTGTCTAGATGACTCAAATTGATATAGATGATTTTTGTGTCTTAGACTATTTGAAAGTTTGATTAAATTAATAAAGTTTGATTTAGTTGATTCAGTGCACCGTATGGTTTGTGGTTTGGTATATTAAATTTGTGATGCCCCGAATCCTTGGGTGAGTTTCCATAATTGTTTAAAAAAATGACTATTTTTACGAGAGTCAATTGGGGTTGTTACAGAATAGGTTTGACAATAATATCTCTTTTTTTTGTTCTAACTCAGGAGGAGAATTTTTATCAAACAAATTTAAAATTGGTGCTTGTAGCGGTTATTATGCGCATTTGATTGCTCTTGAAATTATTCTTAATTTGTATTACCTTTTTTGGTAAATTGGTGCTTGTGCACTCCTATTGTATTTGTGTGGATCCTCATTGGGATCCCTTTCTATATTTCCACCTATTTTTAAGCATGTACGCTTGAAAGATTATTGGTCCTTAAGTGACTCTTTTGTTGCATATCTAATGTTGCTTCAAAAAAATGTAATTGATCTTTGCCTATTTGACTTTTCTTAATTAAACAATGGAAATTATTTCTTTTACCTTCTGTTGTGTAAAAATGTATTGAGATTTGAAATCTTTTGTGCATTATTCCTTCATAGAATTAGTGATTGTTTGAAAAATTTATATTTCAGGATAAATATGATAAAATGATGCATGCTTTTTAGGAATATTTAAAGTCGTTAATGATTTATAAATCTATCTTTGAATTTTTTTTATATACTCTTGGGAATTAAGAACTTTTTAAAATCGAGCATCTTAATGACTATCATCTTTTACTTTAAATATTTTTGAAAAAGTTAAATTAACTTACATAATGTATGCTTGTGTGGTCAGCCATCCTCTCTCCATAGGTTATATAAGTATAATTGTTTCTTGTTAGACGACTTTTGTTTTATGTTCTTGCAAGTACTTTAAGCATTGATGTTATTAAGATCTTCTGGGATTATGGAGCATATGATTAGACACCCTTTAAAGAAGCACCAAGTGGAAGAACCTGATGAAGTCCATGAGTGACATTTTATGTAATGTGTTTCTTCTTTTGTAATTTTGAGCTTACGGTGAGACACCATTAAGTTTGGGGTGGGGGGTGTTAAATATGTATATATATATATATATATTATACCCAAGTCAACTATTGGTTGACTTAGGGATGGCTCGCTGTTGGACTGCTACTAGGTCCAACAACTAGTCAATCTAGCCATTGGACCTGGTCCAATGGCTAGATTGGTTCCCCTATCTGTCCTTTTAATTTTTCTCGTCTCCCTCTTATTTTCTATATAAAGAATGGGTGTGTGCCTTTGTATTGTGAGAAGGTGATGGGTAGATTTCTAGATTTTGAGTGTTGTAATGAGGCACTTTTGTAATTTTTTATTTTCTTTGCATTATTTGAATTTCATACTTAATGAAATTGTTTATGATTAAGTTTTGTGTTCTATGGGCATTCCCATTGTGAATGAGTGTTTAACTATATTATATTCTTGGCTCATGGAACGTATTCTGGAGTGCATTGGGATCTGTACCATTTTGTGACAAATAGATAGTGGAGAATCTCTTGAAGATCTGACTCCCTATAGACAACTTATAGGAGCACTCTATTATCTTTCCATTACTAGACCTAATATCGCACATGTTGTATACACAACTAGTCAATTTTAACATACTTTCACATTTGTTCATATGGAAGTTTTATGAATTATTAGATATATTAAAACTTTTATTTCTAGAGGCCTTTTCTTGTCTTCTTCATCAACATTAAATTTACTTACTATTAATGATGCTGCCTGAGAGGGTGATCCTAACAATTGGCACTCAACCATGAATTTTTCTATGTTTTTAGGTGACTCTGATCTCATGAAGATGTAAGCAACATGATTTTTGTCAACTACGGAAGCTAAGTACCAAGCCATAGCTACTACCACAATGAAAGTAGTTTGGCTAAGATAATGGATGTAAGATATGGGCATTTAAATAGCAGGAGCTTAAAAAATGTGTTGTGACAACAGAAGTGCGATTTACATTGCTAGCAATCATATGTTTCATGAGCGCACCAAACATATCGAGATGGATTGTCACTATATATGAGAGTTATACCTACAAGTCAATGTTGATTTGCCGTACGTTACATCAAATTATCAATTTAAGAACTTCACCAAGCCTCTCTCTGCTCTTAGATTTGAATTCCTTTTAGTCTAACTTTTGGTTGTTGTACCGTAAGTTTGAGGAAAAATGTTAAAATGTAATGTACATATAATGTATATATATATATATATATATATATATATATATATATATATATATATATATATACATGTCTCAACATGAATATATATGTTTATACATATATGTGTGTGTATATATTATATAATATTGTATATAGCTTTTATTTTTATTTTTATTTTTTATTTTATTTTTGCCTTTTTGAGCTTGGTCAACCAATGGTTGACCAAGCTCAAAAAGGAAAAAATAAAATAAGAAAAGAGAAATAAAAGTTATACAACGGCTACAACGGGCTCTCTTTTGATCCCATTCTGGCCCTCATGGTTATGTATATAAAGGGAATGAATCCCTTCATTCTTGTAATGCTTTTACAAGCATATTTGAGGTTGAATAAAATATTATTTTATATTTGAGAGTGTTGTTCTGTGTATCCCTATTGTGGGTATTGTGAGTGTGCTCTTTGTAGCTCACTTTGGTGTGTGTCCATTTGATATTTGTATTGGTGAACATTTATGACTCTGAAGAAGACTAATTTTGTGACAGATTCAACTAGTATTTTTTTAAGAGCGTTAATATTTTTGACATTTTTAAATATTTTTTAATGACAGTGTCATCCTATGTTTGAAAAGTACGATTCACAAACAATTTGAGTCGATTCAGAGGGTTTTTTGAGAAACCGATTCACCTACTGAACCAATTTTAACAACATTGACTACTACTACTACTAAATATTGGTACTTTAATCTTTAGCACATTGTGTCCTGGTCATGCCTAATTTAGGTATTTTGTCTCAGTTTGGATTTTTTCCTGATATTTGGTGATTAGTTAAATAAAGGTTGATACACATTTTTCTGTCAGTGTTTAACATGATGGTAATGGCAGTCGTATTACTGTGTAAAGGACAAGCAAAATGAAACTAACCAAGTTTTTTTTGTCAGCAAAATGAAACTAAAGTTTGATTTGTTTCATTCTATTTGTAGCAGCTTTCCATTCCTTTAATTTCTGTTGTTGTGTTTAATATGATGGTAATGGAACTCGTATTACTGTGTAAAGACAACAAAATTGTGCTTGTTTGCAAAACGAAATTAAACATTGATTTGTTTCCTTCTATTGTAGAGGCCTTCCTGTCCTTTAAACGTCACATACTCTATGTAGTTATGTACCTTATGTAAGCATTCTTCTGTAATGAACTTTATACGCTTTTAACATTGTTATTTTAAACAGTGTTGCATTTTACTCTTTTATTTGTTATATATCTATTTGTTCCATTTCTAAGATGATTGCAAGGTATGGTTTTTCAAAGTGGATCGTGTACTCTATCAAGTTTGGCCTACCTGGTGAAGCTCTATCACTTGTTATTTCATGGAAATATTCTTCAGGTCTTCTAAAAGGAAAGCATTTTTGTAATTTTGTTTTAACTGTTAAGAAACTCAGAACTAGACCGGCTAATAGAGTGTTTTGGTCAACAGGGAGTACCGCAATAAATTAGCTAGGAAGAAATATATTCCCTGGCCCAAAGAGGTAAGGTTTTGTGATCTTTCTGACTCTATAAAGCAGCATAAAACTCAACCAAGGTAATATTTTTTCCTTTTACATCAATTATATATAGAATATCCATATCTTCTGACTGAAGTATATTGAGAATAAACTTCGCTGCTGCATCCAATGCAATGTACTTCTTAGATGTTGCGCTGTTTTGTTGCAGTAACAAATACTGGTTCAGGGCAAGAGGAAAGGTCTCTGATGATCCTGCTTTGCACAGGTCTTTATAGAAAAAATATATATCTTTTTTCATCCTTCTCGTTCAGGAATGCACTTTTTCCTTATTTTTTGTACAAAATTTTCATGGTGCACATTTACCTCTTTTTATGGTATGGTCAATTGGGTACTTGTAGCAGATGCATTGTGGCATATGCATCAGACCTTATTTTCATCAGTACAAGCTTGATTCCACATCGAAAGCAGGATGTAAAAGAAACCTCTGTCAGTCTTGATCACTCGCAAGTTTGAAGTCCTCCGTGTGAGTGTATATCCACACGTTTGTGTGCGTGTTTTCCTTATTAACTTTCATATCCATGCTGTTTTTAACATTTCCATTTTCAATTATATAAGTGTAATGTTAGTTGAAACGATGATGTCATCTACACTTTGTTGAAAGATATTCTGATGATATAACAAAAACCATCACATTGTTTGGCTTCATTTAGAATGAAAATGTAACTCATGAAATTGTTCAAATTAAGCATGCAAGAATTTAGACACATTTATATAACAGATGCCACTAAGGCTCAGTTTGGATGACATTTTTGAAAAGAGAAAATCATATTCTTTGGTGACGGTAAATTTGGTGACAAAGATATTGTGCCTTTCACGTGCCCCACCTAGCTGAGAACCTAAATTGCCCTGACATGTTCTGAAGGAACACTGATCCTGCCTCCTATTATGCCATACAGTGGCAAATTTGCAATATTTTGCTGAAATGTGTTGCATATTTGTAATTTGTTAAATCAGGTTTAGATGCCTTCATTTAGTGACAGTTATATCATATATAATGTGAAGTGGTGGTGGCAATTATGTCATAACCCTAATTAGGATACTAATACAAATAGCATTACTATGTGATGCCCCAGAAAATTTTAGAGAAACCTTATATATGTAGCTGCATTAGATTTCTTTGTCCACCTTTCTTCTTCTCCTCCTTTCGAACTATTGTTTAAAGTGATTATGGTATCAAAGTCAAGGGGCTCAATGAAAGTGTGTCCTTTTAATCTAAACGTATAGTTTTTCTTCTAATCTTTTCTTGATTCCTCTTTAAATATATTTCTTCTTTTCTCCGTTGTTTGACTTCACCCTTTGCACTCTTTTCTTTCTTGAATTCGGTCATAGAATAGAAGCACCTATGATCGAATGCATCTTATCATAGTATTTGTCCTTGGATCTGATCATAGAGTGGAAATACCTTTGATCTAATTTATTTTCAGCCATAGAGTGGTTATAGTGCATAGGCATCTTTGATTCAATCACGTCTTTGTTCTTTTAACTTAAATTGAATTTGTTCTGCCTGAATGTAATGTGAGAATTGGCATCTTGAACTAACAAAAATTTGAATTTAATGTTCAATTCAAGTTAACGTCATCTTCATATTATTTTAATGTTATTTTCTACTACTATGACAAGTTCCTCTTAGTTGCCCTCTTTGTAACACCCCAAAATCTTGAACTTTTAAACTTGTAGGAAAAATTTGAAAATTGACAATCAATATTTTTTCAGAGTTTAAAATAATAGTTCAACGACAGTGTTTGAAAGAACAAGTCAACGAACCTTGGGTGCATTTCAGGCAAACTTTCCTTTACACAGTGGATTTATATCTCAATACAATCATTGAAACCATATAGATTCAAAAAACGTTTTTGATCATTAAAGTTTACACAAAAAAAAGAAATTTCAAAAGAAACTCTTATACAAAATTACAATACGTGCTCATGAACGAAACAACAGAGAAAGAATGTGATCTTGATATCATCACGTCATTGCCTGCCGCATCAACCTAATCATCACCTGTATCCCATAAAACGAGTCATACTTATGAAAGCCTAGTAGGTGCATAGATATAAAAAATCAGAACAAGACTAACATATGCGTTATTCTTTTCGCTATGTGCAGTTTCATAATAAGTAAAATGAGCATGATAATCTTGTTTCGATAATTAACTAACCTGAGTATGTACAGAATAAACGTAAAAACAACTGAGACTGTTCGGGGATTTGTTATTCTATGTATTTTGATACTCTAGACAATTAGCTGAGTCCGCTCGAGACGACCTATTGACTGAGAGAAAATTCCCCAAAGACATAAATGGCAATGGATGCATCCAAACTTCTGTTAAAACCAATGGGATCTACTACTTAGGATAATATTTGGTACCCTAGTCTCCTAACTCTGATGACTGGGGACGTCGAGTCATTGCTACTCAAGGAGCATAGTTGTTAACAACTTGTTCATCAGAGTTTTTGTATCATCTCATCCTCTCTCTTGACATAACCAAAGAGATGAATGAGTATGTCAGGTCTTATTTTAACTGACGACCCATTCTACATGCTTTGGTCTTTTAAACCAAATCGAGCATCTTGACTGTGAAGGCGATCATTTCTATTTATATGAATTTCTTTAAATCATGGTGCATTATCACACTATGAGGTTACCATAAACCTCCAGTCCACTCATCGTAGTACTAACATGCCATGCATGTCTGATAGTACCATTACAATGAGAAAGATATTGGTTTCTAAAAAAGAAACCCATACATTATTTGAAATTTTCAATATCTCGTGCTTTAGGCCAGAAAATATCTGAGTCATTTTCGATACAGAAAAGAAGGGCCTAACGTACGTACCACTGAAGGCTATGTAGTCGAGACCTTTGTATTATGTTGGTTCGAGGATAAACTCAGTTGCGGATATACAAACACAAAATACTTGTTTTGCTTTTCGAGATATCAGATAATGCGAGCTTGAAATTTTGCATGTGAAATCTTTTAAAAATTGAGTTTCGGCGAGGATGAGCAAATATACGTCTTTAAATATGTACGTAGCACAATCTAAAGTAGGCAGGAGTACGCAAAACTGTGTACTTAGCAATATTATATATATATATATATATATATATATTAAAGCTTAAGCATGTGCATATTACAACGTGACGACAAAGTAAATGACATAAAGCAAGACCCGATGTGTGAAACTACACATTGAGCTAAATAAATTGTATAAGCGATGCTCGGTGCCTGAAACCATACATCGGGCTAAGTAAATTGCGTAAGCCGAAGCTTGTGCACATTATAACACGACGACAAAGTAAATGACATCAAGCAGAGCTCGATGTGTGAAACCACAATATGCAAAACTGTGTCCTTGAGTTAAAAGCATATATATATATAACATAAATATAATACATATAAGTTAAATGTATTCTGACATTATTCTCGTATGCAACTTTCCCCTACCTCGGAGATAGCATGAATCTCTGACGATTTCGAGCGTAGGTTCTTAAAGGCTAATGCCTCGATAATTGTGTCTCATCCATTATGCTGGTGTGGAGCGCTAAAAAGGATTCTATTTTACTACATAAAGAATGATGTTAAAATCTTATTTTACCGCAGGCGACGATTGCATCACAGGGGTCAAACCCAAACCCAATTCAAGTCGACTTCGCTAACAAGCCGAGCCGAGCGGAACGAGGCATAAGTGGTTGCTTTGGCAGGGAACCAAGTTGACTAGGTAGCAAAAAAGTTGGCTGAGCCAAGTAAGAGGCATCACTAAGCTACCTCTTGACCGATCCAGGCCATGAGAGGGGTAAAGCATGATCGAGCCAGGCTCAATTTACTAACTAAGCCGGCTCGATCTGAAAGCATGGATCGAACTGAGCTTAGCTCGACAGGCTAAGCAAACCGAGGGAGGATGGTAGACTCAGTGGACAGGCCGAGCCCGACCTAGTCCCAACCCTGTGATATGACCCAGTCTTTGCTCGGTTCTTTAACAAGGGGGGGGGGGGGGTGACAATCCCGCTAACCTAGTAGGAGCAGTTAGTTTATGCCACCCTTTATTGAGATGTTTCAGGTTCAAACCCAGATGTTAAGGGTAACTGGTAGGGGTCTGCCTAACCCAGTTGTCTTTCAAAGAAAGAAAAGAAAAGAGGAGGCAGGCGCAGGTAGTGCCTGCCCTCTATTCAACTAGAGGGGCATGAGGGAGGGGCATCAATCCCTCCCTCTAGTTTCCCCTTCTGAAAAGATGGCAATAACCTCTAGTTGTTGCCGATCTTGGCAGAAAAGGGAAAAAAGGGGAGGGTGCTTGGCACCCTCTCTCTTGGCGAGCTAGTGCCATCGATGTTGGTGGCTCTGGGTTTGCCAGTGAGAAAAAGAGAAAAGGAAGAGGGAGGACTTACCAATGAGCGAGGCTTTGACGAGGTAGTGCGTGGGTTTAGCAGAGAAGAACGAGAGAGATGGGGTTGTCGGGGTTCCAACAAGGGGGAGAGAGTCAGAGGGCGGGGCTCCAACATGAGAGAGAGAGAGAGAGAGAGAGAGAGAGAGAGAGAGAGAGAGAGAGAGAGAGAGAGAGAGAGAGAGAGAGAGGGTTCTTGGTTTTTTGTTAAAAAGAAACCCCCTTCTTGAGGGTTTATATGAAAAAAAATTCTAAGAAATCTTGATTCAATCATGTTTTTGTTCTTTTAACTTAAATTAAATTTATTATGCTTTCATATCTGAATGTAATGTGAGAATTGGCATCTTGAACTAACAAAAATTTGAATTCAATTCAAGTTAAATCTTCATAATATTTTAATGTTGTTTCCTACTACTACGACGTCTTTAATTCTATGCAACCATTTTGTCTAGTCCTTCAAACTCTCATCACTATGCCTACAGTATATTCCAAGCCTTCATGTTGCACTTCCTTCTTTTGTCTCTTCACTAATATTCTCAAAAGTGAATATCAAGCCCAATTACTAAAATTGTTTCACATGGAAAGGTTTTTTTTGATCATACATCAGGCATTTACAATTGATCATTGATTCTTCTAAGGTCGCAAAAAAAGATCCATCAAGAGGAAGATGGACATGATGGTGTTAAAGAGACCACATTAGGCACATTAAGTCCAAACCTAATGTTTTAATGAATGGATACTTTGTCCTAAGGTCTAATCTAATAGATAAACTGTAACGACCCCAACTTATCCTCATAAAAAATGAAATATTTTTTTATAACAATTGCGGAAACAAAACCTAAGGATTCGGGGGCTCATAGATTTAATAATACCAAACCTTAATAGATAGTGCATTGAATAAACGAAGAAAAAATCAACTTTATTAATCAATAAATAATACGAATGCCAAGTAAGCTGAAATAGAAAATCGTCCATGTTAAGGAGCCACTCTGTCAAGAACCTAGAACATGTCATGCAAATCTTACAGTCTCCATCCAGCAAGTCAACCCATCACTGAGCTCCCAGTCTTGTAAAACAAGTTTTAAAACGGGTAAGAACCAAAGTCCTTTGCACGAATTCTTTTAAAAATTCAAACAATATTGAAATAGTATAAACCAAATTCATGCATAATTTCAGAGGAATAACAATTATCATGTGAAACAGAATAAGCATGAATGCATGAACTAATAAAGAACAATAAACATGCATGAATAACTTATTAAGTTACTTATCAGAGTTTCTTTTGTATGCATGTCCCTATTAAATGCACACAAGTTTTAGTTTTTACTTTTCTTTAAACCCACGAATACTCAAAACAGACACAATATTCTCGAAGTCCAAGTTAGGTTCTTAGTTATAGTTTAACATACTATTTGTATTTTATTACTAGGTCCCACACTTGTTCCTCGACCGATATCAAGAATCCTCACTTTTTATCGAAACATTAAGAATCCTCACACAATGTCAGAACATTAATAGAAATCCTTAACCATTGATGTCACTTTTTTATTATACCAATAACTGCAGTTGAGTCAACAACACCATCCTCAGGCAAAGCAACTGAAATTTGTCTAAAACTGTGGCCGAAAAGTGAACTACCATATCGGGTTCAAGAGCACAATAGTATACAAAGTTTTAGTATCCTGATAGTCCCCCATGACCGCTATCTATGATTCTCACACTGTAAAAGGGACATCAAGGAATAAATTAATTGCATTGATTGGTCTCTTTTACATTTTTAAATAATTTAAAGTTCTTACGCAAGAACTATTTTGCAAATCCTCATATAAAACCAACTTTGGGTCCTGGCCCACATAATTTAACAATATAATTAATTTTGGAAAACCAATAATTTTCATAAATAAATTTTGCAATGCATAAATTAAAAAATTAAAATCAACATTGGAGCAACACCTGCTCCTGTCCCACACGACTGTAGTGGTTCACATCTGACTACAAAAATATCTCAAAGTGAATTATGCATCTTTTTGCAAAATTTTAGTGAACATGCGACATGCTTGTTTCACAACATATCTATAATGCACAGTCAATCACACAACATAAATGCACATAAAGCCAATTGCAACACACATTATTATGATCAATCTCATGCATAACATCTAAACATGTATATATAATCATATTTATGCAAACATTAAAATAACTTCAAAATTTTTCATGTGTATGATATGCACATTTGCAACATAATATTTGAATGCATAAACATGCACAATCAAATCCAAAACATATATAGCATCCTGCAGTTTACATGAATGCAGGTATGAACATAACAACATTATTCATAACACTATAAGAAAATACGTTGTTAGCGACGAAAGTATTTCGTCGCTAATTAGCGACGGATTAACGAGCGAAAACCATCCGTCGCTATAATGAATGAAATTTACGAAAATAGCAACGGAAGATATCCCATCGCAAAATCCATCACTAATTAGCGACGGATTTTGTGACATAGTGTTTTGTCGTAACGGCCACAACATTTGGCGATGTTGTTTGCGATTAAATATTTTCCGTCGCTAATTAGCGACAGAATATATTCCGTCGCTATGTTCGTAAATTTGATTTATGTCGGCTTAGCGACAGAATTAATCCGTCGCTAAGCTGTCACAAATTTTCGCATAACCCTAATCCCAAACAACTTTTCCTTTTCTTCTTTCGCTGCTCCCGCTCCCGCCGTTCGCCGTTCACCATTCGCTGGTCTTACCGTCCGCAAACCCCGCCGTTCGCCGCCGCCTGAAGATAGGTAAACGAGGGGGTCCCCCCCCCCACACACACATTTTTCGATAGGGGGTCGGCCGACCCCCTGCCTTTCTGGCAGGGGCTTAACCCCTTGCCGGAAAGGTAGGGGGTTAACCCCCTACCGGAACAGGCAAGGGGTCGACCCCCTGCCGGAATAGGCAGAGGGTTTCGGCAGAGGGTCGACCCTCTGCTGTTTCGGCAGGGGGTCGACTCACTGCCAGAAAGGCAGGGGGTCGATCCCCTACCGGAACAGGGGGTCGGTTAACCCCCTATGTTCCGTAAGGGGGTCGACCCCTGCCGGAACAGCAGGGGAGTCGACCCCCTGCCGGAACAACCTCATTTTTTTTGTGGTGACTTCATTTTAAAACAGTGTTTTTTGTGCAGATTTTTTAACAAAACCAGCTCGTGCTCAACCACCTGTGGTAAGTAAGTGAAAAAAATAATGCAAATCGGGTAAATACCCGTGGTGAGTAAGTGATGCAAGTGTATCACATGTTATTTAATTTATTAGATGTAACACTTTATTGTTCACACACTCACTTAGTTGTTGATATTTAGGGTTGCTTTGTTGGAGTTCGGAGATCATGCTGAGCATGATTTTAATGTATGAATATGAAAGTGTTCTTATTTTTGGAGTACGGAGTCCATGCTAGGCATGATAGTAGTTAGTGAAATATTGAAGTGTGTTTGCTGCAGGTACATGTTTGCCATTTGTTTGATATGAATGATTAGAATGTATTGCAATGTTTGATGTAATTGTATATATGCTTGCATATAGTTACTTTCAATTTGATTATGGCTTCCATGTGAAATTGTATAATGAAAGCATGCTTCAAATGATTGTATCATGTCATTAATAGTTTGCACATGAAAATATTAAGTTATCAATGCATGCATCAAAATTCTTGTTATTGTATGACATCATATATTGCATGATAAATTTGATATTTTCTTCATCATAGCATTCTGATGGTTCTCTTTTAATTCGTTAGGTTATTATTCGTAATATCATAAGAAAATGACTGTAAACCGTAAATGGATGTACCGTAGGATAGTGGACAATGAGTTATTGCATGAATATATGGATGGTGTTGAAAGTTTTATTGAATTTGCAACGGCAAGTGTCAGTACAGCGAATCCCACAGGTCGGATTAGGTGTTCTTACAAGATTTGTAAGAATAATCAATTTGTAGAACCTCATGACATTAGACATCACCTATACATGAAGGGTTTTGTCAGTGATTATCAGAATTGGACGTTTCATGGAGAAGAATTTAGAAACAATTTTGAAGCACGGATGAATGTGGTGCACGATAATCCATATATGGATTTGATATTTGATGTTGCAGGAACAAAATTGGGTTCTGCTATGAGTCCTAGTGATGTAAGAACTGTCGTAGATGAAGAATCACCAAACGATGCAGCTAGTAGATTTTATTGTTTACTTAGAGATGCTGATGAGCCACTTTGGAACGGTTGCGAGAGTCACACTATCTTGTCTGCAGTTCTTCAACTAATGAATTTGAAGTCCGAGTATAATTTGAGTCAATCATGTTTTGACCATTTGTGCATGATTGTGAAGAGTATGTTGTCCAAAGATGAGAAATTGCCACAAAATTTCTATCGTGCGAAAGTTATGATCAACACTTTAGGTATGGGGTACAAAAAGATTTATGCTTGTCCAACTCATTGCATGTTGTATTTCAATGAGCAGGAAAACAACATATCATGCCCGTCATGTAGGCATCCTCGGTTCAAGCCAAAGACCAGAGGCAATGGTAGCACGAGATCAAAGAAAGTTTCATACAAGTCGCTCCGCTACTTTCCTATTACTCATAGATTGCAACGATTGTATATGTCTTCATGGACAGCTAAACACATGAGATGACATGCAAATAAAGTTCGACACGATGAAAACAAGATCACGTATCCTGTTGACGCTGAAGCTTGGAAGCACTTTGATCGTACTCATCATAATTTTGCAATGGAAGTACGAAATGTTAGACTCGATCTATGTACAAATGGATTTAATCCATTTGGGGGTAGATCAACTCCATACTCATGCTGGCCAATATTTGTAACTGCATACAACCTTCCACCAAGCTTGTGTATGAAACGTTTAAATCTTTTTCTTGTCTCTGTTGATCCCTGGTCCGACCTCACCTGGCTAAAATCTTGATGTATATTTAAGGCCATTGATTGATGAACTAAAAGTAGTGTGGGATGATGGTGTTGCCACGTACGATGCCCACAAAAAACAAAATTTCAACATGAAGGCCGCTGTTCTATGGACAATCAGTGACTTTCCTGCATATGGTATGCTATCTGGTTGGAGCACACATGAGAGGTTGGCATTTCCGTACTCCATGGAGGATTTCAAAGCTTTTAGATTGACGTATGGAAGGAAGCCTTGCTAGTTTGAGTGCCATCGTCGATTTCTACCCAGCGACCATCCGTTCCGACGACAAAAGAATGTGTTTAAAGTCGACACAACTAAAATGGAAGGTCCATCCACAAGATTGTCTGGCATATAGATTCTAAGAAGATTGCGATACTTTCTAGATGTATTAACAGATGCCCGCAGTCCTACACCCTTCCGTGGAATTGGGAAGGATCACAATTGGATGAAAAAATCTATTTTTTGGAAACTACCGTATTGGCCGACCCTATTGATACAATATAATTTGGATGTGATGCATGTGGAGAAAAATGTGTTTGAAAATGTGTTCAACACAATAATGAATGTTAAAGGGAAAATGAAGGATAATTCGAAGGCCCGTATGGATTTGAAAGTAATATGTAAAAGACAAGAATTGGAACTCAAAGATTATAATGGCAAAGTACAGAAACCAAAGGCAAAGTATGTGCTTGGACCTGATCAAATAAAACATGTATGTCAATAGTTGAGACAATTGAGATTTCCAGATGGATATGTCTTTAACATTGCTTGGGCTGTTAAGATTGACGATGAACAGTTATATGGGTTGAAGAGCGATGATTGTCATATCTTTATGCAACGATTGATACCCCTAGCATTCCATGATATGTTAAACAAACCTATATGGGGGGTATTGTCTGAGTTGAGTGGATTTTTTAGAACATTGTATGCATTGGAAGTCATAGTATTTGATGTGAAGAATCTCGAGGACTCTGTCATCACCACTATTTGTATGCTAGAAAAGATATTTCCGCCAGCATTTTTCGATGTTATGGAACATTTGATCATACATTTTCCATATGAACTATGGGTTGGTGGCCCTGTGCAATATCAATGGATGTACCCATTTGAAAGGTATGTGTTTTTTTATATTTGTCTCATTAATGACAGTTATTTAAAATTTGATTTTTTCCAGATACATGTTTGACCTAAAAAAAAAGGTTCGTAATAAAGCAAGAGTAGAAGGCTCTATTTGTGAGGCGTACACTTTAGAAGAGATTTCAAATTTCCCATCTATGTACTTTGAACCTCACATTCCAACATGTTACACATGCCCGCCCCGTAACAATGATGGAGAACAAATAACTGTAGCTGACAAGCTGTCGATATTTCAACCACTTGGGCATGCATTTGGTAGTTGCCGATCAAGGCTCTTGGCAGATCGAGAGCAAGACACAACACACATCTATATTCTTTTTAATTGCTCAGCGATCGACCCATACATCAAGTAAGTATATGTTGATGCAACACAATTATAAATCCTTTTATGTTCTATACATGCATACATGGTTCAGTAATATAAGTATTTGTGGTTTGCAGACGATTTGATCTGGAGTTGCGAAGAGAAGTTTCATATCTCACGGATGCAGAAGTACAAAAAGAACGTCAAACTAAGTTTGTAGAGTGGTTGAAACAGTTGGTAAAGATGCTAACATAAATTTTGTACTTGTAAACAACACTAAGTTACTTAATTGGTCGTGATCACAATCATTGTTTTTGTTTGTGCGTATGTCCGTCATGGTGATGTTAAAGATCAAGGAATATGTGATTTAGAAAATGATTCGACCAAAGTTGTGTAATGCTACAATGGGTACATCGTAAATGATTATCGATTCCATACAAAAGATTATGGTATAAACAAATCAACGATGAATAGTGACATGTGTGTCAAGGGGCAGCTACGGTGAAAATGAACATGATTACTATGGTGTTATAGAGGAAATAATGGAGTTGACTTACTTAGGCATAAATAACAGGGTAACTTTATTCAAGTGTCATTGATTTGATCCAACTGCAACAAGACTCGACAAAGCATCAAGCATTGTGGAAGTGAATCATAAATCTAGGTTTGAAGCATATGAACCATTCATATTAGCCTTGCAAGCTTAACAAGTTTATTATACTTCATATCCGAGTATAAAAAAGTCAGATAGAAATGAATGGTGGGCAGTTTGCAAGGTGAAGTCCAAACTATACCCTGAGTATGATCAGTTACAGGAAGACAAGTTAGCTAAAGACAGTGATTACTATTAATCAAATGATATCTATGACTTTGCTTATGGTCACGATGTTGCGCATGATATGCATGTCATATCTCCATTGGCCGATGAAACATTCATAAAAGAATGTGATCCAAATGATATACCAAGTGGATGGGTAAACAATGAAGAAGAAGAAGAAGAAGAAGAAGAAGAAGAAGAAGAATATGAAAGTCAAACAAGTGACGAGGAAGAATTCTCAAGCTAGTGAGCAAAATCTTGTAATACAAACATCTATTTGAATGCATTGCAATACTTAATGTGAATGATTTGAATTATTTGAATGTATTGTAATACTTGATGCGAATGAATGAGTTCTATTGCAATACTTGATGTGAATGATTTGAATTATTTGAATATATTGTAATACTTGATACAAATGATTTGAATGCATTGCAATGAATGATGTGAATGATTTGAATTATTTAAATGTATTGTAATACTTGATGCGAATGAATGAGTTTTATTGCAATACTTGATGTGAATGATTTGAATTATTTGAATGTATTGTAATACTTGATACAAATGTTTTGAATGCATTGCAATGAATGATATGAATGATATGAATGATGTGAATGATTTGAATTATTTAAATATATTATAATACTTGATGTGAATGATTTGAATGCATTATAATACTTGATGCGAATGATTTGAATGCCTTGCAATGCTTGATGTGAATGATTTGAATGCATTGCAGTACCTGATATGAATGATTTGAATGCATTGCAATACTTGATGTGAATGAATGACTTTATTTGAATGTATTTTAATACTTGATGTGAATGATTTGAATGTATTGTAATGTATTATAATACTTGATGTGAATGATTTGAATGCATTGCAATGCTTGATGTGAATGATTTGAATGCATTGCAGTACCTGATATGAATGATTTGAATGCATTGCAATACTTGATGTGAATGACTTGAATGTATTGTAATACTTGATGTGAATGACTTGAATTATTGTAATACTTGATGTGAATGACTTAAATTATTGTAATACTTGATGTGAATGACTTGAATGTATTGTAATACTTGATGCGAATGAATGAGTTGTATTGTACTTGATGTGAATGATTTGAATTATTTGAATGTATTGTAATACTTGTTGCGAATCATTTGAATGTATTGCAATACTTGATGCGAATGATTTGAATGTATTGTAATACTTGATGCGAATTATTTGAATGTATTGTATGACATATGTTATTTGTTAGAATATGGTTCGTGGAGGTTACAGTGGTCGCTCATCCAGTAGTAGCCAGGCCCAACCTTCATCTTCACAGGCTCCTGTGATAGGTATATCATTTTACTAATTGGATGCTTGATTAGTTGAAATGCGCATTTTGAGAATTTCTAACATATTTTTTTACAGATAATGTTGCGCCTGTACACGACCCACCTACACCAGTTGATCACACAAGTCAGGAGCCAACACAAAAAGCAGGGTCTTCTCAGTCTGGCACAAGAAGACTCATTCAAATAATGTATATCGATAATCGACCATAAGTATTTTGTTTTCAATTATTGCATATCTTATAAATATTTTATATTGATATTTACTATGTACCAATTCATGTGCAGCAAGAGGTTTGAGCCACAAGAAGTAGTACGCGAGATTAGGAATTCACTTCTTCAACATCTACCAGGACCAGCCGCTCAATGAAAAGAGTATCCAAAAGAGGTGATAGATAGATTGTAGTACTCATTCACGGTATACAGTTGTTTCTCATAGTTAATGTGTTTCCTATTTAATTTTTTTTTAGTCATGTCTACTAACTTTCTGAAAATATTTGTAGGCTTCGAATCGCTTCGCAACTATGGTGGAGGAAAATGATGCAAGGAAGGTGTGGCAGAAGGTGTCTGCCAATCGATTTGCAGACATGCTGCATAATATGAAGACTGCAGCAAAAAAAACATCTTGCGGAATAGATGATCCACTACAGTTGAAGGGTCATGGCCCTATTACTATCAGGAGAGATTATTGGGATGGAATGTGCGATAAGTGGGCGGGGGCTGCATTTCAAAATCGCTCTGCGAAGGCTGCACAAAATTGAGCGAAAATGCCCGAAGCCCATCTACACACAGGTGGATCTAAGACAATTGGGAGCCACCTGAAGAAAATGGTAACTCATCAATATATAATATTAATTTTATAAGTATTTTTGCAAACTTGTTAACTAAATCTTTTATCATTTAACTTCGCCGGAAGCAGAAAAAGGAGGCATTGTACCATATAAGGATGTGTTTGTTGAAACACATAAACGGAAGACCACGGGAGACTTCATATCTAGAAAGGCGAGAACGACAACGATATGTATTTATTCTATTAATAATCATTGCAATATGCAATTTATCATAATGTTATCATTAATTATTAATGCATACTTTAAACATTATTTTATAGAAGGCATATAAGCAACAAATGGTAGAACGATATAACGATGACGCTACTCAGCATCCATCATTTGATCCTGCAGCATGGGTGACTGCAGCAGGTGAACCCAAAAAGGGTCCTGTGTTCGAGTTTGGGAGTAATATGAACACTTCACCTGCTATTGCTTCTTCCAGTTACGACTCATAGACTTCTTTCGCCACCATAATTTCCAAGCAGCAACTTATTCTTTTCGGTGATGATGTACGCCAAATTGTTAAGGACACAATGCGTGACTGCTTCCATGAAACTGTCGCCAACGTTCTCCTAGCTGAGTTCAACAGTTTTTTGCTGAACATGGGAACTTCGATTGCAGGTCCCTCTCAGGTATAAAAGTTTCATGCAATATATTGCATGTCGTTAAATTTCATGTAACTTTGATTGTCTTAACATATTCAGTTTTTGTTGACTGCCTTAGAACACATATGAGCATGCTATAATCACATATTCAGTTTTTTGACTGCCGTAAAACACATATGAGCATGATCGAATCACATATATAACTTTTTGCTTGTCTTAGATCCCATATGAGCATGGTAGAATCACATATAGAGTTTTTTTTACAGCCTTAGAACACATATGAGCATGCTATAATCACATATTCAGTTTTTTGACTGCCTTAGAACACATATGAGCATGATTGAATCACATATATAACTTTTTGCTTGCCTTAGAGCACATATGAGCATAGTAGAATCACATATAGAGTTTTTCTGACTGCCTTAGAACACATATGAGCATGCTATAATCACATATTCAGTTTTTTGACTGGCTTAGAACACATATGAGCATGATCGAATTGCATATAAAGTTTTTTGACTGCCTTAGAACACATATGAGCATGCTATAATCATGTATTCAGTATTTTAACTGCCTTAGAACACATATGAGCATGCTATAATCACACATTCAGTTTTTTGACTGTCTTAAAACACATATGAGCATGCTAGAATCACATATATAGTTTTTTGCTTTGCTTGCCTTAGAGCACATATGAGCATGATAAAATCACATATAGAGTTTTTCTGACTGGCTTAGAACACATATGAGTATGCTATAATTACATATTCAATTTTTTGACTGCCTTAGAACACATATGAGCATGATTGAATCACATATATAACTTTTTGCTTGCCTTAGAGCACATATGAGCATGATAGAATCACATATAGAGTTTTTCTAGTTGCCTTAGAACACATATGAGCATGATATAATCACATATAGAGTTTTTTTACTGCCTTAGAACACATATCATTCATGATAGAATCACATATAAAGTTTTTTGCCTGTCTTAGAGCACATATGAGCATGATAGAATCACATATAAAGTTTTTTTACTGCCTTAGAACACATATGAGCACATGATAGAATCACATATAGTGTATAATTTATTTCAATATATTTTGTTTATCAATACTGACTGTTCTTTTCTTGTGTAGGCTGCTAACGATAATCAGCGTAGCGGAGCTGAAGGGACAGATCAAGGCAATGAACAAGAAGACGCACAAAATCTTGACGATGATTAGATTAATGTGTTGAAGAAGTTCTATTTTTTTTGTTTCGAAATTGTAATTGTTGAATTGTAAATAATTAAACTTGTTAATTTTAAAGTGGAACGATTAATTGTTGTAGATTCCTTTTATATGAAATTTTATGTGTACTTTGTTTTTTATTTACAGGAAATATAAATTATACAGGAAATATAAATTGTAGCATTCTCGATATTTAATTTTCAAATAATTTTTTAATATTTTTTTTTCAAGTTTGCGACGGATTAGCGACAGATATATCCATCGCTATACATATAATTTAGCGACGACTTAGCGACGAATTTACATATGTCGCCAAACCGAGGTCGTCGTTTAGTACCGACGGAATCCGTCGTTCGTTATTCCGTCGCAATTAGCGACGAAACTGGTGACAGAATTTTTCGGCCGCCAGTTAGCGTCGAAAAATTCGCGACGTCATCTGTCCGTCGCCTCTTCGTCGCTAAGCCGGTTAGCGACAGAATGAGGTCATCGCTAATCCACTGCTTTGTTGTGGTGGAAATAACTTATTGCCAATCTGATTGAGATGCACAAACACACTGTCTAACAAAACCGACCAGGTTGCATATAACTCACCATTCAATAATCTGACTAGATTACACATGTTCAATCAATGTCAATTCCGATCAGGTTTCATGTGCACAAAAAATACATAAAGCTGGTCATATTGTACACCTGCAAAGAGTAGCAAATTTGATCTTTATTTTACTGCATAACCGTGTTCAACGACATGTTGTTAACATGTCGTGGCTGCGCTAATGTGAGCAACAATCATGCTGTCAGCAACATGTTGTTGTTGCAAATTCATGCATAGCAGCATGTTATTGACAACATACTATTGTTGCATAAATGTGCAACAATGTGTTGCCCTGAACAACCACTAAACACATATCTATATGCAATAAAAAACAATCAACGCTTCCAACAAAATAATAAGATTTACTGAAAGCCAACAAAACATAAATATACACTTCTGATAATAGTCAACATATCTGCATAGGTTCATGTTTGATGATCGTCAACATAACAACATCAAAACACAACTCAAAATCTGATTTGATTGTAGCTAATATAACAACTCAAAATCATAAACTTTGATATGACAGACCTTCATTTTCTTTGATATTTTCTTGGAATAGAAGTTGCTTATTCACCTTGGGTATTTTTTGTTTCAAATTAAGTATGCAGGCGAGATAGTTGAAAGGTTAGGTCTTATTGATGAAAAAAGAGTTGACACGCTAGTGGTCATCAATGCAAAAATAAAGAAAGATAATGGAGAACCTTTTAAAAACCAAACTTCATATTGCCAAATGATTGACACCTTAACTTATCTTTGTATTACTCGTCCTGCTATTCATAGTAGTCAATTTTAACATTCTCCCATTACAGTACATATGAGTATTGTAATGTGAATAGTTAGATATGTTAAAAATACCATTAATCATCTTCATATCTGTTAGATGTTATTGCATACTATGCAGTCAAAAGTGCTACGTGGTGCCTAGTTGGTAGACCCCTAAAAAGACTAGTCAAGGACTAAGTAGGACTAGTGGGTACCCTAATTAAAATATACAAAATATACATAAAATATGTTTACTGCTTTTACTAATAAGACGTTTGACAAGTATAAAAACAGGATAAGCAGGGAGGTAAAGGGGACTATGAATGGTGATGCTGGGTGCTGATTACGTGGAGACAGATTTGGGTGCATCAGAACAAGATAATATTCGAGAATGCCACCCCAAATATACAGCTGGTTCAAAACAGGATAAGCAGGGAACTAAAAGAAACGACTGAGCTGAAATCAGGTGTATATTGCAGCATTGTTCAGGCTGCGGCCTTGTAATCTAGACGGGATCGGGTTAAGTTTATCGGCTTAGGATGACAATGTCATTTCTATTGCCCTGTAACAAACCATGTAACGATATATCAAGCAGTGAAGTAAGAAAACACATAAATAAAATTGCCTTTCCTCTAAAAAAAATGAATAAAAACCAGTGATTTCTGCAATAGTTGTTATCTAGGTATAATTTTATCTTGTAATGATTTTAATAATCTTTATAGTCACAAATGCATTAAAAATTTTTCTTGACAGATCATGTTTTTGTTTCACTAAGAAAACCAGGAAAATGTATATAATTTTTCTGACAGTCTCTCTCTCTCTCTCTCATAGTCACAAATATTGGCTATATTTTGAAAATATTGCCTATATCCTTTTGATGGGTACACGATATTAGAGGTAAAATAACATGAGATTTTCAGTCACTTTTATATATCTTTTGTACATTTTAAATATGATTTTTCTTCTTTCTTTTATATTTTCAAAATTTGTACAACTTTTATTTACATTTTTATAACAACTCTATTATCTAAACATATTCTTTTCTTGTTTACTTGTTTGTGTGTAAGCACTACTTTATTGTAGTAAGACATTGCGTACTGTTAAGAAATGGTTGTCACTTGTCATCGTGCATTTTTTATCGTGGATCCTTAACTCTTCTTTCTTTTTATAATGCCTTACACGTTTGGTTTTATAATGTATTCTATAGCTGTATTTTAATCTGTTTGTTTCTTCTAATATTATGCCTGGGTTCAGGAGCTTACCTATATGTATGAAAATGAATCTGGCAAACAGGCTAATTCTTATGCCTTGAACTTTCCACTAAGATTGAAGTCAGGCCATTTTTCTAGTTTTTGTTATAAAAAAAAAAGAAAAAAAACTTGATTTCTTGGCTTTAGAAGTTTATTTGCTTAATTGGGTTTAAGATTCCCCTCTGAACAGTGTATGATTTTAAGACACCTTCATTTCAAGTTCCTTCCAAATAGTTTATTATGGAAGTCATTTGATCAATTGCCAGTCATGGATGATTGCAGCGCTTCACCTTAATCGTTCTTGTGAATAGGATATTTGTTGGAGTTGTCTTGCTGAATCAGAATGAAAATGGACACCTTTTTCCTTTATGCAGTGACTGTGTCGCTGATGTTTTCTCTTATTCTGTTCCCATAAATGCTCACATGTTATAACTTCATGCTTCATTTAATGGATGTAAGCAAAGGAAATGACCATGTTTGTGGAACATGTGCTTCCCCCAACTCTTATGAATTCTTTTTTGTTGTGTAGGATATGGTTTCACAAGCCTGTAAGGGCTGACGATTGGCTGCTATATGTGGTAAATATTGAATATGTTTCTTTTTGTTATTACTCGTTCTTCAAACTTCATTTATCTGATGCACACCCAGGCAGCAAGTTCTCATTGTTTGGTCTTCTTTGGTTCAACAGATGGAAAGTCCAGTTGCATGTAATGCCCGAGTTTTTTGTACATTAATTGATTGTTGAGGTGGGTGATGATTTTTTGTAATATATTGTTGAGCATTATTTTGAATACAGTACCCGTCTAATTCTGTTCAAATTTATTTCAGCTTGTGGTTTCATTGACGCAAGAAGGTCTCATTAGAAAGTCTAAATTGCCAAATGCAGTACCTAGATCATGCCTCTAAATGCAAAATAGAATAATTGATAAGTTTGCTTGCTCAGTCGGTATTTATGGAATTGGTAAGCTACTTGAATAAGAGTTTGATTACGGACAAGCTTAATATTATTGGATCAGGCAACTTGACATACAGTTTGCAACTCGACATTGATTAATTCGGCTAGGCTCTTGAACATCTGGCTTTGGGAGGCTTGTCACTTGGGGCATCATGTGCAGTGTAAATTCAAGTCTGCTCTCTGATCACATTTCACCTACTAGAAAGCCATGACAAGCCATTCTGTCACTGGTATTCAAACACGTGCATCATTTCTTGGGAGCTCTGGAGAGTTGGTGCTCAAATGGCAGTTGAGGAGGATTATTTTCTGTTATGGCTGGTTCATGGGTTTAGTTGATGAAAGTGAGTTGTATATCCCTGTTTTGGCAACATTTAAAACTTGATTAGCTAGGTTGAGTTGCCTGAGTTGTAAGTTCACATATTACATAGACTGCTATATGCATCTGATAATCTTCTTGATGTTGTTGGCATTGTGAAACTTGCTTCTATGTTAATCCAAATTATCAATAATGATGATTCTATCTTGTTTGTTAAGGCTCTATTTTGATGACGAGAGGCAAAACCAGGTTTCTCAGAATTCCAAAAATCAGGTTCTGTTGGTGTTTGGATGACCCAAAACTTTAAAAACCAAGTTTTGGGTTTTCAGCATTCAAAAAATTGATATGCCACTCAACTCTTGCATGATCTGACCCGATTAGCAAATCAGACCTACCTTAGTAGGTATAGGTTCGGACCCTGATATTGCCGTGTCAGCAGGCTTATGTCCTGCTCAAGTCCCTAGGGGCGCACAATGGGATTTGACAAAACCAATTGGGAAATTTACTGGGTTGCATGAATCAAGCCCGGCTGTCAATTTGACAGGCCAGCCTAGGCCTGATTCGGGCTGTCCTTGGTACAAAAAGCTGGCCAGTGACCCACTTGTTAAGTCCACGAGTCTGGTTGAGCTGGGCTGGGCCATATCCTCAGAGGCAGGGCATGCTAGCGCTCTAATTTTCACATCTTGATCACACATTCACCTTGTTTGAGAAATGGGCCATTCTTGTAGCATAATCACACTGTAGAGGGTATAGTTTAGTGGCAAACGTGTGTTCCTTTCTGTTACCAACTGAAGTAGGCAAGGGTCATATACTTTTGATACGTTCATATTCCAATCAAAAGCTTTATTTCTTTTAAGGGTTTAATCCTTTTATATCATGGCTATATTTTGATGAATACACATTTTCATAATTTGATTATGAAATGGCTATGACGGCACATGTCTGGCCCGTTAGGTAATGGACCGGCTGGCCCAAGATCCAAAAGTCCGGCACAAATCTGGTCCTTAGTTATGTCTAAAAATTTATTTTAAGAATGAAATGACCTGTTAAGATACCCACCCGACTACAGTTGTGCTAACCAAATAAATTACAAGGAGTCATCATAACGTGTTTTTTTTTTCCTTTTTTGAGTATCACAACATTCAGAATTCAAATATTCAGGAGGGTTCCAAGAAAGCACGGCAGGAGTGAATCATCATCAACACCACCCTGCTCCTTGTCCTATCTCTGAATGCTGCCTATGAAGATATAAAACTAATAGACCCTTCCGAAGAGCCACTGATTGAAGTTCTACTGATAGAGATAGCACCAACCAAACCACTTTTTAAAAGACCACTTTAGACCCTTTCAAGGCTGAGTGGGAGCACCAAAAGCCATCATCGTTCATCTCCCCTCGTGAGCATGGCAGCCATCACAAAAAAAATTCATAGTTAGATGCAGTGAACACTGAACCTGTCAACTTCAACAACACAAATCATACATCTAATGGCGTTTGGATTTCTTATCCTTGTGCTTCTTTTCTTTCTTTGTCTTTGATTTCCTGGAATGCCGATGTTGCTTGCTGGCTTTTCTTCTTGGCTCACAAGGAACTTCATCGTCTTCATGAAGTTGCGATTTCAGCCAAGTAGGCTTCTCCGGCCCGACAATACGGCGCTCCCACTCTTCCTTAAGCCTTGCATCTGGAGGTACTGATGACTTCGGTGCTTCATCAGTTGCTGAAGATGGGAGGTAAGGGCCAGGTTCGTCCATCCTTGAACCAACAGATCCCCTCCCGCGCTTTACCCTGTTAATGACAAAGCCCACATAGTTGAAGACAAACAATTCCAAGAAACATACACAATAACCATAATCACATGGATCAGGGACTTGTCATATCTTGACGAGAGCATTATAAGGTTTTCTATAAATCTCAGAAAAATCTCAGCAATTAAAAAATTATATAAAATAATCGAAAAATAAGAATAGGATTTAGAATTTTTTTCAAGTGTGAAGAAAAGCAAAGCAACTTTTTAAGTAAAAAAAAATAAAGATTGAGAAAATTCATATTTAAAATATATCAAATATAAGATAAAAACAAAAGATATAGTGAACTATATCATAATGTAATCGCGATAACATCATGGTATTTCTAGCCAATATTTTGAATATATTGCAGTTTTTACCTTTTAAACAAGGTTTTGATTGTATAGTGATCATATTGTCAAAGATTCAAAATATCAGCAATATCTGCAACAATGCATGTGTGTGCACGCTCACGTGCACACACACGTACACACACATGAATGCACTGGAACAATTATAACCTTGATTTCAGGAAGTTTTCCACTTCTTCATCTCTCAAAGCACCATCATTACCAGGTGGGCAGCTGTTGTCATCGCTTTCTTGCGAATTTGAGGTGCAGGGATCAGCGTCAACATTGTCAAGTCTCCTTTTGTCACTTATCTCTGTAAAGAGGCTCGAACAATCTCTCGAGGGCCATTTGCCGTAGTTGTGGCCAGAGGATCTAAGGCAGCTGCTCTTACCTTCTGATCTCCTCAACCGTCCACTTAACTCGAGCTCTTTCTCCCTGATATTCCACATCTCATTTACTTCAGCAACTCTATTTGCTGGAAAAAAGCCAAAACGAATGGTCATTCAAATAAAACACAACATTGAAAGGAAGACGGGAAAAAGAGCACCAAAGCAGAGCGCCCATTGTATGTACACACACACACCCGAGTCACTAGAATATGAGAACTGGAAATATGAGAACTACCGTGATTTTCATGGATTTTTGTTCTTTTCTTTTAAGACTAACTGCATGGATGTGACCTACATGCTTGGTTTTATAAGGACCAGCTCTTGAATCATCGGATTATGATGCATAAACAAAATATTTTAAGGCTTTAAAATTAACAGCTCATAATCTTCATAAATATTCAAGCATCAAAAAATTGCATTTTTTCATCGAAAGTACACTATCCAACAGTTGATTCCTAGCAAATTCACCATGCCGAGCACATCTACATGGCTGGATTTGCAAAAATAGTGTTGGAAATACCCAGTTCACACGGCAGCTCTCTTATTCTAGCGACTCTCTCTCTCTCTCTCTATATATATATATATATTAGAGAAGATAAAGTTCTTAATCACATGTCACAATAGTTTGCTTCATCTCCTTCAACATGTCTACATCTTACATGTAAGCTGAGCTGGATCCGGAACTTATCCACAGTGAGAGATATGGAGGGGAAAAAATTGGACATGTTTCCACCTTGTTTTGGAACTCAAATTTGGGTGTCGTAAGATGTCTTGAATCCAAATCTGATGGCCAAAAGTAAATGCAACAAATCAAGAAGGGAGCAACCTATTACCACCCATTTAGCAGGGGAACAAATGAGTGAAGCACTGTAGATTCCCTTCTTACCAAACCCCCAGTTGTCCTTGATGCAATCTTATTTGAACATTTGTTCTTTGTCAAATTGGGTTCAGAATCCCGCTGACACTTCCCAATCTATGTCACATAGGTGCAGATGCGGATGCAGATGCGGCGGTGCAGCACTTTAAAAAAACTTGGGTGCAGGGGAGCGGGAAGGATATATATATATATAGTTTTAAGTTAACACTATGTGTATTTGTGTACATTTATGTATTTATATATATAATATAGATAAAAATGGATTTGATTAGGGTTAACTAAATCTACTTTTGGATAAAAATGGACCTCAATGTGGTTGACTTCACCTAACAAAAAGGAAGATGTGTCCAAGTGTCGCACCCACCTGAGTGCGGGTGCGAAGTGGGTGCGGTGCCCTGTTAGAAGAGTTTGTGTGACATAGTTCCCAATCCAATTATGACTTGAATAAATGACTTACCAGAGCACACATCATGCATTTTGACATTTAGGGCAGGTGTGCTAGGCCTTTCCACCTAAGAGGACTCATATGAGAATCTGATTCATAAGAGAATGATTTACTCTTCTCAAATTGTAAATCATCCTCTCATGGTTTAAAATCTCTCTCAAAAGATATCACTCTCAGATGGGTCATGACAATGATTTTCTCAGGTTTGCAAAAGGTGAGTCTGTTAGGTAGTTGTATATGTTCATAATGATAGAAATCGTAGATTTCTTCTTTCATACACAAGACCAAGCACAAAATGGAGAGAGAGAATGAGAGAGAGAGAGAGTTGCAGAATCCCCAATTAGGGTATTCAGTTTTTGCTTTTCTAATTAAGTATACACAGATACAATAATTAGGGTACGAAAATATCCATTACATGATATGTTAAAATTACAACATGCTATTAATGAGCATGTGTTTAAATAAAATGAATTGGGTCTGGATTCAGACCCAGATGTGAATGACAGTGTCTTTTCACCCTCCCTCAAGTTGTACATGGTTTTGAACCATAAACAACTTACCTTTTAACATCCAAAATTTGTCCTTGATAAGTCCTTTTGTAAACAGGTCAGCAACTTGATCAACAACCCGTACGTATTCTGGTTCAATTTCCTTCTCTTCGACATTCTGTCTTACAAAATGTTGATCAATTTGAATATGCTTGGCACGACTGTGGTAGATAGGATTGAATGACATGTTAATAGCACTTTGATTGTTACACAAGAGAATGCTTTTAGAAATTGATTCTCCTACTTCTATCAACAGGTGTCTGATTCATGTTACTTCGGCTGTAGCAGTTGCCATTGATCTATATTCAGCTTCTGTGCTCGACCTGACTATGGCCTTTTGTTTTCTACTGCTCTAGGAGACAAGATTTAGGCCAATGAAAACACAGTATCCTGAGACTAACCTACGCTCATCTGGATCTCCTGCCCAATCTGCATACGTGTAAGTAAGAAGTTCATGCATGTGATGGCCATGCATACTCTTTCTGTATAGAAGACCACCTCCAATAGTTCCCTTCAAATATCGAAGAATGTGTTTAACAACTTCCATATGCCCAATATGTGGTTCATGCATGAACAGAGATAATTGATTGAGAGAATAGACAATGTCAGGCCGAGTGAAGGTAAGATACTGAAGCATTCCTACTATCCTGCGATATCCCGTAGGATCCTCATACAAATCTCCATCTTGAAAACTGAGTTTTTGATGAAGTACACTAGGTGTGCTTAAAGGCTTGCAATCTGTCATACCCGCCTTGCTAAGAACATCAACGGTATACTTATGTTGAGTAAGTGTCATGCCTTCAGGAGTCCTGTCAACTTCTACTCCAAGAAAGTATCGCAGTTTACCAAGATTCTTCATCTTGAATCTATAGTTCAAAAGATCTTTAACCTGTTCAATATGTTCATTAGAGTTACCTGTAATGATAATGTCATCAACATATATCAATAACAAGGTAACTATATCTTTGTATTTGAATATGAAAAGAGAATGGTAAAGAAGAGACCGACTAAAGCCATATTTTTCTACTTCAAGAGAGAAACTGTCAAACCAAGATGCCTGCTTCAGACTATATATAGCTCTCTTTAACCTGCACACGTATTCTTTAGAGTTCCCTTCTGCATACCCAGTGGGCTGCTCCATATATATTTCTTCCTTCAGAGTTCCATGTAGAAACGTATTTTTCACATCCAGTTGGCTGAGAGTCTACTAGTGCTCAACAACCAATGATAGTACGATGCGGATAGTGTCCATTTTCACGACCGGACTAAAGGTCTCATCATAATCTTGTCATTGCTCCTGTGTGAAGCCTTTAGCAACCAGCCTAGCCTTGTATCGCTCAGTAGTACCATCTGGCTTATACTTTATCTTATACACCCACTTTGACCCAACCACATTTCGATTGTGTGGTCTGGAAACAATATCCCAAGTGCCACACTCATGAAGAGCCTCCATTTCTTCGTTCATAGCTTCCATCCATCTCTTAGAATTTATTGCTTGATAAAATGTTGTGGGTTGATCTTCCTTACCCAAAGAGGTTAAAGAAGAGTTAAAAATCCATCGTGAAGTTCTCATAACTAACCCACCTATCAATAGGATGTCGAGGTCGGGTAGACCTTTTGTGGGCAGGTGATTGAATGAAAACAGAAGGAGAATTCTGCTCCTGATTAAAGCTGAGAGGTATCTCTTTCTCACGTCGAGAGTAACCAATACCTTTATACTTTTCGGGGGCCAATAGTGGTTTAGAAATCACACATTCCTGAGTCCTTTGCGCTGTAGTAGATACGTTTCCTTCATCTCTTTTATTACATTCAGAAGAACAAACATCATCAATACATTCAGAAGAACAAACATCATCAATAATAAAAAAGAGATCTGAGTTCAACCAAGGGTGATAAACTTAAATTTAAGGAGTGTTAGCATTATGACCAAAATTTGATTCATCAAACACAACATTTCTAGATATTTTGATGCGCTTGCTCACGGGATCATAGCATATGTAGCCTTTGTAATCATCAGATACCCCACAAATCAGCACTTTTAGGCCTTATCCTCAAACTTGTGCCGCATTGAACTGTCAACATGAACATAATTTGGATGCCCATCATGCAAAGAGAAATAGAGTGATTTGTTTTTCAAGATGTTATCGATTTATGACATAGACTGCTGTATGAAAAGCCTCTGCCCAGAAGGTAACTGGAAGATTACTAGCATGCATCATGCTCATTGCACTCTCGACAATATGACGATGCTTTCGTTCAACAATCCCATTTTGTTGAAGTGTATGAGGGCAAGACACTTGTTTACTTATTCCATTTGTCTGGAGGAAATTAATAAAGAATTCACCCCCTCCATCACATTGGAAGCAAATAATATTCTCAGAGAATTGATTTTGATCAAAGGAATGAAAATTCCGAAATAACTTGAAGGTTTCAGATTTACTTTTTATAAAGAAGATCCATATATATCGAGAATAGCTATCAACAAAGATGAGATAATATCTAGTGCCAGACATGGAAGGAACTGGAGCCGGACCCCAAACATCACAACATATAATTTCAAATGGTCTTGAAGCTCTTTTATTAATGGAATGAAAAGGAAGAACATGACTCTTACACTGAAGACAACTAGAACATTTTTTATTATCGACACTTAAATTTAGACTTGACTTGGAAATAAGACTACTTGAAACAAACTTATCAATAAAGCGACTACTACAATGACCCAGACGACCATGCCAAAGATTCGTCTCAATACATTTAGAAAGATTAAAAACACTCTCAGGGGGAACTGAAGATGATGATGTGAGCTTCAAGATGGAATCAACAGGTTGAACACGAGAGGAAGGATTCTCTTGAAACACGTACATATTCCCTTGACATTTTCCTTCAGCGAACGTTTCCCTCATGTGAAGGTCCTTAACACAAACAGAAAAATGAGTAAACTCAACTGAAACATTAATGTTATCTACAAGCTTAGAGACAAAAACAATATTTTTCTTAATATTAGAAGCATGAATGACATTTGAAAGAGCAAGGGAAGAGTTGGACATAAGAATTACAGAATTTCCAATATGCGAAATATGGTGGTGAGACCCATCTCCAATAACTATACTATTTCTACCAACATAAGGAACAAGATTTAGGAGCTTACCAGCATCACCAGTGACATGAGTGGTTGCACCAGAATCAACATACTAAGTGCCTTGATTATTCTGTTTGATATTCAATTCAGCTAAGGCAGATAATAACAACTCTTTGACTTCTCCACTATTCTTCAATGTATCTGTTCCCTTTCTTGTCTCCAATTGCTTTCCTCTATTTTGCGCATGCCCCCTTTTGTTGCAGAGAAAGCAGGTAGGTATTATCCTTTGCCTTTGCCCATTGAGAGGAATATTGGGTGTAGGTAATATTCCACGACTTCCTTGTCCATTTCTTTCTTGACCCCTTCTTTCTCAAAAATCATACCTACCACGTCCTTACCCATAGGCAACTCCTGTGGCAAGAACATCATGTGCTCCAACATGAGCATGAGTATCTTCAGAAAATTCCTTCAAGGTCATCTCATACTGTAAAAGCTTGGCATGAAGATCTTCAAATATAGGTAAATCTGACAAACACAATAAGGAAATAACCATCATATGATAATCTGATCCCAACCCACTCAAAGTTTGTTGCACCATATCTTTATCACTAACTGCGCATCCCACAATGGCCAATTGATCTGTAATAGTCTTCATTTTGTTCAAGTACTCCATAATAGTCATGGAGTCCTTCCTCAGCATTTGAAACTTTCTTTAAAAATAATACTCTGGCCTGAAAAACTTGAGAATATGTATGAACCAGTCGATGCCATAATTGCATTACTGAGCAGTCATCTGGAATTGCCACAAGCACTTCTTGTGACAAAGTAGAAGTGATATAGGTAACCAACGCATGATCTCGCTTCATCCAGGATACGTACTCAGGATTTCTAACATAGGTAATAGAAAGATCTCCCTCACCATTCTTTTGTGGTATGAATTCTGGAGGAACAGGAACAAAACCATCCAAATATACAGAAAGGTCCTGACTTCTTATGAATGGCATGATTTGTCGCTTTCAAGTTAGGAAATTGAAATTGTTCAGTTTCTCAAACACAAGTTGACTAAGAAAGTTTGAGGAAAGGTCAGACTGAGAATGAGGAAATGAGTCCATATTCTATTGAAACCGAAAACAAGGAATAAGAAATAAGAAATAAGAAAATAGCTTTACGACAAAGACCCAACTACTATTGAATTCTAATATAATTCAGAACAAAAATTTAATATCAGAGAATTCTGCTGCCACCTTTTTTTTTAATGATTGGTAAACCCGAGGCAGAAATAAGAATCTGTTCTGAATAAAATTCAATCAGTAAGAGGTATGCTATTTTGAAAATAACGTGTTTTCTTTCGGAATATGAGAGAATATAGAGAAGCGATACGAAACAGAGAAGAGAATGGATTCAAAAATGATATTAGTTAATCAAGACATATCTGGGATCACTTTCGGATCTGAGTCCGATGTGACGTCAATGTGCAAAAAGGTTTTTATGTGATCCTCTTCAACCTTTGAAAACACGCATAGATCAAATCTGATCTTGCATGATTATTTAAGCTTGCAACAATATGACAATATGACAATATGAAAAGAAGAATATTAGGCAAACAGAGAATCAGAAATATGACAGCATGAACAAATCCAAGTTTTGGAAGAAAAATACGTTGGATTTTGTAAGAAGGAGAAACACGTTATTTTGAATGGTTTGATTTGAAGAAAAGAAGAATAAAGGAGGAAATCAATTAGAGCAATAAGAAAGGGGATAAGGAGAAAGAAGAAGATCTTGGATTTAGAAGAAAATGGAGAAGGAGGACGCTTTACTGGATGTTCATAAGAAAATCACGATCCTCAAGGTTGGATCTGGAGCTCTAATACCATGATAGAAATCGTAGATTTCTTCTTTCATACACTAGACCAAGCACATAATGGAGAGAGAGAACGAGAGAGAGCTGCAGAATCCCCAATTAGGGTATTCGGTTTTTGCTTTTCTCATTAAGTATACACAGATACAATAATTAGGGTATGAAAATACCCATTACATGATATGTTAAAATTATAACATGCCATTAATAAGCATGTGTTTAAATAAAACGAATTGGGTCTAGATACTGAGATCCAGATCCAGTCGTGAATGACAGCGTCTTTTCACACACACACAGACACACACACACACACACACATATATATATATATATATATATATATATATACACACACACACATTCGTATGTACATACCCACAGTTCAGGGGTATTTTGGTCTTTTGACCATTGTATAGGTGTCACCCTTAGGGAGTCTTGTTTTTATTTTTCTCTTTTTTATACTTTGTTGTAGTGTCAAGGGCATTCTTGTCCTTGACAATTGCAACACCCAACAACTAGATTTCTAGCCATTGGGGAGACTCCTAATGGCTATATCTTGGAGCTCCCCACTCCCCCTTGCGTATAAATATGGGTCTTTGACGCCCTTGTATTCTAATGCATTTTGTATGCATTTTCAAGTGAATAAACATATTTTTTATATTATCGCGCGTGTTTTTTTAGGCCCCTAAGTGGCTTTTGTGTTTTGCCCTCTTTGGGGGATTTGTATTGGCCTCTTGTTTGAGGTGTGTGAAGAACACTTGATTTCATTACATGGTACAAGAGCCATTGCTTTTTTTATCGTGGTAGAAGCAAGCTCATGTGGATGTGAGATTGTGGATTGTACGATCGTGGTGCTCAAAAGAATTTTGCCCTTATTATCTTCTTCTTCCTCCTTATTTTTCTATCTTTCTCTTCTTGTACCTATAGAGGATGAATGAGAAGTGATCACCACCATGCCCGTGAGGCTCAATGACTCAAACTATGTGAGGTGGACATCCATAGTGAAACACAAGATTTGGGAAATGGCCTATGGGGTTTGGTGGATGGATCTAAGAAGGAACCAAAACTCGTGATCACCAAGAATGAAAACAACAAAAAAACTGCATTTTAAGGAGATGAGATGAATAAAGTCATTATCGACTATGAAAAGAGATGGAAGGAATGGAAGACGGGTCATTCCAAAATCATGGGATGACTCATTAATAGTATTGAAATAAAGAAATGTTCTAGCTTAGCAAAGTTTGAATTTGCTAGTGATGTTTGAAAATATTTCTAAGATATATATTCTTTAAGAGATGTAGCCCATATATGTAATCTCCAAAAGAAAAAAAAATCATAACCCAAAGAAGTATGAGCATAAGAGAATATTACAATGCTCTTTTTGTCCTTTGCCAACTTGACATTGAAATCCGAGAAAAACAAATTAACTTAGAGCATTTTTACCAATTCATAAATGGGATTAGGCCCGAACATAAACGGGATTAGGCCCGAATTTGAAGGAACTAAATTGACCCTTCTTCATAGAGGAGGTGTTCCTTACATAGTAGAAACTTTAGAAGAACTAAATATGAAAGAAAATAGATTTAAAAAAAAAACTCTATAAATTTTTTTTTGATGCGTGCTATGTCAAGACCCGAGAATCATAAAAAAGCATATAGGCCTTCTCATTTTGGAAAAGGCCAAAATGACTATGGAAGGAGTTCAAGTGAGTATGTGAAGATCTCAAATGACTATGAAAGAAATTTTAGTGACTCTGAATACAAGAGAAGTGGTAACGTAATATGTCACTTTTGTAAAGAACCGGGCCACATCAAGCCATTTTGCCCAAAAAGGAGAAATGAAAAGGTGGTATCTATGGGAGCATCAAGCGAAAAAAGTTACGTAGATGAAGGTTCCAAAAAAGTCTCCTTTGCTCAAATCAAGAAAATCCTTCAACCACTAATCAAAGGTCAATGTTCCTCTCTCTCCGGTGCGGTTGTATCAACATGCGTGGACCCTGGTAAGAACTCTTGAATTTTTTTATTCTGGTGCCTCTTTCCATATGACTCCAAATGAGTCCATACTATCAAAATGTTTAATTAACTCAAATGATTCTTATGTTTCAACCACCGATGGAACATCTTTAAAAATCAAAAGTTTGGGTATTTTTAAAAATTCTTCTAAAAACAACAAATTTTTTTATGTTCCAAACATTAGAGTATTACCCAAACTTAACTTAAATCTCTTATCGGTTTCTCAAATTACCGACCATGGCTGTGAGGTCACCTTTTCATCTAATGATTGCTTGGTACATGATCTTCAATCCAAGAAGTTGATTTGGCGAAGCCATAGAAGAGACCTCTACTACATGGACAACTTGGAACTATTAAATCAAAATTTGTGTAGTTTTATTGAATAGAAAAGTATTGAACATTGGCATAAGAGATTAGGACATCAAAGTATGTGAAAAATATAATTTTTTCTTTTTCTTGAAAATTGTAATGAAAAGGATTTGTCTGGTAAAGATTGCAAATTTGGAAAAATGAAATCTCTACCTTTTGGAAATAGCCAATTTGGATTTAAAGAACCTTTTGAGTTAATACATTCGGACGACACCAGTTATATCCAAAGGAGGAGTTTCCTATTATGTAATTTTTGCAGATGATTATAGTAGGCACACATGAATTTACTTTCTTATTATGTAAACAATATCCTAAGCATTTCAATCACGCATAAAAGAGAAAAAATGAGGTCTCAAAAAAGAGTTAATTAACTTCATACATACAATAATGGGAACAAGATAATCAATATGAAACACACATACAATAACTATTATATATTGTATTCCAAAAATACCCTTTATTAGTCTTCTTGTATTTTGTGTTACTAAGGGTGTTTTAGTAAAGATGTATTTTAGTGTAAAGTGAATATAAATAGTTACAATGAGGCACAATTTTCCCATATTAGGAATCGTGAGAGTTCCGTCCAAACCTCTCTCTTGTCTTCTTTCTCGCTGCAAGAACCTCAGAAAACCTAAATCTGACATTTGTATGCATTTTCAAGTGAATAAACATAGTTTTTATATTGTTGTGTGCGTTCTTCTAAGCCCCTAAGTGGCTTTTGTGCTTTGCTCACTTTGTGGGATTTGCATTGGCCTCTTGTTTGAGTTGTGTGAAGAACACTTGATTTCATTACAGAGGGGGGCCAAGCAAATGTGTCCTAAATCCTTTGGACATGAAATTGTGCAATCCTGTTTTAAATAAAAGTTCACCTATGTACCACTTCAATGTATTTACTGTGATATCAAACAACCTAGATCAAAGATTTGGTTTAAAAGTCAAACCTTGGCAAGTCTATCCAAGGAGTAAAGACGTGGCTATAGATATTTAAAGCTCAACCAACTCCTAGTACTTCTCCAAGCATGTGAGAACTCATCTATCATATAATGAACCTTATTATCAACTCCAGACAAGCTTACACAATAGGGGCATGGATGAGCAGTCTCAGTGTTTGTAAGACACATCAGTTTTGTGAAAACTCATGCACAAAACACCCAACTGTATCAACCCTTTGGAATGACTTCTCAATTGGGCAAAATCCCAGATCGAGAATTATTAATCTAAGCTCAAGATTGACAAAGCAAGTAACTAGATCAGCTTAGTCTCGATTGGCCATCTGTGGTGCTTAACTGAGCTAATAATTTGAGTCATGATGATTCCCTTGGTCCTCCATGTAAAATTCATAGCAGTCCTGATCTACATGCCAAGTCAATCAAAACTTTAGAGTACAGTTAAACTCTCTATACTGAGTCTATCCCATGTTACAAGATACCCCAGATACTCCCATGCCGTGTCCCCTCATATGCTTTTCTTAATTTTAAATTACAAAAAATAGCATGTCAATGACCTTTTACCTGTGTCTATGTGACAAAGGTCTTTCTAGTATGGTAGCTTGGTAAGTGAGCATCACTTAAAAGTAATTGTTTTGCATTGATTATGAGTTAAAAGAAAGAAAAATATGAAACAATATCTACATGCAAGAATTATTTATAGAGATAATATTGACTAAAGTTTTGAGGAGATAGAACACAAGCAATTGGTTATTTGCAAATATTATTTATTAAGACAGAAACTAGTACGTACTCCAGACCTTCCAACCTCCCCTCCACCCAAAAGAAAGGTTTTGACGGACATGATCATATAAAAGAATCATCCTAACCTTGCTGCACCCCAAGAAGAGTTGAAGTAAGAAAGCGTGAATTTGGCCTACTCCTCTGCCGAGGCTGACGTAGGTAAATGTGAACTCCTTCTTTGTCAGCTTGTTGACGCAATGCTGTTGCTTCTTGTAACAGGGCTGATGCAAGGCACTTCTCTGTCTCTGGATCCATTGAGCTGACTGTTATTAGCTTTATCACACTGCACCGGCAAAGGGAAAACCTGAATATGTTTTAGTCACCATATAAAATGTAACAGAGGACAGGACATGAACAGAAAAATATAAATTTAACACAATTAAAAGTAAATAAAAGTTATGCCAGAACAAAAGATTGATACCAATAACACAAGACAAAACTTCATCATAATCCAATAAGTTGACATCAAGATAAGTACAAACATGGTGTAGCCAAAGGTGCAAACACATGAACAAGGGAACTAATAAGAACAGAATGCATACAGACAAACAGCTACCTTCTTATATTCAGTGAAGAACCAGGAATACAAGAATGGAAAACAATCTCAAACTTGGTAACCTTCTTTTGCTCAGCGAAGCTGTTAAATTATGTAATCTAATCATGCAATGTAATATATATATATATATATATATTATATATATATAAGGTAATACATATACATATATTAATATATATGTATATGTATCTACTTATTATATATATAAAATATATATTTCTAACTGTTTAGCCATAGGGGTAGTTTAGTCTTTTTACAATATATCCTTTTTAGAATATGTTTTTGTAATTTCCTTTTATTCTTTTTCTTTTTTCTTTTTGCTGATTTTTGTAAAAGGTGGAAAGCACCTTGGAGGGGCCCACCATCTAGTCGTTGGGCCCCTTCCAACGGTCACATTTGTGACCGTTGGAAGGGGCTCCAACGGCTAGAGGTGGAGCCTCTCCAAGGACTCCACCTCCTCTATTTAAAGGGGCTCTCCCCTTGTGTATTTCTTAAGGCTTTGGGATTATAGCCCAGGCTTGTGTTAGTGGAACTTATGACTTTTGGGTTCGTATTTGTGCATTTGTGAAATTGTGCTGTGCATTGTGTGCGCAAGTGTTTCAAGTGTTCTTGTTGGGCGTTTGTATACCCATTTATTTCCAAGAATATTGTAATATTGTTCGTAGTATCTTGTTGGAGATACTTTCACATGGTATCAAAGCCTCGTTTGAAGAAGGAGGATCGTCCGTTTCTTCTCTTTTGAAGTGCCTCGAAAAACGTGCCTTCAAGCTATTGAAGTTTGGAGTGGATCATCTCCTTCGAGCAATATTTTAGAAGCCTCTTTTGTCAAGAAAGAATTGAAAAGCCTTTGATGTACGTATTGTTTTTCATTATCTCTCATCTCTAAAGGGTGAAAAAGACTCTCATTTCTCTCTTGGGTTCAAACTCAATGGGTCCAACTATCATGTTTGGGCCGGTAACATGGAAGCTCACATCAAAGGAAAAGGGCTTTGGGGCTATGTCCAAGGCTCGATTCCTGAACCGAAACCCAAGATAACTTTAATAGAAGGAGGAGAGATAAAAATTCTTGAAGGAAATGAAAGAACAAAGGCCCTTGAAGAATATACGAAAAAGCATGAAAAATGGGAAATGAGGAATTTTAAAATCCTCTCTTGGATATTTTCATCCGTAGAAACGAGAATCAATGCAAATATCATAAAGTTCAAGAAGGCTTCTCAAGCATGGGGATATCTTGAGAAGATGTATACCTCTAGGGATTTATCCCACAAATACTATCTCCAAAAGAGGGCGCTAGTGCTTCAACAAGGAGAAATGTCTATTAGAGAGTACTTTGCCGAACTCTCTTGTATTTGGGATGAGCTTGCTATGTTCGAACCCAAATGGAGTGGTGAAGCCATAGAGCTTCGTCACAAACAATTGGAAGAAGATAGATTTTTTAATTTTTTAAATGGGCTTAGGCCCAAATTCGAACAAATCCGATCTTCTCTTTTATCCGCTTTTTCTTCTCCCCCTCTTGAAGATGTATTAACTAAGTTAAGTGGGGAAGAAACTCGGATGTGTATAAGCAAGAATACCCCAAGTGTATTAGCCACACCTTCAAATAACGAAGATAATGAAGGTGTAAATGTCGTTTCAAGATCGGGAAACAACTTAAAGACATACAAGCCTCCTCATTTCAAAAACCAAAATCCAAGTGGGCAAGGAGGAAGGAGGGACTATAGCAAGCTTACTTGCTACTTTTTTAAGGAACCGGGGCACATCAAACCCATGTGTCCAAAGTTAAAAAAGCTTTTTGCCATGGCCACTACATCTTCAAATGAAGCCCTCTCTCTTCAACAAATCGTAGATGCTCTTCAACCCCTTCTAAAAGGGGCCACTTCCGGTGCGGCCATGTCAACCTCCTCTCCCCCCAATAAGATTTCTTGGCTTTTGGATTCGGGTGCTTCCTTTCATATGACTCCAAATTTTAATTCTTTTTCCGAGTATACAAAAAAAAATCCCCTTCCATCCTTTGTTTCAACCGCGGATGGAACGTCTCTTGAAGTAAAAAAAATGAGTAACTTTGAAAAACAAGGATTTTTTATTCCAAAAATTAGATTTATACCCAAATTAAACTTAAATTTACTTTCCCTTTCTCAACTCTCGGATCATGAGTGTGATATAAAATTCTCATCTAACAAATGTTGGATACAGGATCGCCAGTCCGGGAGATTGATCGAGGAAGGCTCTAGAAAGGGTGATCTTTACTATGTTGATTCCCTTCAAGTTCCAAAGAATCCTTTTTGTAATGTTGTCCAAAAAGATATTAATGTATGCCACAAAAGACTTGGACATCTAAATATTGTAAAAACTTTTCATTTGCCTTTTGTCAAAAGTTTATGCAAAAGTGATTTCACTTGTAATGATTATATACTTGGGAAAATGAAAAAATTACCTTTCTTTCAAAGATCTATGTTTACAACTAGACCATTTGAAATTGTCCATTCTGATGTATGGGGTTCGGCACCAGTTTTATCAAAAGGTGGATTTGCTTATTATGTTATTTTTTTTACGATTATACGAGATACTGTTGGATTTGTTTTCTTAAACACAAATATGAAGTTTTTTCAACTTTTAAAACCTATCATATGAAGATTAAGAATCAGTTTAATGGGAATCTCAAAATTTTTAGAACTGACTCAGATGGAGAATACCTTTCAAATGATTTCAAAACTACCTTGAAAATTATGGTATTCTTCACCAAAGATCTTATCCAAAAACTCATCAACAAAACGGGTTAGCCGAAAGAAAGCATAGACATATAATAGAGACAACCCGAACTTTGTTGGTCTCTCAAAACATCCCAAAAGGTTTTTGGGCTGAAGCTGCTCTTGCATCTGTTTATCTGATAAATCAACTACCTTCTAAAAACTTGAACAATATCTCGCCTTTTGAAAAACTGTATACTAAAGAACCTAACTATAGTCGATTAAGAATATTTGGTTGTAAATGCTTTGTTCTTACTGATAAGAACGATAAGCTCTCACCTAAAGTGATTCCTTGTGCTTTTCTTGGATATTCCGAAACCCATAAGGGGTTTCGTTGTTATGATATCAAGAATGATAAGTTGTGTGTCTCTAGAAATGTGAGTTTTCTGGAAAATGTTAATGGTTTTGAAAAAGGTGAATCCTGTGAAGATAACATGGATTATTCTTTCCTATTTGAAATGTTAGCTCATGATGATGACAATGAGGATAGTGATGATGGTTTTACTCCTAATGACATCAATGAAAATGAAGATAGTTCCCCTCCTCTTCCCTTGGTACCTCAACATAGTAATGAAGAAGATTTAAGAGAACCTATAACATATATCCATAGAGATAGAAGTAATTTCAGGAGTGCTATTGAAAAATACAGTGAACCTAGTAGTTCTAGTTCAACAAATGATGATCCACGAAGAACTGAGAGAAGTACAAGAGTACCATCTAGGTTTGTCTCATTTGATTATTTTTCACCCAGATATAGGGCTTGTCTTAGCGCTATTCACTCTTACTTTGAACCAAGGAATTTTGAGGAAGCTAAAAAATGTATAAAATGGCAAGAAGCTGTGCAAAATGAACTCATTGCTCTTAGGAAAACAGAGACATGGGAATTCCAAACTCTATCTATTGGAAAAAAAACCATAGGTTGTCATTGGGTATTTAAGATTAAGACTAAGAGCGATGGATCTCTGGAGAGATATAAAGCTTGATTAGTTGTTAAAGGGTACAGTCAAGAGTATGGATTTGACTATGAAGAAACTTTTGCGCCCGTTGCTCGAATGGTAACTGCCCAATGTCTCATCTCTGCTGCTTCTATCAACAAATGGAACATCTATCAAATGGATGTCAAGAATGCTTTTCTTAATGGTGATTTGAATGAAGAGGTTTACATGGATGCTCCACCTGGAATGAAGACTCCCAAAGGGAAGGTGCTTCGCCTTAGGAAAACCCTTTATGGCTTAAAACAAGCCCCTAAGGCTTAATATGATAGGTTCAACTCTGTAATGATAGAAAATGGTTTTTCATCTTGCTTTACTGATATTGCTTTATTTGTTAAGAAATTTAATGCAGGGATTGTTATTTTACTTCTATATGTGGATGATATGCTTATAACCGGAAGTGATTCTAAAGGGTTTAAAAGCATAAAATCAATTTTAAAGGATAAGTTTGAAATGTCTGACTTGGGTTTTCTAACTTATTTTTTGGGTATTGAAGTAACTTACTCTCATAGAGGGTGTTTTTTATCTCAAACTAAGCTTGTGTCTGAGATTATTGACAGGTCAGGTATTACTAATGATAAGGTTTGTGAAACTCCTGCTATAGTAGGAGCTAAAATGAAAACTGATGATGGTGTTCTTCTCTCCGATCCTACTCCCTACAGACAACTTGTAGGATCGTTGATGTATCTGAGTATTACAAGACCAGATATCTCACATGCAGTTCATAGGGCAAGCCAGTTTCAACATGCACCAACCTCCGTTCACATGAGTGCTATCTTACGAGTCATAAGATACATAAAGGGCACTCTAAATAAGGGAGTATTTTTGTCCTCTTCCTCTGATTTAAAATTAATTGCATATACTGACTCTGATTGGGGAGGTGACCCAAATAACTGTCACTCCACCACTGGTTTTTGTGTGTTCTTAAGAGATTCGCTGATTTCATGGAGATGTAAGAAGCAGCAAAAGGTGTCTCTATCATCAACTGAAACCGAATACCGTGCCATGGTGACTACTACCATGGAAATTGTATGAATTCATCAATTGCTGGAAGATATGAGGATCACAATCGAATGACCTACCAAGCTATTTTGTGACAACAAAAGTGCAATTTATATTGCTAAGAATCACACTTTTCATGAGCGGACCAAACACATAGAGATGGATTGTCACTATGTTCGTGAGGCGTACCTCAAAAGAGTCATTGACCTTCCATATGTCACGTCAGTCAGAATATCAGTTGGCGGATTTCTTTACCAAAGCTTTGTGTGCTCCGCGCTTCAACTTTCTTCTTAGCAAACTCTCGGTCATACTGCCCTAAGTTTGAGGGGGGTGTTAAATTATATAATCTAATAATGCAATGTAATATATATATATATATATATTATATATATATTATATATATAAGGTAATACATATACATATATTAATATATGTATATGTATCTACTTATTATATGTATAAAATATATATTTCTAATTGTTTAGCTGTAGGGGTAGTTTAGTCTTTTTACAACATATTCTTTTTAGAATATGTTTTTGTAATTTCCTTTTATTCTTTTTCTTTTTTGCTGATTTTTGTAAAAGGTGGAAAGCACCTTGGAGGGGCCCACCATCTAGTCGTTGGGCCCCTTCCAACTGTCACATTTGTGACCGTTGGAAGGGGCTCCAACGGCTAGAGGTGGAGCCTCTCCAAGGACTCCACCTCCTCTATTTAAAGGGGCTCTCCCCTTGTGTATTTCTTAAGGCTTTGGGATTATAGCCCAAGCTTGTGTTAGTGGAACTTATGACTTTTGGGTTCGTATTTGTGCATTTGTGAGATTGTGTTGTGTATTGTGTGCACAAGTGTTTCAAGTGTTCTTGTTGGGTGTTTGTATACGCATTTATTTCCAAGAATATTGTAATATTGTTCGTAGTATCTTGTTGGAGATACTTTCACAGAAGCATCACAAGTATAATGGAGAACAAGATTAAACTGAATATTTCTCCTCACCAAAAACAAAAAAGATTAAACTAAAGATTATATGAGTCGACAGATCAATAGGCATTGTTTTTACTTCAGTTTGTAATATGTTATATTGTCAAGGACATTTCTATCCTTGACAATATAACAACAATATAGATGTTGGAGCTCCCAAAAGCTAGATTTCTAGCCGTTGGGGAGCCCCAACAGCTATAGTGGAGAGCCACTCATTCCCCTTTAGTCTATAAATATGGGGATTAGTCCCCTTGTAAAGGTTATGCATTTTTTTTGCATTTGACACCTAATAAAGACTTTTTTTTATTGTGTGTTCAGGGTTGGTGTGCTTGTGCTTTTTGCCCCTTTGTGTGGGTGTGTATGTGCCTCTTGTTTGAGGTGAGTGAAAAGTTCGTGATTTCATTACATAGTATCAGAACCATTGCAATCGTTATCGTGGTAAAACGTGTTCATGTGGGTGTGATATCGTGGACTAGTGGTGCCCAAAAGTCTTCCACTTCCATATCTTTCTTCTTTCTTTCAATCTCTTTATCTTTCTCTCTCTTTCGTTTCTTGTATCTACGGATGATGAACGAGAAAATGGTTGTCACCATACCCGTAAGACTCAACGACACAATATATGTGATGTGGGCATCCAAAGTGAAGCACAAGATTTGGGAAAAGGGTCTATGGGGTTTGGTAGATGGATCCGAGAAAGAACCAAAGCTTATGCCTTCAAAGAGTGAAAACGGCAAAGAAAATACACTTCAAGGAGATTAGATAAACAAAGTCATTGCCGACTATGAAAAGAGATAGAAGGAGTGGAGGACGAGTCATTCCAAAATCATGGGATGACTTATTAATAGTGTTGAAATAAAAAAATGTTCTAGCTTAGCAAAGTTTGAATTTGCTAGTGATGCTGGAAAATATCTCCAAGATATGTATTCTCTAAAAGATGTAGCTCATATATCTAATCTCTAAAAGAAAGAAAGATCTATGACCCAAGGAGATATGAAAATAAAAGAATACTATAATGCTCCATCTCTCCTTTGGGATAAATCGACTCTTTTAGAGCCTAAGTGGCATTGTCCACTTGACATAGAGCCCCGAGAAAAACAAATCAACTCGGAACATTTCAACCATTTTATAAATGGGCTTAGGCCCAAATTTGAATGGACCAAATCAGCCCTTCTTCGTAAAGATGGTGTTCCTTTCATAGTAGAAACCTTAGAAGAATTAACTATGGAAAAGAATAGATTAAAAAAGTCCTCTCCTAGCAAAGATGAGGAATCGGTGCTTGCTATATTAAGACCCGAAAATCATACCGAAGCATATAGGCCTCGAGTGATTATGAATACAAAAAATATGGTAATATAATATGCCACTTTTGCAAAGAGTTGAGTCACATCAAACATTTTTGCCCAAAAAGGAGAAATGAAAAAAGCAGCCTCTACGTGATCACCAAGTGAAAGCGGTTTTGTAGATGAAGGCTCCAAGAATGTTTTATTTGCTCAACTCATGAAAATCCTTTAACCATTAATCAAAGGCCAAGCTTCCTCACTCTTCGGTGCGGCCGTATCAACATGCGCGGACCCTGGTAAGAACCCTTGGATTCTTGATTCTGATGTCTCTTTCCATATGACTCCTAATGAGTCCATACTATCCAAATGTCTTATTAACTCTAATGATTCTTATGTTTCAACCGCCGATGGAACGTCTTTAAATATTAAAAGCTTGGGTACTTTACAAAATTCTTCTAAAATTAATCAATTTTTTTTATCCCAAATATTAGAGTCGTACCTAAACATAACCTAAACTTTTTATCTGTTTCTCAAATTACTGGCCATGGATGTAAGGTCACTTTTTCATCTAATGATTGTTTGGTACAAGATCTCTAGATCCAGAAGCCGATTGGGCAAGGCCATAGAAGAGGTGACCTCTACTTCATGGACAATTTGAAACTATCAAGTCAAAATTTTTGTAATTTTGTTAAGAAGAAAAGTATTGAACATTAGCATAGGAGATTAGGACATCAAAAATGTATTTATTCCCTTTTCTTGAAAGTTGTAATGAAAAGGATTTTGTTTGTGAAGATTGCATACTTGGAAAAAAGACTTTACCTTCTGAAAATAGCCAATTTATATCTAAAGAACCTTTTGAGTTAATACATTCGGATGTATGGGCACCGGCACCGGTTATCTCAAAAGGAGGAATTTCTTAATATGTGATTTATGTGGATGATTATAGTAGACACACATGCATTTATTTTCTTAGACATAAATCCAAAGTATTTGAATACTTTCAAAATTTTCATAATTATGTCAAAAATCAATTCAAAATCTCCATCGAAATCTTTAGATCTGATTCCGAGAGAGAATTTTTGTCAAAAGATTTTAAAAGTTTTCTTGATCAATAAGGGATTACTCATCAAAAGTCTTGTCCTTACACCCCACAACAAAATGAATTGGCCGAAAGAAAGCATCATCACATTATTGAAACCACTAGGACTCTTCTAATATCCAAAAATATTTCAAAAAGTTTTAGGTCAAAGTCGTTCTTACGACGGTTTATTTAATTAATAGAATGCCTTCCACCATTCTGGAAAATACTTCTCTCATTAAAAATTATTTAAAATCTCTCCTGATTATTCAAGATTAAGAACTTTTGGTTGTAAATGTTTTGTTCTTTCCAATAAAAACAATAAACTTTTCGCTAAGTCCATTTCTTGTGTTTTCTTAGGATATGATATTGAGAAAGACAAACGTTATGTTTCAAGGAATGTAAATTTTCTTAAAAAAGAAAATAGTTTTGGAAAAATTAAGTCTAGGAAATCATGTGAGTATTCATTTTTGTTTGATCTAATGCATGAGCATAATGATGACACTATTGATAACATGAATGAAAGTAATGATATCCATGATATGCATGAGAGTGTCAATGGTAACACTCATGATGCACATGAAGGCGATATGGCTATTGCTGAACCTCACAATGAACTTCAAATATACTCTGGTCGTATAGAAGGCCAACCACCATGTGCATTAGAAAGGTATATCAAAAGACATAGATCAATCTAGTGTTAGAAGATCTACGAGAATATCCCAAGAACCTATTAGGTTTGTATCCTACGAGTCGTTTGAGCCTCACTATAGAGTCTGCCTTATGGCCATACACTCTTATGTAGAACCCTCCTCCTATAATAAGGCAAAAAATCATCATGAATGGATTGCGGCCATAAATAATGAATTAGAAGCCTTAGAAAAGACCAAGACTTGGGAGATTCAATTATTATCTATAGGAAAGAAAACCATAGGATGTAGATGGGTCTTTAAAATTAAAACTAAAAAGTGACGGAACATTAGAAAGATACAAAGTTAGGCTAGTCGCTAAAAGGTATAGTCAAGAATATGGGATAGATTATGAGAAAACATTTGCCCCAGTAGCTAGGATGACCACAGTTCGAACTCTCATCACCATCACATCTATTAAAAAATGACATATCTTTCAAATGGATGTTAAAAACATGATTGCGGGAGCGAGAAACGACACAGGAAGCGGGATCGGGAAGCAAGGCACTTTCAAAATTTTAGAAAGCGAGAAACGTGGGACGACTTAAAAGCAAATCACGAACCGTCTCGAAAGCGACCTAAGAAGCGAACCAGAAGTGAACCTAGGAAGCGAGGGAGAAGCAAAAAAAGGGAAGCATGGGGGAAGCACGCTTCCCATAAATGGGAAGCGTGTTTCCCATAAAAGGGAAGCGCGCTTCCCAAAAAAAGGGACGCTTCCGAAACGCATATCAAGGAAGCGCACTTCCCCTGCTGTATAGGCGCTTCTGATAACTCTGGTTAAAAATGTCTTTTTAAATGAAACCCTTAATGAAAAAGTCTATATGGAACCTCTACTCGGGTTAGGTTTGGCATATGAAAAAGTTTTTTGTTTACGAAAGGCTCTGTATGGTTTGAAATAAGCTCCTAAGGGTTGGTATGATCGTTTTAGTAATGTAATGGTTCAACTAGGATTTAGATCTTATTATACTGATATTACTTTGTTTGTTAAGTCCTTTGATGAAGGTATAATTATTTTGCTCCTCTATGTGGATGATATGATTATCACAGGATGCGATAAAGAGGGAGCTAGTTATATCAATGATGTTATCAAAAAACACTTTTATATGACAGATCTTGGCTTTCTTTGATATTTTCTTGGGATAAAAGTTGCTAAATCACCCTGAGGGTATTTTTTGTCTCAAACTAAGTATGCAGTCAAAATAATCGAAAGGTCAAGTCGTACGAATGAAAAGAGAGTGAACACGCTAGAGATCATCAATTCAAAGATGAAGAAAGATGATGGATAACCTCTAAAAGATCCAACTCCATATCGCCAAATGATTGGCGCCTTAACATATCTTTCTATTACTCCTCCTGATATTGTTCATGTTATTCATACTGTTAGTTAATTTCAGCATTCTCCTACTACAGTACATATGAGTGTTGTAATGCAAATAGTTAGATATGTTAAAAATACTATCAATCATGGTTTACTTTTATCATCTTCATCCTCATTAGATGTTATTGCATATATTGACTCTGAGTGGGGAGGAGCTGTAAATGATCATCGCTCAACCACTTGTTTTTGTATTTTTGTAGGTGATACTTTAATATCTTGGAGATGCAAGAAACAACAGAAGGTGTCCCTGTCTTTCACAGAAGCCGAGTATCGTGTAATGGCTACTACGGCTTCCGAATTAGTGTGGTTGTGTTGGTCCGCTGTGTCGGGCCCGGATCCGAACCGGACTCGAGCCTGACCCGACCCTGGTTTCTCGAACATTCGAGCGACTGCATCTTTAAAAAGATGCAGGCTCAGTCGGGCGAGGGGTAAAACCCCCTCGCCACTCTCTCTCATCTCTACCTCTCCCGTCTTCGTCCCTCTCTACGGCCACCGATGCCGGCGACTCACCGCCGACCACCGCCTTCATCCCGGGTGTTGCAGACGTCGGCGATCGGAGCCGCCACCGACCTTCGAGCTCAGGCGACCTCTGACACTGACGGCAGCCTCCAAGCTCCGGTGACCCCCCACCTTTGTCGACCCCTTTCGTTCCCTGTGTCGCGGGACGCCGACGATCGTAGCCGACCCTCCGAGCTCCAGCAACGCATCACTTCTTCCCCTTCTTCTGTGGCCATCATCGACCAGAGCAGCCGGCGATCGTACCGCCGACCTCCTGTCCGACCGTCGGTTGCGCCAGAGCCCTCGACGTCAGTCTCCTTCGCGTCGGTTTTCCCCCTTTCGTCTCTCTCGTGCTGTCGTCGACAATCGGAGTTGTCGACGACCTCGTTCCCCGACGGCCACCAACAACGTCGCGACCATCTCCCACTTTCTTTGGTTCCTCCTGTTTCCCTTGGTCGATGACCTGCTGATGCCACCTCTTCACCACCCTTGCCGAGGCAGCTCAGTCGACGCCCACTGCTGCTCTGCCTCGGCAACCTCTGTCGGTGTGAGGCCCCGTCGCTCCCTCTTTGTGTCCGCCAGCACCCACCTCGGCAAACACCCCCCTTCGTTGGAGGCTGACGTTGTTGACCCCGACGGCCCCTGTTACCCCGACCTTTCGATCGACGGTCTCTCGTTCCTTCCAGCCACCGACGACTCCCCCGTTGTTGTGGTCTTCTGAGGTATAAACCCTCTTCTCTTCTTCTTTTCCTTTGTGAGGGGTTGGTCGACAGGGGGCTGAGCCCCATGTCGTCACTTCTTGTCGGCAGGGGGTTACCCCCCTACCTTTTTGCAATCGGTCGACAGGGGGGCTGAGCCCCCTGTCGCCGCCTCTCGTCGACAGGGGGCTCTACCCCCTGTCGCTTTGTGGTTTTTCGGCAGGGGATTTTGCCCCCGTGCCTCCTATGGTCCTCTGTTAGGGGGCTCTGCCCCCTACCCCCATCCTGTGTTCGGCTGCCTCGTGTTTCTTGGTGGGGGGCGAGGTCCCTCTGCCTTTGTCAGCAGGGGGCTTCGCACCCCTGCCTTCTCTTGTTTCCCGGCAGGGGGCTTCGCCCCCCTGCCTTCTTTTGTTTGCCAGCAGGGGGCAAGGCCCCCTGCCTTCAGTCGTTTTCCCTGCAGGGGGCGGAGCCCCCCTGCACTCTTGTTGCTTCTCGGTAGGGGGTTCTGCCCCCTGCCTCCTTTGGTTTCCCAGCAGGGGGCGAAGCCCCCCTGCTTTCCTGTTTTCGAGCAGGGGACAAGCCCCCTGCACCTCGTTTGTTCTTTGGCAAGGGGCTTTGCCCCCCCCCCCCCGCCTTGTTCTTGCTGTCGGCAAGGGCAAGGCCCCTGCCTGTTTCGTTCCCAGCAGGGGGGGCTGCACCCCCTGTCTTGATTCATGTTCTAACAGGGGGTGTTCCCCCCTGTCTTGTTATGGCAGGTGTGGCAGGGGGCCTCTGCTCCCTCCCCTACCTTTCTCTGTTCTAGCAGACACGGAGCTCCTGCTCCCTGCCTCTGCTGTTGTTGCCATGCAGGGCTGAGGCCCCTGCCTCTGGCACCCTTGTCTGCAGGATGCAGAGTTCCTACATCTGCCTCCTGCAGGCAGGAGACCTTGCTGCCTCTGTCCCTCTTTTGCAGGGAGCTGAGCTCCCTGCCTGCTCTCGTGTTTGGGGTCCGGTACCACTGCAGATCTTACCGGACCCGCTTCTCGTTTATATTACGACATATACTAACGTTCTAAGCATCACTGGTTGAACGGTGGATTCAGCTCACCTTCGTGGCTCGAGCTTGCACTTATCTACGCCGCAGGCGTATAAGGACCCGCAACCCCTCAAGGTAGAGAATTTTTGCGTAAAAGGACAATGAACGGATAAATGCTAAAATAAGGAAAGATAACTAAAAGAGGATGATATATGTATACGTATAATATATATACGTAAGTCTTTACTCTCAAGGACGCGGTTTCGCGATCCTTGTCCTCTTTACTTTCTCGCACTTTCCTTTTCTGTTGCCGCTGCGCTATATGTGCCTAGGCTTTTAATTCATGTCTTTACATTTCATGTCTTTACATTCAAGGACGCGGTTTCGCGATCCTTATCCTCTTTACTTTCTGTACTTTACTTTCTTGCTGCCCCGCGCTTTATGCGCCTTGGCATTTACTTTCTGTCTCGTCTTTCCTGCTGCCCCGCGCTTTGCGCCATGGCATTTACTTGTATGTCTTTTTACTCTAGGATGTAATCCTGGTCCTCCTTTACGTTCTCGCACTTTACTTCCTGCATTTACCTTTATTGCCCCGTGCTTTATGCGCCATGGCCTTACTACTTGCTTTTGCTCTTCGTACCTTACTTTCTTGTTGTTGTCGTACTCCCTTGCACTTACTTCTTGTATGTATTGTTCATCCTTACTTTGTTGCTGCACTTCATGCATATGCTTTGCTCATGCATGTATTCTTATCTTTGTCGTATTGCTCCTTTACTTGCTTACGCTTATCGTTTAATCGAAGTGCAACCCCATGCCTCGTGAGTCGTCTTTTACACTTGCTTAGTCAGTATAGGATCTCATATCTCATGAGTTTCTTACGTAGTTGCCTGCTTGTGTGTTTCGATGATCGATGTATGATTTCATACCTCGTGTGTAGCTCTCACGTTTTACCCTCACGGTGCAGCTTCGCCCATCGAGTTTTGCCCCTCGATTTACCATTGTATTAGTATGTGCACGGGTTTGCCCCTTGTCAGCTTGCACTCATTGAGTGCAGTTCGAGTGTATAGTGTATATCGTTTCACTTGCCTTAAGAGCCACGACACACACTTGTGCACTTCAGTTCTTCAAAGATGATGGTCTTAGGTGCAAACCTATTTTCAGAGATGTATAGCTTTGTAAAGCAGAGATAGCGACTGGATCTCCCAAATCGATGTATTTGGGAGAAGTGTGTTGCAACTTCGGTTTGCGTATCCGATACGACTCAGACCACCTTGTTTAGGAGCCTATGCACGAGTAGGGCGAGAGTCCTATCGAGGTGCTTGCGCCATCGCTAGATCGGCGTTACATCACTTCTGATGCGAGACCTAGTTTCTAGGCTTTCTGGTCCAACCCAGATAGCTGGCGCCTTCCTTTCTTCATGAAGGTATTGTTGTTGGATTTCTTATGAGGAATCCATGCTCCTCCTCTTGTAGTTGTACTCTTAGTCACGTACGATATGTTTGGACTACGAAGAGCAGGACGAGAGGTCTGTAGTAACCTCTAAACGTGTATTGACACATTGAGCTAATCATGTTATGTTGATATTTGCCTAATAGGCAGAATGCTTGCGATTGTCTAAATGACCCGAGCATGATAAGTTGGAACTTGAATGAGTTCACTGTGGACTTCTGTAAAGCAGATGTGTTGGGATTTTCTGCGAGAGATCCTTACCCCTCTCATCGTAGTTGTACTTTTGAACAGGTACGTTGCGTACTACGATGAGTACGATGAGAGGTCTATGTCTACCTCGAACGTGCAATGACACGTGTTTGAGATCACAAGAGATGTTTCTACCTTCACGATGAGTTGACCCCTCTCCTCATGGTTGTACTTTTAAACCTGTACGTTGCATACTGCAGTGAGTAGGATGAGAGGTGTGTGGTTGCCTTGAACGTGCAATGGCGCGTATAATTCACATAAATGATAATCATGCGCCTTCACAGGCAAGATGCTCGATTGGGTTGAAAGACCAGAACATGTAGAATGGGACGGCGGTTAAGAAACCCCCCGTCGTGCTCATTCGAGACAGTTCATCAAGAGAGAGGATGGATCGTACAAAACTCCGATGGACAGTCATTAATGGCAATCTTGGGCAAAGATCTAACTTCCCCAGTCATCGGAGGTTAGGGGAAATCCTTCAGGCCACTTTTGCAGAAGTTCGGATGCGCATCCATTGGGCCTTTGTTTGCCTTTGGAGATTTACTCTCTTGGTCATTGGCCATTCCCTTAGGAAGCGGACTCAGTCAGTCATTCGGGGTATAATAAAATACATAGCATAATGAACCCCTGAATCGATTCTGACTGTTTCTACGTTTTGCCTTGTGCGTACTGACAACGGCAGACTCATAATGAGACAAGATATAACTTATACACATGATCATGAGATATGCGTGTTGTGACGTGAATTGATTGCTTGCTTGTTAATTTGGTACGCTACTCGTTGAACTATGTACGTCTGTCGAGGCGTTACTTTAGTTGGTTAAACTGCTTGCGCAGTTCTCTGTTAGGTAATAACTAGCTTCTCATACTAGTCAATTGCTTATAATACTAGCATTATGCTAATTGTTACATATTGTGTTATAACTGCTACCGTATGATTTCTTATCATGAGTAGCTTATGAATTGCTTATGATGCAATGACTTATACTTTATGATTAGTATAATCACTTGTCGATGTAGTGTACGCATTATTATGAATGCTTGTCTTATGCTATTGCTTTGCTTGACTGTTGGATAGAGTTAGTTACTCTTCACCTTTAGAATCTGTGGGATCGCTATAGTTGCTTGTGTAACACTATGATTCTTCTTGCTCTTGTATGTAGCTGTTTGCTTTACTAGAGCTTTGCTTACTCCACAGCTCGTTCGGTCAGTCTGCTAGTCTTGTTTTTTCCTGCTTGAGCTAGCGATTATCTTGCTTATTGCAACCTTTGTTCTTTCTTATCTTTTGCACCCCTACTGGTCTGTTGTGAGACTGACCCATTTCATGGGCAGGTGGTGAACAGGTTGAGACAGCTTGCGATGGCACGATGATGTGATGTGTTCAAGGCAAAGCCCCTTTCCTGACGTTGCGCTCCTGGGGACACGTTTGGTGAATGTGGTATAAAGTTTCTTTGAAAACATCTCTTCTGATTAAAACTCTGGATTACTAAAATTGTGTTACCAAAACGTTGTTCTTCTTTTCATTTCAATAAAATGTATATTCGAATTGCAAATCGGTTTATAAGGGGAAGATTGCATTTGTGTTGTAATGCGCCCAAAGTCTAGGGATTTGATCTTTTAAACCTGATCTTCCGCTGAACTTCTGTTTCAAACTCTGATAAATGATTGATTTCAAAGCTTTCAACCTTTCTCATAAAAGGTTTCAAGTCCACGATTTTAGGGTGTTACAATAAATATGGGGATTACTCCCCTTGTAAAGGTATGCATTTTTTGTGCATTTGACACTCAATAAAGACTTTATTTTTTATTGTGTGTTCAGTTTCTCTAAGCCCATAAGTGGCTGGTATGCTTGAGCTTTTTGCCCCTTTGTGTGGGTGTGTATGTGCCTCTTGTTTGAGGTGTGTGAAAAGTTCGTGATTTCATTACAATTTTCTCCTCATATAATTTCATAATATCTCTTTTAATGGTACTATGAGATATATGTTTATGCTTTGGATTGTAGAAATTTAATATTCAAATGAACCCACAATGCTCCACCATTCGAAAGGGATATATATTCCAGGACCATCGCTGCTATGAATTTCTTTGCTACTTCCATCTCAAACTTTACACTTGCAACAACCAAATCACAAGAATTTTTTAATCTGTGTACACCAAAAGATAATACTGATTGTTTTTCCTTGCCAATATGTCCTTTACATGTATTCTTAAAATGCCTCAATATAATCGTCGTACACTCATCTTTATTAAACAATAAAACAATAGGGCAATGTCTACACTTCACCTTCTGCACACCCTTACTATTTGTAAACTCCGTGAAGTGATCTCATACAAATAAAGTTTTTGTTCTCTTTTTTTTTTTGCATAAGCTTCTACTTATGCATCAACTTCAATCTCCAAATGCTCGTCTTGCTCAGCTTGTGCTTGGGCTCTTTCATTATTCCATCTTTTGAAGCACTAGGTTGTTGGACCCTAGGATCAACTGCAGACATTTGAGTTAAAAGAATATGCAGAAGAATTCTGCCTTCGAGATGGGCCAAAATTATTTTATTGCCCCATTGGTTGCTTTCTTTTGGCAGCATATCATTCTTCTTGTGATGACATTTTCAAAATTTCTGCAAAACATTTGACACAAAAAAACAAACACCATCATGAACAAACACTAAAGACTTCATTACAACACTACCATGCAACAAAACATCAAATTATTCATTAAAAAGAAAAAAACCAAAAACCAATTTACAAGCATCAATGCACCACTAAACATGCACAGAAATCACATGAGATGCACCAATGGATTATTTCCATTTTTATTTTTTTTAGTATATATATAAAGCAAAATGTTCTAGATATTAAGTCATAGACTGCCAACTAGTTTGAGAGATCCCTGACACCCTATCGAAGGTAGACAGCAATGACATGAAAATTGGTGTCAGCCATACGTCAAATTTGTATGATCATAGGAACAAAAAGGAACAGTTTGACTGCATAACAAACTTATCACTGATTCAACTGAAACAATTAGGCTAATACAAAATCAATTTTAACTGAAGCAGCCTAAGCTGGCTTTGAAACCAACTTTTTACAACATTACAAGATGGTTCAAAACCAATATCAAGATACCTCTATTACTCCTAGTTCTTCTTTACAGAAACACAAGCAAAGCTTCTTGATATATTCTCAAACATGGACCAAATATGATTGGACCACAGATCATCTAATTTTCATGATATGGCATCATTTCTAGTCTGTTCTCTGTTTTGGAACCCCTGTTATCTCCTGAAACAGTTTAGTATATAGCACCCCTCAAAAAATGGTTTAATTCCTGATCTAAAACCATGCAGTGAGCTATTAGTTATTATTTTAATGAAGTGTGTGGATATCATACACATATATGCAATGATATCTGTTTTTCTCGCCTCATTCTCCCATGACTCCCTTCCACTCCCACTCCTAGCTACTGGAAAATATAATGGTACAGTTTAAATGTTATAAACTTATATGTCCAGTCCAATGGCTAAGACTTAAATAATTTTGTATCAAAGCACTCTGACTGATCACAAATCACAAATGCTTGCTTTTTCAGAGAACATCAAACTTTGTGAGATTAACAAAACATCAAATAACAATCACGCAGACAAATGTGCATGCAACACAATAAGAAAAAGAATTAGACGATTTCAGAGAGCAAGAGCAGAACTACGGAGAACAGGTTTCATTTTTTACATAAGAGAGAGAGAGAGAGAGAACCTTACAGGGCAGGAGAAGCTCTGTGGTTGTGGCCGGAGGGAGACCGCCGGGAGGCAAAGGTGGTGGTGGTGGGACTGCAGGGAGACACAGCCGCACAGGGGACCGCCGGGAGACACAGGGAGATGGCGCCGAGAGTGTGGTTGTGGCCTGGTGGGCGAAGGCGTCGGAAGATCGGAGCCTCGGCCGTCGGGGCGAGAGGCGAGGGGGAGGTACGCCCGAAGGGAGATGAAGCAAGCGGTCCTGCGGTCTGGGCGGGAGAAACAGGGAGATGGCGCCGCCGGGGCCCGGGAGTGTGGTGGTGGCCTGGTAAGCGACGGCGTCGGAAGATCGCAGCAGCGAGGAGGCGTCAGCCGTCGGGGCGAGGCGAAGGGGATCCGAGGGGAGATTGATCCCGAGGGGAGATCGATCGAACTGGAAAACCCTAAATCGATCGAAGGGGTAAAGGGGCGGGGCGGGGCGGATCGGGTCAGACCGGGAAGGGGCTCGAACTCCACTCGAGCCAATCACAATTTGTTGCTGTTCAAACTCAGCTCAAGCTCATTCAACAGCTTGGACCATAGTGAAAAAGTTAAAAACGGCAAAATCTCGAGAGTCAAAAATTCGGGAGATTTTGATATTTTTCATAAATCTCGCATTTTTTGGCAATAAAAACTAAATTAAAAATATAAAAATAAATAAATTTTATAAAAAATACAAATAAAATATATTTAAAAATGAAAATCTCGCAATAAATATCTGTTAAAATGTTTAATATCGCGATATTTGTCACGGTTTGAAAATCTCGCGAGAAATTGCCTTTTTAAACTTTCAAGCAGTTTCTCGCGATAATATCGCAAGATTTTTACAAATCTAGCGATATTTGTTACAGAGGCTTGGACAGCCTGTTTTGTCTAATGAGGCTAGCCGAGCCAGCCCAAGCTCAGATTGAACTCAGCTCCTGTGCAGCCCTAGAGTCTTGCAAGAGGGTGCCATCTTATTAATTGTTATTTGCTGCTGTTGAATGAGATCTTCCGTTTGAACAGTTTCATCTTAGGGATGGCAGTCGACCCGGGGAAAGTGGGGCCCCACCCCGTTTGGACCGGGGATGAAGGGTATGAAACGGAGATAGAGGCCGGGACAAAGGTTAAAATCCATCCCCGTTCGGGAATGGACGTACACTTTTCCCCGCCACGATCCCCGCCCCGTCCCCGCCACGATCCCCGCCCCAACTCGTCCCCATCACTTTTCCCCGCCTCATCCCCGTTTGAACCGGGGATGAAGGCGGGGGTGGAGGTTAAAATCTATCCCCGGCTGGGATGGAGGTTCTAATCTTGAGGCGGGGCGGCAGTGGAGACCTTGTCCCCCGCCCCGCTGCCATCCCTATTTCATCTTGCTACCTTCTTTCTAAATTTTTCAGAAAACTTTCATCGTACCTAAGAATGCAAACTATTGGCGTTCGGGTCAGTTATAGCCAATACTATAAGTCTATATCCTACTAATCGGATATTGGTTAAACTAATCACACACGCGGGCACACTTTTGTCTGGTCACGACCAAGGCATAACGATGCATCTTATGAACTTTAATGACACTTTCAGACCTGAAAAAAGATCAGGTGCAATATTTGTGCATTAAGCACCTGATCACCCTCTATCTCGGGGATGGAGTGAGTGCTTAATGCACAAAATTTTGTGCAATCATATTGCACTAGATCTATCCGGCACCTTTCAGGCTGCTGAGTTTCCTTAATCATTGCTGCATCCAATGTAATTGCACAACCTGTGGGTAAAATTGGTAAATGAGCCAAATGAACTGAATAGAAGGTATTCAAGCTTGACTAGTGCTTGTAGCGAGTCAAGACGAACTCGAGCTCATGGTGAGCCTGAGCGAATCAGCCAACTTCAAGATGGTCTGTTCACAAAACTGAATACATTTTTTAAAATTATAAAATTTGAAGACTATACTTAAAGCTGGAACTGGTTCATGTACAAAATTCCAAAGTCGTAAGCTACCAGAGTCAATTTCTATACTTATTGCTTGCAAACCAAACATTTCAACCAACTATGCTTCACCATATACAATATACGGAAAATAACCATACTGTATGGCTAACTTGACACATTTTCTTATAAACTTTATAATTTTCGATATTGTTCTCATGTTCAAAATCACAAACATCTTGATTTAAAATGACCTTTTTATCCTTAGCACATGCGAACTTTTGCCAATATATGCAAACTTTTTTTCAAATATATGATTGTTTTTTGTAGAAGAGACTCTCTTCTCATATCCCTATCTCTTTGACGTGACATCAAAAACTTATGTTTTTAAAGTCATTGAAAAGTTGAGACACAATCCTATAATTTTTGTGTTTTAAGTTAGAATAAAAAAACGTTTTAGGATTTTCATTTCTGAGTTTTAAAGACAGAATAGAAACATACTTTGTAGATTGAAACAACAAAATAATAAGTAGTTTTAGATAATGTTTCGACCTAAAAAATAAAATTTTTTAGAAAAAATGCAGAAAATAAAAGAAACTAAACAAAAATATATTTCCAACAAAATCTTATTTATTGAAAAATGATGAAGGGACACTGAGATACAACCCTAACAACGTTCCTAACACTTAAGAAAATTCGCAAAAAATATATGTGAACTTGAGGAAGTTCGCATAAAAATTTATACAGACTTTCTCAAGTTATGCAAAGTTGAGAAAGTTCGTATAAAAATCTATGCACTTCCTCAAGTTATGCAGACTTAAGGAAGTTCACATAAAAATATATGTGAACTTTATGCGAACTTCCGTAAGTCCTATATTTTTATGCATACTTTCTTGAGGAAGTTCGCACAGATTTTATACGACCTTCCTCAAACTTGTATATATTTTATGTAGACACGTCAAAGTTCGCATATATTTTTATGTGAACTTCAAGTTCACATATATTTTATGAGAACTTCAAGTTTTAATAATGTTATTGAGGCTATATCTCAGTGTCTATTTATCATTTTTTAGCAAATAAGGTGTCGTTGAAAAGATATTTTTATTTAGCTTATTTATCTTTTTATATATTTTTTTAGAAATCCTTCATTTTTTAAGTCAAAACGTCATTAAAATTATCTATTATTTGGTTGTTTCAGTCAGCAGAGCATGTTTATATTATGGTTTTGGAACTTAAAAACAAAAACTTTAGAGGAGTTTTATGTTCTAACTCAAAACATGAAAGTTATAGGGTTATGTCACAACTTTCTAACAACTATAAAAATATCAGTTTTTGATATAGTATCAGAAAGATAAAAATTTGAAAAGTGCAATTATTTTACAAAAAGCAGTTACATATTTGAGAGGAAGTTCACATATGTGAAGGGTAAAAAGATCTTTTTAAATCAAGATATTTGTGATTTTGGACGTGAAGAGAATATAAAAAATTGTAAGATTTTTTAAAAAAAATCATCAAATTAGCTATACAATACGATATTTTTTCATACAATATATGTAACATATATTTATTACGCCTACACGAGCCAAGCCAAACACCTTTTCTTTCTGCTCAACTTGTTGAGCCTATTTCAAGATCTCGAACAAACTCTTTACAAGACAAACTCGAGCCAAGCTATGAGCAGCTTGTGTCATTTCCCCGCCCTATACGTGGGTAACTTGAATATGAAACAATGTTGTAGCCAATGACTACAGTTGAGTCTATCTAATGCAGCTGCTGTTGTGCGTATGGCCACAAGTTTTTTTTTTAAAGGCAAGCTGAGGTTAGGCAGACCCTACCAGTTATAATACTATTCTGTTGGGTTTTGAACTTGCAACGACCCAACACAAGGTGATGTGCACTAGCTGCTCCTACCAGACAAGGGGAGCCCCCGTTGGTGCATATGCCCACAAGTCTTGCAGCAGAATTCAAGCCCACTTCGCTAAATTCAGTCGTTAGTGGGTTGCATCATCTTTTATTTGTTATGGTATATTCCTTTTGGATTAAGATGGACTTTGCTGCCTCCAGGTCATTCCCGTGTTTGTTTTTATGATGAGGAACTCTTGTCAAAACCAGGAAAACCAACCTCGGGTGGGGACCACAGTCACCCTGCCTTATGTGGCCTACCTCTGAAAGCTACTAACACACCCGTGCGCCAGTGGGTTTTGATCTGGTTCCTTAATCTCAGCATATTTCTGGTTTAGATAAGTGGGCAACACAAGTCATCATTGAATTCTTAAGGTGAAGCATTATCAATTGATCATCATAGGAATTTCATTTTTTACTATGAAGTTTCCTGGTAATTTTCTCCTTGACTATTCTATCGTATTTGTGATTGCAATCTGCAGTAGGTTAACTTCCTCTTGCAATATGAGAAAACCACATTCTCATGCTGACCATAATAAATAATCTTCCTCTTCCACACACTCAAATGATTTTCCACTTTCTCCTCTATCCCCACTTTTAGTGCCTTTGTTTTTTTCAAAAGCATGTCTCAGGATCTCCCATTCAACACCACCTACTCCCTTTGATTTCTAGTTTCATCTATAAATTGCTTTCTGCCTCTGACTTATGAAATAAGTTTTTCTTGTGTTTATATTTGGTTTTGAGAGGATGGATCTTTGTGTTAGGGTAACTGTGTGGCTGGTGGCAACAGCAGCTGTGGTGGAAGGGGCGGGTGAATGTGGCAATAGAGGTCCAATGGGTGCAGCCATGAAGCTGTTACCATGCCTCAAAGCCAGTCAGGATGCCCGTGCACCCGTTTCTCCTGAATGTTGTGCTGCTGTCCGGGAGGTCATCAGGGACCCTCAGTGCTTCTGTGAAATGGTCAGTTTGGGGTCCAGACAGCTGGGCCTCAGTCCCAATGTTGCCATGTCGGTCCCAAAACGCTGTGGTATCCAAACTAGCCGTTCTTGTGCAGGTACTCTCTCTCTCTTGCACCCACCCACCCACACACAAAAAGTGCATCAGCCCAGAGTATATCCTTATATCTTCTCCATCATAGGTCCTGGGGCAGAGGGTCCTAGCCTCAAAGTTTTACACCTCTGGGCTACTACAAGTATGGCAGGTTGAGCCAATACGATCAAGTCTTTGATCCCAGACACGGTTTCTTTGAGTCATATAAATTTTAAAAAAAAAGTCATGATATCACTTGGATGACACCCATGTATTGTAAGTTGATGTGATGCACAAATTCAAGTCACACGGATACGGCTGTGGATACGAGGCTACAGCCAATCTTTATAAAGTTTTTCAATATGACTATTATATAAGGGAATGCAAAAAAGAGGAGGCCAAAATGGAGTATCCATGTGACATAGGTACAAATTCAATTTGGATCTCAGGAACAGGTTGGATGTTGACTGATCATACATCTGTCTAACCAATTTTGTCCAAATCATGTTAAATACTTTCGAAACAAACCTTTTGAAAAAACTTGTTTTTAACCTCAATAAATGACATTGAAACTGTCATGTTTAATTTGCGATATTTTCAAAATATTGGCAGTATTTGTTACTGACTCACGACCCAACAATTCCTTTTGAAGTTACTAATGGGTTTTTAACTTGCAGGTACCAGACTGCCATGAAAGAGTGCTGCAGAACTACAGAAGAGGTGTTCTAATCAAAACAGATCTTTCAATGTTTGTCAAGTTTGTGTTTTGGCTAATAGGCAGTTCGTAGGTTCCTACAAAGCGTGAGGGAAACCAGTTTGGCGTTCTGGATTTCTGCTCTTTTTTACATGCTTGCGTTACTTGTATTCAAGAAAAAAGAAAAAAAAATAGTTATAGAAGTGTACCCGCTCTTCTTGCAAGTTAGTGTAAATATGTTTGTGTTGATTAGTTTGGGATGTGAAAAAGCATAAATAAAAGTGGGGTTTGAGCTTTTCCTGTTCTTTGTTTTCCTTCTTTGATCTCTATATATTGACCGTGTTCTGTATGAACTGTTTTAAGAGGAAACTGATTTCAGTGTTCCCTCATTTGTGCTAACAAGTTTAAATATGAACTCGGGCTAAGATCAGACCTAAATTCTACTCCAAAGACTGGATTCTCTTATTTTGTGTTTTTACTACTAAAGATTCATTTACATTAAGCTTTATTTAATTGCTCTACTTCAGGTCATACTGCTTGGCATTGGCTAGGCCTGAAAGGCTGTGTTTGTTGGCAGAAGTTTTCCACGTCCTGGCCAGCTTCAACCTGTTTGTTTTGGTTTATATTTTGCCACTTCAACATCACTTTCTGCCTGCCTTGAACCTGGCAAAACCTACAGGCTTCTAATTAAACTTTGCTTAATTATTAATTTGTACATACAAACGACCCCTATTTTTTTTATGATGAGGATTCGCCGAAGCGAGGAAAACCACTAGTGGGGCCCCACGAGCACCATGCCTTACCTAGCCCATCTCGTAATCCTTCGGCTAATACAAAAGCAAGGGCCAGCCCTTAAAACATAACAATGACGATTCAGATGTTCAGAGTTTGAGGATCAACGATTTGGCAAAGAGTGCTTTAACCTGGATAGCGATTTGTGGTATCGCTGCATAGTGATTTATGGTATCGTTGGATAGCAATTTGTGGCTTCAGTTGGATAACAATTTGTGCTAATACGCTTCAGACGCATTGTAAGTTGTGCAAGACGTTTAGTCTTCCACATTAAATGAAGGTCTCGTCTTCTATTTAAGGGATGGATGAGAAAGCAAAAAAAAAGCAGAAGAGATCGAAAAGGTGTTAAAAAAAAAATTTTAGAGCACCGAAAGGGTGTGGAGTGAACAAAAGCAAGAAGTGCTGCTACACTTCTTTCAGGACAACTTCGTCAAGTTGGTTCTTCAGATCATTCATTCTTTATTCCTCAGTGAGGTATATCCTCTTGTTTATTTCATTACACATTGTGTATTTGTAAGGCTTATGCCTTTTGGTCACTCTGTAATCTCTGTTTGAAGAAAGTGGAAGTTGATGACTTATTGGTCACCATGGATGTACCTCAGTTGAGAGGGAACCACGTAAATCGTTATGTGTTGTTTTGTTTTCGTTGTTGGTTTGGTTTGGTTTTATTTCTTCCACTATCATTGTTTTATTGTTTTCATCAATTCACACTTGTGAGGAGACCCAGTACGTCCGTTTTAACCCCAACATCTGGTATCAGAGCTTTGGTTTCTAGTCTTAGTTCGTCATATATTTGTGTGTGAGTCATGGAGAACAACGTCGATCGCATGATCAATTTGAATGGCACAAACTGGATGACATGGAAAACAAAAATGGAAAACCTTTTGGTTTGTAAAGATCTGGATGAACCTATAGAGGGTTATAACAGTAAACCAGAAGAGATGAAAGATGATGAATGGAGAAAACTAGACCGAAAGACTATCGGTTTCACTCGGCAATGGATAGATGATAGTGTCTTTCATCATGTATCTACAGAAACTTTGGCGCATAATCTTTGGACCAAACTGGAAAGTCTTTATGATAGAAAGACAGTAGTGAATAAGGCCTTTCTTTTTGAAAGCTTATGAACCTCAAGTATAAAGAGGGCAACTCTATTGTAGAGCATTTAAATGTGATTAAAAGCATTATAAATCAGTTGGCTACAATGAAAATCACTTTTGATGATGAGTTGCAAGCCTTCTTACTCCTTAGTTCCCTTCTTGAGAAACCTTGGTAGTCACAGTCAGTAATTTCACACCTGATGAAACAGTAACAATGAGCCAAGTTACCAGTAGTCTCATGAATGAAGGGACGAGAAGAATGTCATCAAGTCCTTCCACCTCTGAGGCATTTGTGATTGAAAACCGAGAGAGAAGCGGGAGTAAGAGAAAGGCTCCGCACTACTGTGGCAAATCGAGAGGCCACTCACACTCGAGCTCAAAGAAAGATGCCGAGTGTTATTATTGCCACAAGAAGGGGCATATGAAGCGGGAGTGCATGAAGCTCAAGTTTAAGGAGCAGAGCAAAGAGAAGAGCTTAGAAGAAAAGCAGAGTGTCGCAGTCGCAGTCACAGATGGAGAGCTCATGGTTATTTGTGATGGCACTAGCATCAATCTGATCGGTCAAGAGACTGATTGGGTTATTGACTCTGGAGCTTCATTTCATGTTACCTCACGGGCTGATTTCTTCACTTCCTACTCGCAAGGTGATTTCAAGAATGTCCGAATGAAAAATGAAGATGTGTCAAAGATTGTTGGCATTGGCGACATTTGCTTGGAAATAAACGTTGGCTGCAAATTATTGTTGAAAGATGTGAGGCATGTATCAGACATCCGACTGAATCTGATCTCTGTCAGAAAGTTGGATGATGAGGGCTACAACAACACCTTCAGTGATGAAAGGTGGAAGTTAACCAAAGGTTCCTTATTGGTAGCAAGAAGAACTAAGACTTGCTCTCTCTACACTTTGCAAGCGAAGACCTACAAGAGTGTTGTGAATGTTATGGAGACTAACTCGTCCACAAAGATATGACATAGAAGACTCGGGTATATGAGCGAGAAGGGACTGCAAGTCCTAGTTAAGAAAGAGCTCCTGACAGGCACAACAGATATATCTTTGGAACCTTGTGTTCATTGCTTCCATGGTAAACAGAACAAAGTTTCTTTTCATAGAAGCATTGCATCTAGAAAATCTCATGTTCAAGATCTTGTACATTCTGATGTCTGTGGACCTTTGAAGGTCAAGACACTTGGTGGTGCATTGTATTTTGTGACTTTCATTGATGATCACTCTAGAAAAGTCTGGGCTTATACACTAAGAACTAAAGACCAAGTTCTAGATATATTCAGGCATTTTCAGGCCATGACTGAAAGAGAAACTAGCAGACAGTTGAAGTGTGTTCGCTCGGATAATGGTGGCAAATACATTGGGCCATTTGATCAGTATTGCACCAATCATGGCATCAAGCATGAAAAGACTGTGAGGATGACACTTCAACATAATGGGGTTGCTAAAAGAATGAATCACACCATCATTGAAAGAGTCAGATGTCTGCTGTTATACTCTAAATTGCCAAGATCTTTCTGAGGTGAGGCAATGAGGACTACAGTTGTTCTTATCAACTTATCTCCTTCTATTCCCTTAAAAGGAGATATTCCAGAGAAAGTTTGGACAGGGAAAGAACCTTCCTATAGACACTTAAGAGTGTTGGGCTGCATAACTTTTGTTCATGTTTCGAAGGAAGAGAGGTCCAAGCTTGATCCAAAAGCCAAGTAGTGCATATTCCTTGGCTATGGACATGAAGAATTTGGCTACAGACTCTATGACCCTGTTGATAAGAAGGTGGTTAGAAGATGTTGTCTTCTTGGAAAATCAGACCATTGAAGACATTGGTAAGTCTGAGCCATCAAAGTCTAGTAAAGGTGATCTTGTTGACTTAGATCCCCTTGATGCACCGACTGTTCAGGATTTCATAGAGGAGATGTCACCTTCTCACAATGATGCAGAGGAAGGATATGCTGAGACAAAATTTGAGGAGAAGCCAACACCCCAAGAGTCACTTCCTCAGACTCCGATAAGAAGGTCTACCAGAGAGAAACAACTATCTAGAAAATACTCATCGAATGAGTATGTGATGATTACATATCAAGGTGAGCCAGAAACTTTTGAAGAAGTTTTGGAGGATGAAAATCAAACTGAGTGGCTTAAGGCAATGAAAGATGAAATGAATTCATTGCATGAGAATCACACCGTTGATCTGGTAAAGACACCTAAAGGGAAGAAGGTGTTGAAGAACAAGTGGGTCTTCAGGCAGAAGACTGATGGGATCAACTCTCAACGTAGATACAAGGCACAACTTGTAGTGAAAGGTTTTGCTCAGAAGAAGGGAGTTGATTTTGATGAAATCTTCTCACTAGTTGTAAAGATGTCCTCCATCCGAAATGTGATTGGTATAGCTGCAAGCATGAATTTGGAAGTTGAGCAGCTTGATGTGAAGACTGCATTTTTGCATGGTGACTTGAAAGAAGAAATTTATATGGAGCAACCTGAGGGCTTCATTGACAAGGGTAAATAGCATCTAGTATACAAGCTGAAGAAGAGCATGTATGGATTGAAGAAAGCACCAAGGCAGTGATATAAGAAGTTTGATTCCTTTATGACTGATCATGGATATTCAAGAACCTCCACATATCATTGTGTGCTTGTGAAGAAAATTTTAGATGGTAATTTTACCATTTTCTTGCTTTATATAGATGATATGCTGATTATGGGCCAAGACATCAGCAGAATAAATAAGTTAAAGTTAGAGCTGAGTGAGATCTTTGTCATAAAAGATTTAGGTCCATCAAAGCAGATTCTTAGGATGAGAATCGTTCGTGACAGATCACATGAGTTGATCTGGTTATTGCAAGAGAAGTATATCATAAAGGTTCTTGAGAGGTTCAACATGGATAAAGCAAAGCATTTTAATTGTCTACTTGCAGACCATTTCAAACTTAGCTCAAGTCTATGTCGTGCAAATGATGAAGAAGGAATTGAGATGCAGAAAATTCCCTATGCTTCGACAGTAGGTTCGTTGATGTATGTTATGGTCTGTACTCGATCAGAGATAACTCATGTTGTAGAAGTTTCTAGTCGATTTTTGTCAAATCCAGGGAAGGAACACTGGGCAACAGTGAAATGGATTCTTAGGTATCTTCAGGGTACTTCAAAGTTGAGCCTGTGTTTTGGAAAGGGTGAACCTATTCTTGATGGGTTCACAGATTCTGATATGGCTAGTGATGTAGACAGTAGAAAGTCTACTTCTGGGTATTTGATTACTTTTACAAGAGGAGGAGTTGCATGGTAGTCAAAATTATAAAAATGTGTAGCTCTCTTCACTACAGAAACTGAGTTCATCGTCATTACATAAGTCAGTAAGGAATTGCTGTGGGTGAAAAAATCTTGCAAGAGTTGGGCTTGAAGCAAAAAGAGTATGTTCTTCACTGTGATAGCCAGAGTGCGATTCAATTGAGTAAGAATTCCTTATTTCATTCAAGATCAAAACATATCAATGTTTGATATCACTAGATTCGAGATGTCTTGAATGAAAAATTGCTGCAACTAGAGAAAATGCATACTGATGACAATACATCAGACATGTTGACCAAGTCATTGCCCAAGGACAAGCATGAGAAGTGTCGATTCCTAGCAGGAATGAAATAAGCTTCCATATAAGTCGAGAAGGGGGACAATTGTCGGGTTTTCCTCCTTTGTGGGATCTATTGGTTCGATGCACATTCAATATCGTTGCAAAATTGCAAGCACAACGCCTGATCTTCTTAAGGATGATTTTTGTATTCGTTGGATAGCGATTTGTAGAAGTCCTCTCAGCTGAATGACGATTCAGTTGTTCAGAGTTTGAGGATCAACGATTTGTCAAAAATGATTTGGCGAAGAGTGCTTTAATCTGGATAGCGATTTGTAGTATCGCTGGATAGTGATTTGTGGTATCGCTGGATAGCGATTTGTAATAGTCTCTAGATAGTGATTTGTGGCTTCAGCTGGATAGCGATTTGTGCTAATGCTCTTCAGGCGCATTGTAAGTTTTGTAAGATGTTTAGTCTTCCACATTAAATGTGGGTCTCGTCCTCTACTTAAGGGATGGATGAGAAAGCAAGAAAAAAAAGCAAAAGAGAGCGAAAAGGAGTTAAAAATTTTTTTTTAGGGCATCGAAAGGGTGTGGAGTGAACAAAAGCAAGAAGTGTTGCTACACTTCTTTCAAGACAGCTTTGTCAAGCTGGTTCTTCAGATCATTCGTTATTTGTTCCTCAGTGAGGTATATCCTCTTGTTCATTTCGTTACATCTTGTGTATTTGTAAGGCTTATGCCTTTTGGCCACTCTGTAATCTCTGTTTGAAAAAAGTGAAAGTTGCTGACCTATTGGTCGCCGTGGACGTACCTCAATTGAGAGGAAACCACGTAAATTGTTGTGTGCTGTTTTGTTTTCGTTGTTGGTTTGTTTTGGTTTTGTTTTTTTCACTGTCATTGCTTTATTGTTTTCATCGATTCACACTTGTGGGGAGACCCGGTACATCCGTTTTAACCCCAACAAAAAGCATGCTTTTCAAATATTCAGTCTTTGACTCTTGTTGACTCATTATGCAATGAAGCAATATTAAATGCTTAAATTAGCTGTGCCTAATTGGGGTCCTTGGCAGAAATTATGCATTATTTGCTTGAGGATAGATGGTGCTCAACACAAACTAATGCTTTGATGATCAAGTCATCTTGGGCCGTTAATCTTGAAAATCAAGCCTTATAATTAAACTGTGTACTGACTTGCAAGGCCCAATGTGCATGACTGAAGTAATTCAGCATCTAATGATTATCCACAAATCCAAAAGGAGCAAATATGTCAGTGCTCCACTGCAAACAAAACCATATCATGGAGCCCTATCCAAATCTATACTTCAACTCTAATATTTACACATAAATCTCTCTCTCTCTCTCTCTCTCTCTCTCTCTCTCTCTCTCTCAGAGAAGCATAAATATGCTTCCATAGTATACAAGGATGCATAGTCTATTGAAAAGACTTACACATGCAACAAACCGAATCTGAACCATTTAACATCCATACCCATAATAGTTGGTGGAAGAAAAAAGGGTCCATGGCTGGCCCATGCAGCAGATCTGGATCATCTAGGTCCATGCTTGCATGAATTGGTACACTAAAAAAAGGCCTAAAAGTCTGGCCATGCAGACTGAATTCCGCAGTCTCGAGTCAAAGAAAAAATTAAAGGTCCGGCAAGTTTGAGTCAAGAATCTTGGCCCTTGCTCATTCGTTTAATAAACAAGCCATGAATTAACTTAGCTAAAGGCTAGTCTAATTAAACAAGCCTAAACAAGCCTAGAAGCCTGAGTTTAGGCCTATTAAGTAGTTGGTAAGCTCATCAACGGGGCTAGTTTAATTAAACTAGCGCTAGTGCACGTCACCTTGTGTTGGGACGCTGCAGGTTCAAAACCCAATGGTATAGTTTTATAACTGGTAGGGGTCTGCCTAACCCCAGCTTGCCTTTTGAAAAAAAAAAAAGTAGTTGGCATGCTCATTTCAATCTTGTAGAAATAAGGGGGTTTGGCTCAGGTGAACTCTCTCTCTCTCTCTCTCTCTCTCTCTCTCTATATATATATATATATATATATATATATATATATATATATATATATATACTGACACATGCGAGTGTGTGCACACATACACACATTTGTGCCCACCCTAATTTGGATTGCTGGTTCTGCCTCTGCTTGTAGAGTTTATAAGAATGTTAAATGCACATATTTTGTAAGCTTTTATTCTGAAAAGAAAATGGGTAACTTACAAAAAACTGCTAAAATTATCATCTATTAAAAAAACTGGCTTTCTGGATGTTATATTAAGCACTTTCTAAAATCAGTTTCACAGGCATTCTTGGTCCTTAAATAATTTAATTGATCCTATTGGCTAAAGAAAAATCTAAAATGCCTGTATTATTGATTTTTTCAAAAAGATGTAAGTTGTTCTGTAAATGTACAACAAAATGACACTTTATGTCTGAAGAAGGTACTTTAAATGCGTTTAGAAAAAGCAGGTAGATGAATGTAACAATCAAATGTAGCAGACGCTTTCTATAAACAGCTGATAAGTTGGGTGGCTTTTTGTAGTTCATTTTAAAATAAAAAAAGAAAAGAAATTGTGTTTTTTATGATGAAAACCTAAGCAGGTTATATGTTCCCCCCGGAACACGCAGGTGCGTGTTCTCGGGTCCGAATGAGTGCCACGTATGTAAGCACGTGGGGCTCATTTTCCCGTGTGTGTCTGCATCACTTAGCATCGAAGTCCGGTGCATTTGCAAAAACTTAAGTACCCTTTTCCGCCATTAGTGCCATGGAACAATGTTTCGAGTAAATGACAAAAATATCCTCTCGCTAGAGTTTGCAAATACTTAAGTACCCTTTTCCGTCATTGGCACCATAAAATGACATTTCGAGTAAAGGACAAAAATTTTCTCCCGTCAGAAAGGGTTAAAATCATCATTGTTTTTGCCCTAAGGAGTAAACTCCTTTGCTCTAATAGGAGCTCCTCGCAATATGTTGCCCTAAACGTTCTGAATCACCCTTTGACAACGCACCATCTATTGTAACAGGAGGTTCCTTTGACGGCGCAACCTTTGTCGTCGTCAACTGTCGCTGGAGCACCCTTTGTTGTCGTCTGCTGCCATCGGAGTACCCTTTGCCATCGTCTGCTGCCGTTGGAGCGTAGTCGAAGCACCGTTGCCACCATCGGCTGCATCTACCTTCTAGGTGTTTCTCCTCCACTGTCGGATTAGCAAACCTTGTGTCATAGAAGGTGAGTTTTGTGTACGTTTTCGTTATATAAACAAATCAATTTGTAAATCTGAATGTTAAATCTTACAAGTGGTTGTACTATACATGCTAAATAACACCTATTTTCATACTAAAATAAGAGTCATGAAAGGCAACGATATAAAGGCTAAATTTCTACAACGATTTGTAAGTTTGAAATTAACAAAGAGTTATATATTTAATACAATAGCGATTTGTTCGATGCAACAACGATTTATACGTTTGAAGTAGTAGCGATTTACGATTTATAATTCATGATTTATACATTTAAAGCAGCAACAATTTATACATTTAATGCAGTAGCAATTTATGATTTACAATGATATGTACTTATAAAGTATTCAATTTCTACAATGATTTGTATGTTTGAAGGAGCGCTTTGTACGTTCGACGCAACAACAATTTATACGTTTGAAGCAGTAGTCATGTGTATTTATTATTTATGATTTATGAAGTTACCATGATTTGTACTTAAGTTTGCTAAATCGTACTATAATGTTTACTTAGGAAGCCAAAACGTTACAACAATATGTATTGATAAAGGGTGTGATTTGTACAACGATTTATACATTTGAAGCAGCAATGATTTATACGTTTGATGCAGTAGCGATGCGTAATTATGAAGTTACCTTGATTTGTACTTAATTTTGCTAAATCATACTACGATGTTTATTTATGAAGCCAAATATTACGACGACTTGTAATGTTGGTGATTGTGTAAAGAATGTGAAAATTTGTAATAATATATACTTGGGAAAGCGGTTGTAACATACAATGATGTGGTTATAGTTATGTGTTGTGTAGGTTAGAAATGATTATAATTCATAAGACAAAAAACCTTCACCATTTGAGGGGATGACTCTTGAAGAAATCATCCGCCAATCTGATATATATGAGGGTTATGTAAAGAACATTGAGAATGAAAAAGACAGGAATAAATTGTTGGATATTTATTATGTGGAGCCTGATCCATCAGATATTGAAGATGAAAAACAAACGAAGAAAGATGAGGAAGAACTAAAGATGAAGAAAAAAAAGAAGGATGACGAAGAGAAGGAAAAACAAAGGAAGGAGGAGGAGAATGAAAACTACGCACACTTATGAGGCAAAAGGATTTCTTCCTGCCGACCATGCAAAATTAAATCTATATGCACATCATTCTTCATGTTATCTGTCATGATCGTCAGTTGCATCGCACGATACTATGTATCGAGTTATTATTTATCGTGCCAATAAAAGAAATGACTTATCGTATACGTGTTGACAATAGCGATTCAAGAGACAATGATTTAATGACATCTACGATGCTGCGAAGCGGTTACAATTTTAATCACTAAATAAACAGCGATTTGAATACGCACATTGCCATCGTAATCATGCAACAATGTAAATGTCGCACGCACACATTTCAATATCATAATACAAATATCATACAAATTGACACTAGCAAACACATAATATGTTACAAATCGATATACATATCGCATATTATATTACAAATTGATACAGAAATTCAACATAATAGCTTAAAAATCGATATTAACAAACAAAACAATATCTCGCAAATTGATAGTGCTACAACTGCGATTTACATTATACTATTCCAATATTTTCTATACAAAGGAAAATCATTGTTGGTTATATAGACATCATTGCTTAAATCGCAAACATCACAACCGAAATTCAAGTCTCACAAGGCATATCGATTTTTGACAATGAGCGGGATGTGAAACGATGTTTCTTTTGCAAATGAACGACACATATTTTCGTAACAAAGGAAAATCGTTGTGGTGATTTATGATTTACACATTTAAAGCAACAACGATTTATACATTTAATACAGTAGAGATTTATGATTTATAAAGTTATCAAGATTTGTAATCAAGTTTGCTAAATTGTACAACAATGTTTAATGTTGAAGTCCAAACGTTACAACAATATGTACTTATGAAGGGTGTGATTTCTACATTGATTTGTACGTTTGAAGCACCAATTTATACATTTAAAGCAAGAACCCTAAAACCCTTAATGCCTAAACCCTAAACCACAAAACCTAAAACACGAAACCCTAAACCCTAACCATAAACCCTTAACCTAAACCTTAAACCCTTAATATCTTACTAAACCATAACCCTAAACTCTAAACCCTTAACCTAAACCCTAAACCCTTAATATCTTACTAAACTCTAACCCTAAACCCTAACCCTAACCCTAACCCTAAACCCTTAATATTTTACTAAACTGTAATGCTAAACCCTAAACCCTTAATATAACTCTATACCCTTACCCTAAACCCTAAACGCTTAATATCTTACTAAACTGTAATGCTAAACCATAAACCCTTAATATATTACTAAACCCTAAACCTTAAACTCTAAACCCTTAACCTAAATCCTAAACATTTAATATCTTACTAAACCATAACCCTAGACCCTAAACCCTTAACCTAAACCTCAAACCCTTAATATCTTACTAAACCCTAATCCTAAACCCTAAACCCTAAACCCTTAATATCTTACTAAACCCTAACCCTAAACCCTTAATATCTTACTAAACCCTAATGCTAAACCATAAACTCTTAATATATTACTAAACCCTAAACCCTAACCCTAAAACCTATAAACTAAACCCTATACCTAAACCCTCGATTATGAAGATGATTCGACATATCGATTTATAAGCTATAAACAGGAATTTTCATATCGATTTGTATGATATTTCATCATCAATTTGCATTATACTATAACAATATTTTCGTAACAAAGGCAAATCGACTAAACATTACAATGATTTTTAAGATATCAATAGGATTTGCCATATCGATTTAAGAAAATGTTTTGATTCTTAATATCTATTTAAGATATTGTTTTGATTCTAAATATCGATTTTTAAGATATCAAAATGAATTTTCAAATCGATTTAAGATATTGTTTTGAATCTTAATATTGATTTTTGTGCCGATTTTTTATATTGATTTAAGTTATTGTTTTGATTCTTAATATTGATTTATATGTTATTGTTATGATTCTAAATATCGAGTTATATGTTGATTCTGTATATCGATTTATAAGCTATCAACAGGAATTTTCATATCAATTTGTATGATGTTTGATCATCGAATTGTGTTATACTATGATAATATTTTCAACACAAAGGCAAATGGACTAAATTGTTGTCACTGAACAAATCATTATAATGATCGGCGCTCATAAATAAAAATCAAACAATCGTTTAGCGTTGTGTACAGTGAAAATGCCACTGATTTGCTTTTATGAGTTGTTCCTATCGTGATTTACACAGTTGAGTTAATAAACGTCTGAAACGATGAATTATGAAACGTAAAAGAAATCTACTAGTAATGAATCGCTTTGCATAAATTTTGATAAACAACTGAAACAATTTGCACAAATGCGATTTGTACTCATGCACCATGATTTTTATCCAAATGTGTCTGACATAGACGTCATTGTTTAAATCGTTATACCATCGTGATTTACACAATGACGTCTGTCTTTTAATCAATGAGCTTTGTCTAAGTGAATGACATATACCGTCGCGATTTACAAAATGACGTATGAAGGCCACGTGCTATCTCGATTTGCTTTTACGAGCTATGACTATGTCAATGATATTTTCTAATCGCTCTTATGGGCGATTGGGGTTTAGGTTTTAGGATTTTGGGTTTTACTTCAACGATACAAGTTGATTTCGTTCATAAAAATATATTGTTCTCACAGTAATTTTGTAACTATAAATCCACATGATTTAAAACCACATTTATATACAAAAATATTAGAATTTCGATACAATATACCATGACCAATGGTTTGGCTATGATACAATACATGGCCATCATCAAGAAAGAAAACATATATCATCACAAGTATGAAACCCATGTCCAAAATAGTGATGTGCTTCTAATGCAATCCAGGTGCGGGAATGTGGAAAGCTATTTATAGGAGGACATTTTCATCAAACACATATCTATCTTTATGAGACTCTCATTTTTACAAAAGAGATCACCAAAACATCTGTATCGTTCATCGTCGAGTTTATTTTCTGCTGCAAAGTGATTCTATTTGCAGCTACGGATACATCCTCTTCAAGAAAATGAGATCATTAGTAATGGCAGGCCACTGCACCATTTCCCTCGGGTTGAGGCTGATAGAGACTCTAGAAATGGTTGACCTTGAGAATATGTTTCATAAACTTCAGCTCAGGCACTGTACCCTTGAAGAGCCGATGGGCTACATTATAAATCACTTTTACGTATTTGTCATAAAGTATATCGAAGATAAATACATAAAAATGACTTATGATGTAGCCCATCGGCTCTTTCAAGGGGACAGTGGCTGAGCTGAAGTTTGTGGAGCATATTCTTAAGAGTACACCACAGCTGGAGTCTCTATCAGCCTCAGTCTGAGGAAAATGGTGCAGTGGGATGCCACTGCCAATAAGCTCATTTTCTTGAAGAGGATGTATTCACAGCTGCACATAAAATCGCTTTGCAGCAGAAAATGAACTTGACCATGAACGATACAGATGTTTTGATGATCTCTTTTGTAAAAATGAAAGTCTCAAAAAGATAGATATGCGTTTGACGAAAATGTCGAAGAAGGAGAAAAAGAAGAAGACGAAGGCGGAGGAGAAAAAAGAAAAAGAAGAAGTTGTGCTGCCGCAGAAAAGAGAAAGAGATGTTAAATAGACTAGGGTTTTACACCTGGACAACGGGTCGGGTCTGGTCGGGTAGGATTTTATATATATCTACATTAGGGTTTTACGCATGTGTACATAAATTGATACGATGTTTAGACTTAGTAAAGTATAAATAAATTTAACTACAGTTTATGTATAGCGATTTATATATATGACAGCTAGATAAAACAACGATTTTCACTAAATGTATAAGCACTGGGCAAAAGCGATTTACCTACGGTATCAAAATTATAGCTCTGTAGGCTAGATGAGACAACAATTTATACATGTGAATGATACATATTATAACAATTTATATATGTGAATGATACATTATTAAACAGAATTCATGTATTTTTTGGATGAAGCCATTTTCATGAATGGTGATGCAAAAAAATATTAACAATTCTATTTTTGTAGCTCACGATTCATGAAAATGGATTCATCCCAAAACTCTGTCTTTGTGAACGAAATCGATGTGTATAACACTAAACCCTTAATATCTTACTAAACCCTAACACTAAACCCTAAACCTAAATCCTAAGCATTAAACCTAAAACCTAAATAATGTGTATAACGATGTGTATATTTGAAGACAAGATGAGACAACGATTTGTTTGTGCACTTGTATCGTGATTTATACTCATGCAAATTGCAATTTTCATCCAGTTGTAGCCGACATAGACGTCATTTTGTAGATCGCGATAGGACAATATATGGTATAACATCTTACAAATCGATACTAAAAAATACCTAATATCTTTCACATTGATATACATATTACAAAATACATTACAAATCGATACAGAAATTTAGCATAATAGCTTACAAATCGATATTGACAAACAAAACAACATCTCACAAATCGGTAATATGTTACTACAACCGTGATTTGCAATGCATTGCATATACTGAGTGAGTGAAGCCCAAACATTACAACGATATGTACTTATGAAGGATAAGATTTCTATATCGATTCGTGCATTTGAAACAACGATTTGTATGTTTAAAGAATTAACGATTTATACGTAAACCCTAAACCGTAACCAAGATTTGTACCCAATATTTGTACGATATATTACTAAACCATAAAGCATAATGCTTAAACCCTAACCCTAAACCCTAAACCCTATACCCTAACCCTAAACCCTAAACCCAATATTAAACATGAATACAAGGTTTGTCTTCCATGAAGCAAAACAAACTATTCATTCTGTCTAAGATCGTCTACAAATAATTCATACTGTTTCATGAAGCGAAACATTGTTAAACATGAATACAAAGTTTTTTTAGTGTGGCATGCATAGATTCAGTTCTTTGTGTGCTTATCATACCGGCACAAAAGTATTATTTTCCATATGCCAATGCCCACTTCTCTTTGTTTGCATATAAATTTTGTAACCACACACAGTCTTCAAGGTTGTACATCTGAATCATTTGCTCCCAATCAGACAGAAAAGTGACTTCATCCATGCTCTCAAGTACACACTTTCTAAACATTTTATCAAACCATGTCTTCTGATTAAAAATGTGTTCTATGTTCTTTGTTGTATTTTGAAAGATATGCTACAAACATAGGTGATGATGTGCATATGGCCATACATGAGACACTGCAGCTACAATTGCATGATCACCATATGTAAGTACAACTCCAGGGTGCTTCTCATTCATTGCCTGTGTAAATACTCTGAACAACTACTCAAATGTTTCCTTGGTCTGGTCATACAAAAAAATGCCGCCTAATATCCAACTCTGTGAGTAATGGTTCACTCCAACAAACTATGCAAATGGCTACTGTTCTGTATTATTCTTCATTGTCGTACAAAAAACAAGCACATCATTGAAGCATTCATAATCTACTCTTGATTTGGAATCTGCCCAAAACATATTCACAACATACCCATCTCCATCCAGTTGCATTGAACTAAAAAAACCAAGGTCATTGCTTGAATTCTTCTGTAGGTAATCAACAAAAGAACATATTCCTCTATTCTTCATGTTGTCTGACATCTTCCTTCTCAAATGGTTTCTTAGATCCATAGGTGTGAATGGTATATTCTCGCGACCACCATCTATGCGCGCGCACAAATTGTATGTCTTGTTTGGTGCAATGTCGGCGCTATCAGCTATTTCAGCAACTGCAGCATGCACTTCAGTTACTTTACTATGTGGCCTTAACATAAGAGTCATAAATGAAAAGGAAAATTCATGGTTAAGATCATTGATTAAAGTACAAACTGCATATTTCCCATTCAAAAGTCTTCTTAACACCATTCTCACTGGACAACTGCATCTTGAATCTGGCTTGCTCCTTGTTGGATTTCCACTTGACTTCTTTCAACCTTGCTTCGAACAAACATATGTCTTCCTCGCCATGATACCCTGTGCATTTTTTGCCCAAGAATACCTTCTAACACTGAAGCCATGTTTTAAGTCATAATCATTATAAAATTTGTATACATCTTCATTATTATTAAAATGCATTCCCTCTACGGAAACAGAGTCAAGTGTAATATCATGTAGACTTGAGGTGCTTGTACCTTTGTCAACTGCACTTTCATGATCGTCTACCTCATTATCAAATTGCATTTTGTCTGATGGAATGACATTATCGAATTGCAATTCGTTTGATGGAATATTCAAGTCTAGAGTGAATCTAATGCATGCACCCTTCTTATCATGTACATCAATAGTGCACATATTCACTTCTTCAAGTGCATTGATAGTACAGATGTTTGTTGCTGCATGACTTTCTGGTGATAAAGACACATCATCTTCAATGCGACCAGTTGATATGCTCAACACTGTCATGAGCAAAACATCCATTTGTGTTAGCAAGCGCATACGTTTACAGCAATTCTGCAAAATATATTATAAATCGATAATAACAATCAAAACAATATCTCATAAATTGACATTGCAAAATAAATAACATCTTACAAATCGATTTACGAAAATTCAACCTAATATATTATAAATCGAGATTACCAAACAAAACAATATCTCACAAATTCACACTAGAAAACATATAATATCTTACAGATCGATATATGACAATTAAACATAATATATTACAAATCGATATTAACAAACAAAATAATATCTCACAAATTGACACTAGAAAACACATAACATCTTAGAAATCGATATACAACAATTTAGCATAATATATTACAAATCAAGATTAACAAACAAGACAGTATCTCCCAAATCGACACTAGAAAACACATAATATCTTACAAATCAATATACGACAATTCAACATAATAGCTTACAAATTGATATTAACAAACAAAACAATATCCAACAAATCGACACTGGAAAACACATAACATCTTACAAATCCATATACGGCAATTCAACATAATATATTACAAATCGATATTAACAAACAAAATAATATCTCACAAATCGACACTGGAAAACACATAACATCATATAAATCAATGTACAAAAATTCAACAAAATATATTACAAATCAAGATTTTCAAATGAATACAGCAATTCAGCATAATATATTACAAATTGATATTATCAAGCAAAACAATATCTCACAAATCGACACTAGAAAACACATAATATATTATAAATCGATATACGATATTTTAGCATAATATATTACAAATTGATATTAACAAACAAAATAATATCTCACAAATTGATATACGTGTTACTATAACTGCGATTTATGTTACATTGAATATACTGAGTGAATGGACGATATTAGATAAGGTAGAGGCCCTTGCTCGCATCTGTAACCAAGCATTCTTGTCAACAGGTCCCAACATCTTATAAATGTCTTCAAGTTTCCAACCGTTGAAACGATAAAATCTACTTGCGATATCAAAACAATATCTTAATGACACTCACGATGACATATATTCTTCAACAATAGCATGATTACACGGAAAGGTACTCACCACGCTTTAATGGCACTTGTTGGAATGTTTATGCATCATTGCTTTTTTCCATACTACCTAACGAAAATGAAGAAGAAGAGAAGACTGTAAAAAGAGATGGTCGATAAATCCCTCTATGACGCCCACCAATGATTGAACCGGTCGTTCAATTTATAGTTATCTTCATGAGGTAGGAACGAACCCGAAAACGTTTTCTATCTAACACAAGGCAGGAACAAGAAGGCAGACATGTGTTGTAACACAAGCTAAAAACAAAGGTGGAACGTGCAAATCTATTTACAAGGAGCGGAAGGACTTTTCATCCAACACATATCTATCTTACGGGAGGGCATTTCTGTCAAAAGCATATATACTTTTTTTATATGTTATTTTATTATAAAATCATCGTGGGCAACATTGGCATATGAATTATCACGGGTCCCAAAATATTCCTCTGTACACACCGGAACACGTGAATTTGTGTTCCAGGAAGAACACACAACACCCTCTCATGAAAAACCCTCACTAAAGCGAGAAAACCCCCAGGTGGAGCCACAACTACTCTGCCTTACATGACCCATCTCTATACCCCATGCACCAGAAGGGTTTGATCCAACTCCTTCATCTCAGCATCTTTGCAAGACATAATGTCGTTGGCCACACAGGTTTGGCGACCCCACAAAGCTATTGAAGAAAAAAAGAAGAAATTGTAATGTGCAAAAACACATTTTTAATAAAGTTTTATTAACTACCAACTTTTTATTTGACCTTGGCTTGCGCATAAACGCTTTGGCTTTCCAAACTCCATATTTCCATTTTGTTCCAGTGAAGAGCGCAATTGTTTTAAAAATATATGAAAATTTATGGATTGAATTTTTTCTTTTAGTTTTCTGAAAACTTGCATCATGGAAATCTCCAGAAGAGGTTTGAAGATAGGGATGACGTAGGGGATGAATCTGACCCGATCAATCTCTTCAAAGATTTCTTTCTCAATGGTCAGCTCCTCAAGGAATTCAATAAAACTTTGCATGTTTTGATCCTTAAACACTAAACCCTAAACCCTAACTTTTTTACTTTTTGCGTGGTGACAAAGTGTCATGTTGGCACAAGCAAGCTCCAATTTTCTCACAGCTCGTGTAAATTCTTTCATACATTTTTCCTTATAAAAGCTTTCAAGTGGAAAAACTAAGCTTTCCAGATGTTTTAGAAATTAGTTCTCTTTTCTCATGTAAAGCCTTTACCTTATATGAAAATAAAACAAGAGGCTTTAGTTTGGACTTTGGAGAGTAAAAGATGTTGAACATTTTATATGGTCTTGCATAATTTTTGATGAAAACCATAGATATTCAAATATGACCGTTATTATGTTTATGAAATGTTGTTTTGGTACTGCATATGCAAGATCTTATTATAGTTTTACCATTTTTGGTTGCAGGATGAACTTATTTGGAAACTTATATAAGTCGTGTCAATTTGAACACAAGAAAAAAAACTCAACTGAATACATTATTTTTGATGTCTCATAAATCAAGTTAGAGGTTTAAGCCTGAATGAGTTGGATGATATGGTGTATCTTATTATTTTTTTATATTAAGGTCTCTTGAAGATGAGGCCTTCAAGAGATGGGCTTACTTATGACACTAGTATAGGAAAATCATCAGAAAACTCGACTGAGATCATAGAACATATAAGACACATGCTTGCAGTAGATCCTACATTGTCTCTTTACCAATTAAGCAATTTGATATATGTAGGAGCATGTAACCCTATTGAAAAGCAATGATTAATAATCACACTCGTTAGTGACCTTTGAGATAAGATTGAGTACACGAACTTTGGTTTTAGACAATCAACGTGTTCTATATTAGTATCATATGTCTATGTACTGGGTGAACAAAACTTTTTTAATGCTCATAACGGTAACTAGCGTGAGCGCATATTAAGGCTAGACCTTAAGTACATCTTTCAATATGGTGCCTAATAATATACTAATAAATATGAATATATTGTGCCAAATTTTTTATAAATTTGGTTTTTTTGACATGTTTGTAATTATTTTGTTTGTTAAATTTGGTTTTGGTATATCTAAAATCTCTATAACTTTTAAAATTATATTTTAATTAAAAATATTACTTAATGAGGGATGACCTTGTCAATTAAGAAAGTGTAGTTAGAGGTTGGCAGCAAATGAAACTCCTTTTCTCAACGAGAGATTAGAGTTCTCATACTTTACAAATAAAGGATTTCACCTTAGAGATGAGCAATGAAGAAATATTTCTAGGTAGCCTTATACCATGTAGCCAAGAGGTAAGCCCAACTTCATCCCATTTAGTATGATCTTAAACTTAGGGTGGATATAAAAGTTTGAGCTCGATTTTATTTTAATGGTGGTTAAAGTTAAAGTAAGTTGATTTAGCATTGTGTCTTTTTTTTTTCAATCAACATGGATCCGAGAGTTTTTTTTTGGTGAAAGTTATGTTTTCTCTTCTCCTCTTTCTTGATGTTATTATTAATGTATGTATATTATTTATTCAAATTCATACTTTAATCTTGTACATATAATGAGATCATATCTAAAATCGGATAGCATTTGACATAGTAAGCTTTTGGAAGCCAAAACTTTGCAATCATATATCAAAACTTAGTGATTTTTAATGTGTTGAAAAGCCTATTCAATTATCTAAATTTTGTCTTTTTAAGCTAAAAGCAAATTTTTATTATTTGATGTCATGAATTGCATGAAAATCAAATATTTTATATTTTTGCAAATTCGTGTTTATTTGTTGCATATTTAAATAAGCTTGATCTTATTTTTTATCTTAACTAAAATCATATTTATGATCATGGCCATATATTTATTTCTAACTGCAAGTGTCTATTATTTGAAATTCAATGTATTTCGATAAACTTAAATATTTCAATTAATTGTAATAATATATACTAATTTAAAACATCAATTAGGTCATGAATATTTCAATTGTGTATTTAAATTGACATGTCATGTGGATCACATATAAAGTGTATAGTTAATTTCATTACCATGATTATTTTAAAAAAAAGAATTTGATTGTTTATCATAAAACACAGTCATAAAATTATATATTTAATTACAACTATATGCAGATATGTTATTCTCTATCAATAATATTTTTTATAGTATTTAAATTTCATAAAGTTTATAGGTTATTTTTTTGATCTTGTACTACCATGTTTTTCAGCAAAAGAAATCTCATTTTTCATCAGGCATTTTGAATATCCGTCGAAATTAGGGTTAGTCTTCCAATCTAATCAAACACAAGAACAAATCGAGTGATATGCCACATAAAAAATCTTGGGCGTCCTAACTGTCCACCTGCTGGTTATCATTGATTGTGCAAAACAATGAGGCCCACACTGATGGCCCGAGTGTTGCCTTTAATGGCCACCTGCTGGTTATCATTGAACATTCAATGAGCAGTAACAATCCCATAACAATGAAAATCTGTAATTTGGCATATAATTTGCTCTCCTCTCATCATATGCACAGAGTGTTGTGTGTTCTCCCCGGAACACACATTTGTGTGTTCCGGTGTGTACAGAGGAATATCTTGGGACCCATGATAATTCATATGCCAATATTGCCCATGATGACTTTATAATAAAATAACATATAAAAAAGATAGATATGCTTTTGATGAAAATGGCCTCCTATAAGATAGATATGCGTTGGACGAAAATGTCCTCCTGCTCCCCGTAAATAGATTTGCATGTTCTGCCTTTGTTTTTAGCTTGTGTTACAACACATGGCCGCCTTCTCGTTCCTGCCTTGTGTTAGATAGAAAACTTTTCCAGGTTCATTCATACCTCATGGAGATAACTATAAATCGAATGACTAGTTCGATCATTGGTGGGCGTCATAAGGGGATTTGTCGGCCATCTCTTTTTACAGTCTTCTCTTTTTCTTTGTTTTCATTAGGCAATATGAAAAAAAGCAATGACGCACAAACATTCCAACAAATGCCATTAAAGCGTGGTGAGTATCTTTTCATGTCATCATGCTATTGTTGAATAACATATGTCATTGTGAGTGTCATTAAGGTGTTGTTTTGTTATTACAGGTAGATTTATCGTTTCGGCAGTTGGAAACTTGAAGATATTTGAAACGCGATGGGATTTGTTGACAAGAATGCTAGGTTACACATGCGAGCACGAGCCTCTACCTCATCCGGTATCGTCCATTCACTCAATATATGCAATGTAACATAAATCACGGTTGTAGTAACATGTATATTGATTTATGAGATATTGTTTTGTTTGTTAATATCGATTTGTAATATATTGTGTTGAATTGTTGTATATCGATTTGTAAGATATCATGTGTTTTCTAGTGTCAATTTGTGAGATATTGTTTTGTTTGTCAATATCAATTTATAATATATTATGCTGAATTGTCGTATTATGATTTGTAAGATATTATGTGTTTTCTAGTGTCAATTTGTGAGATATTGTTTTGTTTGTTAACATCGATTTATAATATATTATGCTGAATTGCCATATAATGATTTGTAAGATATTATGTGTTTTCTAGTATCGATTTGTGAGATATTGTTTTGTTTGTTAATATTGATTTGTAATATATTATGCTGAATTGCCGTATATCGATTTGTAAGATATTATGTATTTTCTAGTGTCGATTTGTGAGATATTGTTTTGGTTGTTAATATCGATTTGTAATATATAATGTTGAATTGTCGTATATCGATTTGTAAGATATTACATGTTTTCTAGTATCGATTTGTGAGATATTGTTTTGGTTGTTAATATTGTTTTGTAATATATTATGCTAAATTATCGTATATTGATTTGTAGGATATTATGCTGAATTGTTGTATATCGATTTGTAATATATTATGCAGAGTTATCGTATATCGATTTATAAGATATTGTGTGTTTTCTAGTGTCAATTTGTGAGATATGGTTTTGTTTGTTATTATCGATTTGTAAGCTATTATGTTGTTGCTTTGATACTGTGATTCATTCAATAGTTTCTTTGACTTGCTTAACTAATTGGTATTCGTTGTTATATTCATCCTGAATAAATCATAGTAAATGTATGCGCTGACTAACACAAATTGATATTTTGCTCATGACAGTGTTGTGCATATCAACTTGTTGCAGTGAAGATGATGTATCTCAATCATTGAAAAGTCATGGAGCAATGGACATTCATACTATCGATGCACCTGAAGAAGTGAATATGTGCACTAATGATGCACATGATAAGAAGGGTGCAGGCAATGGATTCACTGTTGACTTGAATATTCTAGCAGATGAAATACAATTCGATAATGAGGTAGACGATCATGACAATGCACTTGACAAAGGTGCAAGCACCTCAAGTCTACATGATAGTACACTTAACTCTGTTTTTGTAGAAAGAATGCAATTTAATAATGAGGAAGCCGGATACAAATTTTATAATGATTATGCCTTAAAACTTGGTTTCAATATTAGAAGGTATTCTTGGGCAAAAAATGCACAGAGTCTCATGGTGAGAAAGGCATATGTTTGTTTTGTTTGTTAATATCGATTTGTAAGCTATTATGTTGAATTTTCGTATCAATTTATAATATATTTTACCATATGTACATCGATTTGTAAGATTTTATGTATTTTGTAGAGTCGATTTGTAAGCTATTATGTTGAATTTTTTTATCAATTTGTAATATATTATGCGATATGTATAACGATTTGTATGATATTATGTGTTTTCTGGTATCAATTTCGTTCACAAAGAAAGAGTTTTTGGATGAATCCATTTTCATAAATTGTGAGCCATAAAAATAGAATTGTTAATATTTTTTTGGATCACTATTCATAAAAATGACTTCATCCAAAAAGCTATGGAACACAAGAATGTTGTGTGAATTCTGTTTAATAATGTATGATTCACATGCATAAATCGTTGTAATATATATCATTCATATGTATAAATTGTTGTCTCATCTAGCCTACAAAGCTACAATTTTTATACCATAGGTAAATCGTCGTGGCTCAGTGTTTATACAATTAGTGAAAATTGTTGTCTCATCTACCCTTCACATATACAAATTACTATACATAAACTGTAGTTGAATCGTTTCTTAAAAATCATACTTCATAGTTGGAAAAATATCTGCCTAGTCTTCGATATACTTCATGACAAATATGCTATAGTCGGTATCGTCATTCACTCACTATATGCAATGTATCCCAAATCGCGGTTGTGGTAACATTCTACCGATTTGGGAGATATTATTTTGTTTGTTAGTATCGATTTATAAGCTATTATGCTGAATTTTTGTATCGATTTGTAATATATGTTGCTATATGTAGATCGATTTATAAGATTTTATGTGTT